>NC_056732.1:842198728-842811228 GCF_019279795.1 Protopterus annectens
ACAGTGCCTGGATACAACACAAAGTCCATTTTGTTTAAATATATAGTCATTAATGCAAGTCAGTTGGGACAGCTTTATGACATACTGCATATGCAAGCACCAGTCGACATGGCAATTCATCCGCAGTACACAAAGTGTAGTTTCTGTCACTGTATGTGTGGCAGTCACAAGTGATGTAGCAGCAGTATTTAAATAAGCAAGAAGGAGATTATGAAAGAAAATGCATCAAGTATGTTTTTAAAATTTATACTCAGTATTAGCTGAAAGAGGAATTGTTGCATACATAAAACTACCATTTATGTTTTACTACCTAGTGGCAAAGAACTGTTTTAAAATGTTTTCTGTACGGGCAATGACAGAGCTTTCATTTCAACTATAAAACTAATCGGTGGGATATATTTAGTTTTACTTCATGAATGGAGTGCAATATTCTTCAGTGGTAGACAAATGTTTACCCTTATATAGTGCGGAAATGTATTTTACAATTTATGCTTGTATGCACAAGTCTCAGGTGTGTGGAAATGTATTTTACAATGAATGCTTGTATGCACAAATCTCAGGTTCTCATTCTGAAGTCTAAATACTCAAAAGGCTCAGAAATGACTTACCCTTCCACACAATCACCATGTCATCTATGTCTAAACATATAAACATTAAGGCTATTATAGCACAGATTAATATTTTTTAATAAAGTTTTTGGCCCCCACCACTAGCTATTAGGGATAGCACTATATAATTAGCAGAAGCACAGTCAAGCAGGACTTAATATTACAACATCTTGGTAGGGCGAGGATTTTAAATTACCCTACCCTCACTGTACCTTGATATCAAATTCCATTCACTAAAAAATGATAGCATAGTTGAGAGTTAAGGCATGTCTTATTGCTGTGCCACAAATCTGGTTATAAACTTATTCAAATCTCAGAATGTGAAAACAAGGACTGTTAGTTGCACTAGCAATTCATTAAAAGAACAGGGGTACATAACTTCATTCACTACCTGACACCTGCTTTGTTTCATTCAGGATGGTGAGAAACCGGAACTTATCCTCACAAACAAAGGGTAGAGGGCACTGAAGGCACTCCTGACACTTAACAGGGGCTGTGTATGCCAGCAGACAGCATAAAGGGCTGAAGATGAGCAATCCCCAAGTAGCATGTGTACTGTAGTTTGTGAGGAAGAGTATGCTTTGAAGGCTGCAGAGGTCCTAGGCTTTTGTGAGGGTAGTGGGAGTTAGTGTAAGTAGAAAACCATTATGACTGCAGTGTAAGTAGAAAACTATTATGACTGCTTGGATGACAGCCCCTCTCCCACTGGCCAGATTACTGGGTTGGGGGGATTCTAACAGTTGGTAGGCAATTTAGGTAAAAGAATATACAGGAAAAATACTTTAAACTTTTACTTTCATTACATGAAGGATTGCCCAAACCTTTCAAAAAATGGAATGGGTAAATGTACTATATTAGTTAAACAGATTTATATGAAGTACAATTTCACTTCTGTTCACAAATTAATTTATCATCCATATTTGGTGTGAACCTAGGCTCTAGATGATTGTCACTGTTGAAGTGACCCTGACCCCATGTGCAAAAATGGGATAAGGGGTTGTTGATGGATTTAAAAGTTTGATTTACTTATTTAGATTCCTTTCAGCCATGACCCAGGAGTGAAGGCTTGAAAGTAATACAATATAGCACATGTTAAGAAATGTTACAGTGATGCTAAACAATACTGAGGCATAAAAATGAGTAAGTTACATAAAGATACAGCAGAAAAGTAGAGTTGTGTACACTTACCATAAATGTAGATGTTCAAGTGTATTCACTGTTGCAGTCATTACATTTGGGTAATCTGCTGGCAGGTTGCCCTCAGTCGGCCTGATTAACAAAGTCTTGGGTCCTGCATTGGTTGCTGTCCCTTCTTCCATGACGTCAGGTCATCAGGGATATAAAACATGCAGCCAACGCCATTTCATCAGTTTTTCTTGCCCCAGATATCAGGTGCCCCCCAAATGGGGAGCAATATATATATATATATATATATATATATATATATATATATATATATATATATAAAATTTAACACACAAAACATATACCTCCAAACAAAAGCAAATACACCAAAAAGGTTTTAATCATAGTAAAAGAAAGGAGAGGTATAGTTAGAGAAAAACAGGGGGCTGGAGGGAGGGTAACCAGGACTGCAACAGTGAATACACTCGAACATCTATATTTATGATAAGTGTAGACAACTGTACTATGTTCTTCATGTTTCACTGTTGCAGTCATTACATTTGGGTAGAATCCCAAAGCTATGGTTGGGAAGATGGTTTTATACAGCACTAGGAGCAGCTCTAAGGCCCTGCAGGACAGCAGTGGCAAAGCCTGCTCTGGATTTAGAGAAAAGAGGTAAATGTTAATGCTTGGGGAACGTATGAACTGAGCTCCAGGTAGCAGCTTCTAGAATGTCTCTGGTAGGACCCCCTCTGAGAAAGGCTGCAGAAGTAGATGCTGCCCTGGTGGAATGAGATCTGATCCCCTTGGGGATAGGTTTACCATGGTGAAATATAGCAGAAACAAATACAATGGCTTATCCATTTAGAAATAATCTGCTTTGAAATAGCCTTTCCCTCTGCCCCTGCAGCAAATGCAACCAATAGTTGTTCAGATTTTCTTAGAGAATTTGTCCTGTTTAAGTAGAATCTAAGTTGTCTGTGTATATCCAATGAACGCAGAATCAGTTCACCGTTGTTCTGTAGATTGGGGAAGAAAGTTGGCAGATGAATGGTCTGATTAAGAGCCACGCTGGATACCACCTTAGGCATAAAGGATGGATTGGTCCTGAGAGCCACCCTGTCTGGATGAAAAGTAATGAAAGGCTCCACTGCCATAAGAGCCTGTAATTTTGAAATCCTTCTAGCTGAAGTGACTGCTAAAAGGAAAGCTGTTTTCCAAGAGAGAAATTTTAGGTCTGCAGTAGCAGCTGGCTCAAAAGGAGGGAGAAGTTAGTCTTTCCAAAACAAAATTGAGGTCCCATGCAGGAGTTGTTGCTCTCCTGGGAGGTTTTAAAATTTTGGCCCCTCTGAGATACTGCTTTAGCAGGAGATGAGAGAAGAGGTGAGGTTCTGTGTTGTAATGAGCTGAAATGGCAGAGGCATGGATTTGTATAGAAGAAAAAGATAGGCCCTTGTGAAGCATCTCGGTTAAGTACTGCAGAATCTGAGGAATGTTGAGCATTGCTGTGCTTATTCCTTGTGAATGGTTACAGGCACAGAAAATTTTCCATTTGTCAGCATAAGATTTTCTAGTACTAGGCCTTCTAGCCTCCAAAATGACATTCATCACAGGTTTGCATGAAAGATGTCAAGGGTGAAATTAGTTGATCAGCCACGCTGCAAGATTCAAAGTTTGGAGTTGAGTGTGCAGAATTTGGTAGTCCTGCTGAGACAGTAGGTAAGGTGTCTGAGGCAGGTGCCACGGAGGAAGGTGTGACACATTGCGCAAGAGTGGGTACCAGTGTTGGTGAGGCCAGTCTGGAGCAATCAGAATCATTTTTGGTTTGTCCTGTCTGACTTTTAGTAGGACTTTGGAGAGCAGAGGCAGAGGGGGAAAAGCATAGACTGATAGTTTTTTCCAGCTGAATGATAGAGCATCCACTTTCCAAGCTTTTTTGTGATGAATTCTTGTCCAACTGATAGTTCTGGGGTGAGGCAAAAAGATCTATGTCTGGACTACCCCATTTGCGTGTCAACATGTTGAAAACTTGTGGTTCCAGTTTCCACTCGTGTGGGTCCATAAGATTTCTGCTTAGTTCGCCTGCCAGAGTGTTTAGCTTTCCTGGCAGGAATTGAGCTTGTAGATGTATTTAATAAGTCAAGGCCGTGTTCCACAATGCCATGGCTAGTCTGCAAAGGGGTAAGAATGTGTACCCTCCTGCTCGTTTATGTACCACATGACTGTGGTATTGTCTGTCTTTATCAGCAGTTGTCCTGGATGAAGGTAGTCCTTGAAGGCTGTCAGAGCATTCTGTACAGCTAGTATCTCTTTCTGACAACATATGTAAGTGCATTTGATTTGGGCTCCATTTGCCCTGAATGCATTTCCCTGCCACATGCACCCCCCCCCCCCCAAGCATAGCCTGATGCATCTGTAGTTAAGGTTTGGACGGCAGGGAGTGGACTGAATGACAGTTCCTTGTTTTGGTGGCAGGCTTCTGCCCACCATAGGAGCTCTAGTTGCAGGCAAGGTATAACAGGAATCATTGTTTCCAGGCTGTGACAATGTTGACTCCATAAACTTTTTAAGTACCACTGAAGTTTCCTCATATGCAGTCTTGCATATGAAATTAGAAGAATGCAGGAGGCCATGAACCCCAAAGCTTGCAGAATTTGCCTTGCAGACAGCAGGGTTTTTGTGGCCACCTGTTTGAAGTAAGTCACCAATTGAATTTGTTTTTCCGGCGTAAGGTAAGTAATCTGGGCAGTTGTATTCAAGCTTGCATCCAGGAATGTAAGCTTTTGAGAGGGTACCAGTTGTGATTTCTTTTTGTTTATGGTGTACCCTAGACAAGTTAGAACCCTTTTTACAAAAGCCAGATAGATGCTTTAGAAGAATGTCCTTGTTTTCTGCCTGAATTAGATAATCATCCAGGTATGGATATATTTGAATATTTCTTTGCCTGCAAAATGCGATTACTGGAGCCAGGCACCTTGTGAAGACCCTGGGCGCAGTAGATAAACCAAAGGGCAGTGCAGAGAACTGGTAATGCAAGTACCCTGCTTTGAAGCGGAGGTATCTTCTGCAAGATTCCCTGATTGGGATATGCATCTTTGCCTAACATAGGTAGTAACTGTTGAGGAGTCAGCATCTTGAATTTTGGAATGTCCAGAAATGTATTTAGAATGGATAAATCCAGAATTGGACGCCATGATTTGTCTTTTCTGGGTACCAGGAAAAGTCTTGAACAGAAACCTTGTACCTTTCCCTCTTCTGGTACTGGTTGAATAGCCCCCATATTCATGAAGGACAGAACTTGTTTCTGGGCCTCTGCCCACTGATTTGGAGGCAGATCTGGCCATCCGTTTGGGATTGGCAATGTGTGGAAATGAAATCTGTATCCCTGGGATACTATACTTAAAACCCATTTGTCCTGGGTAATCAGTTGCCAGTTTCATGCATGAAGTGCCAGTTTTCCCCCCAAAGGGGCGGCCAAAAGGTAAGTGCTTGGTGAATGTAGAGGAAAGTCATTGAGACCGTTTACCATAGGGAGGTGCCTTGCTGCTTCCAGGTTTGGAGGTGGAGGCACCCCACTGTTTTGTTCTAAAAGTTCCTTGTGACTGAAACCTGGAGCCTTTGGAATGTTTTTATTTGACTTGAGCGGCTCTCGAGGGAACTGGAAAGGACCAGTTCTTAGTAGGTCAGTGCCTACTAAATCTGGGTGGCTGCACTCGTAAGAAATCTTTCACAGTTTGCATAGATTTAGCTTTATCTTCCATCTTTTTTAAAACTTCTTCAGCCTTATTACCAAAGAGACTGTCCTGTTGTAAAGGAGAATCCAACAATTTTGCTTTAACATGGTCAGGCAGATTTTGCTCTTTGAGCCAAGCATGCCTTCTTATCACAAATCCAGTGACAGCAGCCCTGCAAGAGGGCTCCAAAGAATCAAAACCACATTGCAAAGTATGTTTTCCAACTTGTTCAGCTGAATGTAATAAATCCTGCAACTCTGTTTTCCACACATTCAGAGATCAACATAATTTTCTGTTTAAGTAGTCCCATGACATGCTGTTGATATTTCAGCATATGAAATTGACAGTTTAAAGCCCTAGTTGCCAAGGTTGCAGACATGTAAACCTTCTTACCCCATCTATCCAGGGCCATGGAATCTCTATCAGTAGGGGTAGGATTTTTAGCAGTAGAGGCCTTAATGCCCTTGGGACCCTGAGAAATGGTTTCAGGATCAGCAGTAGGGTTTTTGAAAAGGAATTTGTGGGAGTCAGGAACCCTGTAGTATCTATCTGGCTTACTAGGAGCCGGAGGCAGAGAATCAGGAGTCATACTGGATTCTGAAAAAACATCATCAACAATGTCTAGAACAGGAGGTATAGCCAAAGGCATATGCTGAGGAAGAAGAAGAAAATCCCCAAGTCTCTTTTTAGATTTAGAGAAATCCTGACTTGCCCAGTGGAAGTATTCCCTTAAGGTATGTAAAGATTCTCCAAAAGAGAAATCCTCAGGGGGAGAAGCAGAAGGGATGGAATCTTCTGCATCAGAGTCCTCATAAGTAGGTATAGATAAATTCTGTTCAGAAGAAGAATCAGAAGAAATAGAAACCTGATCTAAAGAGTCAAAGTCAGTGCCTTGCCTAGGCCTCTTAGCAGGAGGGGGATGGCTACCCCTGATCAAGGTAATTAAATCTTCAGCCATTTTGATCATTTGTTTTTTAGGCATTGGGGCCTGTACACATGGCCCAAGCATCAGTTTTTTAGACACAGAAGTAGATTTTTGCCTTAGTTTTGAAGATGGTGTTGGTTTAATATACAAGCCTTTAGGCCTGAAAACACCTTCAGAAGCCGGTGCCTGCACAGCGGCTCCGGACCCATCTAAGGTAGAGACATCCGTGGGTTCAATACTTAAACCATCTCCCGGCATACCGGACTCCGAATGGGTCTCAGTAGATGCCTGCGAATCAAAAATAGCGCGTATCAGGGGCTGCGAAAGCGCCTCACTGAGTACCGGTGAACCGGCGACTGGCATAGGAGAAGCATCGTTGTCAGTTTTGGACCTCGACGGTCTGTCTCTGTCTTTTTCTTTGCGATTTTTAAGTATTCTGGTAGTCGGATTGCTAACTGACATTTCTGGATACTTAAATCTTGAGCCAAAATATTTAGAAGCAAAATATACCAACGTTTAATCATGCGTTGATTAAATTTAGCACAAAACCGACAGCAAGGCACATTGTGGTCAGGGCCTAGGCAAGGAATACAGTATAAATGAAAATCCTTATGTGGTATTTGCTTCCCACAAGTAATGCAATTATTAACTTTTGCTGACATCAGTAAGGAGCAAGAAAAAGTTTCCCCACCGGGGTACTTAGCTTTTAGTTGAAGACTTTGGTTCTGAAACGCAAAAACGAAAATTTCAGGAGTCAGCCAACTGGCACTCACGAACTGCTTCTGTTTCGGGCACTGCGCTGCAAGAAAGACTGATGTAATGGTGTCGGCTGCATGTTTTATACCCCTGATGTCATGGAAGAAGGGACAGCAACTGACGCAGGACCCAAGACTTTGTTAATCAGGCCGACTGAGGGCAACCTGCCAGCAGATTACCCAAATGTAACGACTGCAACAGTGAAACACGAAGAACATCAGATAAGCAGAAAAATAACTAACTTTCAGTTATATACAATTTAAATTTCAAAAACTAAATTGTAACTGTATACTAGTACTGGAAAAGAGCGTTCAGATCAGCCATTAATTTTGTAACATAGAAATAACAGTACAGCCTTACTAGTCTTTTCTCTACCAGGTTTTCTGCACTTAAATATTTCTTTCTCCTTCATGTCTATGTTCATACTTCATGTCCCTAATGTGAGTACTTCTAAAGTGATCAACAAAGGCAAAGACCCTTCTTGGAGTGAAGCCTATGAAGTAGAATCAAAATCCAATAAATATGTTAGACAAGGTACATGCTGCTCACGCTATGACAGTTCAGTACACCAAACCTTAATTTAACCTATCTCCTACAATTTTTTTCACTTTTGTATAACCCAAGGACAAAATGAAACATCTACCATTGACTTTATCTGAGCTATACAAATTAACTACAAAAAACTCTCACTCACTTTACAGTAAATTAACATTAGAGTTAGTTATTTAAAGTGACAGATGTGAATGGGTTACAGAAAGTAACTGACAGAATGGTCGATTGGAAGGGGGTGGAGGGGTCTCTCCTCACAGAAAACTGGTGTGGTTCTTTGTGAATTTTTGGGAAAAGCTGTAGCATTCCATTTTCAATGTCTATACATAGCTCCTTCTTTCATGGTTTAGCCTCTATTTTTGCTTTTATGAATCTGACACAATACCCTACTGCCAGCCACTCTAGCATCATCTCCTGTCTGTATCATTTTACTTTAGAAATGAGAGACTCCATGTTGCAAAGTGGTTAGCACTGTTGCCTCAAAGCATATGATTCTTCAATTTGGCTCTTGACTGGGGTGAATTTTGTCTGGAGACTACATGTTGTCCTTATGCCAGTGTGGACTTCTGCTAAGTGCCCTGTTGTCTTCCACATCTCAAAATATGCCAAACTACATCACCCCATAAATGAGTGTATTGTAAGCATGTACAGTGGATTAAAAAGTGTACACATCCCTGTTAAAATGCCATGTTTTTGTGATATAAAAAATAAGACCACAATAAATAATTTCAAAACTTTTCCCACCTTTAATGTGACCTATAAACTGTACAATTTATTTGAAAATATAAAAAATAAAAAACATACAATAAGCTGGTTGCATAAGTGTGCACACCTTAATCTTTGTTGAAGCACCTTTTAATTTAATTACTGCATTCAGTCTTCTTGGGTAGGAGTCTATCAACATGGCACATCTTGATTTGGCAATATTTGCCCACTCTTCCTTGCAAAAGTGCTCCAAATCTGTCAGATTGCGAGGGCATCTCTTGTGCACAGCCCTCTTCAGGTGACCCCACAGACTTTCTATTGGATTTAGGTCTGGGCTCTGGCTGGGCCATTCCAAAACTTTAATTTTATTCTGGTGAAGCCATTCTTTTGTTGATTTGGATGCATGCTTGGGGTCAGTGTCGTATTCAAAGGTGAAATTCCTCTTCATCTTCAGCTTTCTAGAAGATGCCTGAAGGTTTTGGGCCAAAAGTGATTGGTATTTGGAACTGTTCATAATTCCCTCCACCTTGACTAAACCCCAGTTCCTGCTGAAGAAAAGCAAACCCAAAGCATGATACTGCCACCATCATGCTTCACCATGGGGACGGTGTTCATCTGGTGATGCAAAGTGATGTTTTTGCACCAAACATACTTTTTGGAATTGTGGCCAAAAAGTTCAACCTTGGTCTCATCGGACCATAATACATTTTCCCACATACTTTTTGGGAGACTTGATGTATTGTTTTACAAATTTTAGCCAGGCCTAGATGTTTTTCTGTGTAAGAGAAGGCTTCCATCTTGTAACCCTACCCCATAGTCTTGACATATGGCGAATACGAGAGACTGTTGTCACATGTAGTACACAACCAGTACTTGCTAGAAATTCCTGCAGCTCCTTCAGTGTTGCTGTAGGTCTCTTGGCAGCCTCCCTGACCAGTTTTCGTCTTGTCTTTTCATCAATTTTGGAGAGACGTCCAGTTCTTTGCAATGTCACTGTTGTCCTATATTTTCTCCACTTTTTAATGACCGTCTTCACTGTGTTCCATGGTATATCCAATGCTGTAGAAATTTTTTTGTACCCTTCTCCTGATTGATACCTTTCAACAATGAGATCCCTTTGATGCTTTGTAAGCTCACTGTGAACCATAGCTTTTGCTGTAGCAGGCAACTGAGTAAATATTAGGAAATTCCTACTATTACAGCTGAACTTTATTTGGGGTTAATCAGAGTCTCTTTAATTGATGGCAGGTGTGCACCCAAGACTGACTGACTGTTGTAATTAAATCAAAAGGTGCTTCAACAAAGTATTAGTTTAAGGGTGTTCACACTTACACAACCAGCTTATTGCACATTTTTTTTTATATTTTTCCCCTAACAGATTTGTTTGTTTTTCAATTGAATTGTACAGGTTATAGGTCCCATTAAAGGAGGGAAAAGTTTTGAAATGATTTATCGTGGTCTCATTTTTTATATCACAAAAACCTGGCATTTTAACAGAGGTGTGTACACTTTTTATATCCAGTGTATGTGTGAATTATGTAATGGAATGGTGCCCAGTCCAGGATTAGTTTGCCTGCCCTGCCCCCTCTGACCATTATAGTAAGCCCTATCTTCCCATGATCATGAGTTGTATTAAGTTGGTAAATGGTTTCTAATAAACTCCATAAAGGTCAACAATCGTCATAACGCAGGCTCCAAGGTCATACAGTAAACATTGAATCCAAACCAAGTATCTAAAGACCTCTTGAATAATTCTAATGGGTTACATTTCCTTACTGGTAATGGTAATTTGTTGCATAATCTCAAATTAGTTTGGGTGATAAACCTTGATCTAAAAGTGAGTCCTCATTTTGCTACCTGAAAAATATAATTTGACCCACGAGAAGTTTGCCCTGATTACCATGACACATAATAAGCAATAACTGAATGAAAATTCTAGTCTCCCACCAGGACACAAGTGCTCTTCAGCAATTACATTCTGCTTGCTGAGCACACTCAAGCAAATCTGCAGTCTGTGGCTGCCACTCCACCCATACAGTATAAGAAGGAATCAGTACTGCAAACTAAACAAGGATATACATTTTGAGCCTCAAGAGCAGGAGCACACTCAAGCAAAGCTGCAGTCTGTGGCTACCACTCCAACCATACAGTATAAGAAGGAATCAGTACTGCAAACTAAACAAGGATATATACTTTGAGCCTCAAGAGCAGGGTCAGTCCACCCAGGCATTCTACTTGTACATTTTATGAGAGTGAAGCTATTACATTAGCAATATTTCTTAGTAGTTCTCAGCTTGCTAATAAAACTGACTGTTGTAGCCTTGTGTGTCCCCCCCAGCTAGTACAGTAATCCTAACTGTCCAATAGACAGTATACATTTAATTCACATCCCTGTAACTAAATTAACCATCAAGCAGCCCTCTCAGTGTTTTTTGCCTTAGTTGGTATCACTTGGAGGCCCACCTGTTTATTTGCATCTCTATATATTCTCCTTCATTGCTAATGCATCTCCATCTGTGCACAAACTGCTTACTAATCAGCAAATCAATGTGAGACACACGCCCAGCCTTAATAAACTTTGCTGTCTCTTCTCTCCTTCACTTTACAGGTAGTTTGAATTATTACTTACCTCCTCTGAGGCCTTCACTGATTTCCACTGATTGCCTCTCTGGTTTCTTTGCATTTCACCTGGTTTACACCCCTTGTGCTATCTCCCTCCCCCAATACTAAGTCTATATTAGAATCCTGTTGAGTATGGAGCCATCTTTAAATTTCTAGTCTCCACCAGGACACAAGTGCTCTTCAGCAATTACATTATGCTTGCTGGTAAGCCATTAGACCTCAGGAATTTGTTTAAAGTGTTCAGATTTGTAAAGTAATACTTACTTTTTTCTCTTGTCTTGGTGGGCTCTGCCCCACTCCGTTCGCCCTCGCTAATGCTCGGGCTCTCTCTGCTCCCCTGCCCCCTATTCCCTCCCACCCCCACTACCTCTACATTTATAGTAATCACAGCCACACCCACAGCTCACCCTCACATCACCTCCACCAATCACAGCTCCTCAAGTCATATCACATTATACCACACCAACTTGCTCCACACAAAATACTCCCAATCACTCTCAATCCCACTAGGCATTTTTTACATCACCCACACTACTTCCCCATCCACATATAGTGCAACCCTATAATTCCTATTCAGACCCCCCCCCCTACACCTAGAACCAACTTCAACTTTATAACCATGACTATCACACAACTAAGTCGTCTGTCTTCTCATAATTCTTTACAACACCTCAAGTTATCACTCTAGCAATATCCCTAAACTTAGTAGCACAGCACTACATTCTGCACTCTCATATACAGACACCACACATTATAATAATATCTGCCCACAATTGCTCAAGAACTACATGATGGACCAGTTCAGAACTAAACATATATGCTCTCACTCCTACTCCAAAAAAAACACAATACTTTCTCACACTCCTCACCAAACTCCAACATCTGTAGCACCATTTTAACACCAGGCTCACCATAAGTGGGGATATCCACCCCAACCGAGACCCAAATCCATCCTGTCCAACACAAATGTCAGAACATAACACCCCCACTTTCTTCATCCCTGGGCAAATCAACAACAGCAGCAAAACCAACCATCTTTTAATGCTAAATATTAATATTAGAAGCATCAAAAATAAAATACCTGAACTCCAGGCCACAATAGCACACTACTCCCCAGACATAGTTGCTTTAACAGAAACCTGGCTAAATAAAAACATAGCTAACTCAGAAATTCTCCCTACCGGCTACAATATCATTAGACAAGATAGACCACTTTGTAAAGGGGGTGGAAATGCCTTACTGTAAAATTCAACTTAACTGTCCGACAATTACCAAACTCCTACCCCTCCCCCAATAATTGGGACATACTTATCTCACAACTTCAACTTCACCCTAAAAGGTCATCATCACAACTGTGATCTATATTTCACCTGGTATTACACCTACTAGCCTTGAAGACTTCTTATCCTGGTGTTCTTCCACATACTCACAAGAAACCCTTATTCTGGGGGACTTCAACCTAGTTTGGTTCACCTGTATGTCAGAACCACCAAGTAATCTAATAAATCTCCATGGCTATCAGCAGCTAGTCCAAATTCCAGCTAGATATGATAAAAAATCTAAAAGGGTATCCATCCTTGACTGGGTCCTAACAACCTCACATTGTACCCTCACATAGGCAGTCTCCCAGACACCTTAAGTGACCACAACATAATATACTTTATACGTAGTAGAACAAGCAGATGCAAAACCACTAACTATATATCCACTAGAAACGCAAAATAAATTCTCTCCTGAGGTCCTCAACACTTTACTCTGTAACTGCGACTGGAACCCCCTAAAACCCTCCCACATGACCAGGCTGTAGCATATTTCAACAAAACATTTCTACAACACCTAGACACTGTCGCTCCATTGTGCAAAATCAAGGTTAGAACCTCTACAAACCCCTGGCTCAGTAAAGAAACCAAACAAATCCTCAAGTCCAGAGACACTGCCTGGCTTTACTATAAAAAAAAACAAAGAAACACAAAGCCTAACCAAGTACCAAGAACTGCGCAACCGTGCAAAAAAATGCATTTGGCTGGACACAAAATCCTACTACACAACATTACAAACTAAATACCAACACAACCTCCAAACATTTTGGAAAAATGTAAACCAGCTACTAAAATCCACCTAAAAGGCTACCCCCAAACCAACCATCCCTGACATTAAAGTTCCCATCGAAACACAATTCAACTCCCACTTTGTGAACTCAATTCTATCCTTAGTATCACAGAACAGTTCCTTCCTCACTACCCCACCAACACAAATAACACTAATACAAGCTTTACCCTCAAAACAGTTTCCACCACTTCAATCAAAAGCATGCTCTCCAAACTAAAGACCTCATGAACAGCAGACGACCTACTCCCTAGCTATTTCTTGAAACTCACAGCAGATGCTATTGCTATCCCAGTCTTCACTCTCATAAACAGATCAGTTGTTGAAAACTGTGTGCCCAAACTCTGGAAAATATCCTATGTTACACCCATACATAAAGGCGGGACCTCCACTGAACCTAATAACTACAGACCCATTGCTTTACTCTCCCCCTGGCCAAAATCCTAGAAAAATGCATCCATACCCAGATGATAAACTTTCTCCTAGACAGCAACATCTTGTCACCTACTCAGCGTGGTTTCAGACCTGCCCATAGTACCACTACAGCCCTCCTCTGCTTCACAGACACAGTAAACCGTCTCAGAAATGAAGGCCTACAGGTGTCAACTCTTTTTTTTTTGGATATATCCAAAGCATTTGACACAGTCTCGCACCAAATCCTGCTAAACAAACTAAACCAATATCACCTATCAAATTCCACTCTTACCTGGTTCCAAAGCTACTTAACTGACAGGTACCAAGCTGTAAAATTGGAAAATTCTCTCTCTCTTCAGCTGCCCATAACTATAAAAGTCCCCACAGGGTTCTATCTTAGGACCACTACTATTCATCTTCACAAATTTCCTCCATACCTCCACACAGCATGCATCTATCATTCAGTATGCAGATGACACTACCTTAATCTGTGCTGCACAAAACATTCCCACCCTCCTGCAAATAACTCAACTAGCATTCTCTGATGTTGAAAACTACCTTATCAAAGCCCAACTTATCTTCAATCCAAAGAAAACTCAGCTTATGATTATAACCAGTTCTAACAAAAACACTGCTAACAGTCAATTCACTATCTACTCCACAAATGCTATTCCAATCGCCACAGTGGCATGGGCTAAGCTATTGGGAATAACCATAGACTCCCACCTAAAATTTGATAGTCATCTCAACTTAACTATTAAGAAAGTACATGCCAAACTGGGAACACTCTACCGTATCAAACCATTTCTTACCAACAACACAAGATCAGTCATTGCTCGCTCCCAACTTCTATCCTTGCTCGCTCCCAACTTCTATCCACTCTACTCTATGCATCTCCCTTTCTGATTTAATCTCAACAAAACTGAACTAAGCAAAATGGAAGCCTGCTATAACAGAATTGCCTGCTTTGCTGCAAATTGCTCATATAGAACTCATCACTGTACTGCTTTGAGACAGCTCCACTGGCTTCAACTGCCCAACCTCCTAACCTACAATCAGCTCTGCATCTGTCATTCTATCTATTACCTCCCCAATAAGTGTCCTGCCCTCAAAAGCCTAGCACAACATCCCTCAGCCAAAAGGCCTCTTAGATCATCAAGCAAATTACTACTAGAAGTCACTAAGAGCTACAATAGCTTTGGAGATGCGCTATATAGTAGTTTGGTGGCTAAAAAATGGAACTCTGTCCCCACTAGCATTCAAAACACATCATCCAAAGCCTCCTTTAAAGACCTCATCAGGCAACATCTCAAGCAAAGTTGGCAGTGCCACGACTGCTCCCTAGGCTAGTGAAAGCGGATAAGGTATACATACTAAATCTAGAGTACTTGATAATAGTTTTCAATCTTACTCACAAACACTGGCTAATCTACAATGTATGTACTGCACCTGTGTACTATGTATGTGTTCTACCTATGTTCCAAATTTCAGCTGTACACCACAAATCTATTAATTACCCTTTATTTTTAAATTAATATTTTTTTGCTTGTTCTCTCCACTGTAACTGTTGATGTGCTGCATACCACTGTAAAATCATGTCTTTTGTAATTTGTGTGTATACTGATCATGTCTAAATAACTAAATGCATCTGTAATTTTTCTTTGTGGAGCTTTTCTCCGCGGGCCTCTGCTGAAAAAGGGCCTTTTCGGCTCAGTCAGACACCCCCGGTCAACAAATGTAAAATAAATAAATAAAATAGGCCATATTTAGCTAAACATTCCTGATATGTAATTGTCCTACCGTCAATAATTCTTTCAGTAAATTTTCTTTGCACATTTTGTAACATGGATAATGAATGCATGACTCTGGCTTCCAGATGCATGCCTGCATCTAGACAATCATCAGATAGTGTTACAAGTTGAAGCAAAACTTCTACTTTATTAGATGTTTGTTTCAAAACAAAATGAACAACAAACTGAAGTTGAAATATTTATTGTGATGTTTCCTTTTAAATATGTCTCTCTAAAGTTTTTGGCTTCAAGATTGTTTTGAATATGTCAATTTTTTTCATTCATCAGTGTCTTCCTCAAACAGGTTAGGTGTAAATACTTCTATTTATAAACTGGGAAGGCAGTTGTGCTGAAATGGAAATTTCTTCTTATCTGAGTAAATAAAATGTTTGTATGAAAATCTGTGGACTTTCAAAATTTTTGTGAACATCACTGTAGTTCCTATGGTGAGAGGTGTTTTATTCAACTGTCTGATGAAGTCTAATATAATTAGTAAAGGATGAAAGGGCTTAGGTGAACTACAATTTTTCTTATATACTTTGCTTTTGAACTTGAAACACTGTGTGTGCGTGTGTGTGTGTGTGTGTGTGTGTGTGTGTGTGTGTGTGTGTGTGTGTGTGTGTGTGTGTGTGTTGTGACGCCTGTGCCCTGGCCCAGCAATCAAGGAGCCTCAATCCTCACCACTAACACCAGTGAGGGGCGTCTCATATAGGAGGAAAGGATAACAAATATACACAGTAAAGTGGAATTTCCCTTAAGGGAACACAGAGATCACAGTCAGTCTGGGGTTGGTCGCTCCCTTGCTCTCCAGGTCCCTGATAAGACTCCCCACTGGCACAGCTATAGGGTTCACATCTTAGCTAGCTGGGCAAGCTAAAATCTCCACCACTCTCTCTGTCCAACTAATGCTTTGTGTCCCTGCCCAAGTAGCTGACACACACACACTTTGAGATAAGTTTATATAACCACAGAGACACTCCTGGGGAAGGATGGCACAGGTTCTCCAGCTGCGTCCCTTTTACCCAGACTATACGGTAAAAATCATTTCCACCACCCATCTAATATTTATCAGCTACTCAAAGGCCCTTAAATGGGTGCCCAATTATTAATGTGCAATATTATTATCCAATTGGCAGTATAACTAAACAGTCAAAAGCTTATTAGAGTGACTTGGTACAGTAATCACTGTAAATATGCAATGTACTCTAGATCTTAAATTATTTCAACACAAAACAGCCACTGTTGAAAGGTTTTAAAATATTTAATAATAAATAATAAAAACACAAGACAATACTACTTACTACAGAGTGCTAGTCAAGAGTTCAGAGATCACAGAGAAATACTTAAAATAATTCAGTAGTACAGTTCTGACATCACAGAAAAACACAGTTTAATCTTTCTAGTTTCTAGCTATTTCTAAGAGAAAACACAAGTCTAAGATAGCTTACATACAGAACAAGACAGTGCTGAGTTGGATGGTCAAGACAAAAATGCTTAAAGCTCTCTGATTCTCTCTGTTTTTAAAATCACATTCCTGGTTCCCATTATATCATTCTTCACAATTCCCTGGATTCCCAGGCTAACAGAAACTACATTTACATTCTTAACAACTCCTTTTGTTATCTTGCAGCTGGTCAGGAAGCAGAGCAATAAAAATACATTTGTATGTTTAAATCTAGCAATTTAACTCTTGGTTAAAACAATAGAAAGAATGTCTTCATCTAGACTGGCTGGAGCCATGTTTACATCAAAGGGTCACAACACGTTTCACTTGGTCAGTAGAGAACATTGTTGTTACATTTTTTGCAGTTCCACATCTAACAGCAGTTTTTTCCATTTAAGATAACAAACCTGTGCCTTACATTAATATTTACAAATGATGGACTTATCTATAAAATTCTACCTGGCTAGGCTGGCAGCCTTCACGTGTGTGTGTGTGTGTGTGTGTGTGTGTGTGTGTGTGTGTGTGTGTGTGTGTGTGTGTGTGTGTGTGTGTATGTATGTATGTATATGTGTATGTATATATATATATATATATATATATATATATATATATATATATATATATGGATCCCCTTTAGATGCCCGAAATCTCACTTCACCGACAAGGAATCCGACAGGCCGAAATCACCGACAACGCAGATGACCGACAAGGTGAGAACCCGACGGACTCGGTAAGTGTGCGATAGAGTGAGGGATTTAGTGTCAGGGAGCGGACAGGTAAGTGTGCGATAGTGAGGGACTGTAGTTTTAGGGGCAGGTTAAGTGAGTTAGGGTTAGGGTGCAGGTAGAGTGTGTGTGCGATAGTGACGGACTGTGGGTTTAGGGGTGGGTTAAGTGAGTTAGGGTTAGGGTGCGGGTAGGGTAAGTGTGCGGTTGTGTCGGACCTTAGGGTTAGGGTTTGGGTTACGGTTAGTGCATGTATGGTTGTGTGTATTGTCGGTATTTTGTGTTGTCGGTCTGTTGGTGTCGGTGATTTGTGTTTTGGCGTTTCGGTTAACTGAAGGGGATCCATATATATATATATATATATATATATATATATATATATATATATATATATATATATCTGTATATATATATATATATATATATATATATATATATATATATATATATATATATATATATATATATATATATATATATATGGGTCCACTTCTAAATCTTGAAAGCTCATAACCTTGAAATTCAAAATACTGAAGCCAAAATCTTGAAAGTTCAAAATACTAAAAACTCAAAATACTGAATTTCATAATATTGAAAAAAAATACAGGATAGTAACACTTACTATACTCCAGCAGAAATACAAAGAGAAACAATTAAAAGACAAAGCATATTAGTTTCCTCCAACTATTAGCAGGGGGGCAAGCCCCCTACACCCCCCATGCAGGGGGCTGTGCCCCCCACGCCCCCGGCTACTTAAATATATCAACTCTGAGACCGCACTTTACTACACTAACATGAGTTATGTTGGTGTACAGCAAATTAAAAGGGAACATGACTAAGGTTACAACAGGCAGTCATGAAGCACGTAATGGTAGGTTTGCCATTTTCTTCTGTGGAGTGTGATCTCGGAGTTGATATATTAAAGTAGCAGGGTGCCCCCCCCCCCCACATGGGGGGTGCAGCGGACTTGCCTCCCTGCTTATAGTTGGAGAAGAGGAATATGTTTTATGTCATTGTGTTGGAATATTTTAAGTACTGGTGTACTCTTTTTTTTCAATATTATGAAATTCAGTATTTTGAACTTTCAGGATTTTGGCTTCGGTATTTTGAATTTCAAGATTATGAGCTTTCAAGATTTAGAAGTGGACCCTTATATATATATATATATATATATATATATATATATATATATATATATATATATATATATATATATATATATATATATACATATATACACACACACACACACACACACACAGATACTAATGTATATCACATACACTGACTGATGTTTTCAGGTGATTGGAGGTCCCCCCTTGGAACCATGGTTAATAATGCAGACACATCATCTTCAGTTGCAACACAGCATGCATATAATAATGCACGTGTTGAAAAGAAATGTTACAGAGCACATTTTTAAGTTGCTACAGCCTTAATTCAGGTGTCAGAGTATATCTGCATAATCTGGGGTTCTCAGCAGTACTCATTCAAAAAAAATCTCAGATGGCCTTAGGCTGTTATTTAATGCACAACACAATAACATCTAAGTATGATGGCCATCCATTCAGGACAGCTACAGATCAGCTTTGGCAACCAGAGGAACCTGATGAGGAACACCATGGGAAAAAGGAGATGATGGCACCATAAAAGAAGTCAAGAAAGAATATCAACGGAATACAGGAGGACAGTATGCAAAATATGCCTGTGGTTTTACACAAATGTAATAGCTGGTACAAAACTATACATAGTGCAACTCAACACGTACTAATCGCACACTGATAGACATGATATGTACACTGTGACTGGCATTGTGATTCACAAACAACACAGAGTTTGTTGACATTCTTGTTCTATGGCCTCTGAAATAATCAATAATTATATTACATTTTACCAGACAAATATGGCACATATAACAGGTTAGGACTGATAATGTGTGAGTGAGGACTAGAAGTTTGTGATCCTAATTCAGATCCTGTGGATCAGCCACAGCACAGAACTGGCATGAAACCATTTGTATAGGGACAATGGGCTCCCTATCAATATTCATAGAACTTCAATTCCATGCCCATGGCTGGCATTGTGTGTGTCTTCCACTTCATACAAAGCAGATGCAATGACTGTGATCTAGCAATAATGAGACTGCATGGCTGATGCATGATCAGAAAAAAAAGGTGATCCAGCAGGCCGATAGGATCAGCATGATATTTTTCATCTCTACTGTGCACAGTTGCAAAGGTATGTACACATTAAGCAATGCCCCATTCAGGTGAGTATAGGAACCCATTATCTACCTATAGCGATGTTTAACTGACTGCAACAGCAATGATAGGTCACATATCCATAGCATCTCCTGGTCTTTGGGTGCAACATTGCCGTCTTCCCATTCTTCCCTTTCTGCTACTGAATACCCAAGAACAGAGTCAAGTTTGTTTGCATAGATACATCTCAATGACCTACATCCATATGTTTCTCTTAATGGAGATGCTAGAAGCAGGGTCGAACTACACCAGTATGTTCCTCCTGTATGTCACTGGCTGTGCCCAATATATGTATTATGTCATCCATCACCTGCTTCACTGGCAAAGTGAGTACAACATAAGAAGCATCAAGAGTTGTCCTGGAATTAGACCTGTGATCTACATCACTGGAAAGATTTCTATACGTATGTCTGTATCTGGTACAGGTCCATACCTCTCAACCTCTTACAGCATGAAATCTGGACAAAGCCATAAATAATGGGGGGAACAAAGGCCCAAAAATAGGGACAATTTTTAAATATTGCTCTTACAAACTAGAAACATTGACAGAATTACATGTTTTGTGTTAGCATTAATTTTCTGAAAGGTATGAAGTCAATAACTCAAATGCCTGCTATTATTTTCTGACTTCAATCCTCACTGATTTGCAAATCATTTGTCAGAAAAACACAATTTTATGAGATACAGACTGAAAATATGAGGCAAAAAGTTGGGCATTCTGTGAAAATTTGGACAGTCGAGAGGTATGTGCAGGTCACATGAAAAAAGTATAAAGCTTACTCAGAATTCCCACCAATTACTATATTTAGTCACATAATTTGATAATGAACATTGCAGAAAAATGTCTAATATGTTTGTTCTCCTCACTGACAGTTTATTACATGACAACTCCCTGAAAGCCCAGAAATGACATACAAAAAAATGGCTCTCATTCATTTACCTGTGTATGAGAAATAAGTAATATGATTAGGTTATATGTGCACATGTTGTATACCTGCCATAGCACCAACATCTACCAGACCAGCATGATATGGTCTAGCTGTCTCACTGGGACATGCACACAGATGTGTATCCCTGCTGAAACAACCATAACACTGATACACAAATGTACCACATATTTTCCTTTCTGCCACTTACTCATACTAAGCAAATCATTTAATTGCACAATACTCCCAAGTCACCCTGAAAAAAAGGGACACTTTGATTTAGTGACCTTACCTAGTTACCAAATAAATAAATACATAATGCAAATAAATACATACTTTAATGTGGTAGAGAAGTAGCAGTACCACTGCCTGTGATCTTATGTGCTGGACCACTGCTACCTAGTGGTATTAGGAACTCTCCTGTGTCTACCAAGGGGTCCAGCTGCAGTGCAAGGTCATGTATGTCCAGAAATGGTAAGGGCAGGCCTGCACACTGGGGTCATCATGGACTACCACTGTGTTAAGCTACACTGCATCATCCTATAGGTACTACCTGTGGCCATCCTTGCCTCTTCTTCCCATGGATGCAGGACCCTGCTATATGAGGGCCTCCAGGCTATGTCATTTTTATGGCTTCCCTACCCTTGGTGGTGTGCAAGCTGGATAAATTTGAACTCAACTACACTCCACAGTTGCTGTTTTCCACAGGGAATCACTGCCACCACAGTTTCAAATTATGCTCTGGCACTGATTCAAGGTATTTTAGAATGTTCACTTTTCTATAAGGGTGCCAAACTGTGGCATTAGTATATTTAATTAAGAAGGTGGTGGTAAGCATTTTCCCCACCCACACGAGGACTGCAGGCAGGCATGCCTACCTGCAAAAAACAAACAAAAACAAAATAAAACAAACCTTAAATCACAACAAGGACTTGGAATTTGATTAGTCATTTACAAGAAACATCATTTTAACAATGCAAATCACTGAGTGATTACTTAACGAAAGCTTTAATCATGAACAGCTAACACCAACTTGACAAAACTTTGAACAAGATAAAGCTGAGAACCTGATATGACATACAAGGACTTGTCCCACCTAATATCAATGCTCAAATGAACTGAGATAACAGGGATAAGAGACAACACGGTTTACAGCATTGACACCCCTGGATAATCCTCTATTTACTTGTTTTTTTTCCATACAATAAACTAACTTCCTTTTCCTTAAACAGCCTATATTCTCTTATAACAGACCAAATGCCAGCAGTTTATCTGCTCCACTGATGCTGCAATGAAGAACAAAGCTTAAAATGGAAAATACAATATAAACCAGAAAGCTGCACATGAACATCTACTTTTTTTATTCTTGTAGAATCACATCTTTATATTCCAAGGGAGGAGAGAGAGAGAGAGAGCTTTGCAGCTGATGACCACATTTTGGGCTAGGCTGAGACCACTGAATTCACTCAAATTACCAAAGAGAGAATGACATACTGAATCAATTTAGACAGCAGGAAGGCAAGCTATGTTGGGCAGATACACTGTGCTGTAGATGCAGTGTACTAGGTAAAGCAAAAATGGACTAACACTGATGTCCCTAAATATGTCCACCATGTGATTACCACCAAATGGGCCTGCTCTGATCCTGGCATGGTTCCCTTTGTTTCCTCAAGAAATAGGAAAGAGAGAGCCCTGATGCCAAACGTCCTTCTCCTACATGATCTGCAGGGCCACCCCACAAGTTCTCTCTCTAAAAAGGGAACAGATAAATGAGGAACCATGACTCTTAGTGAGGTGTACAGTAGGTGATGCTTTTAGGTACAGATGGGAACATACCTCTCAACCATACCCAATTACTCGTTTTTTACCGAGTTTTGGGGTCCAAATGAAGGGGTGCCACGATTCCTGACTGGCACCCCTTCATCTTTTTTCTTTTGGTTTCTCAATTTTTTTCAAATATCGTGCTGTCGGAGCTGATGTTATCACGTGTGCAATGACGTCAGCTCCGTCAGGGCTATCAGCCAGTCGGAATTGAGCTCCTTGAGCTCACATCGTAATTTCTGGCTGCAAATGCAAGTGGGAAACAGCAGCACTCATTTGGATTTCTTAGCAGCAGCATTTTGGATTTATCAAGAGCAAATGCGAGTGGGAAACAGCAGCGGTTTGGATTTATCAAGAGCGGGAAACAGCAGCACTCGTTTTGGATTTATTAGCATCAGTGCACTCGTTTTGGATTTATTAGCAGCAGCATTTTGGATTTATCAAGAGCGGGCCGGGAAATGTTAACAACACTTGTTACATTGGAAGCTTGGGTTTGAGGGACAAGTAACGTGGATTATCGTTGGGGGAATCTTTGGACTCAAGTAAGGTGTGTGTGTGTGTGTGTGTGTGTGTGTGTGTGTGTGTGTGTGTGTGTGTGTGTGTGTGTGTGTGCGCGTGTGTGTGAATGCTCCCATGTAATACATCAGGTGGCTAGAGGTATTCAGGCTCAAACCCTGTACCTTTGGTACAGGGTAAAAGGAGCCTAAAGTCCCTAGCCACCACCATTTCTGAGCTTTGTCTAGACTTTTTGTGCTAAGAGTTGACAGCTAAGCCTATGGTGAGAAGTGAACAGAATTTGTATTCCCCCATTATTGGCTTTGTTGTTTGTCCAGGTTTTTTTGTGCTAAGAGGTGAGAGCTATGGTGAGTGAGAAGTGAGAACTGAATCTGTATTCCCACATTATTGGCTTTGTCCACGTTTTTTGTGCTAAGAGGTTGAGAGCTATGGTGAGAAGTGAGAACTGAGTTCACTACATGATAGCCATTAAGTTTCAGTCTTCCTGTTTTTTTAGGGGACTGCTGACTTGGCACAGTGGTATGTTGCTCTGACTGTAGTGCATAGGGTCCTGGCTTCAAGACTTTCCAGTGAAATACATGGTGGAATGTATCTCTGGTAAGTCCCTAGCCACCACCATTTGTGAGCTTTGTTCAGGTTTTTTGTTCTAAAAGTTGACAGCTATGGTGAGAAGTGAGAACTGAATTTGTATTCCCCCATTATTGGCATTGTATGTCCAGGTTTTTTGTGCTAAGAGGTTGAGAGCTATGGTGAGAAGTGAGAACTGAATTCACTAAATGATAGCCATTAAGTTTCAGTCTTCCTTTTTTTCAGGAAACTGCTGATTTGGCATAGTGGTATGTTGCTCGGACTGTAGTGCATAGGGTCCTGGGTTCAAGACTTGCCAGTTACATGCATAGTGGTAACACATTTTATTCTAGCAATTTTCCAAAATTATACAAGCAATGTTTAAAATGTGTCCCTGGTTTTTTATCTTTTGCTATCCCCCCCCCGCAAAAAATGAAGTTGAAAATAAGTGCGAGAAGCTGTGCAAGATGCTTATGGCTTACACTACACTCATTCTATTTATAGTGTGGGTTTGGAAGTAGACTTTTATGATGGAAATGTTCTGAATTGGGCAGTTTTGTCATTATTGGCTCATGCATTTTATTTCATTTCCTACAGTGCAGCCTACTGGAAAAATGTTCAAACAATAAATTTAAAATGTGCTCTAACAAGTGTGCTGTATTATACAAGGAATATAACTTAATAAAGTCAGGAAAGTGTATCAAAGAAAAGAACACGTGTACGTTTCTTGTTTTGTGTGCAAGGGGCCAATGATTTGAAAACAGCCCAAAGGTAATCTTTATCCACCACTGGCCAGATGCATTTTCTTTGGATGTGGTGTGTGGGTTTCAATGCTATTTCAATGAATGTGTGTATCAAGGGCAGAGAAGTTTTAATGCCAAGTCTATTTTCATTGTGAGACAGTAGTGCTTTGTTTAGCAGATGTCTGTTAGTGTTTTGTGCATTGTTGTGCTGAAAAATGTAAAAATAAAATCCAAATAATCATTGTAGAAGTAAAGCAATATGCACACATTAGTGTTTATGGTAAATGTTGAGAAATCGCCAGGTAATGGGACACTGGAATGGCTGCAGGGGGACTCTGATGCAGTGCTATATTTTGGTAGTCTGTTCTTCAGTTTGCGTTTGAAAGTTGGTATCCCACAATTCCACTGGAGTGGGTGGGGTTACATAATTATGTATGCAAATTAGATATTAATCAGCATACAGATTTGTACCTATTTTTCATGGGTCTTGTCCAGATTTTTGATGTTTCCAGGTTGAGAGGTATGGATGGGAATGATGAAAGAGCAGCTGTGGTTAACATGCAGGAAGAGTATTGGCTGAGGTCAGTACAGAATCCCTGAAATGTAGATGAAAGTACAATGGGTAGACCTCTGTCAGTAGAACTGTTACCAAATAAATCTGTGATGGGACAATGACCAAATGAGTCTGCATATGACAGACCTCTGTAGATAATTCAGTGCCAGGGATGACAGTAAGAGCTAAGAGCAGGTCTGCTGAATAACCATATGTTAATGCTAAAAAATCCCAGCATACCTTGAGACAAACCACTGCTGGCTGTGCAAGGCCCAAAAATCTACCTTAAGATTATGATGGTGCACTGACAGAGGAGAACGGAAAGCACCAAGTAGCAGGCGTATGCTGGTTACAGAGACCATCAGGACAAGTGATAGTACTTCTGGAACCCTGTGCACTGGAAGTGGGGGCCGGGCATCATTTACTTTGAAAGCTTCCAAAGCAGCAGTCAACAGCAGAACTGCATAGCCTGTGAAACCACAGGGCATCTAATTATTAAGAACCTAAGTCTTTGAATCTGACATTAATCAAGAGTACCGATGCAGATTTAGCAATAGGGAAATGTACTGATGCCAGAGGAAACGTCTGCATAGTACCAGGGATTGGTCTCACTGACTGTAAGGAGACAAGAAATGTCTTCTCTTTTTTATGATTTAAAGAAGCAAGAGACTCCCTACTTAATAGTTTCTGGTGCATTTTGGTTTCCTTACTATTGGATAAAGGGGAACGATTTCAGGGTAGTCTTTTATTCATACTCACTAACTTCAAAATGCCACCAGGTGTTTGCAAACTACTTATTAAAGAAAAAACATTCATAAATAAAAGTTTTCTAAAAACTTGTGGTATTTTGTTCTGCTGTTATCTTTAAACACAAAGTAGAAGCAATGAGTTTTTGTCTCATTCTTGGGGTCCGGGGGGGGGACGACGACTGTAAACTGTGGGTATGATCTGTTTAAAGGGAAAACTATAATCACACTTATGTGGAAAGTTTCATAAATTTCTGGAAAATAACATGAAATAACATAAAATGAAGAAAGAAAATGATTCTTAAAATGTACCATAGGCTATTAAATACAGCATACATAAAATAATAACAAATACATAAAAATAAAAAAAATCAAGCAAAGATGAAAGACAGAGTTATGAAGCATATAGACCCAAACATAAACTAAAAAGAATCTTAAATGTCAAATATCATCCCCTATGTACAAATGTTCTTTTCTTATGGTAATCTGAAAGACCAGTTAAAAATCACACCTCTCCAACTCTTGGCATAAGAATTCTGGACAAAGCAAAAAATAATGGGGAGGGCAAAGGCCCAAAATCAGGGACAGATTTTAAATACTGCTCTTAAACTTAGAAAATTGCTAGCATAACAGATTTTGCATTATCATGCATGTTATCTGAAGGATATGAAGTCTGAAACTCAATTGTCTGTCATTTAGTGACTTCAATCCTCAGTAATTTGGCCAGGAAAGCACAAATGTTATGAAGAAAGACCGAACATATAAGGCAAAAATCTAGACAGTCTGCAAAATTCAGGACAGTTGAGAGGTATGCAATGGTACATGGGTTTTAATGAAAATTATCTAATCATCGAACTAACCTTTACCCAATTCTAGATTGTATTCTGAAGACGTTCACAGTATGGAATGAAATCCTGATTTAGCTAACATTTATTTATTAATCTGTCTATGGTTATTATGCCTGTTTATTAGCCAAATGCTGAGTGTTTATATACACAAACAGGGGAGTACAATGTAAGGTACAGTACAAGAATGGAAAATATGATTTCACATTCATCTCTTTGCAGTCAGCTGCCTATGCCTTTCTGTTTAGGAAAAATATGCTTGTGTGGTTCCTGTTTTTTCCTGTATGCAGCCAGTCTCATTTCATGTTCTACAAGTTGTTTAGCAACATCATGATGTCTAATGGAGATTAACTGTACAGACATACCACTGTTACAGTACAGAAGGACTCTGCAGGGATGTCTTACCTCTACCTTAGTTCACCACTGTGGCATCATTTTTAGGACAGTCAACATTATTAAATGAACAAATACAGCAAAAGTGCCTATCTTTCCTCACTGAAACTGTCATTACTTGTAATGTTTCTCCTCATATTAAATACATCTGCTAGGAGATTTTCATTGTCTTTCCCTGCATTGTTTCTTCATGACTTTAGGTTCTGCTCTTTCTTCTGTACTTTACCATCTGCATTTCATAAAGCTGGTGCCCATCTCTTCTTCAATGTTATACGCTCTGACCACATCTACTCATGTACATGGTCATTCTTTTTTTCGTCCTCCTGACTGAAGATCTCACTTCTCTGTCCTTAGTAGATCTTCTTATCCCATTGCTGTTCTGTTAGAATACTGTAACAAGATATACTGTATTTCTGACATAATAGCAATCCCTACAATTTTACCACAACATTTCATGATGCTCCACGCATGCACTATGCATTCTGTCATACTGACAATTCAACACATGCTGCTTGCAATAGCCATGATGTGTTCATTTAATTTACTTAATTTGCAACTTGCATATCATGCTCTTAGAGTGCATATTTTATTGAATTCTTTGCTTTTTTTTTGCTCGGCTTCCTGGGTTATGAAAATGAGCTTCAGTGCTGCTTGCCAGCCATAGTCCACAGACTGCAATATTAAAATAAAGTCACACCTTCAGAGATCAGCTCTACATATTTTTTAAGTAATGACTTGCAGCTTATGACTCTCGGCCCTTAAGTGAACATGTTCTTTATCACTATAGTCCTGTCAAATGATACAACTTTGTTAGCAACACCGTTGGATAGGAGATAACTACAGGGGCTAATGTGGACTCTCTAATTGTTAAGTACTTGCCAGAGCTGAACCTGATCATTCACTGAACTGTCGGGTTGATGGGATTTGTGTAGCTGGTAATAAATTGATAATCTACATTAATTCATTCAAGCAGAAATCGATTTTGTAACTCCTTGCAAGCTTGTAATAAAGCCTGCCTCCCACCGCTTGCTACATTCTTCGTTTCATAAAGCTGGTCGGAAACAGCTGGATTCAGGTGACCCGCTAGCTCATTAAATCCGTTACATGTTCCTTCTGGTAAATGATATTAAGCTGAAATGTCCTTGCGTTGATTTTTTTCTTTAATTTTATGACAGAAATAACCTAATTTGTAACATGAAATAACAATCTCCTTGGACTACTTTGCCTTGTTAAGATATTTTAAGCATTTTTCATTTACAGGGAGGTAATGGAAAAGCACTTAAACTATCTGTTATTTAAACCACAAGAGATATGTACTGAATTGTTGGATAGCTACAAAAATGATTGCCTCTTCATAGTCTTTGCTTTATATCTGTAATAAAAGGTGGACAATTCAATTCACAGCTTGGTAAATAAAGCAAGATACTTGCATTTCATTTGCTGTACATTAAGAAGAATAAAAGAGAATGACTTGGATTTCACAAAGAAATAAGGTTCAGCATTTTTCTACTGCTAATTCATAAATGCTGTTTCTTTAGATAAAATACACTATATATTCCTAAACCATCCAAAAACTACCAGTTTAAACTCAACCTAAAACACATCAGGGATAAAAATAATTAAACATTAACACAGCTGTCTCTGTACTGAACACCAAAATGATCACAGTTCCTCTGCAAAGAACTTGGGCATCCTAGCCTTACACAGATATTCTGCCAGCAGCAATTAAGCATCTCATATACAAATTAAATTTATTTATTTTACTTCGTTAACAGGGGTACAGCACAGATACAAATGGGCCAATTTCAAGCGCAGCCCGTGTGTGGCAGAAGAACCCACCAGAAAACGAACGACAAAGTTTTAGCTTAAAAGAGAAAGTTGCAAACTATTGTTCACATCACACAATTCTTGATGGAAGTCATTTCACCACCCAATTGTATGACTAACTTACAGTTCATTATATAACAGCAGCTTACAAAAATTCCAGTTTTTCATAGGTAATATATATTTTGTGGTATGCTATGGCAGGCCACTCTCCTGAAAAATATGATCATCACAACAAGGAAAAACTTGAAACACAGCTATGCTACTGTTATGTACGGGGGTGGGGTGAAGTATGACACAGTTTTATCATCTATGGGAAAGGACTGAGCAGAAATAGGTCTTTCACTTCTGCTAGATTTGCTAACCAGCCTGCACCAACACAGTTACGCCAGTTAAACATTTAGTATAACACAACTTCAGCTGGGTAGCTGAATATGTGGCTTAAAGCCTTTATAATGACCAATAAAAAATAATATCTGGAAGTGAATGAATTAAGCATAGAATTTCCATCAGTCTTAGATGACAAAACTATAGCAAAGACGGTAATATGACATTTACCTGCTCACTCAATGAATTTTGTAATTTTAAGCTTACCACTGCAAAATGTAAAGTAAATTACAGCAAAAGACGAGCAGTACAGAAAACAGAAAGAGTACTTGTGGCTTGCAGGGCTCTGTCAAACAAAATAAATTTTTAAACAGTTATGATGAAAAAAGATTTATCTTCACAAAGAGTTCTTTGACGTGCCCTGTTCTAATGGTTTAGCACTTAGACTTTTTTATGACATTTACAATCCTGAGGTGATATATACGCAGACTATTTATGAAACCGATGAATTTTCTGTAACATACTAATTAAGCAGTAAACAGTTTTATTCCAATTGTATCCTTCTCTGGTCTCGGTCTAACTTTGCAACAGTATGCTACACTCTCCCATTAAATGATCACACAGAGAAACAACAGCCACAGTCATGTCCCAACAGACATACACATACATGCCCACACATACATACATACCCAAACCCACAATCCACTACATTTTCCTGTCATGTTACTACTCTCATGACAGGGAATAGGTAAACTCTTTCAAATGACAACACATACTCTATCCTCATAAAGAAAAAAATAGTTTCACTTTATCAAGTTAGTCAGATGCCACAACCATTTCTAGGGAAGAACACATGGGTAATAAGCATTAGTTGCTACCCCGGATTGCCACATTAGCATGGGGCTTTCCCAGGGAACTAGCTCTCCTCTCTATGGCCACCACCAAGAGATAACCATAGTGGGACAGTGATCTCTGTCTACCATGATGACCTTTGGAGTTAAGGGTTCATAATCAAGGTATGCAATGATATTTTGTTATGTCAGTCCCACCTCCCCCAAATTTCAGTTTACGAATTTGAAATCTTATCCAGTGTTACATATAAAATAATCTTTCCATATTCAAAGCAGATGTTTCCAGTTTTTACGGCACTAAACAAAGACCAAGGATCTGTTGACTCAGGTCCAATCCCAACCAAGTACCCTCTATAAGTCTTTAAGCAAAGTCACAACAGCTTCATGTAATTTATACCAGTATTGTTCAACCGCCAGTCCGGCAGAAATTTCCTGCCAATATGTGAAGGACCAGGCTGGGAGAAGACAGGTGTGTGCGACCTGTTTTCATCTTCTGCATCTTTGCAACTTGCTGTTTATGTCTTCGTCTTCCACACGTGCGGAATTTGAATGCTAGAACACATTTTGAAATGTGGACCACGAATGGACAAGTGAGATGTAGGTGTGTGTGTTTAAATGGCAGGAAGATAGGTGTGTGTGTATGTAAGAATAAGTAGGTAGGTGTGTACGTGTGTGTGTGTAAGAAGTAGGTAGATATGGACGTGTGTGTGTGTGTGTGTGTGTGTGTGTGTGTGTGTGTGTGTGTGTGTGTGTGTGTGTGTGTGACGTCTTTTACTTTGGAAAAATGCATATTCACTCATGTTCTGTTATTTTGTCAATGTCTCACGTTAATAATACTAATATATGAAAAGTGTCCCTGATTATTTCTGGATTTGTCCCTTTTTCATTGAGAGCTATGGGTAGATGTGTAGGTGCATGTATAAGACGTAGGCAGGTAACATACATCTCAACTGTCCAGATTTTTGCAGAACATCCAAATTTTTGTCCCATATTTTTGGTCTGTTCCTCATAAAAAGGACTGAAGTTTCTGTCTTCATATCCTTTGGTATGCAATGCTCAAACAGCGAATGGTTTAAATGGTTCCTTGTAAATAATGATTTTTATTTCTGCCTTAGTGGCCCTGGAAATAATTATCCTATTTTCACCAGTCTCCAAGTATAAAAAGGTTGAAAACCACTGACTGGTACAAAACCAAAGCATGTAATTATCACGCTACTAGACAACAAAATGAAAGGAACTTAATAAACTAATTAAAAGAATCAATACATGACAGCATGATCAAATTTATCAGCTACAAGTACTTAAACAATTACAGTACAGCTTAAATTATAAGAATTTGTATAAAATGTACTACAAATATATAAATTCCAGTGCATCATATATGCAAAAATAAAATGACCTGTAAACACTGAGGGCAAGCTTTGCATTGAAGACAAGGACTGCACTGAAAAGGCAAAAGGTTTCTTAAGAGTTTAAGTGTAAAACTTAGCAGAAAGTTCAGCTGAAGTGATGTTAACATTTGTGAATGGAAGGGAAAGGACCATAAAATCAGTTACAAAAAGAACACGGTATGACAAAGCAACAAAAAAGAAACTAATTTCTTCAGAGGCAAAACAAAAATCACTTAGTGTTTAGGGCAAGTGTGAGCCACATCTAAACTAATTCAGTTCCTCTGTGATGCTTCTGCAGAGCTTACATAAACTCTTAAATGGTTTTATAAATTACAGCCAGTTTTTCGTATGTTGCATTTGCTGTGTAGAAGGGAGCTTCTTAATGCAACTTACGACAAGAAATTTCAAATACAGCAGCAAGCCTGATCTCATAAACGAGGTTCTTTCTGGTCTTGTATGAATGACTACCACTGGTGTTTATAACCTTACTAAATTTAGAGCTATTTAGTTGGAAACTGTGGAAGAAGCATAGAATGAGCTCCATCTATGCATTGCTGGTTGCAGGGTTAGAGGAAAGTACAGTTTTGTACCTACCATAAATGTAGATGTCCGATAGGCATGCATCTGCAGTCATAACATATGGGTTGTCCTGCCTCAGGCAGCCCTTCGGTCGGCCGGATTCCAAAGTCTGGGTCTGGCCTCGGCTGATGTCGCACTTTCCCCGACGTCACAGCTCCTGGGGTATAAAGGCATCAGCCGATGCCATTTTCCTCAGTGTTTCTTGCCCCAGATGCCAGGTGCCCTCTAGGAAGGCTAAATTTGGATAAATGTTGAATGTTCCAAACAGTAGCAAAAAAAAAAATATATATATATATATATATATATATATATATATATATACATATATACAAACAAACAAATACACCATAACAGATCCCCCCAGCTAGCTGAAAGAGGGGTAAGCACCCTAGGAATACCACAGAGGGGAAGGAGGGTGGGTAATCCTGACTGCAGATGCATACCTATCGGACATCTACATTTATGGTAGGTACAAAACTGTACTATGTCCTTCAAGGATGCATTTGCAGTCATAACATATGGGTAGAATACCATAGCCAAACTGGGGGAGGAGGTACTAAGATAAGGATGGTGTAGTTAAGATCCCCTGTAAAACTGCAGTTGCAAAGCCTGCTCGGGATCTGGAGTATAAAGGTAGATTATAATGCTTGGCAAATGTATGCACGGAGCTCCAAGTAGCAGCTTCTAAAATGTCCTTGGTAGCCACCCCTCGAAGGAAAGCTGTAGTGGTGGCTGTGGCCCTTGTGGAATGAGGCCTGATATGTTCAGAGCTCTCTTTCCATGAAAAGAGTAGCAAAAACGAATGCAATTTCCTATCCATTTTGAAATTGTCTGCTTGGAAATTGCTTTTCCTTGCACCGCAGTTGCATAGGCTCCAAAACGTTGGTCAGTTTTTCTGCTAGTTTTAGTTCTGTCCAGATAGTAGCGTAGCTGTCTGTGTATATCCAAGGTGTGCAAGAGTTTCTCTCCTTTGTTCTGCGGGTTAGGGAAGAACGTAGGCAAATGAATGGCTTGGTTCAAGGATACCCTGGATACCACCTTTGGCATGAAAGTTGGATTGGTTCTCAGAGACACTCTATCCTGGTGAAAAATAATGAAAGGCTGCACTGCCATTAATGCCTGTAGCTCAGATACTCTTCTTGCTGAAGTGATTGCCAGAAGGAAAGCAGTTTACCAAGATAAAAACTGTAAGTCTGCTGATGCTGCTGGTTCAAACGGGGGTAGTGTCAATTTTTCCAGCACAAAATTGAGATCCCATGCAGGTAGAGGGGGTCTCCTTGGAGGTTTAACATTTTTGATTCCTCTCAGAAATTGACTGAGTAGAGGGTGAGAGAAGAGAGGAGGATCCATATTGTATTCTGCTGAAATTGCTGAAGCATGAATCTTAATGGAAGAGTAAGACAGGCCATTGTGGAACAATTCTGCTAAGTATTCTAGGATGTGTGCTAGGTTTGCCACTGTAACATCTGTGCCCTTTGATGTGCTCCAAATGAGGAATCTCTTCCATTTAGCTGAGTATGCTTTCCTTGTGGAGGGTCTGCGAGACTCCAGGATAATGTCCTTGACCCTCTGAGATAAGACAGCTTGGTTTGGTTTCAAGCAATTTTCCAGGCAGTTAGTTGCAGAGTTTTCAGGCTTGGGTGCAGGGTCTTGAAATTGTTCTGCATTAGAAGAAGAGGCCATAGGGGTAGAGGCCATGAGTTCTCCTGAGACATGTTTTTCAGTAGTGGATACCAGTGTTGTCTTGGCCAGTCCGGAGCTATTAGTATCACCTTTGGCTGTTCTTCCCTGATCTTCAGAAGAACCTTGTACATCAATGGGAGAGGTGGGAATGCATACACTATTAGGGCATTCCAGCTGAAATAGAGAGAGTCCACCTTCCAGGCTTGCGGGTGGTATATCCTTGAGCAGAATTTCTTCAGTTGGTGGTTGAGAGGGGAGGCGAACAGGTCTATGTCTGGCAAACCCCATTTCTCTGTTATGAGTTTGAAAATGTCTGGATGCAGCATCCATTTGTGAGCATCCGTGGTAGTCCTGCTTAAGCTGTCTGCTAGTGAATTCTCTTTTCCTGGTACAAATATGGCCTGCAGCTGGATATTGAGGTTCAGGCCTAGGTTCCACAGATCCATTGCCATCCGGCATAGAGGGTAGGAATGTGTGCCTCCCTGTTTGTTTATGTACCACATGACTGTGGTGTTGTCCGTCCTTATCAGCAGATGTCCTTGCTGGAGGAATGGTTTGAATGCCTCGATTGCATGCTTCACTGCCAGCATCTCCTTTTGGTTTATGTGCAAGTTTAACTGTCCTTGAGACCATAGGCCTTGGATACATTTGTCCTCCATGTGTGCTCCCCATCCTAGGTCTGAGGCGTCCGTGGTGATGGTCTGCCTTGGTTTTGGTTTTGTGAAAGGCAACCCTCTGTTGGACTGGCAGGACTGAGCCCACCACAGGAATTCCTTTTGAAGGCATGGAATGATTGGTATCATGGTTTCTAGACTGTGACTCTGTTGAGACCATACATTCCTTAGGTACCATTGTAATTTTCTCATATGCAGCCTGGCATGCGGGATCAAGATTATGCAGGATGCCATGAAACCCAGGGCCTGCAGGACTTTCCTTGCAGTAAGCCGAGTTTGTCTTGTCAAAGTCATGAAATAATCTGGAAGTTGTTTTTGTTTTTCTTCTGTGAGAAAAGCCATCTGAGTTATTGTGTCCAGATCTGCACCCAAAAAGGTTATCCTTTGGGATGGCACTAGTCTTGACTTTTGGATGTTGACTGTGTATCCCAAGGCCTGTAGCAGGTGTATGACATAGGCCGAATCCTTTATCAATTTTGTCTTGTTGTCCGCTTGTATTAGGCAGTCGTCCAGGTATGGGTAGATTTGAATTCCCTGAAGTCTGCAGTGTGCAATTACTGATGCCAGGCATTTCATGAATACTCTGGGCTCAGTAGATAAGCCAAAGGGCAATGCTGAGAATTGATAATGCTCTGATCCTGCAAGAAATCTGAGGTGTCTTCTGCAATCTGGTTGGATAGGGACGTGCAGGTATGCCTCCTTGAGATCTAGAGTCACCAGCCAAGACTCCTTGCCCAACATGGGAAGAAGTTGCTGTAGGGTCAGCATTTTGAATTTTGGTACAATGAGATATGTGTTCAGTGCGGACAAGTTGAGAATAGGCCTCCATTGGTTTTCTTTTCATGGTACAAGGAATAGTCTGGAGTAAAATCCTTGGCCTTGTTCCATAGATGGTACCCTTTCTATCGCTTTCATCTGAAGTAAATTTTTGATTTGTCTGAAAGCCTCTGGCTTCTGATTTGGTGGTAGGTTTGGCATTCCGCTCCTTTTTGGTAAAGTGTGGAAGTGAAACCTGTATCCTTTGTCTATTGTTTGCAATGTCCATGAGTCCTTTGTAATGCAATTCCAGTTTTTTGAGAATAAAGCCAGTTTTCCGCCCAGGGGAGCTTCCAGTTGTTCCCTGGTAGGCGGAATCAGAGTCAAGTCATTGTGTCTGTCCTGTGCTAGTGGTTGTAGTTGCAGCTGTGGCAGTACTCCTCTGGTTGGCAGGCTGCCACTGACGGCCCCTGTAGGCACCTTTTGATTGACCTCTGCCTCGAGGGTGTCTATTCCTGCCTCTCTGTGCTCTGGAGGTGTCTGGAAAGGACCAATTCTTGGAAGGCCAGTTTCTGCTGAACCTCGGAGGTTGGACCTGTAGAAATTCCTTTACTGTTTGCACAGATTTAGCTTTTTCTTCCACCTTCTTTAGAATCTCCTGTGCAGGGGAGCCAAATAAACTTTGTTTCTCCATTGGAGCATCTAGGAGCTTAGCCTTGACATGGTCTGGCAGGGATTGTTCTTTCAGCCAGGCATGCCTATGAATTACTGGCCCAGTCATAGCTGATCTAAATGAAGCCTCCAGTGCATCATAGCCACATTTTAAGAAATGATTACTGACCTGCTGAGAGTTGTGTACCAAATCCTGAAGGGATTTACGGTCTAAAGGTTCAGGAGAAGAAATCTTCTTATTCAGCTGCTCTAACAAATATTCCTGGTACTGTATCATATGGAATTGACAGTTTAAAGCCCTGCCAGAAAGAGTAGCAGATGTATAAACCTTTTTACCCCATCTCTCTAATGCTCTAGACTCTCTTTCAGAGGGGAGGGGATTTTAGGCAGTGGCAGCTGCAACACCTTTTGGGCCCTGAGAAATAGTTTCTGGGTCTGCAGCATGGGCTTTATACAGGTGGAAGTGAGAATCCGGGACTCTGTAATATCTGTCAGGTTTGGCAGGGGCCGGAGGAAGAGAATCAGGTGCAGAACTAACCTCATTATACACATCATCAATTACAGTTAGCACTGGTGGTATGGCTAAGGGCCTATGCTGTGGCAAATGTAAAAAAAGTCCTTAGCCTTTTTCTGGAATCAGAAAAATCCTGACCCTGCCATTGAAAGTGTTCCCTCATAGAGTGCAAGGTTTCCCCAAAGGAAAATTCTTCAGGAGGGGAGGCAGAAGGGATAGAATCTTCAGCATCTGAATCCTCGTAAGGAGAATAGGCCCCTTCTTGATGGTCTGACAAATCAGATCCATCTGTGGAGTAGTCAGAGGAGACAGGTTCAGAGGGTTCAGTCCTAGGCCTTTTGTCTGGTGGTGGTTGGGAGGCCCTGTCTGGGTGAGGTTGGGAACCCCTAATCAAGGATATCAGGTCCTCAGCAAGACTGAGAATCTGAGAACTTGAGGAAGGCCTCTGAGAAGTAGATTTGGCAGGTAAAGCTTTTGAAAGTTTGGCAGCTTTAGCCCTGGAGAAGGCCTTAATAGACATAGAAGCTGGGGGCCTAGCTGCCCCACGTGCAGGTGTAGATATGTCCAAAGGAATGGTGTCAGACAAATCTTGAGCGCTAGCTTCGGTAGGGATTTCTGAAGCCGACTCAGCCGGGGCCTCTCTGGCCTAGGTTGTCAGAGGTAAGGGTTCTGTCGTAGGAAGAACCGAGGGCTCGGTTTCAGCCAAAACCGAGACACTCGCGGTAGGCCTAGCCGTGGTTTCAGCCGAAACCGCGGGCCGCGAGTGTCGGTCCTTTTCCCTGTGTTTTTTGGCCAAATGCGAAGTCGGAGTCTCCGACGGCATTTTATATGCAAAAGCGGATCCAAAAAATTCTTCTGCAAACTCCGACCGACGTCTAAGAGTCCGTCGGTTGAAGGAGGCACAGGCTAAACAAGCTGATACGTCGTGGTCTGGGCCTAAGCAGGGAAGGCAGTAAGAATGGAAATCCTTATGAGGTATTTGTTTCCCACAAGTTAAACAATTATTTACTTTGTCTGACATCGGCTGAGGCAAGAAAGAGTCCCCAACGGGTACTTAGCTTTTTCGAAGTATTCGGTAGCTGAAATCTCTGGATCTGACCGACCGGCACTTGCGAACAGCTTCTGCTTCGGGCACCGCGCGGCAAGAAAGACTGAGGAAAATGGCGTCGGCTGATGCCTTTATACCCCAGGAGCTGTGACGTCGGGGAAAGTGCGACATCAGCCGAGGCCAGACCCAGACTTTGGAATCCGGCCGACCGAAGGGCTGCCTGAGGCAGGACAACCCATATGTTATGACTGCAGATGCATCCTTGAAGGACATCAAGAGGAGCAATGCTTCATTTCACAAGTAGAGGAGATGCACAAGGCTCAGACATTATTACAGAACCAGACAGTATAGCTATATCACTCTCTCAATGCAGAAGCAGAACAACGAACTGCACATTACTGAGTCTGGGTAAGACTGAGGCTTGGCAGGGAAGGAGGGCTAAATTATATTTAGCGACACTGCACCACACAAGGTCAACAGCTAAAGGGACCATAGGACTATCCAAAAATTTCCCAGCTTCTCACAGGGAGGCTCTCATGTTTTCCTTCTCAGAATCTTCTAATCATGCTGAGGCTATGAGAGGAACATACTGGTCAATAGGGGAAGCAAGGCTTAATAGTCATGGCTGGGGCCTGGCATAAGAAATACACAAAAACCTTAACTCACTGACATCTAAGGCATAGATAAGCTTTTAATTAAAGTGGACATTATGAATGATGCCAGGGCACAGAAATTTTAAGCAAACTTATCTGCTCAAATACGTCTATAAGATCAATCAACAAAGACAAAGCTGAGCTAGCCACTAGTAAGAATCTAAAGCTCTTTTTACAGTTATCTGACTTCCCACCACTAGCAGACAAGGCTGCACAGAGGTGCATTAATTTACAAATCCCTAAAAAAGTTGTTTAATATTGCTTTTTTTACAGTGCCCCTCTCTTTTTGCCATATAGCAGAATGTTTAGATCTCCATTCTCCTCCCTGCTAAGCCTCACTTCCTCCCTTTATAAATTTAGCAACAGCAGCAGAAAAAATATCTATGTCGTTGGACCAGAACTCTGTAATAGTATACCTCACCATAACAGATCACTGGTATCCCCTTCCATTTTTATTACAGCCTTGATGCAGCACCTCAGATCTACCCATGCTTGCTAAAACCAAGCTATCTTCTCCAAGCAGCTCCAAGGTTCAGAGTTCAATCTTTGTTCACCTTCTGTACAGAAGGTATTTTTCATGTCTACTGCCTAATTGCCGGAAGGTGTCCTCCAGTATTTCTGAAACGCAGTTTAATACGTTAGATATCATAAAAAATGCTTATATTGCTTCTAGGACTTCAATACAGTCACAATGTAGGTTACATAAGTTAACAATATTCCAAAGGAGGCAATTTCCTCCTTCTTACATAGGAAGAGTAGAAGGCTTACTTCCTATATATTTCTATATTTAACAGAATTGCACAACTTATAAATAAGGGTAAAAAGAGATTTCCCAATGTAAAGATTTATCCAGGGAAGAAGCATTCCTGAATTCAACTGGAAATTTGTACCGACAAGAAAGATCTCCCACTGTAAAGAGATTTCTCTTTGCCAAACTGTTTAAAATTTCAATTTTTACTAGCTGTGAATTGTTTCTTGTTTACTGGTTATAAGTAAAAAACTGCACAAAGTGGTACTTAGCATGGTGTCATGAAGGCATTTTTATAGGAGTATCATGTCAAGGCTAAACAGTCTATAAAACATAGTGAACAGTAGTAGCCTTGTAAGCTTATCTTTATATGACATGCCCCACAACACTGAATATTTCCTTTGTGCAGAACTTTATTTTAACTGTATCATTTTTGACTATGTGCCTGCCGGTCATCAAGCCTCTGGGGGGGAGGGGCCTTTATCCAGGCAACCTTAAGAGTACTTTATGCTCTCACTTGCATCCAAGCAATAAGAGCATTCCCACCCCCCCACCCCCCGATGGAACGGAAATCATTCTGTGTTATGAGTATGGCATCTAGGTCCAAGGAAGTCATCATTCTACTGTATTTGGCCTTCATCAGACCAATCATAGACTACAGCTCCTCCTTCAGTATGTACCTGACCAGGCACATGCAACAACTGGAATATCCACAGAGTTTCCTCACAAAAAGAACATACGAGTGTAAACAACAATTCCTAAATGGATGTCTTTAAATCCCAATGCCTGTCTCCAACAGACTGTTGAGGGGAAATCAATGTCTGGCATATAAGACATCCTTGGATCCTATTCTGATGGACTTTCTGCATATCTACAAAACAAACAGCATGTGAATTGCCCAATCAAGGGAATTAAACCTTACTTATGACATAAACAGGACATGTTGGAGGGATAGGTACATTTCTCAGAGGCTACCCCTTCTTTGAAACAGGCTTTCCATCCATGTGAAGCAAAATTCTTCCCTAACACAATTCGGTACTTACGTATTATCGCAACCAGATTTTCGCGGTAATAGCACTTGCTTCCTGATCATGACAAATGTTCGTTAATGTTGTTAAAATGTAACACAGTGTGTTTTCTTTTAACAGTACACCTTATTTTCTGGACTGCTATCGATACAATGTGCAAGACATGCTGCTGTTCTTTCTTTATGGTGTTTACTGGCACACCGTTCAACGGGCAGACTTGCAGGAAGTGACACGGGTGCCAGTAGAAAGAACAACAGCATGTCTTGCACGTTGTACTGATAGCAGTCCAGAAAATAAGGTGTATTGTTAAAAGAAAACACTCTACTACATTTTATCAACATTAACGAACATTTGTCATGATCGGGATCCAAGTGCTAAGAGGCATTGTGTTTGATTTCCAAATAAAATCAGTTCAGTCATGTCATATAAGTTGGAATTGGGGGAAAAAAAGTGCCAAAACATTGCAGCGAGGGTGCCAAATTCAAAACAGATGCATATATCTCTGATCTGACAACTTTCCACTACGCTTAAAAAATGCACATGTAAATAAATAACCGCTTTCCTCAGAAGCCTGAATACCTGCTGTTACTGGAAAGCCGCTACTGAATGCCTTAACCAATTCTTGCATTCAGCTACGGTGGTAAAGGATGCTACAGCAGCCCTGACAATTGAAGCCAAACTGGGAGGAATGTACGTAGAATGGCTGTTATTTCACAGCATGGGCTGACAAAGAACATTCAGTGGGCGGCCTTGCAATGCAGCGACATGTGCCGCCAGTAAAGAGCATGAAGAAACAACAACAGTATGTTGTGTACTTTGTGTTGGTAGCACTCCGGAAAACAACCTATTTTGTTAAAGAAAACACACCGTTTTCCATTTTAAGCACATTAACTTGCACATTCACTGATCCAGAGGCAACCACTGTTGTCGTGAAAATCTGGTTGCGATAATATGTAAGTACCCACAATTCAAGCATAGCTTGGACCATTGGATGGGGAAATTAGAAATTTACTCCTGGTCTAGCACCTATGCCTCAAATGGACAGAGGCAGCCTGTAATTGCCTGATCATCTATAAACCAATGAAGTTTATAGGCTGCCAACAAATATGTGAATCCACCCAACAATGTTACTTTTCCCTACAGTTTTATTAGCTACAGAAAACAGGTATACATAAAGAGGAATTCTTGTTGCTAAACCATGTTTCAGTGCTGGCATTATATGATTGCATTGCTCATGTACAATTTCAGTTTTCATTTCATGTCTATCAATTTTCTAATTTGATCAGGGAAAACAGGGAAAAAATGTTTTAATCAAAACTGTGAGCTATGCAAATAGGAATGTATTACTTCAATAGTCAAAGTGAAGATTATCATAGCTGAAATAGTAAAACTTGTCTGTTAATTGCTTCCATAAAAACACATACCTATTCTCCCAATGAAAACAAAGATATCTCACTAACTACTGCTCTGATTAGCATACCCATATTAATAGGAGAATAACACTCGCAAGGGTGGCATAACTTTTGACTGACCCTGACTGTACATAATGTCTCTGATTTTGTCTTATATTTTTGGACTGTTCCTCAAAAAATCTGTGAATTTCTGTCAAATTTGTGAGGACTGCAGTCATTAAATAATGACAGACATTAGAGTTTCAAACTTTGTATCCTTCTGAAAATGCATGGTAATGCAAAACTTATTATTCTAGCAACTTTAAGAAAATAAGAGCAATAAAACCTGTCCCTGACTTTGAGCCTTTGTACCCTGTTATTTTCTAACTTTGTCCCTGATTCTTGAGCTAAGAGGTTGACAGGTACAGAGGGAGGGATGTCAGTAAAAGTTAAGAGATACTTGTATTATAGCACCATGACAAACTTTTAATTACAGTTGTAATACCAGACTGGTTTGAGATCTTTTCCAGATCATTAGTAACACATAATATGCTAAACAGCCAACTTTGTGCCAAGAGTAAACTGATAAAAAGAAAAAAAAGCTTTACCTTACTACAGATAAATGATGTGAACATGTTTTTCTGTATTAGAGCTAAGTGCCATTGTCATATTTTGATGCCATTAGTCTGCTTAAACAGCAATTATTCAGAACCAGTTAACTCTGGTAAAATATTACTCAAGCTTTTAACCATGGACTCACCATTTACCAAATCGAAACCTGTTACTCCTCTCCAGTCCCTTAAAAAGTAGGTTCCTAAAGGCTTGGGGAGTGATGGTCGGAGAAGTTTCTGGAGCTCTAGAATCCATTAAAAAAAATTATAAAAAACTCCACCCCTACAGCTCTCCTTACATTTCACTTTGAAGTAAGAAAAATATCTAAATCCTGTGAGTGTTCTTCAATGTTTGATTTTTTTTCTTCTTGATAATGCTCCTTGTTGGCAAGTTACTGCTCATAACAGGAACTTCACTATTCTGAAAGGCACTAGTAACTGCATTCACCATACTATCACCAACAGCTCTGTCTGTGGTTATGACACCGGAGGGCCACATGTTGGTATTTTATGCCAGACAAGAAAAGTCAAGTTCAACTTGTGCAAGTTGTTTATTATTTTTTTTAATCCTCAGTACATCATACAACACATGTCCATTGTCGTAAGAAAGTCCTTCTATATTGCACAGCTTATAAACAAAGGGACTGTGTCTAGATCTAGGGATGATATTGCCCCCTTTTACTCAGCTCTTATTAGGGCAATCATTGAATATAATCCCCCTTGGGTATGTATCTGTCCATACACATGCAAGAACTGGAAGTCACAAAGACACACATTACTAAAAGGATACAAGACCTAAATAAAATGTCCTACATGGACCAACTCAAAGCTCTGTCACTATATTCAGTATCCTACAAATTGCTTAGAGGTGACCTGTATTTGGCATACAAGGTATTCTTTGACCCAGTACTGATGGATTTAGTCAAATGGCATCGGAAATACTCATTCTAGGGATCTAAAACTGGAGGGACGGGTACATCTCACAGAGGATACTGTTGCTCTGCAACAGACTCCCCATCCACATAAAGCAAAGTTCATTGCTGTCCATATTCAAGCGCAACTTGGATCTACAGATAGGAAACAGAAAATTTACCCCATGATTGCTCCCTGTACTAGTAATGGACACATACATCTCCTAATTGCTATATCCCATGCATGGGTCCCTGGACTAAGGCAGCTCCTAAATGCTTTATCCCATGCATGGGTCCCCTCACATTATCTATGGTATGATCCCCAGTCATTCTCATTATGGATAATGTACAATTATCAACCATGGGATGGGCAAGGCCAATCACTAACCAAATGGGTTAGGTTAATTTGAGCACAAATAGGGAGGAAACTGGCCAGGCTTAAATTGGCCAACAAGGGCAGCTAGCCTTGTACTTACCTAGGAACCTATTGTACCATTAAACTAAGTCATGGCATTTATCTCATGAGATTTCTATAAATATCATATTGTCTTCTGCCTTTGCCTATATCTTACAAACAAAACAGTGGTGAAGATACCCTCTGTTTAAACAATCGTATTCACAAACTGTGACCAATTTGTCCATTTTATTTTATAAAACTTAGTACACGGGACTTTTATGACAGCCTATAACAGGGATGAGACAAGCAATGGAATTAATCTGCAGCAAACAGGGCTGCACCTTTCCCCAAATCTGCAGAATTGCTCGACTACAGTGAAGTACAGCCTCAGGAAAAAAGAAAACACAAATAAGCACTGTGATTGAGTAACAACATAGTTAAACTCCTAAACCTCTCTTTATTGAACTCCTGTGAATGCTTAATCTATGCTCACCTGTAGCATAAACCCAGCCACTAACAATCCTAATTTCAAACATTTAATCAAGTAAGACAACACTAATGACCACTGTAAGAATACTGGCCCTCACCTAGCTGTACTCATGGAGATACTTAAGTTATACTTAACTTTAAAGCCCAGATATTAACAATTCTAATATTAAATTTGTAGTCTGAGGCGTAACAGCTGAAAGAACAATGCACATCTAGTCAAAGTTACACTTTGCGTTACATTTCACAATCACCATAGGTAACATCTAATAAACATACTAAATAGCCAATTTTGTGTTAAAAGTAAAATGATAAAAAGAAAAAAACTTTGCCTTACTACAATAAAATTTAAATTTCACAGAGCTGTCACTGTCTGAAGGACTTTCTCAAGTATAATCAATGTTTACTTAAAACTACAAGTATCAGCCTGCTGCAAGTCAATCTGCAGTTTGGATCAATAGTTAATGTAAGCAAATTCTACAAAACATTATTCTGAGCTATGTAAGCAGCTATAAATACTTTTATCAATTTCTAAATTCTGTTACAACTTACGTAACTACTGGTCTTGCTTATCATGCTTTGCTCTTGATGCACTTGACCACTCGGAGCTTACAACTCTTGCTTTGGGAGCTAATTAAGTAAGTGCATCTCCTAAGTGGGACTGAAAGACAATTGCTATTCCACCAGACAGTTCTGAAATTTTAAACAACTCCTGAAGAGAGAATAAATAAATAAAATATCAATTTTGCAAAAAAAAAAAAATGCACAACCATCCACAATTACAATGGTGAACCACATTTTAGTACCTCAATTCTATGGGTACTACATTTCCCCCACCCTCACAGTAGTTACAGGGAAGGCACACATTACTGGGCCTCTGTGATACGTCCTCACTGCTGTAGGTACTACAGTCATACCTCTCAACTGTCCAGATTTTCACCTCATAGTTTGTGTCTGTTTTTTCATAAAATTGTGTTTTTCTGGCAAATTAATGAAGGATAGAAGTCAGAAAATAATGATAGACATTTGAGTTTCAGACTTCATGCCATTCAGGAAATACATGCTAATGCAAATCCTGTTATTCTTCCAAATTCAAAAGTTTGTAAGAGCAATATTTAAAAAAATACCCTATTTGGGGGCCTTTGACCCCATATTATTTATGGCTTTGTCCAAATTTCTTGCTCTAAGAAGTTGAGAGGTATGACTACAATTTACTCAAAGAAGCTGCAAAGCAACAGCAGGCAAAAGGCAAATATAAGATGAATCACAAGGTGCAATGACTTGCTATGGGAGCTACTTATGTAAGTAGTGACCCTGGCCAGAAAAGGAATGTGACCATTGTAGCACTAGCTAGTTCTAATGCTTTAAACAGCTTCAGAAGAGAAAACAAATACATTTTCTATGAATTTAAAAAATATACAAAATGGTACATAGCAGAGAAACAGACTTCTAGCACCTGACTACTGTGGGTACTACTTCCCCCACACGGACAGTTGTTACAACAAATGCACAAATTACGACATGCAGTAGGTGGACTGGACACTCTAAATTGGCCCTAGGTGTGAGTGTGTGGCTTCTGTGGAAGGTTGGGCGCCGGGCTGACAATTCGACACCGTAAAACTCCACTGCCAATCATGAGCGGACAGATGATCCGCTGTGGCAACCCCTAACCGGGAAAAGCCATAAGAAGAAGACTGCAGCTCTTTAATTATACCTCACTACTGTGGGCACTACAGTTTCCCCAGAGAAGCTACAAAACATCAGCAAGTCAATGGCAGAACAAAAGATGAATACACAAGGGGTTTCTGTTTAAGTCTATCACGTTGGGAGTGTTTTATTTCAGTATTGGAAAGGTATTTTGTATAGAAACATGCATTCTCTGCAGATGGGGGATGGTGAGAAGGGTTACACATGTGAGTGTGGGCTACAGTCTCAAAAATCACAGCTATACCACTATACACACACACACACACACACACACACACACACACACACACACACACACACACACACACACACACACACACACTGATGCTCTGGTGTTAATTCTGTCTCTTCTAGACATATGCATTCACAAACACAAGTTACACTACTTACTTCTTCACATAAATTGCATCTTTCTTAGCCTACTAACTATAGTAGCACATACTGTAAATATGCTGCAAATAGTACCTTCAAAATAATGTATATGTAGAAAATCTTATTGACATAGCTAACTTTGGTGACACATACTATGAACATGTGGAAAAAAGCACTTTCCGTGAGTGAGTATATATATGTGTGTGTGTACATATATATATATATATATATATATATATATATATACATACATACATACACGCACACACACATACATATATGTGTGTGTGTGTGTATTCTCCCATAACACAACCTTCCACCAAGAAGGTCAGACTACAAACTTCCAATTTCAAATATTTTTTTTCTAGATTGTGACTCCTCTTTGCCAAGCGCAGTACCATATGAGTCAACATACAAACTGCAGGGAATGCTGCCATAGGAAAAACAAATCCCTTTAAAAGAACTAAGACAAGCAAAGATACAGCTCAAACATAGTATCCAGAACAACACAGAAACATTTTCCCCTTCTTTTTCCTTTGTATTAGTTACAAGCAAAGTATCGGAGTTATGTCAGATTTTGCCACACCCGCTTTATGGCTAATCTGCCCTTTATGTTTAATTTCTTTTCCAGTGGCTTTTCTGTACCATTTAATTAGGCCACAGGGAGTCAGAGTAGGCAGTCTCAGTGTCCCCTTAGAGTTTATTACACAGAGTGCTCCCTTCAAGGATTTTACTGCTGTCATAGAAAGCAGACATCTTCAAGTTGTTAAAAACACAGAAAAATGATTAATACAAAGAGAAGCTTCAGCTCTTGGCTGAAGCTTTTCTTATCATCCACTCCGGCATTTAGAAGGATGGACTTTCAGACTACAGTGATTTTGACAACTGTACATATGCTCAGCTGCTGTAAATTTTGAAAAGAAAAATGAATTAAACAATAAATTTAATGGTTCCAGTAGAACAGCAACAGTAGCCTTATTAGGTGTAATGCTTGCGAAGAGTAATGTGTAGCACTGTTATCAAATTAGAGATTCTGCAGCCTTATTAAACATCACACTGACTTTTTTTATTTCAGGGATGAAAATTATCACCATATATTGCATTAGTTAATATGTTTCTTGTTTCTTTTGCTCTACTAATCTTATAATCCTGACTAAATATCAGGAAAGATGGATATTCTTTGTATTATATATTTGTGCTTTAGTTTTTTGATAATTACTGCCTTGAAGCCAGCAAAAATAATACATTAATGGCAATTAAAAAACCCTATCTAAAGGTGGAAAAATGTATTTATTTATGCTCCCAGTGCTTCTAATTCATGAAAAGGAACATATTGGGATTAGTAGGGATACACAGGGATCAGAAAAAAAGGGAAATCACATAATATGAATAAGCAACTGTTCCCTCTGGTCAAGCAAAGTTTTAATGTTGCCATTCTGCAGCCTAGCAGAATGCTTTCAGGGAATATAGGAGGAATTATAATGTGTCTTAACGTAGGAAATCTTTGAAACTAGGAGTCTTATAATAAACTAATACAAGACACTTTACGGAAAACTTCCAGCTGCCCTTGCAGGTGAAACACTTAGATAATCAGAAAACAGCACCTAACGGCTCTAACTGCAGCTTAAGTGAGAAAACAGCACCTAAGAGATCTAACTGCGACTTAAGTGACCCACTAAGCAGTAACTCACATAAGCAATGTCGGGGAATAATCTCAGACAGAAAGTAATTAACTTGGGGTACAAAAAGTGACAGATCAAGGTTAAGTGTTTGCAGCAGCATAAATGGATGACACTATTTAAAATAAAGATTCAGAAAGGCTACCCGAACAACCTGCTGCAGATACATAGGCTATGTTTGACAGTACAAATAAGTCATGAGCCATTATGCGTCCAGCATTTACCTGAGGAAAACAGCAATAAAGCCTGCATGGGGTATGGATACGTACTGCAAACACCTCCATCTGAAAATTCTAAACCACCTATACTTTGTTACATAGTTGGGAGCCACATAAATGTCTTCCCACTGTGCCTTTGTATATCGCCTTTCTGTTCTCACTTCAAAATGTTTTCTAACCTCTTCTGATTGATTCTTATAGTTATCATGTACTAGGTTATATGCCCTTGTAATATCCTTTTTTTACAGCAGCTTCTGTTCAAGCTTCAACTAAAAACTCAAATTGAGCTAGTCTGTCACTTACCAAACACCTATCACTTTCTCTTTGCCCATACAACATTATCAATCCTACACTCCAAAATTCTGCTTGGTCTCATCCTACCTTCCTCTCTCTCCTAGTTATTTGCTTCCAATTCATTGGCTCTTTTGTTAATTTTCTCCAATTAATGCCGGCCTCCTTTTGCCTTTTTCTAAACTACTATTTGCAGTCATCCCTATTGGTAAAATCCCCTTTCTCCATCCCCGTGTTAGCTTTCTTCTTAAAACACATTCAGCTACTTTAATAAAAATATAATATTTTGTATGGTTATTACTATCTATAACGTCCTGTATTCAAAATCCTACTCTCTCTTTCTCCTTATTTCATGATCCCCGTCAACATAATTTATTTCCACTGATTTGTAATCTTCTGGTTGTGTTGTGTATATCAGCATTAACTGCGTAGCTCTAAATTATCCATTCAAATCTGGTAGTCCTAAACCACCTTGTTCTAAGGAGAGGAAACAAACTGTTGATCAGTTTTTGAAATTATTTTGTTCTATGGAGGTAACAACAAATTTGTCTATGTACACGTAAAAGCAAGTGTAAAGAAAATGAAAACACTGTCATCTGTTTTAGCATGTCTGGCAGGAGAATTGTGTATATTCTCAGATGAATTTGTATCGTATGCCAACATGCCTAATTGTGAAAATGTAAATAGGTTTTTTGAAGTGTTGAGTATTTCTCTGTTTATACAAAATGTTTAAAGAATCTGTCAGTTTTGATACATTTCTAATTGCACATATGTGAGCAAGAGTCTAAAGTACAAACTGTCTGTGGACAGTCAGCTGATCAGTAGAATGTTCATAGTTGCTATGTGATTATTTGAACAGCTGATTGACAGGAAAAATAACTTTTTCAAACAGCTGACTTATTTTTAAAGTAAGACAGCTGAGACTGTTAACCTGGAATATATAAAAGAGACTGCTGAAGTCAGTTGCTGAGCAGTTAGTTAGAGTTACAGTCAGTTACAGTGCTGTGTAGTAGATATCAAGAAAAAGGACTCACCAAAAACTGTAAGCCTGCCTTTGCCTTGCTGTTATGTTTCAGATTAAATCAGTAACAGTATTCTCTAATTAGACTAGGAAAGTTTAGTTATTTAGATAGAGTTTTTCTAAGATGATGGACGTCTTATCCTACAGTTTAGTTTTATATTTCTGGTGACTGAATTCTGGTGTTTATTGAAAGTTATCGATTTACATTCTTGTAATCATTTTACTTACTATTAAATGTTTTTATTTATTTTACATTGTGGCTGGACAATCAGTCTGTTCTTTAGAGATTAGTGTGTGTTGATACCTGTTTGTACTCCCCAGGTCACTTCAAATGCCTAGCTGCTTCTGGTCATAGCTATCATTTATTCTGATATATAATTTTAAATACTTGATCACCCTTTGAAGGGCGTGTAGACCCATCTGACGTTGGTGGCAGTGTTTACCATTTGTACTGGGGAAGGGACACAGCTGGAAATCTGTGCCAAGATTCCCATAGCTGATTCCCATAGCTGTTAGAGTATGTGAGATTTAAATTTATTTTGAGTGTGAGCGAGTCAGCGGTCTTAAACTGGAACACATTGCTCTGAAGTGTATAATAAGGGATTACATTTGGGGTGGACAGAGGTGTCCTGTGAAAGAGAGCATGTTCCTGTTGTGCTCTTTTGTGTTCTGTGCTCTGGTGTTTTCTGTGACGCTCTCACACTGGAGTTAGTGGTGAGGATTGAGGCTCCTTAATTACTGACCTGGGTTTTAACTGGGGAACATCACATTTATTGTTGGGAGTCAGGTGAGGTATTGGCCGGACATCACATTAGCTTGTGGCACTCCAGTAGGATATTAGTCAGACATCACAGCATGTATTCTCCCTTACTTTGACATTTTGGAAAGAAGACTAGTAAATTGATTACTTGATTCATGTTTGACTCAGAAACAACGTTTGGCAGGAAGGAAGGGTTTGTACATAAGGTCACACTTTCTTTGTGAAAAACCAAATAAAGCAGTTTTGAAGAGTGTTTGGAGTTCAGAAACATGCCTAGATGACATAATGGCAACAAGAAAAATTGTTTTCCTAGAGAGAAATTTCAAAGGGGGATTGAGTTAAAGTTTGTAGCAAAACAGTAAGCTCCCAGGGTGGAGTAGGTTCTTTTACTGGTGGTCTATGCAGAAGAGTACCCTTCAGAAACGCCTTACAAATTTTAGAAGAAGCTGGGGGGAAGACATTATGTTCTATGTGGTAATTACAGATGGCTGCAAGCTGGACTTTAATGGTGGAGAAACTGGCACCATCCTGAAAAACTGAAGCCAGAAAATCCAATATAGCAGGAAATAGAGCTGTGAAGGGATCCAGCTTTCTTTGTTTTGCCCAATATGAAAATCTCTTCCATTTACTCTTGTAAATATTTCTGGTAGAAAGTTTTTGAGATGAGGATAAAATCTGATGAACTAGAAAACCTGACTGTCTAGCCATCGTTGGAATTGGAAAAAACATTCGGTTAACTTGAGGCCTTGAATGTCCAGATGTGTATGACAGGAGATCTGGACTGAGGTCCAGTGTCCAAGGTGGACACAGAAGATGAGACCACAGGAATAGCAACCATACCTGCCGAGGCCAGAAATTTGGACATTAAGGGAAAGGGAGGATAAGCATAAGGAGACCAGGGGGCCAAACATGGACAACAGTATCTCTAGTTGACTCCCCCTGAGGGGGAATTAGGGCAAAGAACCTGCTGCATTTGTTGTTGAGGGGAGAGGCAAAGAGGTCGCAGCAAGGCTGACTCCAGGGATGAAAACTTATTTGCATCACTACAGGTCGAGAGACCACTTATGCAGCATCAGGATGGATCTACTGAGATTGTCAGTTAAGACGCATCAGTTAAGACGCAGGATTTTTCTGGAATGTGCACTGCTGCAAGAAAGCAGTTGGAGGAGATTGCCCACTGACAGACTCTCATTGCTTCTTGGCAAATGGGGTAAGATCTGGTCTCCCTCATTTGTTGATGTACCAAACCACTGACATATTGTCTGTCTGGATAGCAATCGAACCTAGAGGGAGAGAATTCTGAAAGGCCTGCAACACTTATAGGATTGCTCTCATCTCTAAAACACTGATATGCAAATGGTATTTTCTGTGGACCATGTACCCTGACCAGTCAATTCCAAGAAATGCCCACCCAACCCCAACTGGGAGGTGTCTGTGGTCAGTGTGGCCTTTGGGGGAGGAAAAATAAATGGATATCCCTGACCAAGCTCGTTGGACTGGAGCCACTAATGTAGGGAATCCTTACAGGCTTGTGAATTCCTTATAGGATATTTTATAGGATGATAAAGCATCAACCATTGTACTGAGAGGGTCCATTGGAGAATCCTCATGTGAAAACAAGCCATGGGTAATAGGGTGATAGCTGCAGCCATCAAACCTAAGGCTTGAAGAACCAGTCTTGCAGGAGGATAGGGATGATCTAGAATCTGTCTGACATGTAATCTTAGGGAATGAATTCTGCGCTGAGGTAAGAATGCAATTGCCTGACTGTATCCAGGCGAACTCCTATAAACTCCAAGATTTGAAATGGTTGAAACTGAGACATGGAAAAATTTACTGTGATTCCCTATGAATGGACACAAATGAAGTAAGTACTCCCTGGCCTTCTCTAGGAGATGTTTGCTTGGTGCGAAGAGGAGCCAGTCATCTAAGTAAGGAAATGCTCTAAATCTGTGTTGTCTGGGATGAGCTGCCACCACTGCCATGCATTTGGTGAACACCCTGGAGGCTGTGGTGAGACGAAAGGGGAGGGCTTTGAACTGGTAATGATTGGCTCCCAGCTGAAAGCACATATATCAACAGCACCTGTTTATTTTGATGTGACAGCATGAATCTTGAAGATCTAGAGATCACATCCAGTCATCCTTCTTTAGCAGAGGAAGAATGGATTGAATTATGACCATCTGGAACTTGGAGTTCTTCACAAACTGATTTAGATGACCAAGATCTAGAATAGGTCTCAGGGTCCCTTGATTTCTTTTGCCCTAAAAAGAACCTTGAGGAAATTCTGGACCCTGTCCAATCTGGTGGGACCTTTTGGATGATCCTGTTTTCTAGCAGCTTTTGGATTTCTAATGCTGTTAACTCCCTCTGACTGGGTGGAACATTGGGGATATGTCTCTTTTGTGAGAGGTTTTGTGAAAAGGGAACAAAGTATCCTCTGGATACAATCCTTTGCACCCAAGAATCTCTTGTGATGGCTGTCTAAGCATTTGGGTGCAATAAAAAAATATTCCCCAGCTGCCTCCAGAGAACAACAGTTGGGCAACTTTTCAGGAACACTGAAAAGGCCTGTTTGAGAAAGAATCTCAAGAACTTTGGTTCTATGGACCCCCTCTGCTGCCAGGATGGTGTCTTCCATTACTATTTAAGGACGGCACAGTGGTGCAGTGGTTGCGTTGTCACCTCACAGCAAGAGGTTCTCCAGTTTGATTCTTGGCTGGGGTGCCTTCTGTGTGGAGTCTGCATGTTCTCTCTACATTTATGTGGGTTTCTTCTGGGTGCTCCAGTTTCCTCCCACGTTATAAAGACATGCGTCTGGAGTGTTTCTCCCCAGGCCTCAGCTGAAAATTGGCTTTGTCAAAGTCGGACTTTCCCAGTAAACACATGTTAAATAAATAAATAAATAAATAAATATTTTCCCCTCTGCCTCTAGCAGAAAAATCCCCACCAGTCCTGGAAAGGTCCTTGAGACTTACAGAACCTTATTTTCCTACCTCTCTGCTGGTTCCTACAGAAAGGTCTTTGGGGGGTAGAGAAATGGATTCCAACAGCAGACAAGGTCTTTCCATCTTTCTCAATGTGGGGAAAGTGTGTCCTTAACTGTGGGCCCAAACAGAGAAGATCAATCAAAAGGAGCACTGGTAAAACAGGATTTAAAGGGCTCCCAAAATAATCTCATCCGAGCATGTTTCTTTATGGCTATGCCTGAACCAGCTGCCCGTGAGGAACCTTCAGTATTGTGAGACATTCCCCTTATGGATACATTGGATATAGACTGTAGGGTGGCCAATTGGGATGAGAAAGTTTTCTCTTCCTCTGCAAACATAGACCTTGGGGTAGACTTAGAGAGTTCCTTGAGCAAGCCCTCCGTAATCCAGTAAAATGTGCCAAGTAGTTGATCGACTGCAAGGCAAAGGTCACTGAAGTGTAAACTCACTTTCTAGACCAATCCAATGTCCTAGACTCTCTGTTAGGAGGGTTGACAGAGAAACTCTGTTCAGGAAGTTCCTTTTTGGTGTCTGCTGCCACAACCACAGTATCTACAGGGATTCCCTTACTCCAGTATTTCCTGTCTTTGGGGGCTTCTAGAATCCTGTCTGGTCAGTGGGGGACAGGCTCCACAGTATCCAGTTCCTTCCACACCTGGCAGAAGACAAAGTCTATAAGATCATCCATGGGGGGGGGGGGCAAGACGTAGATGGGACAGATCCAAAGGCTTCCAGAAACACTAGTTCCTCTTGGGAAGGGCTTTGGGAGGCCCATCCACCTTTCTGGTGCAAGATCTCTAAAAGGTCTCCGAAAGAAACATCTTCAGGTGGGGACCTAGGGGACCCCCCCCTCATCAAAATCACAATCCTCAGTTACAGATTCCTGGGGGGAATCTAAGTGCCTCCTCTTGCACGTCCTCTTCAGTGGGGTGTTTTGGAGAGGTATCGGAAGAGACGAGGAGTTCCTGCACCGGAACTGTCTGGAAGCTGTCATGGTCTGGCTGTACCTGTACAAAAAGGTGACAAGACTTAGAGCTCAAATCTATTGGGGGAATGGGTATAGGAACCAAGAAGTGAGAGTAGAAGATTCCCTCGGATGGGAGAAAACCCTTTCCACTACCCCAAAGGCAGAGCATCCAGAAGACGTGGAAACCAACCTCGCCGGAGCCAAAGCTCTTGGCTGAGAGTTCTCCATCCTTCCCAGATCTCCCCTTCGATGAGGAAACCAGACCAGAGCTGTCCAGCATCGAGGCTCCAAGTAGAAGCAACAGCTCCAAAAACCTCAGAGTCTAAGTTAACCCCCAGGATCCGGCACCAAAGCTTCAGCTCCAAAACTCGTCCTGCTCAGTGGGGATTGGTGCTGAACAGGTCAGGGATAAAGTCGGATCAGAAGAAGAAGGTGATATCCTAGGATCCAACCCTTCAGTTCTCAGCACTCTCAGATCCTACACTCTGAATCTATGGGTTGGATCGCAAGAGGAGCTACTATGGGGTGTGAAGGTGGTTGAAGGCTCATGGATCCGATGGGAGGCACAGATGGCAACACCCACATCTGCATATGTGCTCTAAGAAATGTCCTCATCATCATGTCCCTATCTGCATCGGAAAGACTACAGGAGGACCTGAGTGAAGAAGTTGTGGATGGAGGGTGGACCAACTTCCTAGGAGTCTCCTGTAAAAATGGAAACTTAAGTCTAGGAGACACTGGTTCTGGAGAAAATCTAGGGCTCTGGATTCAAGGAGACTACCACTGAAGTTGTTGGATCTGAAGGTGTTAGCTCTGAGACTTTTTTGACTTTGGAGGGTGGCTCCAAAGTCAGAGCAGGTACAGGAGACCATGTAGGAGAGTGCTTCCTGTGCTCCTATACCCTTTGCTTCTTTGCGGGGGTTTGAGCCCCAGAATTAGAAACAGTAGAGGAAAACAAATCTCGCAACAGGCCCTTCAGGACCAACTTATTCTGTCTATCACTGACTGCCCTTGATTTAAAGCCAGCACAGATCTCACAAGATGCCTGCAAGTGAGAAGGGCCTAAACAATATACGCTTTTAAAAGCCAGCATTGAATTTGTTGTCAGATCAGAGTGCTGTAGTGCTCTGTTTGTGGTCTAAACTATAGCAACTGCTTGCTACAGTTTAAAAGTAAAAAGAGATTTTTTTTTTCTTTTTGTAAAATCCAAGTACTGTAGTGCTCCATGTGTGGTCCAAACTGTATCAACCACTGGGTATCTTATGCCCACAGAAAGTGCACTTTTCAAAACTGGTAGGCTTTTCAGCCATATCAATGACCACATAGTAGCCAACAACAGTAATCAAAAGAAAGAGAAGAGAGAAACTCTACAAGACATTGTATATATAGAGATTTTTTTTTTAATTCATAGAAAAGTAGGAAAATAGCTCGAGAGAATGCAATCCCAGCCGACTTGTTAGAGTGGCAAATGAGATCTCAGGTAATCTGGCAAGTAAGGGACATTATGGGTAAAGGCAGGAGCTCGACAGTCGGATCCAAGAATCTAAAGAGATTGGCCAAGTCATATCCAAGACCCATACATTGAGGAATGAATGCAAATGACAACATCAGATTGTATCCCAAATAACTTTTGCCCTCATTCCCTCCAAAATAAATTCCTTTAATTCTTTATTAATTATGGTCCACAACTTTTTCTCTTGTTGCAAAAAATATATTTGATGTGTATGTAATTTTAAAGGCACCTTAATACCCATATCCATTGGCAACAGCTTCCAACTTCTCAGTTATTGTATTTCTGTTTTATGTCATCCCACATATCCTTAGCTGCAGAGGCATAGCTGGTTCAACTGGTGCCTTGTACCGGTCTTGCAAACTATACCTCATCTCTTCAAATGAAAAAAAATAAATAAATCCATGCACCACCACCCCCCCCCTCTACCAACCAGCTCTTCAACGGAAGAACAAAAAAAGGTTCACTTTGTCTACTAGCCAGCCAGGTGACCAGACAGATGCAAGCCTCCTCTCATCTGCCCAACTCTTCTATGGAACAGCAAGAAAAACAATCTGGTATGCTCAGTCTACTGACATGCCAAGCAAGTGGTCAAACAGATACATTCCCCCTCTTTCCTGCCCCAGTTCTTCAATGATTCCTGCAAGGCAGAAGCTAATCAGGTCCGGTTTCTGCACCTTGCCCTCCTTCATCATATTATGGTAAAAATAAAACAAAGCAAAGTCATTTTTTAACTGTAGCAACCTGCTTGCTACAGATGTTGCAAGCAGTTGCTATAACTTATACCTGCCTGGAGCACTACAGATTCCTAAGGGAAAAAAAGAAAGAAAGAAATAATTTTTTTTTACTTTGAAACTGTAGCAAGCAGCACAAACAGAGCACTACAGCACTCTGATTTGACAGCAAATTCAATACCGGCTTTTAAAAACCAGTATGTGTTAAACAGCAATCAGGATCTGCTGATCATGTCCCCCAACATTTTGCTCCTGCAATATATATATATATATATATATATATATATATATATATATATATATATATATATTGTATATAATGGCACCTAATTAATTACCTGTTAAAAGCTTAATGCTTAAAGTCATAAGTAGCAAATGCAACAACTAGAGCATTCACACAGGCTCCTCGCAAAAAGAATACATGGTCTAAACAGCATGTCCTATGTAGACCACCTCAAACCTCTATCCCTGTACTCTGTCTCCTACAGACTGCTTTAAAGACAAGCTATTCTTGGCCTGAAACGCATCTTCGAATCCCACTCTGATGGGCATCCACAAAACAAATAGCATCACCCAATCTAGGGACCTAAACTTCCTCTGCAACATAAACAGGACAACTTGGAGGGACAGGTATGTGTCTCAGAGATTACCCCTTCTCTGGAGCAGGCTTCCCATCTATGTGAAGCAGAGTTCTTCCTTAATCCTTTGCAGGCATAATTTGGACCAGTAAATTGGGACTTGTGTCTGACAGAGACAGCCTATAAATGCTTGACCACCCATACCCAAGCCTACATATATTCCTTAAAATAACCCTAGGGTACAGACCTCCCAACCGTCCCAAATTACCTGGTTTTTACCGAGTTTTGGGGTCCAAATGAAGGGGTGCCACGATTCCTGAGTGGTACCCCTTCATTTCCGATTTCTTTGCTTTTGTTTTTTTTTTTTTTAATTTTTGTGCTGTCAGAGCTGACGTCATCACATGCACGATGATGTCAGCTCCATCAGCCCTACCAGCCAGTCGGAATTGAGCTCCTTGAGCTCACGTCATCATTTTCGGCTGGCTGCGAGCAGTTGCTGTTGCCGAGAATTTGAAAAGCTGCTTTGCTGCCGTTTTGGACTGAAACGCTTGCGAGAGGGACTTCAATCACGCTGATTTCCTCCCATTCATTTTTAATCTGCTGCCTGCGAGAGGAAGGGACTTGCTGGGACTATGCTTCCAAATGGTTAAATCTGTTGCCTGCTCGAGCTGCTTTGTGGCTTTGCTTTGCTGCCGTTCGTGTTTAATCTGCTGCAGTATGGACTTAGGTAATCAATGCTATTCCTCTCAGTTGGTGAGATTTTGCAGGAATGCTCCTACACTGTTCTCAATTTTTGCTCCATCTGTCCTAAAATTAGAAAATGTTTTCAGAAGTTCTAAGCTATCAGTACCATAATTTAAAAAGTGTCCATAATTTGGGTCATTTTCCCTAATTATATTTTCTTTATCCTTAAATCTGTAGCTCAGAATTGAGACTGTTACTACTTGTGACTAATGTATTATTTATTTATGTTATAATTTTGTTAGGTGGGTTAGTCCCACTAGGGCAACAACCTCTTTTTCAGGATTGACCTGAGATAGTCCTCATACTAACTAGGGAGATTTAGTCAGAGAAGATGGGGAAACTTGATTTATTCATTTTTAGATAAGTGGTGTGGGATCTTTTACAATCACTTGAACTGCCACCAACTCAGGCAGTGGAGCTGCCAAAACTAGGATTTTGCTGTCTGTGAAGAGTGTGGTTAGGGCTGACATAACTCCCGAAGTGCAACCAATATTTTATAACTGGAGTTTTAATGTGGAAAGCCTAGTAAACTCTGAGAACCATTTCAGGTGCATGATTTAAAATACACTTTTAAAATCTGCATTAGATATCAAGAGTAAAGCAAAAATGTTGGAATGTTTTGAAGTACAGAGGTAAAAAAGAGCTTTACCTAGTAATAAGAAAATGGGAAATGCACCTTGATCACATGAAGTCTAATCTTTCGTCAGTATCTTTAGTAGAACTCTCATTAGTTCATGTTACATAATTTATAACTGATTTGTCTGCTTCTAAGGCTATCGATGTAGTAAGACATATAACATTTGTAATACAAAAAAGCAGGAAGTAATGTTTTAATTTGTTTTAAGTAGTGGTAATGGCTAACCTGCCATGTTCTATGCCACAAACACTGAAAGTGCTACTGTCAGCAATGTGAATGCTGAAAGGTATGCTTTATATAATGTAGTTCCTGTCAAGTGTGATAAAAACTACATCTAGGATAACTGAGCCTGAGTTAGCTCTGTGCCACTGTGTTACAACCAACCTAGTAAAATGTGATAAATATTTGAAATGCTCAGACATGGAATGTGAAGGCTTTATGAATGAAAATGCAGATTTATATACAGCAAGTCCAAGATTACCATTTCTTAGACTATTCCCTTTTCTCAATGGCATGGCAGTCTTGGAGGTGTGTGTGTGCCTTTGTGAAAATGCCCCAATGTAATACACTTGGTGGCTAGAGATATTTAGGCTCAAACCCTGTACCATTGGTACAGGGTAAAAAGAGCCTAAAGTCCCTAGCCACCACCATTTCTCAGCTTTGTCACATTTTTTTTGTGCTAAGAGTTGAGAGCTATGGTGACAACAGAATTTGTATTCCCCCATTAATGGCTTTGTTGCTTGTCCAGGTTTTATGGTGAGTGAGAACTTAGTTGTATTTACTATTCCCCCATTATTGGCTCAGTCTTCCTATTGTTTAAACTGCTGATTTAGCATAGTGGTATGTTGCACTGACTGTAGTGTATAGTGTTCTGGGTTCAAGACTTGTCAGTAACATGCATGGTGATAACACATTTTATTCTAGCAACTTTCCAGAATTATACAAGCAATGTTTTAAAATGTGCCCCTGTTTTTTGACCTTTTGCCCCACCCTGAAAAAAAAAACTAAAATTGAAAAGAAGTGTGAGAAGCTGTGCAAGATGCCTATGGCTTACACTACTGCCATTCTGTTTATAGTTTGGGTGTGGAAGTAGACTTTTATGATAGAAACGTTCTGAATTGGGCAGTTTTGTAGTTATTGTTTCATGCATTTTCTTTCATTGCCTACAGTAAAGCCTACTGGAAAAATGTTCATTCAAACAATAAATTTAAAATGTGGTCTGTCTAACAAGTGTGCTGTTTTATACAAGGAATATAACTTAATAAAGTCAGGTGTATCAAAGAAAAGACATGTATGTTTCTTGTTTTGTGTGCAAGGGGCCAATAATTTGAAAACAGCCCAACGGTAATCTTTATCCACCACTGGACAGATGCATTTTCTTTGGATGTGGTGCAGGTTTCAATTCTGTTTCAATGAATGTGAGTTTCAAGGGCAGAGAAGTTTTAATGCAAAGTCTATTTTCATTGTGAGACAGTATTGCTTTGTTTATCAGATGTCTGTTAGTGTTTGTGCATTGATATGCCTCAAAATATAAAAATAAAATCCAAATAATCATTGCAGAAGTAAAGCAGAATGCACACATTAGTGTTTATGGTAAATGGGACGAAATAGCCAGGTAACGGGACATTGGAATGGCCGCAGGGGGAGTCTGGTGCCATATTTTGGTTGTCTGTTCTTCAGTTTGTGTTCGAAAGTTGGTATCCCACAATTCCATTGGCGTGGGTGGGGTTACGTAATTATGTATGCAAATTAGATGTTAATCAGTGTACAGATTTATACCTATTTTTCATGGCCCTTTTTTTGATGTTTCCAGGTTGAGAGTTATGCTAGGGTATCAGAACTTCTCAGACACATTTGGGAAGCATGGCTAGTCTTAAAAAGTCCCCCTGGGGTCATCAGCCTAGAAATCACCTATGAACCTATTAAGTGGTCCTCCTCCTATATATTTTAACTACATTCTACAGTAAGCTAAAAAAATCAATGCATGAAGAATAATGTTTAGGGGTAGGAATAAAGTTTAAAGGAAGGCAAGAAATGAGAAATGTATGAAATGTTGGCGTGAATTGTTAAAAAGAAACATATATGTAAACTGGAAGACAATAACAAAGGAAACTATTATTAAAGTTTATTGTTTGTAAATGCATGTTACATTTTAAAGTGTGATAATTTAATAAAGGTACTAAAAAATGTATTTATTATTTATTTATTTTACATTTGATGACCGGGAATGTCCATCTGAGCTAAGTAGCCCTTTTTCAGCGGAGGCCCGAGGAGAAAAGCTCCAATATAGATTGCATGACTAACATACATAGTACTAATAAATAGACAAGTAACAAAACGTGTACACAATACAAAAAGCATAAAATCCTAATACAATGAAGCTAAAGAATAACATCATATTTACATGTGATTAGTTTTGGTAACTATTGAAATGAGAAGTGGAACACAGTTGAAAGGAAGGATAGGGGATGGAGCTAGAGGACAGTTAGAAGCTAGGGGAGACAGGTTTATGGGGGATGGTTACACTGACATATCCATTTAGATTGCAGGTATTGTTTAGTGGCTGTTTTGAATTGTTTTTGTTGCTGAAGAGTCCTAATTATTCCAAATCTTAGCAGGGCTAAAACTGTAGAGTTTTTGCCCTATTTTAGTTTTGGGTTTATGAATTTGTAATAACCCTTGGCTGGAATTATGGAGAGATCTTGTTAGGGTGTAGTAGGAGATTAAAGTAGAGAGAGTTGGACAATAAGAGTGTTTGTAGAGAATTGAATGAATGGTCTGAGTTAGTAGGAGAAGGTTCGGTAGTTCAAGCCAGTGTAGTTCTTTCAATGAGAGACAGTGATGGTACCTATATGTATTCTGTGCAGCGAATCTGGCAATCTTGTTGTAAGTTTTTTCTAGTTTGGCTAACAGTCCAGTGTTGAGGTTAGTTAGAATATGAGAACTATAGAGTAAGGTGGGTAACAGTCAGATAGGGTTAACTTAGCTTCCTTATTAAGAAATTTCTTGTTACGGTACAGTAATCCCAACTTCTGATGTGTTTTTTTAATGCAATTGTTGATATGTAAATCAAACTTTAAGTGGACGTCAATGATGACGCCTAGTAGTTTAGTGCTGTTGTCTACCTGTATAGGGGTATTATTTAGAGACAATATTGTGAAGGATGATTTGATGTAGTGAAGGTTTTTTGGAAGAAGGAGTAGTAGTTTAGTCTTGTTTGGATTGAGAATAAGTTGGTTACTGGATAAACATTTTTCTACTGAGTTGAAGAAAGTCTGAGTAATTAATGTAAGTTGAGTTATAGAGTCAGTGACTGAGATGACTGTAGAGTCATCTGCATACTGTACAATAGATGAGTCAGGACAGGAAGAGGAGAGAAGATTGGTAAATATATTGAAAAGTAGTGGACCGAGGATGGAACCTTGTGGAACACGTGTTTTAAGCATGGGGGAGTGGGCTGAATGCCATTTTACTGACTGGTAGCGATAAGAGAGATAACTTTTAAACCAAGATACAGTAGCAGGTGAGAAATTAAGGTTTGTCAATTTTTGCAGAAGGAGAGGATGAGGGACTGTGTCAAAGGCCTTTGAGAGGTCTAAGAGCAGACAGGAGATAAGTTTATTGTTGTCTCTGGGAAGGACAGAAGGGCTGTAGTGGTGCTATGGTTGGGACAAAAAACATGTTGAGTAGGTGTGAGTAGATTCTCTAGAAGTAGGTATTGCATTATTTGTTTGTGTTTACATTTTTCTACAAGTCCGGAGAGGTGAGAGTATAGCAATGGGGTCTAAAGTTGGATGTATCTGTGGAGTTACCTCCTTTATGTATAGGAAGGGTATAGAATTGTTTCCAGATAGTAGGAACAGTTAATTCAGAGATGGAGCGATTAATTAGTATGGAAACTGGAAGAGCAACAGGATCAGCAGTGATCTGTAGGAAAGAAGAGGGGATATTGTCAACAGATGTGGAGCTTGGTTTTAATTTGGATAGTAGTGATTTGATAAAGTTGGTGGAGACTGGTTTTAAGGAGAAAGTATTTTTAGAGCTGCCTTTTGGTGAAGGGTCTGTGACATTTACATTGTTGTTATGGATAGCTTGGCTGGGGATGGGGTTAATCAGTTTTGCTATTGAATCGGTAAAGTAAGAGTTAAAAATTGTGGCAGTTTCCTCATACGTTTTGTGAGGACATGGATTTGGAGAGCTTGGGGAGCTGGGTTTAATATTTGGTTAACCGAGTTCCAGAACTTGCTGGGATTTGATTTAAAGGTGGAGGCTGGATAAGAAAAGTTTTTCTTGTCTGTATTTATTTATCTTTTGGTCAAATTTCTTAATTCTTTATATTTTTGCAGGTCTGGTTGGAGTTTGGTTTTTGTCCAGGTTTTCCATGCCCTATTTTTAGTAATGCTCATGTATTTTTAGTTAACCGTGGAGCTGGATCTGATTTAATTCGAACTATTTGGAGAGGTGCAAGAATATTAAGAATATTTAGGAATGTGGAGTTAAAGAACTGAACTGTGTCATCTAAGGGGAGTTGTTGTAGGGGGGAGGGGTCAAGTTTACTTCAGAGAGGAGAGATCTGAAGACTTCAGGGTCAAAGTTTGCTAATTTGCGGCATTTGATGAACCTATGGGGTTTAGTATGTTGGGGTGTGTATCTGAGAACTTTTATGGGACAGTGATCACTCAAGGCGTTTGAGAGGGTTTCAGGGTTGTGGTATTTCGAAGGGTGAGAAACTAGTATCCAGTCAATGAGACTTATGGTTGAATGAGAGTTACTGGTATGGGTGGGGTCAGTGATAAGTTGGGTAAATCCATAGATATTTATGTGTGAGGATGGGTTAGGAGAGCAGAGAGATAGACAGTTTATGTTGATGTCTCCAAATGTAATAGTTTCACTGGAAATGTGATTTGAGATGTAGGCAAGTATATTTTCTAGGAGGGGAATGTTATTTCCTGGAGGTATGTATATTGCCACTATAGTAATGGTGGGGTATTCATTTAGTCTTAGATTTACTGAAAAGATTTTGGCTGGGGGAAAAGCTGAAAAAGGTGATTTAGTGTTTGAAATAGTTAGGAGGTTGTAATATAATATGGCAACACCACCCCCTTTCTTCTTTTGTCTATCTAGGCGAGGTACATTATAACCAGAAGGTAGAAGTCTCTATCTAGGTGTTGGGATTTTAGCCAAGTTTCAGTAAGTACTAGGATATCAGGAGTTTGTTGAGAGAGCCAAGTATGTAATTCACTTACTTTGTTTAAAATGCTCCTAGTATTCATAGAGTAGAAGGAGATGCATTTGTTTGGAGGAGAACTGGAGTTAGTGTTTGAGGGGTTAGGTGTGTGGGGCCAGGATTAGGATGAATTAGAATTAGGAAAAAAGGTAAAAAAATCTGCTTAGTTGTAACTACAAACCATTTGTGGCCAATGGTATGCTAAGTCAGACAACATTTTATAAACACCTATAGGAGGAGAGTTATGGAACAAGCAGTACAAACTGCAGTAATGCAAGTTAAAAGTGGAAAGCTTAGCAAAATGCCCACAATGAGGAAAAATTAATCAGGAAGAATCAAAATTTATGTGACATTTGTATACCCTCGAAGCTCTGTTTTCACACAGTCCTCAGGCAGCAAGGAGGAGAGTGAGTGTCTGCTGGCAGTAAGTGCAGGTATCAGCACCCATGCACAGGCTAGACTGAACACTTGGCAAAAACTAATTTTCTTTTAAGGAAAATAATGTACAGAATCCTGGGAAATGACTCCAATGCCCAACAATAAACTGCCTTGGATTATTTTACTTGAATTATCTGAAGTACCTCATGGATAGTAATAACTGTCGTACTAAATTTTAAAAAAGCAAAATATACAAGTAAAATGAGACCTGACAGTTTATTTAACTTGAGTCTAAATCAGCTCATGTATAATAACAGGTGCCATTTTAAATTAAAAAGCACAATAAATTTCAAAATGAGAACTCACTGTGGTTTAGGACCAGCCTGATGGTTCTTTTGGCCCTTACTTCAACTAAGTTCAAATACTCTCTTAGCTAAGGTAAGGACCAAAAGAACCATCAGCCTTCTATATACAACGTTGTAAGGAAGCTGAAGCTGCAGGCTCAAAATAAACCTGAGTCAATTTTCAAGTACAAATTTAAGTTCCCAAGAAGGCGGAATAGGCTTCCTGGGAGGCCTGACATGAAGGATGCCTTTAAGAAATTCCTTGACCATTAACCTAGAAGCCAGAAGAGGAGTTAATGTCAGACAAGCAGAAATAGTTGAGAGGTGAGCTTTAACAGAAGAATATGCTAACCTAGCATGGAGCAATTCACTCACATAAAAGAGAACCAGAGAGGCGACAACAACCGACGCCGGACCAAGACTTTGGAATTCAGGCAGACTGCTGGTAGCCTGCCAGCAGGATAACCCAAGAGTAATGACTGCAACAGTGAAACACGATGAACATCCAGAGGGATCTCCACAGAAAGTGGATCCTAGTTAGAAGCAAGGCACTAAACAGAAAATCTTCCATTTGGACACACAGGATTTCCTGGTAGTTAATTTCCTGGCCTCTTGCAGAACCCTAAGCACATCCTCAGAAAAAAAGATGCCTAAAAGGAATCAAAACGATATCACCCACAACGTCAACTGAAGAGTGGACAGATGAGGATGGATCAAAGACGCCTTGTCTTGTGCGAGTAGGTCCACCCCGTGAGATAACTTATGGTGATTGCCCTTAGTTAGGAGAAGAAGGGGGGACCAAAACTGTCTAGGTCAAAAGGGAGTCACCAACAAGATTTTGGGGGAGTCCTGCTCTATCTTCAGCATGACCCTCTGAATTACAGGAAAGGGAAGGAATGTATACAGAGACACCCCCTTTCAAGAAAAAGATAGAGTGGCCATCTTCCATGCCAGAGGACTTGGGTCTCTGATGTAAAAAAAGAAAAAACTGTCTTTTTAAAGAGGGAGCCAAAAATCTACCTGAGGAGTACCCCACTGATGGACAATGTCCAGAAACACATATCTGTGAAGCATTCATTCGTGAGCCTGTGTTTTGGACTTGCTCAAATAATTTGGCACTATATTGTGCTCTGCAAAATGTATACAGCCTGAAGAGTCACTTGATACTGGGCAGCTAGATCCCAAACTTATAGCAGACAGTCTGCAAAGAAGGTAGGACTGTGTCTCCTCCTTGTTTGTTGATTTGCCAGATCACTGTGATATTGGTCTGTGAAGATGTTGAGTGACCCTGGAAGAAGGAGGGAATGAATGGTGTGAAGAGTGAAAAGGACAGCTCGCATCTCCTTCATGTTGATGTGGTCTGACCTCCGATGAGGAGGCCAGAGACCCTGGACCTTAAGGGAACAGAAAGGGGCTCCCCGCCCTATGTTTGAGCCATCAGAGAAAAGATCCTGAGATGGTAATCTGGACTGAAAACGAAGTCCAGGGTTCAGAGACAAATCCACCACTAAAGCTCAAGTTTGAGGCATGGAAGAAGAGTGGCTAAAAAATCTAGTGAATGACAGTGTTGGAACTATACCAACTTTAGGAACCACTGTAGTTTACTCATATGAATTCTGGTTAGAGATAGCATAGGAATGGTGGAGGCCATGAATCCTAGTGCCCTGAGAATTTCCCCTGGCTGTAACTGAAGTCAGTGGAAGAAGGGATTGAAAAAAGGTGATTAGAGAAACAGCCTTGGGCAGAGGCAGGGAAGCCAGCATAGGGATGATATGGAGCCTGCAACTGAGAAACATATAATCCTGAGAGGGAACCAGGACTGGTTTCTGGAATTTTATTGTAAACCTCAGGCTTTGTAAGAGGCAAACATTATACTCATGGGAGGAAGTCTGAATGGGAAGGCTGTCCAGATAAGGAAAGATCTGTACCCCTCTCGTCCTGCAAAAGGCAATCACAGAAGTAATGTACTTGGTGAATACCTTGGGGAAGTAGAAAGGCCAAAGAGCAACGCAGAGATTTGAAAATACAAGGAAGAGACAGACAAAATGTAAAAACTTCCTGAAAAGGGGATGAATTGGGATGTGAAGATAAGCATCCTTGAGATCCTGGGTGACCAAGCCTGGAGAAGAAGATGAAGAAGAGGAAATAGGGTTTGAAGGGATAACATCAGAAAGGATGGGACCTACAGAAAGGTGCTGAGCTGATTAAGGTTCAAAATGAGTCTTCCTAGTGCTTTCCTTCCTGGAAACTAGAAACATTCTGGAATAAAACCCCTCCCCCTCCAGGAAGGGGCACAACATGAATGGTGCCTTGTGCCAAAAGGTCCTGAAGCAGTTCTGGGAAGATTGGAAGCTGTTCATGAGGAGGTTGAGGGATGCCCAAAAAAGGAAGAAGGGATTTCCATACCTTCCATATCTCAAAAGCAAACTTTGAGTGCAAATTGACCACATCTACTACAGACAATCATAAGGCCTTCTTCACATATGTCCTTAATCTCACAGGTAGCACCCAGATCTCTTCAGAACTGGTGGTCAAGGACACCACATATACAAATGTAGTAGATATAGCAAACTTGCTGACTGACAAATTCAGTGAAAATTTCACCCCTCTGCCCCCCCCCCCCCCATCAGTAAATCAGGGCATTCCCAGTACCTGCCCCCTTCCCCTTATATCTAGGAATCAGATCATCACTGCTCTCTCAAAGGCAAAAAAATACAGCCTCCATGGGACATGATAACATCCCAGGCTGTATCTTACATGAACTCAGGCAGGAACTTGCAGCACCATCAGGCTCCCTATTCAACCAAAGCCTGAGTACCAGTTTTGTCCCAGCTGAGTGGAGGACAGCCACTGTCACCGCTTGACACAAATGTGGAGCGTCCACTGATCCGGGAAATTACAGATCCATCACACTATCTAGCCTGATCTGCAAGGCCATGGAATGGATTATCGTGGACCTCATTAACAAGGACAGTGGTAACCTTCAAACACTCGATCCCACACAGTTTGGCTTTGTCAAGGGGAGGTCATGTCTGTTAAACCTGGCTGATTTTTTTGAGACAGTCACCAAAGCCATGGATGAGAGGAAGACAGTGCACACCACCTACCTTGACCTGGCCAAAGCCTTCAAAACTATTCCCCACTCGGGCATAATAGATAAACTCTCTCAACTAAGCATCAATCCGTATGTTACCAAATGGGTAGCCAACTGGCTCACTGACAGAACCCATCTAGTGAAAATAGGGGAAGCCACCTCAAGCAGCAGAGCTGTATCAAGTGGCGTACCCCAGGGTTCGATCTTTGGGCCTCTGTTCTTTGGGATATACTTTTCTGAAGTACAGGCCAAAACCACTGGGCTATGGCTGGCCAAGTCTGCAGATGACTGCAAGTCAGGAGCAGTCATCAATTCCCCTAGTGATTCATAGGTTCATAGGTTCATACTAGGCTATCTGCCCTACGGCATTTACAAGCCTAGCCAGAATGTAGTTTGGCTTTCGCCACCTATTTTAAAATTAATTTTCCTATGCCCTTTTTCGAGGTTAGTATACTGTGCATCTGTCTAACAGTGACACAGAAGTGATACCCGGAGTAAATCTACGATCTCCCATCCACTCATCAAGATTCCTCTTGAAGAGAGTCAGTGAGGGACTCTGCCTAACCTGGACTGGGATTTTATTCCAGAGTGAAGGGAGCCTCTGGGTTATGAATCTGTCCCTCCAGCATGTCCTATTTATTTCAGTGCTGAGGTCCAAGTCTCTTGAACGCGTAGCTCGATGAGATTTGGATTTTCTGAGGTGCAGCATGTCCATTAATTCTGGGTTGGACATGGCTTTATATGTCAGGCACAGATCGCCTCTGAGCAGGCGGTATGCCACTGAGTAGAGCTGGAGTTTCTTTAACCGGGCAGCATATGGCATCTGTTTGAGCCCTTTGATCCTCTTGGTGAGGTACTTTTGGGGTCTTTCCAGTTGCTACAGGTGTCTGGTAAGGTACACCCCAAAAGGGGCATTGTACTCAATTATGGGCCTGATGAGGGATGAGTAAAGAGGTACGATGACCTTCCCTGATCTAGATGTGAATTCCTTCATGATTAGGTGGGCTATATAAAATGATTTTCTAACCACTTTGGCCACGTGGTTGTCGAATGAGAGACTGCTATCAACTTGGGTCCCCAGGTCCCTAATTACTTCTTCCATACTTAATGGATTACCATCTATGTGGTAATTTGTGGGCACTTTGTTTTTGCCGAAGGGGATAACTATACACTTTTTGGCATTTAGCTTGAGGCCATGGTTCTGGCACCAGTTGTCTGTTTCTATGAGGTCCTTTTGTAGGATGCTTGTGTCGGCTGGAGAGTCGATTATGGCGCCCACTTTGCAGTCATCTGCGAACTTGGTCAGCCACAGTCCTTCCGTGTTGGCCTGTACCTCCGAGAAATATATACCGAACAAGAGAGGTCCCAGGACTGAGCCTTGTGGGATGCCACTTGTAACTGGTTTGGAGTCTGACATGGCTCCAGCAATTCTAACCATGTGGGTTCTGTCCTTGAGCCAGTTTGCAACCCATCTAGTGATATAGGGGTTTATGTTTAAGCTGGTGAGCTTGTATCGAAGGCTTTTGTGAGGTCCAGGTAGGCTGTATGGACCACCTTCCCCTCGTCAATGGCCTTGGTGACTGTTTCAAAGGAATTGACCAGGTTAAAGAGGCAGGATCTGCCCTTAACAAAGCCTAACTGGGTAAGATCCAGTGTCTGTAGGTCCCCAATATCTTTATTTATGAGGTCCATGATGATCCTTTCCATAGCTTTGCAGACCAAGCTAGTCAGGCTTATGGGGTGATAGTTTCCAGGATCCGTTGAGGCACCACCTTTGTGGAGAGGGACCACTGTTGCTGTACTCCACTCTTTGGGTACATATCCTGTAGTAAGGCTGAGATTAAACAGTAATTTTATGTTTGGGTTTAGTTCTTCTTGGAGTTCATGTAGGATGCAGCCCGGGACACCGTCTGGTCCCATTGATGCTGTGTTTTTCGCTTTGGAGAGGGCGGCTCTTACCTGAGCATCTGAGATGTCAGGGGGGCAGCACTCTGCTGGGATAGATATTTGCCCTTTTGGTGGGGAAGGGGGGGAGTTTGCGCTGAACCTGTCAGCTAGGATGTTGGCAATGTCTGTGGGTTTGGTGTATTTTTTGTCATTTTGGACTAATTCTGAGCATATCTGGGAATTCCCACCCAGGTCTCTAACATAACTAAAGAAAGCCTTGTGATTATCCTTAGTGTCATGTGCAATTTTTCTCTCGAAGCTGGCCTTAGACGATTTTATGAGTGCCCGTAGTTTTTTGCTAATACTGATCAGAGATGCCTTCCCTTTTTGGGATTTTGCTCCATCATGTAGTAGCTTCCTCCTTCTATTGTATAGTTTGTTTATGGCTGGGGTCCACCAGACAGGACGCCTGCCTTTGGAGGATTGGATCTTGGTTTGTTTGGGATTGCATGATCCATGCATTCCTGAAGGTGTTCATAGAATGCGTTTATAAAGGATTCTGCGGTCTGGGCCATATTTTCCACAGGCCCGGGGGCTTTGAAGGATTCCACCTCGGTTTTGAGGAGTGTGAAATTTGCTTTAGAGAAGTTTTTCACTGTGGTTTTCTGGGCAGGGGCTGGGGTCGGGATGTGAATATCTAGTGAGATTAGTTTATGGCCTGATCTTACCAGTGAGGGATACAGTTCTGGTCTGGAGCATAGAGTCCCCATGTCGGTGATGATCAGGTCCAGTATGTTTTCCCCTCTTGTGGGAGTGGTAACAAGCTGTTCCATAGAATTTGAGTTTATAAATTCTAGGAACCTTTGGGCTAGGGTGCTGGAGCTAGAGTAATGCTCCCAGTCTATGTTTGGGTAGTTGAAGTCGCCCAATATAATGGTGTTTGGAGAGACCTTCATATTTTCCAGTGTTCTCAGGAAGGCCGAGTGGGGTTCCTGGGTTTAGGAGGGTGGTCTGTAGCAGGCTACAAACTGGAAGGCAGTTTTACCCAATGTTAGTTGCACATGGATAGTCTCTGATGCTTCGTGCTGTGCCACCAACCTGGAGGTGTGGGTATCTTTGACGAATATTGATACTCCCCCTCCTTTTGTGGTTCGGTTCAAGTTTTGGGGCCGAAAAACATGGTATGAGGTATAACCTGGTAATGCTGAGGTGCTCTCGGGAGCCTTGAACCAGGTTTCTGTTACTGCACAGATATCGATGTTCTCCATGCTAAGGAGAGTTTCGAGTGCGTGCATCTTGAGGTTCAGACTTCTGGCATTGAGTAGCATTACTCTTAGTTTCTTATCCCTTGTGATACCTATGGAGGTGGGTTTGTCTTTTGAGCCTTGCCTAAAAAAGGCACTATGGGGGTAGCAAGAGCCTTTGCCAATATCTGAAAGCCCAGGGGTGGCAGGTACAAGCCGTCCCTAGCGAAGCATTGTGGCTTGTCGAGCATGTCATCCCAGGCTGACAGGCATTGGATCCCCTTTGAATGACACCAGTACTTAAGCCAATTGTTGAAATTGATCATCTTGTCTTCATATTGTGGCATCATTGTTGGTGAAGGTAAGATGCTACTCAAGGTCAGGGTCATACCGGCCTGGGCTACATGCTCAGAGAGCTCCTCTATGTCTCTTTTCATGTAGTCCAGGGAGGTATGTCTCAGATCTTTCACACCAGCATGGACAATGACCGAGTCATATTTGTACTTGCCTTGGAGTGACCTGAGTGCTTGTGTTATGTGGCGGATCCTAGTGCCCGACAGGCAGCTCACCGTGATCTTCTCCTTGTTCAGCCTGGTGAGCGGGACGTCAGTGTGCTTGACGATAGAGTCACCTATTACAAGTGTATCAGGTGTGTTGTTTAGCCTTAAGGGCTGTGACTGTTCGGCACACTGGCTTTGTGAGCTATGTGTTGCACGTGTTTTGTTTTGGGGTAGCGGTTGCTTGGGTGTCTGCTTTGGAGGTCTCTGTTACTTAGGCAGATTTTTATTTAAAGCCTCCGAGTATGTTTTTGTGTGTTTATGTGTTTAGTTTGCTGTCGTGGTAGGACTATGTGAGACTGGAATTGTAGTGAGTGTGGTTTCCTTCTCCTCCTGACTGATTACGCCAGTACTGAGTTGAGAGAACTTAGCCTCCAGTTTGGCTATATGCATCTCTCACATGTGCTGGAATTTGTTGGGAGGAGGAGAGGGTTGTCTGTGCACATGAGGCAGTTGTAACATTGCCTCAAGATTCCCACATTCACCAGCTGGACCGGAGAGGAGATTGACAACTGACCTTTGGACATGCTAGAATAGTATTGGGAATTCCTTTATAATTGAAAAAAGGGCCAATGGGGAACAAGGTACTCAAGAGGAGTTTGTGAGGGTGTAGTGCTTTTAATTTTTTAGTGCTGACTTATATAATTGCTTTAGTGAGCAAGTGCCAGGCTTTAGAGTAGGAATAAGGTGTTTATTATGAGAACTAGATCAATTCTAAGGGAAAAAGTGAAGAGCAGACTTTGTGGAGCCGAGAATGGTTTAAACCCGATTAAGCGGTGTTGCCCGATGCTGTGCTATGCGCAAAATCACGCAAAGCTGCGCTAAAGACAGGGGGACTTGAAAGAGCTAGAAATTAGCCCAAAACGGCCAATAGACTACCAGATTCTTGTGCTGGGAACACTCCTCCAGGGATAGATAGGCTGCTCTAAGCTCCCCACTGCCACTGGTGAACAAAGAAGCCTCCTTTTATCCAAGAAAGGAAATGGGCAACACAGGAACTTTCCAAAAGTCCAGAATACTGCAAAGCCTGTATTTGGACTACTCTAGGTCAGGAAAGACGGGAAACAAGGATAATTTTTTTTTCTTTTTTGCAACAAACAGCAGGAAAATGCAATAAATATGTAACACAGGCTAGCGCACTTGAGTGTGTAGCCTCAACAGGTAAATGCAACAAACAGGGCAAACTTTAAATTACAAGCGCAACGCGCTAAAGCTGGCTTTAAAGCAGGGGGTTAGAAAGAGATAGGAAATGGCCCAAAATGGCCAATAAGCTACAAGTTACTGGGCTGGAACCACTCCTCAAGGGACAGATAGGCTGCTCAGAACTCCCCACTCTCACTGGTGAACAAAGAAGCTTCCTCCTATCCAAATAAGGATATGGGCAACACAGGAACTATGACACAGCCCAGAGATCAGCAATACCTGAAGACTGGACTATTCTAGTTCAGTAAAGGTGGGAAACAAGGATATATTTTTTTTTTTTTTTTTTTTTTAAGTAGCAGAAATTAGGTACAGAAACTCGGTAAATGCTTTAATTCGGCTAGCGCACTTGAGTGTGTAGCCTACCAGTTGCCTGTACCACTCTGCAGGACACCACGAGGAGCTGTGCGGAGTTGTATACAATAACAAACTTTTTAAAAAACAGATTCGCTAAGAAAAAAAAAATGATAAAAAATTATGTGAACGTCCTTCAAGTGGGTCTCACTCAATACAAAAATATGCATCATCATCCCCTTTGGGAGAGACATGTACCCACAAATTATCACATTAATAACAATGTTCTAAACAAGCAGTCAGTCGTGAGGGATTTGGCCACCCAGATTGATAGCTGCCTGACTTTTGACCACCATGTTGCTTCCATTGTACGGGAAGTTTTCTACATGGCCCACCTCATAAGTAAGGTATCTCATCCAAATAAGGAGGTCACAACATCCCTGTATTCTTCCATTATAAGCACCATTATGGAGTACAATGCCCCATTCGGCATGTACCTCGCAAAGCATATGCAGCAGCTGGAGAGACCACAGATGTTCCTCACCAGGAAAATTCACGGCCTCAAAAATCTACCATACACAGATCCCTCTACTCTGTTTTATACAGACTCCTCAGAGGTGACCTCTATCTGGCATACAAGGCAATCTTGGACCCCGCCTTGATGGGACTGCTGCATATCCGTAAGTCAAGCTCCACTCGAGTAACTCATACACGTGGCTTCAAGCTGGTCTATGACATCAACAGTGACCTCTGTCTGGCATACAAGACAATCTTGGACCCCGCCTTGATGGGACTGCTGCATATCCGCAAGTCAAGCTCCACTCGAGTAACTCACACACGCGGCTTCAAGATGGTCTATGACATCAACAGGACTTGCTGGCGGGACAGATTTGTGTCCCAGAGACTCCCCCCATCTATGTAATAGACTCCCTCTTCCCGTCAAGCAGTGTACCTCTTTACCCCTGTTTAGGCGTAATATAGATAACTGGATGGGAAATAGAAAATACATCCCTGGCTTTCCACCCGTGTCCCTGCTGGACAGGGGCATTGAGTGCTGATTTGTCTATACATGGGCTAAACTCTTGGCTAGGCTTATAAGGGCCTCAGGGCCAATAGCCTACTAACTTCTTATGATCCTATAAATTTTCCCTGACAGATTATGGACAGAACCCAAGAATCTTGAGTGACCGCTAACCAAATGGGAAGTGACAGGGAAAGACAAAGGGATTAGGGAACCAGACTCAAGAAAAGAGGAAGCAAACAGTCAGATAGAACCTGGCTTGTCTTGAAAAGGACGTTTCTAAGACGTAGGAGTCTGAGTAAACTTAGCAGGAGGAACCTGCCTAGAACCCTTCTTACCTTCGGGAGGAGGGTGAGACTGTCTGCAAACAAATGCAGATTTCGATGGATAATTCCTCTAGAACTTAGGAAGAGGTGACAAAAAATATGCTTGAGTTCCTGCAAGGCCTTACCTTTGTCCTGCAGAGACTTAAAAAGCTCAGAAGCCATAGAATCAAACAGGTTCTTATTGTTAGGAGAGTGTACGCTGTGAGAAGAAGCCAAGAGTAACATCTCAAAACAGAACCAAAAGCAGAAACTCTAGAGGAGGCATCAGTTGCATCATAACTGCATTTAATAGAGTGGTGAGCTACCTGAGAAGTACAGCCCAGTAAAGAGAGGGCTGAGGCCTTCCCTTCAAAATCAGGGAAGTCTGAGATAGCCTGCGAAGCCTGAGAAAGAAGGGGTAAAACATAACTGGTGATATGGGTCTGGTAATTAATAGCCCGAAATGCCAAGGTGGCAGCAATATATACTTTTTTTGCCTAGCTGTTTCACAGTTCTTGTTTGAAGGAAGTAGTACAGTAGAAGGCAAACGTTTAGAAGGTTTGTCAGAAGAGGCAGACACTACAGAAAGGTCAGCAGAAGGACACCTGTAGAGGAACTTACATTCACTAGGCACCTTGTAAAATCTATCAGGGTTCTTAGGGGCTGGAGGTTGAAAATCAGGGGCCACAGAGTCTGCTGAAAACGTATCTAGAAGATCAGCCAACGCTGGAGGCTGGTTTTTGGCTTTTTGTTTTGAGGGACATTTGCCCTAAATACCATAGGAGGTTCAAACCCTTGCCTACACTCAACCAATGTAGTAGGAATCTCCTCCTGAATAAGTATCTGTGTTATACCCCTTGGTCTGTCTGAATTAATCAGTCAAGGTTCCCCCTCAACATCTGTAGTGCGCATCTGCAGACCTTCGGAGGACTTGTTAGAAGAAGGACCCATGCTGCCCTCCAACAAGGTCGCAGCAGAGGAATCTGATGTAACAAATAGGTGATCCTCTGGCCTTTCACCAGCCTTAAGGGAGTCATCTGGGGGAGGCAGGACAGCAACCGAATCAGACCTGGGTTTCTTGGCTTTTTTTCTTGGAAGGTGGCTAACCTTTGGGATGGGAAGATTCTGCCAAAGCACCCTGCACCAACAACTTAAAATGTTGATTATCCAGATAAATGGACAAGGAGGAGAGATGACTAAGTAGAATCTTAGGGGTAAATGCTTGGCAGATGGAGCATTGCATATGGTTGTCAGAAGCACCCAAACAGAAGAGGCAATGCTTACAATGATACTTATGAGGAATCTCATTCCCACATTTACCCTTTCTGGATGACATATAAACTCACAAAATTAAAAAAAAAAAAGATAAGAACCACCTCCAATGGGGCACTTATCTGAAACATGGCTCGGTAACCAGCACAGATGGAGGAGCTTTCAGACCAATGATCAATGATGGCGTTCAGACTGGCGGCAAAGAAGTTCAGGGTTATGTACATCTGTACGTCACTTTTACTCCCTATGCCTTGAGTGGGGAGCATACATGTACTGTACAACTTCTATAAAATCCTAAGGATTTGGTATACTGATCTGATGCTGGGAAACCCAGGGCAGTGAATCTCTTTGGTAAATAATACTGCAACAGTGATATGGAAGGACATCAAAGAGGATTCTCTGAAAACAATTTTTCTGTTCAGATTTGAGAAAAAAATGTGCCTGATTTCCAGTAATCATGAGTGAATATCAGGCCATCTTAAAATTGAGGAGGGCAACAAGTGTTCCATGCAAGAGTTCTGGCAAAATAATTCTGATTCAGTGTTGAAGGATACTAAAGGTGTTATGAGTATGAAGAGGCAAACCACAGCAATGATTGGCTGTTCAAGATCAGTGTATGCCTTTGTACATGGTTTGCAGCAAGGGGAAAGTATATCTACTGTAGAGGGGAAAGATAATGGAATGCTATTTAAACTTTACCATGGGACTAATAATAAGAGTTTATGTGACTTTAGGTAAAGGTTATAGAATAATATAATTTGTGTATCTTTACGTTATGATTATGCAGTTACAGAAGTTCCTAGAATGTTACCATGGTGAGAATTTACTGACTAGTTTAGCACTGGGATAAAATTTAAACAAGACTGTGTAATTGCTTCTTTCTTTCTAGATACTCCAATAATTCCACAGTATCTTAATAGATTAAGATATAGCTCTGGTGACCTTAATTAACTCTACAAAGTTATACTTGTCTTTCAAATGAATATCATATATGCTGATAACTGTGTCTGTCTATGGATGCATGATGAAGGCAGGGAGAATGAACAATAAACCACAACAAAGATAGATGAAGGTATAGCTATGTTGTAAAACAAACAGTGCTGTTGGAAATGTATAAGATAAGGAGTTCAAAATTACAACAAGTATATTAAGATGTGTTGTACCCCACTGGGAAGCCTGCTTCTGTGTAACTGAAGCTGTATCTGTGATGCATGTGTTAAGCACTGATAGGCTTTTTAAGAGTAATGAGCCTTGTAGCTCCTGGAAGTATGGTGCCCATAAGTAAGACTTGCAAAGAAAGACACACGGACATTTTAATGGTGTGTCTACAAACTCCCGGCACCCACCACTTTACAATGCTGTAAGTTGAAGTCTCCTAGAGAATATATCATAACGACTGATGAACGGTATCTTACTACTGGATGACTTTCCTTGAACACAGAAAATAACTGGGTTCTCTACATAACAGCAAACTGACAAAAGTGGGTCTTTGTATTAGATTACCCTGCTTGTAAAAGGATTTGTCAGTCAGATTTAATAAGGGTATGGGGGAAGCCTGGCTGTGGGGAAGTGCATAAGCACAGCATCAGGGTTCTTTGGCATTAATAAGCATAACTGAATAAGGCTCCAATGAGTTTGAGCATAGGAAAGGACCACTCATCCTTTTCAGTGTAATAGATGGAAACTTTTACTAAAGCTAAGGAGATGTTAACACAGCATTTTATATATATGTATATATATATATATATATATATATATATATATATATATATATATACATACATACAGAGAGAGAGAGATGTATATATACGAGTATATGGCACTTGACAATATACTCATACACATAAAACCCAAAAGACTGATAAATCTAAAAAATAAACAACATTCTTTTGGAGAGGGGGCAAGCCCCACTGTGCTACCACACTCCCTGCTAATTATACATACCAACTCTGAGATCACACTATAGTTGGGAAAGGTCAAATTTCCCATTACCCACTCCTTGTGATTTTCCACAGAATAAAAGCCAGTAATGTGTGATAAGCTGTGCCAATTTTTTCTCTGTGCAATGAATGCACCATTCAAACACCTACATGAGATTTATACCTAGCTGCCTGCATACGTTATGGAACCATTTGTAAAATCAGTAAAACATACATCAGTAATGAAAATGTAACTGGGTTGTTCGAGCAAAGCAATTTATTTTATTTATTTATTTAACATTTGTTAAATGGGAAAGTCCGACTTGGAACAAAGCCAATTTTCAGCGGTGGAGAAATGTTCCAGATGCATGTCTTTGTAATGTGGGAGGAAACCAGAGCACCCAAAGGAAACCCACACGAACGCAGGAAGGACATGCAGACTCCACACAGAAGGCACTCCAGCCAAGAATCGAACCGGGGAACCTCTTGCTGTGAGGTGACAACCCTACTGCTGCACCACTACACCATCATACACGTGATAAACATGTAATATGTGTTTGGAACAGGTGACATTCTAAAATATGTGTACTGAAAACTACAAGCAACAACATAAAATTATGATGACTGCTCAATCGCACCACTGATTTTCAACTGGACACCTAACCTCTAGGGTCAAATATGCCCTATCAGAGCCTTTTCGAAACTTTTTCAGCTCAAGACTTTCTACTAGGTTGTTGTTGTGTCTTTCAGCTTTTCCCGGTTAGGGGTCGCCACAGCGGAACTTCGGTCCGCTAATGACTGGCAGTAGATTTTTACATGCCGAGTTGCCAGCCCTGACGGACAACTTTCAATGAAGGTACACCCATTCATGCATGTCTCCACACAGAAGATGCTCTAGCTGAGAATCGAACAGGACAACGTCTTACTGTGAGGCGACAACGCTACCACAGCACCACCACCGCAGTGGGGATCACTGTATACAAGCAAAAACCAGCTATTCCATTTAAACAAATAATTTAACAAAAAATGTATACCTTTTTTTACTGATTTTGCCAGGGACCAAACCCCCTGTACCCTGCAAATTATATATACCAACTCCCACATCACACTGCATTTCAGAAAAGAGTAAATTTCAGATCCTCACTGTGCCACAATCTACCTTAAGAAGTATTACAAAACTTACATTTCAGTATTAAAATTTGGAATTTAAATAGAGCACCTGGTTTCTGACTGTGTACCACGATCTCCATTCAAAATCTCGCACTGCTGTTTGACATGCACAGCCGGTGGCTCGTAGCTTCAAGCCTCAGCATTGTCAGACCTTGTTGCTTCGAACTTATAGTCCTTTCATCTCATTGTCTTCTGTACTTTCGATAATGCAACAGGGATCCATATATATATATATATATATATATATATATATATATATATACATATACATATATACACACACACACACACACATATATATATATATATATATATATATATATACACACACACACACACACACAGAAGAGGACCTGCAGTACAAACCCAATGGACGAATTCACTGCTTTTACACTTAAAGGTAATAAATATATTTTATGCACAAACCAAGAAGACTTATTCTGATTATACAAGTGATTTACATTTTCTTTGCTTTACAACTTAGTTTATTTATTTATTTTTTGTTGCTGTATGTGTGCACAGTGGTGAAGTTAAATATGGAAACCAGCCTTGTTCACAAAACACTCATGATCACCTCTCACCTGCTCAATCACTACTGTGTGACTGCCATGGTTTATTTTGGAAAATCAACTTGATGGGATTATATTAGCACACAAAATACAATGCAATTCCGTCATAAGAGCATTTTCTCCTTGCCAGCACCTACTCTCATACTATCAAGTACAGCAAAACAGGACAGTCCAAGATTATGTTTATGCATACCCATTCCATCAGTCAGATTTAATTTGAAGGACATAGGGTGTCACTTTCTTTGGCTTGCAGAGGTACGTCTGCACTAGAAGTACAGTAGTGTAGGTTAGGCTTTGGGTAATAAACTAGTATCACCAGAATGTCCTCTTTATGTACTACTTCTGTAAGTGATGCAGCTATTGCAATTGCTACGATTCAGCATAGAATGGAGGACAGGGACCCTGATGGCATGGAAGGTAAGATATGGAGCACCCCATTATAGCCAATAAGAGACTGAGGAAAGGGACAGAACACCCCACAAGAGCCAATAAGAGAGTGAAAAAAGGTATAGAGCACCCCGCAACAGCAAATAAGAGATTGAGGAAAGGGATAGAGCACCCCACAAGGGCTAGTAAGAGAGAGATACTCAAGAATCAGTGTGGCTTTTCCTATTACTAAAGGTAGATCCTAAAAAGGGGCATTCTGCTCAAAAAATGGTCTAATTAAGGCTGCATGTAGAAAGGGATGATACCTTCTTTTGATCTGGATGGTATGCCTTTATTTATTAGTTGTGCTACATAGAATGGCTTTCTGAGAACTGTTGTTACATGCTGATCAAACAGGGAGGAGTTTGAGGATTCCTGACTATAATACAACAGGACCTGTGTACCAAAACGTGATAATACTGTACCTTTTTCATTTAATTTTAGTCTCTTTCCTATACACCACTTCTTTATGAGAGTTTCTTCTTGCCAAATAAATGGCTATCACAGATATCGAACAATAACAGTCATTTTGCAGTCAAATCTCCCTGTAATAGCCATTCACAACAGCAGGAACTTACTGGTGTACTTTGGATTTCCTTGTGATAGTGACCTTTTATAAGGTATAAATAAGTAGCAAGACTGTGAGGTGCAGACTTGAACCCCTGCAGTAATGGATTTTTTTCATTTGGTTTTATGATTTGAAATGTTACTCATTCCAGATGCCTTGAAGTGAACCCCTAATATATTATTGTGTGTGATTTTTTTTTTTTAAGCTTTATTTATTTTTTGGAGCTTGACTGAGTGACTGCGGCTGTGATCATTCAGTCTGTACCCTCCATCACTTCCATAATTATTTACTTTTATTAGTTAACAGTACAAAAAAAAGATACAGTCTGCAAACTCATCAATATCTGGGGCACAAGTGGGACGTTGTCTTATGAACGTTGCTATATATTGTTGTACAGGCTTCAAAAAATACCCTAAATAAAGTCCTGTGTAGTATGTGGAACCAACTGAGATGGAGTGAGAGAAAACACACGGGACAAAAAGGCACATGACTGACTGGATATATCCAAAAGCATAAAGAGTTACAGTTCTTATAAAAATAAAAGTTTATATTAATGAGCTAAATTTCAAAATTTACACCCAAGAATTTAAGTGTTATTTAGTCTCATTATTATAATTCCAATGTAATTTTTTAAGGTATCTGTGTCTATGGAAAATTAAAGCAGACTAAGTACAGAGCACCCCCCCAAAAAAAAAAAAAACAATGAGGCAGTATTATAAGCATTACATATAGGAAAGTAAGAAGCAATGCAAATTATGACAGATGAGTGTTTTGGCCTAAAATACCAAACAGTGTCATTTTTATGTTTTTTTCCAATACTCAGGTAGTCAAAATTCAAAATGTTCTGTTATTTTCCACAGAAAACAGGAAACACAATTTATGTTAACGAGTAGCGTGATTGCAATAATTTAACTATATTCTTTAGTATTTCTACTAGTTAATACTTCAATCTCACTTTTGTCATAAATGTCTGTCATATCTTCTTACCTCTCTTTTCCCAGTTTCACCATATGGGGTGCCTGTCAAGGAATGGCTAATACATAGTTTATGAATTCAAAATTCTAGTTTGCATGATCAATTTCCACAATACACCAAATGAATTAAGAGGTAATTGTTTTTCAAATCAAAAATAAATGTGGTTAAATAAGATTAATATAATTTAACATATGCTAAAGGCTTTCAACTTCTGGAAATCATTTAATAACTGCTACACTCAGAAAAGTGTCATTATCCTGTTCCACAGTAATGAATATCTTCATAGGTTCATAGGTTCATACTAGGCTATCTGCCCTGGGGCATTTATAAGCCTAGCCAGATTGTGTTTGGCTTACACCACCCCTTGATTTGAGTATACTGTGCCCTTTTTAAAGTTTAGTTTACTGTGCCTCTGTCTAATAGTGACACGGAAGTAATCCCTGGGACAAACCTACGATCCCCCATCCACTCATCAAGATTCTTCTTGAAGAGAGTCAGTGAGGTGCTCTGCCTAACATGAATTGGAATTCTATTCCAGAGCGAAGGGAGCCTCTGGGTTATGAATCTGTCCCTCCAGCATGTTCTATTTATTTCTGTGTTGAGGTTCAAGTCCCTCGAGCGCGTGGCTCTAAGGGATTTAGATTTACTGAGGTGGAGCATGTCCATTAATTCTGGGTTGGACATAGCTTTATATGTCAGACATAGATCGCCTCGATGTAGGCGGGATGCAACTGAGTAGAGCTGTAGTTTTTTTAACCGAGCAGCATATGGCATCTGTTTGAGTCCCTTGATCCTCCTGGTGAGGTACTTTTGGGGTCTTTCTAATTGCTGCAGGTGTCGGGCAAGGTACATCCCAAAGGGGGCATTGTATTCTATGATGGGCCTGATGAGGGATGAATAAAGGGGCACGATTACCTCTCTTGATCTAGATGTGAATCCTTTCATGATGAGGTGGGCTATGTAGAAGGTCTTTCTAACCACTTTGGCAATGTGGTTGTCAAAGGAGAGATTGCTATCAACTTGGGTCCCCAGATCCCTAATTACTTTCTCTGTACTTAATGGGTTACCACCTATGTGGTAATTTGTGGGCACATTGTTTTTGCCAAAGGGTATGACTATACACTTTTTGGCATTTAGCTTTAGACCATGGCTCTGGCACCAGTTATCCGTCTCTGTGAGACCTTTTTGAAGGATGTTTGTGTCAGCTGGAGAGTCGATTATGGCGCCCAGTTTGCAGTCATCTGCGAACTTGGTGAGCCATAGTCCTCTCACGTTGGCCTGTACCTCAGAAAAGTAAATACCAAACAAGAGAGGTCCCAGGACAGAACCTTGTGGGACGCCACTTGTGTCCGGTTTCGAGTCTGACATGGCTCCAGCAACTCTGAATCTGTGGGTTCTGTCTTTGAGCCAGTTTGCGACCCATCTTGTGACATAGGGATTTATATTTAGGCTGGATAGCTTATCTATGATGCCCGAGTGGGGTATTGTGTCAAATGCCTTTGCGAGGTCCAGATAGGCTGTGTGGACTACCTTCCCTTCATCTATGGCCTTGGTGGCTGTTTTGAAGAAGACAACCAGGTTCAAAAGGCAGGATCTGCCCTTGACAAAGCCAAATTGGGTAGGATCTAGTGTCTGTAGGTCCCCAATGTCTTTGTTTATGAGTTCCATGATGATCCTCTCCATAGCCTTGCAGACTAGGTTAGTCAGGCTTATGGGGTGATAGTTTCCAGGGTCTGCAGAGGCGCCACCTTTGTGGAGTGGGACCACTGTTGCTGTACGCCATTCTTTGGGCACATATCCTGTAGTGAGGCTGAGATTGTACAGCAGTTTTATTTGAGGGATTAGTTCTTCTTGGAGTTCATGTAGGGCCTTAACCGGGGCGCCATCTGGTCCCATGGAAGCAGTGTTTTTGCTTTGGAGAGGCGGCCTTCACCTGAGCATCAGAGATGTTTGGGAGGCTGCACTCTGCCGGGATAGATACTTGCTCTTTTGGGGGGGGCAGAAGTTTGCACTGAACCTGTCTGCCAGGATATTGGCGATGTCTGTGGGTTCAGTGTATTTTTTGTCGCTTAGAATCAACTCAGAACAAGTCTGGGAGTTGCATCCCAGGTTCCTAACATAACTGAAAAAAGCCTTATGATTGTCTTTAGTGTCCTGTGCAATTTTTCTCTTGAAGCTGGCCTTGGAGGATTTTATGAGGGATCGTAATTTTTTGCTAGTACTGATCAGAGATGCCTTCCCTTTTAGGGATTTTGCTCTATCATGTAGTAGCTTCCTCCTTCTGTTGTGCAGTTTATTTATGGCTGGGGTCCACCAGACTGGACGCCTGCCTTTGGATGATTGGATCTTGATTTTGTTTGGGATAGCATGATCCATGCATTCTTGGAGATGTCCGTAGAATGCGTTTATATAGGATTCTGCAGTTTGGGCCGTAGTTTCCACTGGCCCTGGGGCCAATCTGTCTATTTCCTGGATGGGGCTGATTATCTTAGAAAATGCACACCTGTCTGAACATGTAAAATTTGGAATATCAAATTTTAGGTGAAAAAACTGTGTGGTGACTTGGTTGTACTATGTGGTCTTATTTAAATTTCTGGAATGGTGACCTATAAATAAAAAGCAGTGAGGTTTTCTCAAAGCTGATTTGCTGAGCTGGCCTTTACTCTGAATTTGTCAACCTTTTTAACACGTAGAAAAGAAAACAAACCATATTAACATTTGTCATTTCCATGTATTAGACATTACATATGTTTTCTTTATTTTTTTAACAATTATCATTCACTCTAATATTACATAATTTGCCAAGTTTCTGTCTTTGCTTAAACCTCACTCCTCTTAAACATTACTCTGCTTGTATTGTTCCCACAAATTCCGTTTATATACATTGTAATGTGCTCCTTCCCTTTTCTAAAGGTCCCACATCTCCAATCCGTTTACTTCCTTTACACAATGCTGAACTTCAGTTACAGTTGGCTTCGATTTTGATTTCCATTTTCTAACAACTGCTTTTTTATCAGGCAATAGTGTTAAACTTACTAAAGCCTTAAAATGTCTACACAATTCAGATCCTGTGCTCCAGCTCAAAACAAGCATTCTTTGGTTATAGTCATTTGCTCTCCTAACATTTCTGACAGAGAACTCTCTAGAGAATTTTTAAACTCTACCAGTTTGTTGCACTTCCAAACATGTGTGCCCAATTACCTGTCTCTGTCAATCAACATTTTGTTACCCTACAGGAAGGAAAAATTCTCTGAAATCTTTTTGGAATATAAGAATGCCTATGCAAACATTTTCAAGCAAAAATCCTAAATCTTCTGGACTTTATTACATACTTAAGAGCTATACTGATAAATCCTCCTCATGTTCATCTGTAAACTGCCTTTCCAGTTTCTCTTTTCTAACCTCCCCTGACTGAACCTTGTACTTAACATTCAATATTTTATATACTCTAATTATCCTTATTTTAATAGCAGCTTCTGTTCTGGACATAACTAAAACCACTAGGTATATTCCTGAATCACAGAAAAATGACCAATGTAATGGTCTTTACACAAAGGCAGCCCTCCCCAGCAACTACAGGCCCCTTATCCTACCTGCTTTAATTTGGAAAGCCATGAAATGCATCACATCAGGCATTATAAACTTGCATATTAGAAAAAAATGTATTGCCCTGGACTCTCACCTATTCAGCGTTGTCAAAGACAGGACATGCCTACTCAACGTAGCAATTTTTTTTCATTCATGTTCATTTTCCCTACCTGCACCATTTTAAAGAAATGAAGGAAAAAACATTCGTTTTTTTAGTATATTTTCAGTAGAAAAAGTAACAAAAAATAAATCATTTTAGCACAAGTCAGAAAAGAATTCAAGTACATGATGACAACAGATGGATGGGAGGATGCAGTCTATCTAACAAGCACTGAATAACAAGTTTCTTCCAAATTATTTCAACTTATAGATGATTCTCCTTAGTGTTTATTATCATTCCTTTATGCAAAAAGCTACATCTCAAAGTGATCTAAAACTAAAACTTGCAACCCCAGTCACCAAGCTTGCATGCTTTAATTAATTAGCAGAAAAAAATCTGCATTTTCAAAACTATTTGACTGCCAAGATGTTTAAACAATATTTTAGATTGTCTGCAGTATGTTGTGTATTAATGGTGACACTGCAATTAATGTTGCTACTTCTAACTACTTACTTTTCAGCCTACTCCTCAGTTTGGGTGCTTTCCATGACGAAACTCCATGTCCTTTTGCCAGTTGTTCTGTTTTTCTCCCACATCCCAAAGATGTGCTGTAGAGGAACTGGTTATCCTATAAATTGCCAGTAGAGATATATGTGTGTGTGTGTGTGTGTGTGTGTGTGTGTGTGTATGTATATATATATATATATATATATATATATATATATATATATATATATGTACACAGACCTGTGTGTGTGTCCTGTGGTGGGGCAGGCTATGTTTCCATGTCTTGCACCCTCTGAGTGCTGGGACAGGCTTCCACTCCCCACGTACTAGTATATGATTACGTTGGGAATTACAGAATTAATGTTTATGAAATGAGTTACCTGCTCTAAGTTGTTTGATATCCCAGCTGAAATATATACCCACAGAAAAGTGTTGTTTCTTACTAACAGTGTAGATTAAGGGCAACATCACTGCTTGATTAGTTCATATGGGCATGCCAGCCACAGTATTTTGTCTCAACAACAAACAGTACATGATATATACCTGATCATGTGACATCCGAAATTTAAAAGGGAATACCCAGCTATGCGCTGAACTGGTTGCGGATGGCATCACCCATACTCAACTGGACATAACAGCCAACCTGCTAGCTGACAGACTTGGAGCAAACTTCAACTCCCTGTCTCCTCCAATCATCCCCTAAAGTACACCTGCGACCATTCCTCAGCCTATTATTTCAAGAGAGCAGGTCATCTCGACGCACTCCAAGGCCAAAAGCACAGCATCAGTGAGACCAGACAACATCCCAGGTTTCCTTTTAAACAACTTAAAACATGACCTAGCAGACCCACTTGGATTCCTATTTAAACACACAATGTGAACTGGCTATGCCCCAGCAGAATGGAGGACAGCAACAGTAATCCCTGTGCACAAAGGTGGACCATCAACCAACCCTGGGAATTATATACTCATAAGCTTGACCAGCCTCATCTGCAAGGCCATGGAAAGAATCATTATGGACCTTATTAACAAGGACATAGGTAATCTCCAAACTCAGTACCCAACCCAGTTTGTATTCATTAAAGGTAGACTGTGTGCCTGTTAAACATAGTTGACTTCTTTGAGAAAGTCACCAAGGCCCTGGACAAGGGAAAGATGGTGCATGCCATCTATCTTGATCTAGCCAAGGCATTTGACATAATCCCCCACTCAGGTATTATACAGAAACTCTCTCAATTGGGAATTAACCCCTACAGTACCAGATGGATAGGCAACTGGCTCACCGGCAGGACACATACTGTCAAAGTGGGTGACTTCACCTCTATCAAAAGACCAGTCACCAGTGGTGTGCCACAGGGTTCTGTGCTGACCCCTACTGTTTTGGAATTTGTTTCTTAGAAGTCCAGGCAAACTTGGACAGCCTATGGCTGACCAAGTTCACTGATGACTGAAAATTGGGAGCAATCACTGAGTCACCCAATGACATTAATATAATACAGACAGGGTTAACACAGACAAATGACTGGTGACAAAGCCAAGGATTAAAGCTAAATGCAAAAACATGCATTATTATTCCTTTTGGAAAAGCTGACCTCCCTGCTAATTATATTATAGATAGCATCCCCCTAACAGTAGACCCAGTGGTACGTGATCTGGGTACTCAGGTTGATAGCAATCTGAACTTTGACCATCATGTATCCACAGTAGTAAGGGAATCTTTTTATATGGCACATCCTACCTTATAAGAGGTTTCTCATCAAGAAATTACAGGGTACACAAAACAAGTCTTACACGGAAAAACTGAAAGCCCTGTCACTGTATTCTGTCTCCTACAGGTTGCTAAGGATGACCTGTGCCCGGCTTACAGGGCTTTCTCTGACCTGGTCCTGATGGAAATGCTACACATTCATAAATCAAACTGCATGAGGGTCACTCACTCCAGGGATCTTACCCTAGTCTCTGACATGAACGGGTCATGCTGGAGAGATAGATACATCACCCAGAGACTGCCACTTCTCTGGAACAAGCTTCTAATTCATGTGAAACAGAGCCCCTCCCTGACCTCCTTCAAATCAATGGATGGGTGAAAGCAAATCCACTTCTGGAGTGGTGCCCATGTCCCTCCTGGACAGAGGAAGTCAGTATTAGCTACCATAGACACTTACCTCTGTGAAATTCAATCACCTAACCACTGACAACTAGGGCAACTCAGGATAAATATGGCTAGGCTTCTAAGGGCTCTAAGGCTGTTAGCCTAGTAACCGTCTACGAATCTATGAACAAGAAATAAAGTGAAACTAATGTAGTTAAACTGGTTTACAATGGTTAGGTATTAATTATCATGCATTTTACAATGTAAATAACTATCAAACTGAACTTCACAAATGTTTTTCAACTTAATAATTTTACATTAAGCCATTTATATTACAAGCTTGAATACCATGAAATAATAACGTCAGCTTTGATTATGTTGCCCTCAAACTTTCCTCCTCCTCCTCCTCTAAGTATGAGGTCCTGAATACCTGCGATCAGTTCACAGGTACTTACTAGGCTACTGATCTGTCAGGAACTTTAGAAGCCTAGTTTTACATTCCCATGACATATTTTAACCCTAATATTTTTATATTAATAAACCAAAGTGGGCAGAACAAGAATATGCTGGGACATTATTTGTTGCCCCTTTCCATATGGGACATGTGTGCTAATCCAAGGGCGAATTTATGATTTCCCATCCAAATTTATTTGGGCAGGGTAAGAGAAGCACTTTACTTTATGCAGAGTGGATATGGTTCCATAAAAGTGATATTCTCTGAAATACAACTATCCCTCCAACATGTCCTGTTTATGTTGCAAAAGAAATTGAGATCCCTTGACTGGGTGTTTATGCCATCACTAGAATGGTGAATGTGTAACGGGTCTGACAAAAAAGGGTCTGTTGAGGCTCTGTGCACAAAGCAGAGGTCACCTATTAGCAGCCTGAAAGGGTTATTTGCTCTTTTCACTAACTCAACAACATCACTTTACTAAATGCCTCTAAATTACTACCTACTAAACAGTGGTAAGAGGCACATGGAGCCAGATGCAATGGGTGGACGCTTTGCACCAACGTATGCTAATTTAGTTATGGGTTTATTTGAGGTGGATTTTTTTGTATAAATTAAAGTTTTTCAAGGATTTTGTGATTTTATATTGTAGGTTTACTGATGATTTGAATTTTTTTATGCAGAGGGGGGGAAAATTTAGTGGAGTCATTTGTGAAGGACTTAAAAAGTAATCGTTGTGGCTTGCAATTTGATGGCCTACAAACTGGAAAGGTAGTAAACTTTTTAGATTTAGAGTTGGATGTTAGTGGCAACAATATAAGTACCAGAACACATAGGAACTTTGAGAATGGGGCTCATTTTTTGGATAGTAGGAGCTGCCACCCTCCATATGTACTGGTTGTGTAGTGAATTGAAAGTGTTGGAAATGGAAATTATGCATACCTGTACCATCTTTAAACAAAGAGGGTATATGGTGAAGAGCTGATTATTCAGTCTTTAAAAAAGTTGCTTCAGTTGGATAAGTGCAGACTAGGATTTGCTAGTAAAAAAAATGTTGATCCTAGAATTAGTATGGATAGGTTACAGTGTAGAATTTTTGAATAATACTACCTCATTCCTGAAATTTACTAGTTCATGGCATCTGAGTGAAATAGATTTTCTTGATATCCACTTGACTTTGGATAATAGCGAGTTACACAGTAGTATATATAGGAAAAACTTTTTCCACTGCTGTGTTACATTTTAGTAGTTGTCACCCCTCTAATCAAAATAAGGGGGTTATCAAGGGACAGATGGTTAGACTGTCCAGACTTGTGAGTGATGACAACATTTTCAAGGAAGGACTATACAAGTTGGTAGGGATGTTTTTGGAAAGGGGTTACCCTTTAAAATTATTACTGAAAGTTAGAAATTAGGTCATTAATAAGAGAAACACTGTGTTTCAGCCTATATTATGCTCTGAAAACTCTAAAATATCAATGATGAGGGATCTGGATAATGTGAGTATAATGGTTCTGAGGTGCAACCATTTAGCTCCATCATTAATGACAGCTATTAATAATGCATTGCGGATGAACCACAATGAGACAAGGAAGGCTATTTTAGGCTCTAAGCCAAGGATTGCCTTCAGAAGGGGTAGAAATATTAAAAATATACTTGAATGTCCTAAATTAAATAAGCAGGTGTCCATCATGTACAAATGTGGAGCATGTAAACACTGCAAGTTTATTAATGATGGACCCTATGTTTCTATTGCTGGGTGTGACTGTATTTTATCTTGCCCTGGTAGGTGCAGTTGCAACACTAATATGTCACTACTTGCACCAGTTGTCAAAGTTTCTACGTGGGAAAGACCACATGTAGATTAAAGTACAGAACTGCTGAACATGTGAGGGCTATAAAATCCAAAAACACACATAATGCATTACATACTCGCTGTACAAGGTGTGTTAATTTTAAGAAATTTATTTTTTTTTGTAATAGATCATGTGTTGCCAAATGAAAGGGGTGGTGATGTTAAGTTGAAAGTTGAGAATCTGGAAATCAAATGGCAACTTAGGCTTAATGCCACAGCCCCCCCCCCCCAGGGCTCAATGACAATATGGCAATATTACCAATGCTAAAAGATAAAGCAATGGCTTTATAACAATATTGGTTGTTCTGATGTTCTGGTTATTAACATATTCACCATAGGTCATGTTTTAGGCAAACATCTTTTACACAAATAATTTTTTAGAATATGTTGTATTTAAAACTACAGACTCTATTTATGGGTATATGTCTTTATATGTTTTTGAGTAGTTGATTAGTGAAGTATGACTATGATTGGTCAAGTCTTGATGACGTCAAGTTATTTAAATGGGTGTTTTGTATTTCCCATTCAACTCTGATGAAGCCCACTTATTGTTGGTGAAAGCGCTTAGTTGTTGGGACGTTTTTATGTGTTCAGCGTGACATTAAAGTGGAGTATTCTGCTTGAGTTTGGGTTTTTTTATTATTTTTAAAAGCTTTACTGGTTTTACTCTTATTGGGTTTTCTCTTTTGTGAAACTGTTTTTAATGTGCTTAGTCAGGAAATTGTTAATATTATTAAATAGTACTGGGCTTTTCTTTTTAAGGGTAAGAAATGTGTTAAAAATGTATACAGATATCCTTTAAGAAAAGTAGAAGCATTAAAGACTTGGTTGTGCACAGTTCATTTGCTGTCCCTAGGGATAGTCCTAATAGAATAGTGAACATTTTGGGAACAGTAGCATGTGGAAAGTGTTCAATATGTAAATATGTAGTAAGATGCTTTGAGAGGATTAATGGGGTAAATTATACCCCTATAGCATCTTATACTTGCACTACAAAAGGAGTAATATATGCTTTGTCTTGCTCCTGCAGCCTTTTTTTACATGGGGAAACAAAAAGATATTTTAAAGTAAGACTGCAGGAGCCAATTAGAGACATTAAGATAAGAATTGTGAAAATCCTGTTGTTGTACATTATAACATGGTCCATGGGGGGGTGTTTACAGACTTAACAGCACATATTTTGGAACAAATTTATATAGAGGAAGTTTTTGTATTAAAAAATAAACTGTTGTTTAAAGAAACAAATTTTATTCTTAAATATGATATACTGACATCCAAGGGCTTGAATAAGGAATGTACTTGGAAAGCCCTTTTGTAATATGAATGTTTTTATTGGATAATTACTTTATTAGAATTAATTAGTGTGTTATATAATGGGGCATTTTTTCTGTGTGTATTAACTCCAAGAAGGCTTTTTAGCCGAGACGCTAGAGTGAGTGTTTAACTGTGCTTTGTGTGGGTAATAAATTTTATTACTTTTCTGGGTACAGTTAATTTATTTTATCACTGGCTTTGTCATATTGAATTTACATCTGCTTGTGGTTTTTTGGTCACCTCTTAGCAGCCTTAATGGGTTATTTGCTCTTTCACCAGTTCAACAATAGCACTTCACTAAATGCCTCTAAATTATTACCTACTGAACAGTGATAAGAGGCATTAAGACCTGCAATGGTTTCTACTGCAGAAATGTGAAGGCCATTGAGAAGTTGATGGAGACATCTGCCAAGTTAGGGCCTGGTGATGGGTTTGACACCACGAGGAGAGATATAATTGCATGGTGGCTTTACATCCTCTAACATTTCATAGCCCACTGCAAAACCCACATTTTCAGGTATGCAAATGGCTCTGTGATGACAGCAGCATACATCAAACCCAGAAACCAAAACAATAGGTAGGTCAATACCCTACAATGTGTTATCAAGGTCGCCAATGACATGACCTTCTATGCCCTTTCCATAAATAAAAATGACCACCAATGGAGAATGTCCAGCTTTGTGCCGATGATGGCAATCAATGAGGTAATATCACAGAAGACTGCTCTACTTTATGTTCCCACTCCAGGACTGCAACCAAAGTCATGCCCAGTGCAGGGATGCTGTCTAGAAGTCCCTTGACAAAGTTACCAGAAGTCAGTATTCAAGGCACAGAAACACACAGATATATTTTATCCTGCAAAACATCAATCAATACGACTACATCTTGGTAAATACCTTGACAGTTGAAGACAACCCAAATGGCAATACTTTGTAAAGAAAGTGATGCCCACTAACAGCAAACTATATGAAATGAATGTGTGGACTACCATGCAAGTTATGTGCTTGACAGTATCAATCACATCCAGACACCATCAATGCAGTCTGCAGGAGAAACATTATAACTCCTGAAAAGTCATCATCTAGAAGCAGATGTACTAAAGGTGTTGACTGAAGTTGCTGAAGTCCAATGGGATGGAAACCATCTGTACGCTATGGAATAAGGAAAAAGAGGAAGTAGAACCCCCTTGCCTTTGTCCCAAACATATGGCAGCTTCTATAGTTCCTTTAAGCAGCAGTGGATGAGCCTGTCTACAACATGCTACTATGTCAGTTTGGTCTCTTAATACAGCTTCTTCTAGGGTTGAATTTAAGAACTTTAAAATGTGGGTGAACATGACTATGTGAGGAAACTCAACAGTCATTGGTAATGGCTCTCTAAGCTGGAGAATTACAAAGAAACATCACTCTCCCAACAGGCAGACAGACCAAGATGGTAGTGAGAATTGTTGCAGATAGGTCAGCAGGGTCATACGCTTGGATGATATAGCCAGCATGGTGCGTGTGTGTATGGGGGGGGGGGTACGTCTATGAAAAAGTTGAGCATGGGTGGAAAGTAGGCTTCTTCCTCTTCTGGGTTCAGCTTAGTCTAGAAGAGAAAAAGGATGGTGGTGTTAAAGGATCATAACAGTCCTCTGCAGCAGTAAGGACCTGCATCCTCCTCAAGAAGTCATTAAATATATCTTAAGAAATGTGACAAAACAGCACTTTCACAGTCTTGCTTCTGAGCTTTTCCTTGATGACGGCCCATAACATCCTGCAAAGGCATATGCTTGAGACTGGGGCCCTGATCACCAATTCAACAAAATTAAAGACTGTATATGCCAGCCCACTCTGAAAGCTGTAAAGAGAGACCTGACCAGGTCATCCTAGAGCTCAGACTCAAGGAATTTGGCAAGCTTTTCCAATGCCTAATCCACTAGTGAAGACTGCAACGTGGACAGATGAAGCAAACAGCTGAGGGCCCTCCGCCTCACAATGAAAGCAAAGTATTCCCTCATGCCATGCCTGTCCAGTGCTTTAGTCTAGTAACAGGAAAGCAACATTTTGAGGAGTCCAAGACCTTAACTGAACCTACAAGATAATATAAGAGCCATCTCTTGAATACTAATTAAGGGACTTGCTCCACTTATCGGGAGGGGGGGGCTTGTATAGATATCTGCTTTCTTGGAGGCCATAGCATCAAAAACTCTGTGCTTCCAGGCTGCAATAATGACATCCACGCTTACCATATCCATGGAGGGCAGATGACTCAGGATCCTCTGTCTCCTTCCCCAAATACACATTTAGGCATTTATAGTGGGAAAGAATGGGACCAGAAGATCAATCCACAGAGCACATATTGATTTCAGGGTCTTTCAAAAGGAGTCATCTGGGGAAATTGTGCATGGGTGTGGGGGTGACTAACAATCTGTGCCCATTTCTGAGAAACTGACCTCAGGATCTCCAGATATTTCAAGGAAGCCTGAGTTGAAAGGAATCTTCCAGCCAACTCCCATTTACAACAGAAGTGAGCTTACAAGTGGTCTTGCCCATTGGTGATGCTATGTTAAGTACATGGCTAGTGCTGGGTGAGAGGAAACTGACACCCAGGAGAAGGTTTGTCAAATGTGATATATGGCTGAAAAAGGTTGTGCTGAGCCTGGTATTGGAATTGGGCATTATTCCCTAAACAGGCAGCTCTGCACATGCACCTCAACTTCCCACCAAACATCAAACACTGTCGATGTTCAGACTGAACCATAAGACCCGAGGCAAGATGACTCAGAAGCTGGGCTCAGGGGAATGATGGAAGTAGAGCCTTCAGCTTCCAGTATCCTAGACACCTGGCCAGAAGATTTCAGAGACTGTTCCTTTGGATCTGGTAATGTCAGAACAGAAAGCTTAACAAACACACAAAACTAATACATTTTGCCTAACCTCCATGTTCTATCTGTTCAAACTGAAGCTTCTCACCCCCCTTTTTTAAATTAAAAAAAAATACCTGTTATACAAGCGGTAGCATGCATTACATTACAGTGATCACATAAATTAACTGCAAGAATCTGCAAGTATGTCATGTGTTTGTTACATCAAAAATAAAACTGATTTCTTCAAAGTTTTACCCTGTTTTGAGAATTTGACAGGACTATTGATACAGGGCATCTAGTCTTGCTTTTGGAACAGTTTTTGCTGTAATAATTGCTTTACTTAAAGATGACTTCTGAAGTCTTTTTCTGTAACTCTCCATTCCTCTCAGCTGTCCAGATTTTCAAAGAATGTCCAGAATTTTGTTTTACATTTGTGGTCTTTTCCTTATAAAATGCTTGTCTTGCCAGTAAATTGCTGAGAATTGAAGTTACAATTTGAGTTTCAGACTTCATACACTTCAGAGAATGCAAGCTAACACAAATCTGGTTATTTTAGCATCTTTCTCAGTTTATAACAGCAGTATTTAAAATCTTTAAAATCTGGTCCTAATTTTGGGCCTTTGCCGCCCCCCCCCCCCCCACAATCATTTTAGACTTTTCCAGATTTATTGTGCTAAGAGGTTGAGCAGTATGCTGTTGACTAATACAGTTTTCAGAGTGCCTGCTTAATTGCAACAGGACTTAGTTATGACATTTCTTGTTGCCCCCCCCCCCCCATAACACAGACTATGCAATAGAAATCATAATACAAATTATATTAATTCAGAAAAATATGAAATAAAATACAAAGAAAACAGATGGGCCCCAAAAGGAAGTGCAGTGAAGTGATGCCTCTGGTATGAAGGAAGGGCACACAAAAATGGATTCATGCAGTTAAATCAGGTATTTATTCAAGTGTGTTTTGCATGAAAGAAAGAGATACAGTCAATGTCAGTTTAGGTTGATTAAACACAAGGGAAAATTAACTCAGAATGCTTGTATCAGCCTGTGCATAAAACACTTCCTTTAGTACAAGAGCAAAGAAACATGGGCACCCTTAAGCCTACTATACTTCATTTAACTCAGACTTTCTAGTCCATGTGCTCAAACCACAAACAGTTTTGGTCAGTTTCAGTAACAAGAAATGGAATACTTTATGTATAGTTAAAAAATCATTTAATACTTTGCAAATCAGAACAGGTTCAGATATACCTTTGAAGTCTCTCTTTCCTCTGTTAATGAGACATAGTTTTCCAAAAGGCAACATAAACCCTGCTAGCTCACAGTCCCATGCTCTTTTACGGTAGATTATTTACCACTCTGTTAGGTGTGTTCAGGCTGACTTTCTCCTGTTAAGGTTTTCTAAGGTAGGCATACCATCTCCTATATTCCAAATTTTACAAAGCAGACATATAGTCTTGTATTGTTTCAGATCTAATTTGGGCAAACACATACGTTCCTTAAACAGGACTTTTTTTACCCTGGTAAACTCAAACTAAAGATAATCATTAAGCAAGGACAGCAGCAAACACTTTCCACTACTTAACTTACCAACCTCTCTAGAAGTCCAGAATTGAACTGAAGTACCATTTCACATACACCCAGTTTTAAAGAAGTGCGTGTGTGATAATCATGTTTTACTCCCAGAGAATTTTCAGGTTTAACCCTTTCAGGTATAGTTTCCAACTCAGCTCCAGCTCAGACATAGGAGGCAGCATTTGGCCAGAGACTCACTACTAAATCTGGCCAATGCATAGCAATGGGCGTGATCATTAGGGCTCTTACCTTTACGCAGTATCCAATCACTAGACTTAACTCTCCTTTGGTAAATGACTTCCTCAGTCGACCTTGTCCCCAAGGCAAAAATAAACACTGCATATATGAAGTACAGTTGTGTACACTTACCATTAAATGTAGATGTTGGAGTGTATTCACTGTTGCAGTCATCACACTTGGGTTATCTGCCTGCATACCAGAGACTTAGTATTTCTGTGCCGGATGCTGTCGCTCCAAGACTGACGTCAGGTTGTCAGGGGTATAAAAACAGGCAGCCAATGCCATTACATCAATTTTTATTGCCCCAAATGACAGGAGCCCCCAAATAGGGAGCTAGGTTATGGTGGGGAAAACACCACCAGTAAAAAGTAAATACCGATACCAATATCAATACCCCAAAAGGGGTTAGTATTAGCCATAGATAGGAGATAGAGAGAAAGAGAGAGAGAGAGAAAACCATGGGGCTGGAACAGTGAATACACTGGAACATCTACATTTATGGTAAGTGTACATAACTGTACTATGTTCTTCGTGTTTTACTGTTGCAGTCATCACACTTGGGTGGATTCCCAAAGCTGAAGAAGGGTGGAGGCAGTAAAGAAGAGTTAGGGCTGGCTAGTATACCTTGCAGGACTGCTGTAGCAAATCCTGCCCTGGATTTGGAAAAGATAGGCAGGTGGTAATGCTTGGTGAAGTACAGAACTTCAGGTAGCAGCCTCCAGGATGTCCCTGGTAGGGACTCCCCTGAGAAATGCTGTAGAGGTAGAAGTTGTCCTAGTGGAATGTGTTCTGACCCCCTGAGGGGTTGGTTTCCCATGGTGCTTGTAGCAGAAATGGATGCAGTGTGCTATCCATTTGGAAACAGTTTGTTTTGAAATGGCCTTTGCCCTCTGCCCCTGTTGCAAAGCTGACTAGTAGATGGTCAGATTTTCTGAAGGGCTTAGTCCTATCAAGGTAGAATCTGAGCTGTCTGTGCACGTCCAAGGAGTGTGGGATCCTTTCCCCTTTATTCCGAGGATTAGGGAAGAAGGTTGGCAAATGGATGGATTGATTGAGAGCCACACTGGACACTTTAGGCATAATGGAAGGGTTAGTCCTGAGGGAAAACCTGTCAGCATGGAAAATAATGAAGGGTTCCACAGCCATCAGTGCTTGTAGCTCAGACACTCTTCTAGCTGAAGTGATGGCTAGAAGCAAGGCTGTTTTCCAAGAGAGGAATTTTAACTCTGCTGATGCAGCAGGTTCAAAGGGGGAAGCGTGAGCTTTTCCAGTACAAAGTTAACGTCCCAAGCAGGGGTGGGTGCTTTCCTTGGTGGCCTTAAGTTGTTTGCCCCTCGTAGGGAACTGTTTTATAAGAGGGTGTGAGAAGAGAGGTGGCTCAGTGTTGTAATGAGCAGAAATGGCTGAGGCATGTATCTTAATGGAGGAGAAGGACAGGCCTTTGTAGAGTAGATCTAACAAGTAATCCAGGATAACAGGCAGAGAGGGCAGTGTTGTGTCCTTTCCTTTAGACTGAATCCATGAGCAGAACCTTTTCCACTTATCAGCACAGGATTTTCTTGTACTGGGTCTTCTGGCTTCAAGAATGACGTCCAGTGCCTGTTTGGTGCTTAAGGTCGTTGGGGGAGAGTTCAAGGAATAAGCCAGGCTGCAAAATTTAGGGTTTGCAGTTGTGGATGCAGAATCTGTCCCTCCTGCTGAAAGAGGAGGGTTGGATTCTGGTGTAGGTGCCAGGGTGGCACCTATGTCAGGCTGCGCAGGAGTGGGTACCAGTGCAGGTGCGGCCAGTCCAGGGCAATCAGAATTGTCCTTGGTCTGTCCTGTTTTATCTTGAGTAATACTCTTATAAGGAGGGGCAGAGGGGGAAAGGCATAGATTGAGATATTTACCCATTGAAAAGATAGGGCATCCACTTTCCAGGCCCTGCTGTGAGGATTCCTGGTGCAGAATTTGCTGAGCTGGTTGTTGGTGGGGGAGGCAAAGAGATCCACCTCTGGGGTCCCCCACTTCTGGATCAGAAGGTTGAAGGTGCTGTGCTCCAATTACCACTCGTGTGGGTCTAGGAGATTTCTGCTTAAGTCGTCTGCCAGTAAGTTTTGTTTGCCTGGCAGGAATTGAGCTTGCAAATAGACTTGAATGTCCAAGGCCGTGTTCCACAGGGCCATGGTTAGCCTGCAATGTGGGTAGGAATGGGTTCCCCCCTGCTTGTTGATGTACCACATAACTGTGGTGTTGTCTGTTTTTATTAGCAGTTGTCCTGGAAAGATTAGGGATCTGAAAGATATCACGGCATTCTGTACAGCCAGCATCTCTTTTTGGTTGATGTGCAGATGAATTTGACTTGGGCTCCAGTGGCCCTGAATACATATTCCATCCATGTGTGTCCCCCAGGCATAGTCTGATGCATCTGTGGTTAGGGTCTGGGTGGCTTGGGGTTGAGTAAATGGCAGTCCCTTGTTGTGGTTGTATGCTTCTGCCCACCTGAGGAACTCTGTCCTTAGACAGGGTATGATAGGAATGACTGTTTCCAGGTCCTGAGAATGTTGGCACCAAATTCTTTTTAAGTACCATTGGAGTTTCTTCATATGCAGTCATGCATATGGAATCAGCAGTACACATGAGGCCATGAACCTTAGGGCTTGCAGTATTTGTCTTGCAGATAGCTGGGTTCTGGTGGCCATTTGTTTGAAGTAGTCTTTCAGATAGACTTGTTTTTACGAGGTGAGGAATGCCATCTGGGAAGTTGTGTCCAAGCTTGCTCCCAGGAATACAATCTTTTGGCTGGGTACCAGTTTTGATTTCTTTTTGTTGATGGTGTACCCCAAGGAAGTGAGAAGGTTTTTCACAAATGTCAGGTGCTGCAGCAGCAATTCATGACTGCCCGCCTGAATCAGGCAGTCGTCCAAGTACGGGTAAATTTGGACAATTATCTGCCTGCAGTATGCAATGGCTGGAGCCAGGCATTTTGTGAATACTCTAGGCGCAGTAGATAAGCAAAAGGGAAGTGCAGACAACTGATAATGCATAGATCCTGCCCTGAAACGTAGATACTTCCTGCATGATTCCCTTTATGGGGATATGCAGAGAGGCTTCTTTTAAGTCTAGGGTGACTAACCAGGCATCCTTGGCTAGCACAGGAAGAAGCTGTTGCAGGGTAAGCATTTTGAATTTTGGTAGCACCAGGAAGGTGTTGAGAATGGAAAGGTCCAGAATTGGGTACCAAGAGCCCTCTTTCCTGGGTACCAGGAAGAGTCTGGAGTAGAATCCTTGACCCCTTTGTTCTACTGGAACCGGCTGAATAGCTCTGATATTGAGCAGTGAAAGTACTTGGTTTTGAGCCACTGCCCACTGGTTTGGAGGAAGGTCTGGAAACCTGGTAGGGGTTGGCAGTGAATGGAAATAAAATTTGTATCCCTGGGATACAATGTTGAGGACCCACTGGTCCTGAGTGATGGACATCCAGTTTTTTTGTATTAAGGGCAAGTTTTCCCTCTAAGGGCACAAGCAATTGGGCAGGGCTGGGGAGTGGAGTAAAGAAGTCATTGTGAGCTTTTTCTGTAAGGAGGTGGCTTACCACTCCCTGCTTTAGGGGTGGGGGCACTACACTGCTTAGATCTCTGCATACCCTGAGACTCGAGTCTGGGTTGTCTGTTTCCCCTGGGTCTGGTTTGAGAAGGCCTGGAGGGGGCTGGAAAGGACCAGTGTTTGGAAAGGCAATGCCTACTGAATCTTGGGAGTTACACTTGTAAAAATTCTTTAACACTCTGCATAGACTTAGCTTTTTCTTCCATCTTTTTAAGAACCTCTTCTGCTTTGGTGTCAAACAAACGGTCCTTATTCAAAGGAACGTCTAGTAACTTTGATTTGTCATGGTCTGGCAAGGTCTGATCCTTCAGCCAAGCATGTTTTCTCAGTACAGAGCCAGTGACAGCTGCCTGCAAGTTGCTTCTAGGGTGTGAAAGCCACACTGCAAAGTATGCTTGCTGGCTTGGCTTGCAGAGTGCATAAGCTCCTGCAATTCTTTACTTTCTGCACAGTCTGAAAAGGTTGCCACTTTTTGTTTAATAAGTTCCATATTATGTTACTGGTAACTCAGCATGTGAAACTGACAATTCAATGCCCTAATAGCAAGAGTTGCAGAGGTATATACCTTCTTACCCCATCTGTCCAAAGCACTGGAATCCCTGTCTGAAGGGGTGGGATTCTTGGCTGTAGTAGCCTTGATACCAGTAGACCCCTGGGAAATGATCTCTGGGTCAGCAGTAGGATTCTTGAAAAGAAATTTGTGAGTATCAGGTACTCTGTAGTACCTGTCTGGCTTCCTAGGGGCAGGAGGTAAAGTGTCAGGAGTAAGACTGGATTCCATAAAAACATCATCCACAACATCCAGGACAGGGGGTATTGCTAAGGGCCTGTGTTAAGGCAGCTCTAGAAATTCTCTGAGTCTCTTTTTGGACTGAGGATAGTCTTGGCATTCCCAGTGGAAATGCTCTTGTAAGGTATGCAAGGTTTCACCAAAAGAAAAATCCTCTGGAGGGGAGACAGAGGGAATGGAGTCCTCTGCATCTGAATCCTCATAAGCAGATAAGGGCATGTCTTCATAATCAGAAATTTCAGAGTCATCAGACTCCTGGTCTGCAGAAGCTGAATGGGACTGGACTTTGTCGCTTAGCAGGGGAAGGCTGACTTCCCCTAATCAGCTTAATAAGGTCTTCAGCCATTCTAAGCGTTTGTTTTTGTGGCATAGGAGCAGGTGCATGCACTTTGGTCGTCGATTTTCTAGGCGTAGTGCGTACTCTGGGCCTAAGAAACTCGGTAGTTTTGGTTTAAAAAGAAGTTGTCTGTTTGAGTCGAACATCGGTTGAGCGAATAATTGCCTCAGAAACCAGCGCCTGCTCAGCAGCTCACGACCCATCCAAGGTAGAGACAGCCGCAGGTTCCATGGTCGATGAAGAGTCTTGCGGCATACCTGATTTTGAATGGGTCTCAGTAGAGGCCTGCGAATCCACTGAAGCGGGAATCAGGGGCTGCAAAATCTGCTTACTGAGTACCGGCGGACTGGTGACTAGCTTAACGGAAGCGTCATCAGCAGTTTTGGACCTATGCAGTCTGTCTTTGTCTTTATGTTTTTTCAGAAAATCGGTAGTCGGATGGCTTACCGAAGCCATTTCAGAATACGGAGATCGACAGCGAAAGAATTTAGCGACAAAGAGAGGCTGACAACGAATGGTTCTGGCGTTAAATAAGGCACAAAACCAACAGTGAGGGACGTCGTGGTCTGGGCCTAAACAGGTGACGCAGTAAGAATGAAAATCTCTGTCAGGTATTTGCTTTCCACAGGCAAGACAACTGTTAACTTTTTCTGACATCGGTTAGAGCAAGAAAAAAGGATCCTCAATGGGGTACTTAGCTTTAGAAGACTTCAGGATTATTAAATTCGTAAACAAAAATTCAGGTAGTGGCCGCCCGGCACTTGCGAACTGCTTCTGCTCCTTGGCAAGAAAGATTGGGGTAATGGTGTCGGCTGCCTGTTTTTATACCCCTGACGACCTGATGTCAGTCCTGGAGTGACAGCATCTGATGCAGAAATACTAAGTCTCTGGTATTCGGGCTGACTGAGGGCTACCTGCAGACAGATAACCCAAGTGTGATGACTGCAAAAGTGAATACACTCCCAACATCTACATTTATGGTAAGTGTACACAACTGTACTTCATATATGCAGTGTTTATTTTTGCCTTGGGGACAAATCAAATGTCAAACTTGTAGAAATACAATCTTTGTTGCTACCCAACTCTGGTATATTCTTTATCATCCCTATAATAGATGCTCTTCATGTGCACATTTCCAAATTTCACCAAGGCAGACACAAAGTCTACATACATAGGGCCTATTTCACCTACTGAACTCGACCTTAAAAAGCTCTCACTAAGCAACAACAGCAGGGAATAACTTCCCTTGCTTAATTAACCCAATGAGCTCTCTAAACTCCACAACTGAAATGAACTGCCATTTCACTCACTCAGTTTTAAAAACCTGTGTGTGTGTGGTAGCCATGCTCTTTTTTTCCTTAGGAACTAACTGGCATTTCAGGTTCAACTCCCTCAGGCTACTGCATACCAACTCAGCTAGATATTTACAGAAGAAAAAGATGATAACTATGGAAACAGAAATTTTTAACGGCTTATACAAATTTTTGTGCACATCAAAGTTTTACTCATTTACTTCTTTTAACTGTGTACTTGCAACTCCACTTGGTGTGCAAATATCCAAAGTCTGTGACAAGATCAGGTCTGTGTCTCTTAACATCATACCCCTTACTTCAACACTTTACATACCACGGATTATTATAGCACTTATCAATGAGCAATGCACTTCACCCACTTGAGTTTTTGGCTGCACTTCAGTTCAGTAACACAGACATCCATGCTGGCTGTGGGACCTTGTGTTCTTCTAAACAGCAATTTCCGTCTTGGCTCACAACAACTCCGTAAATTCTAAGTGTTGCCATTTTGTCCTTTTCTTCTTCAATAAAATTATGAGAGTTAAGGAACGTTATGGCTTCTCCTGCAGTGTCATGAAGGAATGTTGAACTTAACATTTTTCAGACATCTTACTAATCTACTTACATTAAAAATAAATCACATTTCTAGAGCCAAAGCTTTCAGCTTTCTGTTAAATCTCCTTGCAGCAAACAAATTCCAATAGAGTACACATTAAGCATTTTTTTTCTACTGAACAGTATACTTTTGTGGTCCAAACCAAAAAATCGAAATTGCCTGTAATTCTCCACTTCTTCAGTTGAATTTCTTCAAAGTCATAGATTGCTCTGGCAAATACTTGTTCACATCTACACCATTTCACAACAGGAGGCTTAAAAAACAGAGACAACTGATATGATTTAGCCTTGGGGTGTTATGTACTGAAACTTCACTACAGGCTGCATCATATGATATGCGAATCACTGTAACAGGCTAGCTCCACAGCTAGCTGAATCAGTAGCATTAAAACTACATACCCAATGGCTAAAAGGTAGGTTGTCATCAAGCAGGGGCTGCTCGGCATATGACTTCTTTGAGTCTCCCACCACCTTCCAAACTAAGTAAAAAGTATATGCATGAAGACTACTTTTTAAATGTCATAAGTGGCAAATGCAACAACTGGAACATCCACAGATATTCCACACAAAAAGAACACATAGTCTAAACAACATGTCTTGCATAGACTGCCTCAAAGCCCTATCCCTGTACTCTGTCTCCTACAGACTGCTGAAAAAAGTACAGTTTTGTACCTACCATAAATGTAGATGTCCGAACAGGATTGCATCTGCAGTCCTTACAAATGGGGTTGTCCTGTCGTCAGGCAGCCCTTCGGTCGGCCGGATTCCAAAGTCTGGGTCTGGCCTCGGCTGGTGTCGCACTTCACCCGACGTCATAGCTGCAGTTCTTCGGGTATAAAGGCATCAGCCGACGCCATTTTCCTCAGTGTTTCTTGCCCCAGATGCCAGTTGCCCTCTTGGATAGCTAAATTTTGGATAAATGCCAATGTTTCCAAAAAGTAGAAGGCAAATACAAAAAATAAGCATGTATGTACATATATACAAACAAATACACCATAAGAGATCCCCCCCAGCTAGCTATTAGATGGGCAAATACCCTAGGAATACCACAGAGGGGAAGGAGGGTGGGTAATCCTGACTGCAGATGCAATCCTGTTCGGACATCTACATTTATGGTAGGTACAAAACTGTACTATGTCCTTCAAGGATGCATCTGCAGTCCTTACAAATGGGTAGAATACCATAGCCAAACTAGGGGAGGAGGAAGAAGAAATTATGGTGTAGTTAGGATCCCTTGCAAAACAGCAGTGGCAAACCCTGCTCGGGATCTAGAGTATAAAGGTAAGTTATAATGCTTGGCAAATGTATGCACGGAGGTCCAAGTAGCAGCCTCTATAATGTCCTTGGTAGCCACTCCTCGTAAGAAAGCTGTGGTAGTAGCTGTAGCCCTTGTAGAATGAGGCCTTATGTTCTGTGGAGTTTGCTTTCCATGGTAGGAGTAACAGAATCTGATGCAATTTCCTATCCACTTGGAGATTGTCTATTTTGAAATTGCTTTTCCTTCCCTTCCTGTTGCATATGCTACCAGAAGCTGGTCAGTTTTTCTATTGCCCTTGGTTCTGTCCAGGTAGTAGTGCAACTGTCTATGTACATCCAAAGTATGCAGCAGTCTTTCCCCCCTGTTCTGTGGATTGGGGAAGAAGGTAGGTAGGTGGATAGCCTGGTTTAAAGACACTCTGGATACCACCTTAGGCATAAATGTAGGATTTGTTCTCATGGACACTCTATCTTGATGGAAGATTAGGAAGGGTTGTACTGCCATTAAAGCCTGTAGCTCAGAAACCCTTCTTGCTGAGGTAATTGCCAGCAGAAACGCAGTTTTCCAGGATAGGTGTTGAAGATCTGCTGTTGCTGCTGGTTCGAAAGGGGGGAGTGTCAATTTTTCTAGCACAAAGTTCAAGTCCCATGCTGGTAATGGTGGTTTCCTAGGAGGTTTTACATTTTTAATTCCTCTCAGAAACTGCCTGAGTAGAGGATGCGAGAAGACAGGGGGATTGAAGCTGTATTCTGCAGAAATAGCTGATGCATGTATCTTGATGGAGGAATAGGACAGGCCTGTATGGAGAAGCTCTGCCAAATACTCCAGGATGTTGGCAATGTCTACCTTTGACACATCTTTTCCCCTTTCAGTACTCCAAATGAGAAACCTTTTCCATTTTCCTGCATAGTTCCTTCTTGTTGAGGGTCTGCGGGCCTCAAGGATAATGTCTTTAACCCTTTGGGATAAATCTGGGTTAGTTGCTCTTATGTAATGTTCCAGGCAGTCAGCTGCAGGGTTTTCAGGTTTGGATGCAGGATGTTGTAGCCGCTTTGAGTTAACAGCAAAGGAATCAGGGGTAGTGTCCACATTTTCCCCCGAGACATGTTCCTCAGTAATGGGTACCAATGTTGTCTTGGCCAGTCTGGAGCTATCAGGATGATCCTTGGACGGTCTTCTTTGATCTTCAATAGCACCTTGTGCATCAAAGGAAGAGGTGGGAATGCATATGCTGTCAGGCCCTTCCAACTGAAGGATAGGGAGTCCACCTTCCAAGCAAGTGGGTGGTACGTCCTTGTGCAGAATTTCTTGAGCTGGTGATTGAGTGGGGATGCGAATAGGTCTATTTGTGGCAGTCCCCATTTCTTTGTGATGACCTTGAAGATGTCTGGGTGTAGCATCCATTCGTGAGCATCCAAGGTAGTTCTGCTTAATTTGTCTGCTAGGATGTTTTCTTTTCCCGGTACAAAAATTGCTTGTAACTGAATGTTGTAGCTCAGAGCCATATTCCATAGGTCCAGTGCCATCCGCATAGAGGGTATGAATGAGTGCCTCCCTGTTTGTTGATGTACCACATGACTGTGGTGTTGTCTGTCCTTATCATCAACTGCCCTTCTTGGAGGAATGGTCTGAAATTCTGGATTGCTAGTTTGACTGCCAGCATTTCCTTTTGATTTATGTGCAGGTGCAGCTGATCTGGAGTCCATAAGCCTTGTATGCACTTGTCCAGCATGTGGGGCCCCAACCGAGCTCTTAGGCGTGCGTTGTGATGTTTTGGTTTGCTTGCATGCTGTGGCAGGGCAAACCTGGTGTTGACTGGCATGCCTGAGCCCACCATAGGAACTCTTGTTTCAGGCATGGGATTAGTGGTATTTCGGTTTCTAGGCTGTGCCTGTGTTGAGACCATAAATTCTTCAGGTACCACTGTAGCTTTCTCATATGCAGTCTGGCATGAGGGACCAGGATTATGCAGGATGCCATGAAGCCCAAGGCCTGCAGTACTTTCCTTGCTGTTAGTTTGTTCTGCTTTGTTAATGCCAAGAAGTAGAGAGGAAGTTGTTCTTGTTTTTCTGCAGTTAGGAATGCCATCTGTTTTACTGTGTCCAATTCTGCACCTAAGAAGGTTATTCTTTGGGATGGTATCAGTCTTGATTTCTTTATATTGACTGTATATCCCAGGGCTTGTAGTGTTTAATGACTCTTTGTAAGTCTTCTGTTAGCTTGTTTTTGTTGTCCGCTTGTATCAGGCAGTCGTCCAGGTATGGGTATATTTGGATTCCCTGAAGCCTGCAGTGAGCGATTACTGATGCCAGGCATTTCGTGAACACTCTGGGCGCAGTAGATAAGCCAAAGGGCAATGCTGAGAATTGATAATGCTCTGATCCTGCAAGAAATCTGAGGTATCTTCTGCAATTTGGTCGTATGGGGACGTGCAGGTATGCCTCCTTGAGATCTAGAGTCACCAGCCAATACTCCTTGCCCAACATGGGAAGAAGTTGCTGTAGGGTCAGCATTTTGAATTTTGGAACAATGATGAATGTGTTTAAAGCGGACAGGTCGAGAATAGGCCTCCAATTTTTCTCTTTTCTTGGTACCAGGAATAGTCTGGAGTAAAATCCCTTTCCTTGTTCCATAGATGGTACCCTTCCACAGCTCTCATCTTTACTAATTGAGCTATTTGATTTAGAGCTTCTGTCTTTTGATTTGGTGGTAGGTTTGGCATTCCTCTTTTTCCTGGTAAAGTATGGAAATGAAACCTGTAGCCTTGGTCTATAGTTTGCAAAATCCACTTGTCTCTTGTGATGTAGTGCCAGTTTTTTGAAAATAAGGCTAACTTTCCGCCTAAGGGTGCTGCTATTTGTTCCCTGGTAGGCGGTGTCAGAGCCAAGTCACTGTGATTGTCCTGTTGCAGTGGTAGTAGTTCTGTCTGTGCCTCGCTGGTTGTTACCTTGCCACTGGCATCCCCTGTAGGCACCTCCTCTGGATTGATTTCTGCCTCTTGAACGCCTATTCCTGCCTCTCTGGGTTTTAGAGGAGTCTGGAAAGGACCAATTTTTGGAAGGCCAGTTCCTGCTAAACCTTGGAGGCTGAACCTGTAAGAAATCTTTCACTGTTTGTACAGATTTTGCCTTCTCTTCCATTTTCTTCAGTACCTGTTGAGCAGGAGAACCAAATAAACTGACCTTATCCATAGGAGCATCTAATAGTTTTGCTTTAACATGATCCGGCAAGACCTGTTCTTTCAACCATGCATGCCTTCTTATAACTGTGCCAGTCATGGCTGATCTAAAGGAAGCCTCCAGTGCATCATAGCCACATTTTAAAGAATGGTTACTAACCTGCTGAATGTTATGCACCATTTCTAGAACATATTTCTTATCTAAAGAATCATCAGAGGACAATTTCTTAGTTAACTGATCAAGCATAAACTCCTGGTATTGGATCATATGAAACTGACAGTTCAATGCCCTAGCTGAGAGAGTAGCAGAGGTGTATACTTTTTTACCCCATCTCTCTAAGGACCTGGATTCCCTTTCAGAAGGAAGAGGGTTTTTAACTGAGGTCGAAGCTACTGCCTTAGGCCCCTGGGAGATAGTCTCGGGATCTGCAAAAGGAGCCTTGTATAAATGATGATGTGTGTCCGGGACCCTGTAGAACCTATCGGGCTTAGCAGGGGCTGGAGGCAAAGTATCAGGAGCAGTGCAAGCATCATTAAATGCATCATCTACAACAGGGAGAACTGGAGGTATAGCTAAAGGCCTATGTTGTGGTAAATGCAAAAAAGGTCTTAAGCCTTTTCCTTGAATCTGAGAAATCTTGTCCCTGCCATTGGAATTGCTCTCTCATGGCATGTAAGGTTTCCCCAAAGGAAAATTCCTCTGGTGGAGAGGCAGAATGAATCGATTCCTCAGCATCAGAGTCTTCATAAGTAGAAAAAGGAGCCTCTGGATGGTCTGTATTGTCTGTACCATCAGAAGAATCATCTGAGGACACTGGCTCAGGGGGCTCTGCTCTAGGTCTCTTTTCTGGAGGAGGTTGAGAGGCCCTGTCTGGATGAGATTGGGATCCCCTTATTAAAGAGATGAGATCCTCTGCCAGAGTGAGCATTTGGGAACTGGAACTGGGCCTGTGAGAGGGGGGCTTAACAGGCACAGTTTTAGAAGTTTTGGCTGCTTTAGCCATGGCAAAGGCCTTTATGGACATGGCTGCAGGAGGCCTAGCAGCACCACGTGCAGGGGTTGAAACATCCAAAGGGATGGTGTCCGATAATTCTTGTGAAACCACAGTAGCAGGCTGAATTTCAGAGGCCGATTCAACCAGGTTAGAAGGGGCCTCGGTAGTAGTCATGGATTCGGCTGAAGATAGAACCGTTTGCTCGGTTTCGGCCGAAACCGAGACACTCGCGGTTTGCTTAACCGCGGTTTCGGCCGAAACCGCGGACCGCGAGTGTCGGTCCTTTTCTTTGCGTTTCTTAATAACTTGTGAAGTCGGAGGATCCGACGGCATTATGTACGCAAAATCTGAGCCGAAAAACTGTTCAGCAAACTCCGACCGACGTCTAAGCGTCCGTCGGTTGAAAGAAGCACACGCTAAACAAGCTGCTACGTCATGGTCTGGGCCTAAGCAAGGTAAGCAGTAAGAGTGGAAATCTTTATGAGGTATTTGTTTCCCACAAGTTAAACAGTTATTAACTTTTTCTGACATCGGCTGAGGCAAGAAAGAGTCCCCAACGGGGTACTTAGCTTTTTAGAAGTCTTCGAAGTAGTATTCGGTAGTAGTAATCTCTGGATCTGACCGACCGGCACTTGCGAACAGCTTCTGCTTGGCCAGCGCAAGAAAGACTGGGGAAAATGGCATCGGCTGATGCCTTTATACCCGAAGAACTGCAGCTATGACGTCGGGTGAAGTGCGACACCAGCCGAGGCCAGACCCAGACTTTGGAATCCGGCCGACCGAAGGGCTGCCTGACGACAGGACAACCCCATTTGTAAGGACTGCAGATGCATCCTTGAAGGACATCAATCTATTCCTGGCCTACAATGCCTCCTCTTATCCCACTCTGATGGACCTGTTGGGTATCCGCAAAACAAATGGCATCAGAATTACCCAATCTAGGGACCTAAACTTCATCTGCAACATAAATAGGACAAGTTGGAGGGAAAGGTTAAGTGTCTCAGAGACTATCCCTTCTTTGGAAGAGGCTCCCATCCATATTTAGCAGGGTTCTTTCCTAACCCAGTTCAGGCATAATTTAGACCAGTGAATGAGGAATTGTAAGTTTACTTCTGGTCTGACACCTACATGTCCAGTAGACAGGGGCAGCCTATAAATGCTTGGCCACCCATGACAAAGCCTACATACATCCCTTAAAATAACACTAGGGTAGCAGAAATTGTCAGATACATTTGGTAAGCATGGCTAGGCTTAACAAGTCTGCCTGAGGTAATTAGCCTAGTAATCACCTATGGATCTATTGTGACAAAAAACTGGACCCTCAACCAGCCCCTCCCCCACCTTACCACTACAATTCCAAGGTCACTCCAAAAACTAGTGCTTAAGCTAGTCACTACACTCCCTAATATTCTGCTTTATCTTAGTGCTTTCTACTAGTACAGGTAACGGTTCATAAAAATTGCATCTCCAGGCACTGAAGTTGGCATTTCTCCACCAGCACTCTGATGCTAATAGCAAATACTTTCATTAGTTTCTCTAAGAAATCATGTGTGCCTACATGTGCCACAAGATGCATATAAACACCACCATAACCATCTTACTCTTTTCTACTCAAATATAACTAAACACAATCTCCAAAACCAGTTCCAGTGTAACAAAGTAGGTCTCATCGTCTTTACCAATATTCTTGATTCCTTTCAGATCTTTGTTTCTAGTTATCAAGACCATCGGCTCAGCAGTACTAGTTGTCCACCCCTTAAGGATCTAGAAGAATGAGCCAGCACTGCCATGTGTAAATCACACAGTACATAGGGGAATTCAGAATGCAGAGGCACACTATCGCTTGGGGGGTGGGGGGGTAGCTACAGTGGAATTTGGAAGATTCATCATAGGACAGTGGGGTTCTCCTACAGAGAAGTGGGCTGCCTGGCCCATTACCTATCACTTGACTTTTGCACAGATTGGATAAGTTGATGGGGGATTCCTGGGCAGGAATGAATGGGATGTAGGTTCTCTCCTTGCACTGGGATTCTCAGATGTCTGAGGCTGAATGAATGGGCTGATTGGGTACAGTCCAGAAAGTGAGGAGGCACCTTCTTTGCCATCAGACTGGCTCTTCTTTCCTGCATGTTTTCCAGACACCTTTCATGTCAGTCAACCTCACATTTGGAACTTTTGCTGCTCTATGTATACCACATTCTGCACTCTTTACTGCCCCTGTTGCTTATCATCCTCTTTTCTCATCCTTTCTGTGCTCTTCTGACAGTCTCCCTCACTGTTGCCTCTTCTCTACTCTCTCTATTCCGGTTCTTTAAGAACACTTCTCTTTCTGCTTATCTTCCTTCACTACTTCACTCTCTAGCTTTTCTTACTGATACATTCTCTAGTTTGTCTTTACAGTAATCCATACTTTTCTGCCATCTTCTCTGTTCTCCGAACTTGATCCATGCCTAATATTTGTTATGACTGCATATTGTTTTTCGTTTTTTTGTTTTGCTTCCTATGCTAGTTCCTTCTTGTCCTTCCATAACCTCCCTCAATGATATTCATGTTTCCCTCTTCAATGCTCTTTTATTAAAACACGCTGGTTACTTAATCTCATTTTGTTTTTCGCTGCATTAGTTCTAAAATTTTATCTCGTTATCTTAGTTCACATAATAATACTGTTCAGAGCCGGTGGCTCAACATGTAATGTACTCGAAAGATGAGAACATTGTAGGTTCTACTGTTATTTGGATTCATTTTCTAGACACTGTAGTGCAGCATGAGAGAGGTGCTATACCCCTGAGACTGCCTTTCTTTGGATGAGACATTAAATTGAAGCCCCATTTGCCTGAACTGGTGGTAGCTCATATGGATGTAGAAGATCCCATGGCACATATCAAAAAGAGTGTGGGGATTTCCCTTGTGTTTTGGCCAAATTCTCTATAGCCAGAAAGACTACTAATTAAAGTCCCCCATGAAAAAAAGCTGCTGGCCCAGTGAAGAGAGCTTGGTCAACAAAGCATAAATTGGATAAAAAATAAAAATAAACCAAACAATCACCATAATCCCTTAATATCCACATCTAACAATATTCCAGTACTGGCCACACTTTATCATCATCACTTTTTTCCATTTTCTACATGGAGTTGGGGTGTTATGCCAACTGTCATCATCTCTCTTGATTCACTGCCATCTCCTAACCTCTTTACAGTCATGCCTGACTGTCATAAGTCATCTTTCACACAATCCATCTACTACTTTGCTGGACGCCCTTGTTTCTTTTCTTATTGGCTTCTTCCTGTATGTCTCAAATAATCTTCACTAGATTGTCTTCTGCTTTTCTGTACATGTACCTGAACCACCATAATCTGTTCTCTTGGACTTTCTCTGTAATAGCAGCTACTTAGGCTTCTGCTCTGATGTCTTCATTTTTTCATCTGTCCCACAATGTGTATGTCTTACCACCCATCTCAGGAACTTCATCTCCATCAACTCTAGCTTTCTCAACTACTCTGCCTCTACTGCCCTGGTTTCTGTACAATACAACAGTAGTGATTACACCACTGTTTTATACACCTTACTTTTCAGATTCTTTGGCATTGTTCTGTCATACATTACCCCTGAAACACTGTGCCAGTTGGCTGCAGTCCCTCTGATTCTAGTTTTGACCTCCTCATTTAGACTTCCTTTCTCCTGTACCAACCCTCCCAGATACCTGAAGTTGTTAACCTGTTCCACTATTTTCTAGTCTATCTCAATTCTCAGCTTCTTCTAAATTCCCCCATTTACTGCCATTACAACTGTCTTAGCTGTACTCCCATTTCATCCCATACACCTTCAGTTTTGCATTCCACTTTCGTATCATTTGTAGATGTTCTTGCTGAGTCTGCATGTAATGCCACATCATCTATATAAAGCTTTGTTGATCTGTCCCCTCCAAACTGTTTGGTGATGTAGTCCATCACCAGTATGAACAGCAGTGGGCTCAAAGCTGAACCTTAATGTACACTCAATCCCACTGTGAACCCCTCTGAGTCCAAACACTGTACTTGAGTCATTGGGTCCTTCTACAGAGCCAGCACTAATTCTACCAATGTTTCTGGAACTTCAAAATACCACAGGACTACCCAAATCAGCTTTCTTTGGACCTTGTCATATGTTTACTCCAAGTCTAGGAATGTCCAGTTAGACTCTTTCATCACCTCTAGCTTCTTCTCAAGTATCTATCTCACTACAAACATCAGGTTGGTTGTGATGCTTCCTAATCTGAAGTCAAACTACTCATCTCCCCATCTTACTTTTTACTGTTCTGTGTATATCGTTTATCAATCACACTCTCCAGAACTTTCATGTATTATGACAGGAGTTTGAGACCTCTGTACTGCCCACAGCTGTGGATGTCCCCTTTATTCTTGTACACTGGCACTAGTATGCTTATCCTCCCTTCATCTGGGATATGCCTATCTCTATGCGTACCTGCTATGAATACCCTCTGGATCCATTTCTCCACATCTCACACCCAACATCTTGATCATATCTGCTGTGACCTTATCTAATCCTGCTGCTTTCTCTGGCTTCATTTTCCTTAGTGCTGTTCTTACTTCTTCAGTGGTGGGATCATCTTCTTATTTCATTGTCTGCTGTGTCTGGGTGAGTACAGCTTCTCTGATGATTTCTTTATTCAGAAGCTACTGGGAGAACTCCATTCATCTGCCTTTGATTCCTGTGGACTGTTGAGCATGTTGTTGCTGGCATCCCTTATGAAGGGTGTCTGACTGTCTTCTTTACCTTTCTTTTTTTATTTGTCTTGCTACCTAATACAGTTTAGGATCATAGGAGATTACTAGGCTATCAACCTGGAGGTCATTTTAAGCCTAGCTGTTTCATCCCAATGTCATACCACAGAAATGTTAGTCAATACCCAAGATTGCATTTAGTGATGACTGGCCATGTCCAGGAAGGTTGTGGGCACTATCCTCGGTAAGAATTTACTATGCCCCATCCGCTCATCCAGGTTCCTTTTGAACAGTGTCATAGAGGTGCTCTGCTTCACATGAATTGGCAGCCTATTCCAAAGAAGGAGCAGTCGCTGAGAGACAAATTTGTCCCTCCAGCATGTCCTATTTAAGTCACAGGCCATATTTACGTCCCTAGAATGGGTAGCCTTAGTGCCGTTTGATTTACAGATATGCAGCAAGTTCATTAGGTTTGGGTCTTGATTTGTTCTGTAGGCCAGGCATAAGTCTTCCCTAAGAAGTCTATATGATATGGAGTATAGTGACAGGGACTTTAGTCGATTTGTGTAAGGCACATGCTGGAGCCCTTGAGCTTCTTTGTTAGAAACCTTTGAGGTCTCTCCAATTGCTGTAGGTGCTTTGTACGGTGCATGCTGAACAGGGCGTTATACTCAATTATGGGCTGGATAAGAGCCGAGTATAGAGGTGATATAACCTCTTTTGCTCTTGAGGCGATGCCTGTACTACGCAGAAAGCTTTCCTTATTACAGTAAACACATGGTGGTCGAAGTTAAAGTCGCAGTCAACTTGTGATCCAAGGTCCCTTACCTGGGTGGGTACTTAGGGTATTGTTGTTGATTTGATAGTGTGAAGGAACATTGTGCTGAACAGAATGATGATGCATTTCTTTGCATTCAGTTTGAGACTGTGACTAATACACCAGTCAATGGCCTGCGTGAGACCCTCCTGGAGTATACTGACATAATTTGGGGATTCAATGATTGCACCTAGTTTGCAGTCATATGCAGACTTGGTCAGCCACAACCCCTTAATTTTGACATGACCTTCTGAGAAGTATATACCAAACAGTCGGGGGCCCTGCCTAAGTTTCTTTATGCCATCTACCGAGCCACTTTTCAGAAGCTTTATTCTTTGCTACTGCAACATTTCTCTTAGCCTGTTTGTTAGCCGACCAGTATTCCTTTTAACCTGGTCTAAATTGTTCCTGCACTCCTTCTTTCTTTTGATGACTTCCTGGACTTCTGCATTCTACCACCAGCTTTCCTCATGTACCTAGCTTCCATACCTGGCTTGGCCACATATCTGTTCTACAGTCCTCACACATGCTGGTTTGAGGCACTGCCATTCCTCTTCCATCTCAACTTATTTGCTCTTCCTCCTGAGCTGCTACAGCTTGAGTAATTCCTTGAACTCTTGTTCTTTGTCCCCAGTCAAATTCCAGGTCTTCAGCCTAGTCTCTGCTGAACTTAGTGTCTTCTATGACTGCTGCTAGCCAATGACTTTGGCAACCAGTGGTTTATGCTGTGGACCAACTGCTTCACTGGGGATGACTTTTCAATCACTGATTTTACCCCAGATGCCATCTCATTCCTAAGAGGAAGTCTACCTGAGTTGCATGTTGGCCACTTTTGATTGTGACCTTGTACCTGTCTGTCTTGCTGAACCATGTGCTGGCTATCATCAAGCTATTTCTAGCATGGCCTTTCCTTCGTTACTCCTGTTGTCCCACCCACGTGAACCCAGTGGGCACACTTTACCATGTAGTATGTTAAATTATCCTTTCTTTCTACGTGCATTCAAAAATCTTTCTTTATTCTTTCTGATACATGCCTAATGGCCACTCTACTTTTTGGCTATGTATAATATATAAACAGAGAGATATATGTAATTTATCAGGATGGCTTTCTAGTCCCTGAAACAATCCTGCATCCTTTACTAATAACATTTATATTATAATGTAATAGGCACTCTGCTGTTTGTTAGCTCTTGCAACTAACCTAGGTAACACCTACTTAGCTACTTTTCTACATAGTATTGTCTTGTTATATGCAGATAACTTTTGGTATTACATTTTACTTCTTTTGATGCCTACTGCTGCCAGTCTCTCTAACATCCAATCTTTGTAAGTGTACATTTTACCTTCTAGATCTTCTGAATTCTCTGGCAGTAGCTGGAATGTGTCTCTACTTGATCTATTCACTTCCCCTGTGAGCATTTATGTATTAATTTACATTTCTAAACTGGGTCAAAAAGTCCATTTGTGGCAGAGAGCTGGAGAGAAATGTCCAGTATGGTTAAAGCAACATACTTACAATTTGAGTTATACATTTTAAAATACAAAATTGACAATACAACACGTTATTAATAATGAATGGGGAAAAAGCTGCAGAAAATGTACAGATATGTACTTATTTCTGAATACAAGACACAACAGTATCATTACTGCTATAAGTAACACATACAAGATTAACAATGCAGTAGGTTATTAAAAGTCAACAATCATTAATGCACTTAGCAAAAACAGCAGTTGTAATAGATTAACAGCATAGGGAAACAAATGCTGAGAGTAGAGACTGAGGATTTGTGGTATGGTACACAACAGGTGGCAAAGGAGCGAAGGTCAAGGAAGAGAAAAATAACATTCTTTTTTCTTTAACAAGTGACGACACATCACAATCTCCTTCATTTCTCAAAGATATCGTAGCCATACTGCCATAATATATTCTGAGCAACATATTCACCTTTCACCATCCCCCTCTGTATATGCTGTTTTTCATCAGCAACTTTGATTTCATTTTTATATGTTACTGCAGTCTACATTTAGACATAAAATGGACACATGTCATCAGTGTTAACATTGTATCACTCTAAAAGCATACAGAAAAGACAACTTAATGCCAAATGCATTACTAAAATTCTGATTATTATGTTGGCATGTGCTTAAATTCTGATCATTCTACTGCCATGTGTTATTAGCAGATGAGCAGAATGCACTGTTTGAAGACAGGAGAACATCAAGGTAGTACTCATAAGGACAAATGCAAACGTTTATTAGGCTCCCACACTTAACATGAAATGTCGATTTGTGGCTACCAGAGTACTGGGTCAATCTATATCACTGATGAATAGCCAAAGGACTCAATTAACAAAATGGAAACATTTTAAGCCTTTAATGATAGAAGCAGGATGACAGATAACATCATCGAGAGTATGAATCGTCATTACAGAATACTAATTGCAAATTAATTTGATAATTAACCCATAATCATTGACTTTACCCGTTACACTGTTACTGAATCTTATCTGAACTGCAAAATGAAGTCTGTTTTGTAAAATATGTCCGACGTAAGCACAAAAAAAAAAAAGAAAGGAAAAAAACTGACTTCACCAGTCTGTCATATATTCAGATTTACTTAATGCAGACATACAGAAATCCAAATAGCAGTTCTTTGTAATACACTTTTGGTTCTTTAGTAAGTTTGATCTTTCATTTAACAGACAGATAACACATGCATTGCTATCACCGTCCCACCTAGTCCACAAACATTTACATCAATAAAAACAGCTTCCACTTCCTGGACTGCAGGTTGCATGCAATGCACAGGACATTAGATATAATGTGTCCTGGTGCCACTTATGATTCACATATACAGCACAAGTCCAATCTATACTAATGGTTTGTGTGCTGGGGGAGGAGTTCAAACAAAGTCAGCTTGTCAGTAAATGCACACATAGGTGGATTACAAAGGGCATTATACACAGTTGTCATGGAAGCAGATCACACAGTGTGACTACTGTGTGTGCTACAGGCAATGCTGATTGTGGCCTCAGCAGTGGACAAGAACCATTATATGCAACCTCCAAACCACAGCAGAGATGGACTGCAATGCAGCCCATGCTGAAACATGGAATGTTATGGAGTGTATGTTCAGTCAACATAAGAGGTGTTTTTTCTGTTGCAACCTGTTAAGTGGGCAATGCAATACACACACCCGAGGCTTGCAGCAAAATTGTTGTGGTTTGGCCATGTTGCATAAAATGGTACTGTTGAAACAGCTAGCACAGCAGGAAAGCATCTCAGAAAGCCCAATGTAAGCAGTAGAATCACCCAACAGAAGAGTGAGGTGCAGAGTCTATGGATGTAAAGGCAGCAGCAATACCACATGTGAGGCAGAGATGGGCACAGTACAGCACATCACTTGCAAAAAGGCAGCATCTCATCCACAACTATAGGCCATGACAAAGACAAGAAAGAAGGCAAAGGTGTGCATTAGACATTACCATGCCCATGCACTTTGGCGGGATGGACAGGATACACTCATCATCATCATTAGTAAAGGTGGGGGGACAGTGAGATAGTAATACAGGGAAGGGTCATGATACATGAGTTCGGTAGCCATTTACTCTAGCTGTTTGGAGTGAAGGATAACATCCTCCACTGGTGAGATACAACTATTATATCATGAATGTTAGTGATGTCCACCTTGGTGGCTTGCAATCTCAAGACTTGATGCAGTCCATAGCAGGGAAAGCAAAGAACTATAGAATTATGTCTGTACATCCTGAGTGAGTGTCCTATGTCGGAAGGCTGCAGAGCATGATTATCCCTGACCTGGATGACAGCCATGAGGAAGGCTGGTGTTCCATGTGTCAACAGGGAATAAGGAAGGGGTAGAACTAAAGGACCACTTGCCAGCAGCCTTGTGAAGAGTCCCAGGTGTTTAGCCTAAGGACAGTCAGTGTCCAAGATCTTGACACTACTGACAGCCAAAAGTGGAAGTTTCCACAGTCGACTGTGAAGTCATCTTGGGAATGGATAATTTAATTCGAGTAAGGTCAAAATGTGCCCAGCCTGCTCATAATCTGCATGGTCTGCAGAGGCAAAATGAAGAGCAGTTACCATGTGTCCCACCAAAGCATCCAAAGAAGCAACTTCTCTCATCACCAACTTAAACAGCACAATCTACTCCCTATCCTTAAACCCCACGTCACTGTGCAGGTGTTGACTGTTGTCACACACACTACACAATATTGTTGCTAGCAGCTGCTGCGTCTGGACCACTGACCTACAACTGATTTATACTGAGTGTTGGACTCAGATAAGTGACAGACCTGCTAAGCAGGTCCGGAAACAATGTCTTCTGTTAGTGGCCTAGAAGGATCTTCCATAATTCCAATGTCAGTTGCAGACAGTAGAGACTGTTGTCTACTGAACCAAACCAGCAACTGGATACCCACCTTGACACTGGGGAATATTTTCTGGCATGTCTTGTCAAGTTGTGCAACTAGTAGGTCCTTACTGTCAGTCAAACAGGAATGCAGCCTGTCCATGACATCAGCATTGGTGGTAACTAATGGCTAGGTGTGTTGCCCTCTGGTTTAGGCTGACATTTGTACATGGACCCTTACTGTATCCACATCCACGTGTTTGTCTTCTTTTTGCTTCTTTGTGTGCTTTTCCCCAGACCTTGTTTGTTGTCCAACCTTGCCAACACAAGCTGTCTCCACATCATTATGGTTATCTATGCGTTTTCCTCTGCTTGCCATTCACCACTTTCACAGTTTTCTATCTCTCCCTTTACTCCCCATTTATATGATGAATTGTGATGACACACTGTTGTGTTTACCCTCAGTGGGATATCTAGGTGGATGTGAGTAGTGGTTATGTGTTGCTTCACTGTATGCACAAGTATACATGATCTCTGCCACACTAGCTTGTCTTGGCAGTCATGTCAGGCATGTTGGTCATGTGCTCTTCTGTAGTACTAATAGTTCACCAGAACTGCTTAGCACTGCTCATCAGCGCAATGCAGTGACTTTATTTTACTATGCAGTCCTTTCCTTAGTGTATCAGTACTTGCAAGCTCTACTACCTATTTAATTAGCTCTGGACTTTGTTTTGCTACATCCTATATGCATATAGGATGCAACTAGTGGAACTAGTCTGCTATATGTGATTGCTTGTGAATTCTGCCTCAGTCAGTAAAACATGTGCGAGTGCGTACATACACGTACTCACAAACACACGTTATTGACTCTGGTTATACATATTACTTTGACATAATTTAACAGTATTAAGGAATGAATTAAGAAGCAGACACTATTCTAAGAAATGTTTGTCAATAAATATTTCTGAAAGTAAAAAATAGATAAAGCAAGATTTTCAGCAGTAAGAAGAGATGCTTCCACACATGGGTCAGCATAGCTCAGTGAAGTCATTCTGCTACCTTACATTCACCATAGCATGTCCCAGATTAAAAGGTATACACGTTATAAGTAAATGCACACTTTCTGAAATACTACAGTACAATAACTATAACAAATTTTGAAAAGTTACAGTAAGAAAGCTAACGATTTTTTTTGGGGGGGGGCTTATATATTTAGTACAGTTGTGTTTCTACCCTATACTTCAGCATTCCTAGGTTAGGTGCCATTGGTAGTTTAATCACAGCTGGGTATTTATGACAAACGTGCACTAACATGGGAGGGAAGGGTTGGTTATAAAATAAGCAAGGTAAAAAATATAATGTCTATAACTTTGACAATTTAAAGAACATACGACATAAAACAATAATACATTTCTTGATGTTTACAGGTGACGGAATGCTGGCAACTGTACAGAAGCTAAATGCAAAAATGTAGTCTTTTTTTTTTCTCCAGTAACAGTACTGCACCATAATAGCCTTTTAAATAATTTTAGGCAGTTTATCCTTATACTTTAGGGGTGAGTCACAAAAGTTTCTATGCCCATAATTGGTCACACAGAAAAGCCTCATTTGCAGCTCATTTCCAAGTCTCTGAATGCAGCACTAAGCATCAAGGTAGCATAAACAACCCCCCACAAGTGCTTACACACACATGCATGCACTCGCACAAAGATTGTCTATGTCTCTCTCAGACATCCCCACACATACAACACACAAACCATTCACAAACAAGCCCTTACACACACTTCATAGCTACAATCCTGCCTCTACAGACACAGACAGACAGACAGACACACACACACACACATCCCCTTGGCTTTGCTATACCTAACTTTACTGTGACTACTCCCATGACAGTGAATATGTGATTGCCATCAAAAGACAGCGCTCACCCCCTACAGAGGAAAAATGAATTCAGCCGTGAATCTTATTAATCCCCTGCCAGCATTATTTCTGGAGAGAGCACATGGCTAACCAGCATTACCACTATCCCAGACAACCAGACTTGCACATATGCTCACACACACACACATACAAAGACAAATATGTGCTATATCCTAAAACTAGCTGAACTTACAAAAATACATACCCTTCACTATAAATCATCTTGCCATAAGGCCAGTAAATGCTATATTACAAATGTAAGCCACAAGAATAACTGGCAATGCCAGACCAGGACTTTGGAATTCAGGCCGACTGCAGGTAGCCTGCCAGCAGGATAACCCAAGTGTAATGACTGCAACAGTGAAACACGATGAACATCTGGCAACAGGGCCTACATTTTCTCTTAAAAATAATAAATGAAATGATCCTCTAATGAGATACATTTTTTTAAATGTATTTATTTAGCTCTTTGATGACTGTGTTAGTCCCATTAGGCTAATGTCCTCTTTTCAGAGGCCACCTGAGGTGGCTGGCATTCATGCTAACTAGGAGAAATTTGGCCAGGCAGTGGGAAGGGGAAGCCCTTCTCATTCCGAACCACTAGGTGGTGCTAGATGGCTCCAGCTACAGTTTGGGGAAAATCAACATGACGGAAAAATGAGCAGACTGAGAAGTAGACTGAAGTGAACAAAAGAGATAGGATTACCTGAATGAGAGACTGTAGTACTTACAGAGCTGAATGGAGGAGGCCTGGAAATACCAGTACTGAGACGATGGGGAGACAGAAACTGGATGACGTACAGGAGGCAAGAGGCGGTGACATAGTTGATCGGCTGTTAACACAGCAGTTAGAAAGCTGATGGCCTGAATGACTGAATAAGGAAATTAGTCCAAAGGAGACTGGCGGAAGGAGCTAAGATGTATGTTCAGCCAATACAGAAGCCAAACTTAAGTGCAAATCCCTGCAACAGGCTGGCTTGGTGGCTGGAATAACGATACTTATGCTGACATTGTGAACAAAGGAAAAGATAAGATGGAAGAAGAAAAGAGAATGAGAAGAATTGATGGACAGCAGACGGAGATAAAACGACCAGCGGTAAGAATAAAAACAGAAAATGATGACAACATATATACGTATGACAGTACAGGCAATATTATATCACAAATGGGTTTTCAGGTAAGAGATATAAGAGTACTGATTCACTTAGGAACAGAGGATTTTCCTGAAATAACTTTGAAACTTTTGCCTTGCTGGAAAGATTCAACAATGAAGTTTGGGAAAAGAAAAGAGTGTCAGCATGGAAAGACTGTTTTTCCAGAACTTAGGACTGAAGTTAAAAAACAAGCTGATGGTGCAATTTATATTTTATGGTCAGATGCATTAAATATTTTTTCTCTTTGTGTATAGCAGAGAGCATGAGGTTAAAATGCATGATGAAAGAAATGTTTGGACAGTGGATTGGGAGTTCTGGGTGACAATGGATGCTCATGAAAGGGAAATGCAGCATATCTCTAATATAATTATTGTTAGTGGAGAAAACAAAGTATTAGGCATTGGGGGCAATCTATGGTAATTTTTTTAACCAGGAATTGTATGTCAAAGTGCAAAAAATGCAATGAGTCTGAACACTTTTAGTTTGAATGTCCTTTGCTAGAAAAGGGAAAGGGTAGATGAAGAAGAAAACTATACAGATGAATCTGATAAGAATATTACTGAAATACTGCAAGAGAAAGTATTATGGGAAAATTGACAAAACAATACTACATTCTGAAATAAGGGAAATAGATGGAAAAGAAAATAAGGCTAAGGGTAAAGATGGGATTAGTGAAGAAGATAATATTTTATGGACAAAAAATTCTTGGATGTTGGACAAAAACAGGTATGCAATTTGGGAGTGATGGAGGAGAACAGGGAATTTCAGATGGGAAGAACAAGAATAAAAAAGTGAAAAATGTTTTGGGGAAGAGTTAGGAAATGAAAAAAACTGGAAGTAAGAAGGTTGCAAAAGGTAAAAGAATGATATAGGGATATTAGCACTAAAATAGTATTCAAAATTATATTAGGAGCTTGGTGATGACTGAATAGTGCAAGGAATTAAGTGTGGATATGATATGTTTGTTGGTTACAATTTGTGTAAAGAAGGAAAACAGACAAAGATCAGAAGCAATATGGCGAAAGAAAGATTATGTGGTCAGTGGGGAATGAGACACACTCAATAACAAGAATTTTGATAAATGTGAATGGTGCTAGAAGTAATAGATGTGATAGTAGTAGTACCTGGAAGAGAGATAATATGTGACACGAGAAGAAGGGAAAGATGCATCATATTACTAAAGCTATATTTATAAACAATTAAGAAAGAAAAAAAACGTTTGAAGACATGACATATGTACTGGTAAACATGTCAAACGTTATATTGGGAGATTTTAATTGCAACTTGAGGAACAACACAACACAATGTATTAAAGTGATAAAAAGGAAGGTACAGAGGGCTGAAAATAAGAAAGATATGGAGTGGACATACAGATCAGGGATTTTTAAAACTGAAACTGATTATGTAATATGCTTAAAATACATGAAAGAAGTGATGGCAACACAGAAGTGGCAACATTTTTACATTACAGAGCAATGTGGACTAGAATAGGAGAGGATAGAAAAAATAATGCAGGAAGGAATGAGAATAAAAAGGTTAAATGGTCAGTTTAGCAAAAAATATGAAATGAAGGAAAAATGTAGACAAGTGTGGAAGGAACATATGATAATGAGAATGCTTTCTGAAAACTGGATGTATTGGTGGGTAGAATAATAGAAAAGTAAAAAAATGTCTTTTTAGAAGCTGAAAGCAGAATAAAAAAGAGAAATAAAAAAAACAATATAACAAAAGTATGAAATAGCACAAAATGAGGTATAAAAAAGTAGTGCAATAATAAGAGAAATAATTAAAGAACTCAAAAAATATGGAGAAAGCAAGACAATGATGTTTATACAAAGATGGTCTTAAAATGAAAAACAGAGGAAGTTTCACTGTTTTCGGGGGAAAAGTTAAACCAAGAAAAGGAATGACTGATGTGATAGTAGATGAAGGAGGTGATATAAAATATAAACAGGAGAAAATTATTTTGTGATGTGCACAATATTAAAACAAGCTGTGGATGAAGGGTTGAGGGATGGCAAGTTTATGCAACTTTAAAAACAGAAAATAAATTGCAACATGTGTCTAATGTGATAATAATAAATGGGGAAAAATGGGAATGTTAAATACTGAGGGCAGCCGTAAGCAAGATTTTTTTTTCTGTGGGGATAAAATCACTTTTATTTCAGGACTGCACAAAACGAACATGTGGGTAGTGTGTGGAGTTCGGGCATTCCAGTAAAAACTGTAAACCATGTTGTAGGAAAAGTGGAAGAGAGGAGCATTTTTGTTTGATTGTCCACTAATTAGTAAAGAAAGAGAAAGGAAGGAAAAAGAGGGGGAAGAACAAGTTGCTATGCTAGAAAGGATGGAAGAGAATGATGAAAGGATGGGGAGTGGGAAAGTGAGGAAGTACGAGCTGTAAGTACAGAAAAAGATAAACTAGATGAAGTCCCAAAAATTAATGAAAAAGAAAAGCATGTGAAAATAGAAAGCAGGTTTAGGGTATTAAATAAAGAGAAAGGAGAAGAGGTAGAAGAGAATACTAAATCATAAAAAGATGGAAGGTTCTACTGGGGATGAATGAGGAAAAAAAGAAAACTGAAAGACGGATTAAAAAAATACAAAAAGGGAAAGATTAATATAAGTACTGTATCATTTGTGAAAATAAGAAGTTATGTACCTACCATAACGTTCCATGTTAGTTGTCTTCTCTCACCTTCTTTCTTGCTTGATGGATTCGGAGCCGATCCCTCGGCTCCGACTCAGCACTTGCTAAGCTCGAGAGTCACTTTTACCAGCTCGAGGCAGCCCCATATCCCATGATGCAAGGCGGTAAGTACCCAGATCTCGTTTGCTGACAAAGGGCAATAGCACCAAGCATAAAATACTTCCCAAAGGAAGAAAGAAAACTTACAGATGGAAGAAGGACCAGGTCTGAATGGTCTTCAGCATAACAGTTTCTTATAACAAGGTCTGTCCAGGCCAGGGGAAGGAGGGAGGTCGAAGAAAGAAGGCAGAGAAGACAACTAACATGGAACGTTATGGTAGGTACATAACTTCTTAATGTTAAGTTGTCAATCTCGCCTTCATTCTTGCTTGATGGGACCGCGTCCCTAGCACCTCTATCCTGGGTGGCTCAATGGAACAAACTCTTGAGGACTGTAGAGCCAAAACTGGCTCTGTCCCTGGAGGCCAAGTCCAATTTGTAATGGGAAACAAAAGTGTGAGGAGTGGCCCAAGTGGCCGCTGCACAAATAGTGTCTAAAGGAAGTCTAGCTTGAAAAGCTGTAGAAGTAGCTAAGCTCCTAGTTGAATGTGCTTTAGGTTTTGAGCACAGCTGTTTTCCCCTGAGCAGATAAATTTCAGAGATGACCGAAGAAAGCCATCTAGACAAAGTCACTTTAGAAACAGGAAGGCCTTTTTATTATCCGCATAGGAAACAAAAAGTTGATCAGATTTTCTAAATTTTTTGTTCTGTCCAAATAATATCTAAGTTGACGGTGGACATCAAGATAATGTAGCTTTTGTTCAGCTCTATCTGAATAGTTAGGGAAAAATACAGGAGATCAATGGATTGATTCAAATTGTTCTTTGAAGCGACCTTAGGCAAAAAGGTTGGGTTAGTTCTCAAAGATACTCTGTCTTTGTGAAAACCAAATAGGGGTCGAACCGAAGAGCATGAAGTTCAGACACCCTCCTGGCCGATGTAATAGCCACTAGGAATAAAGTTTTCCAAGAAAGATATTTCAGGGAACAAGAAACAGCTGGCTCGAAGGGGAAGAATCAAGGATGTCAGCACTAAATTTAGATCCCACTGAGGAGGAGGATTCCTGATTGGAGGCTTTAGTAGGAAAATTCCTTTCAAGAAGGCCCTGCAGAGCCTATGGGACATAATATTATGATCTGCTATCCTGACATGAAAATTGGAAATAGCAGCCAATTGAACTCTGACTGTGGAAGAAGAGGAGCAAAATCTCTGCTAAGAAGTCCAGGACTGCCTGAACAGGGGCAGTAAAAGGATCAATATTCTGGGCCTTAGCCCAATAAGAGAAACGCTTCCATTTGCTTGTATAAATCCTCCTGGTAGAGGATTTTAGAAGTTACTATGATGTCTCTAACTGGGTTAGAGATCAAAGGAAGCCTGGCTAAGGAAGGAAGTGGAGCAACCATGCTGTGAGGTTGAGAGAAGGGATTGACCGGTGCAGCTGACCCGATTGGTGAATCAGAAGATCTGGCACTGGGTCCAGATGCCACGGCTGCACCAAAAGGTGATGATGGAGGAACGGGAACCAAACTTGTCGAGGCCAGTAAGGGCAATGAGAATCAATTTGGCTCTCAAAACGGTAGCTTTCTGGATCACCTGAGGGATCAGAGGAAATGGAGGGAAGGCATAAAGAAGTCCCTGGGGCCAATCCTGGGTCAGAGCGCCTCTGGGGATGGCCTGATAGAGGAAGAGGCTGAAGAAGTCTGGACATTTGCTGTTTTGGGGAGTAGCAAAAGATCGCAACATGGACGACCCCATTCCAGAAAAATCTCTTCCGCTATAGATTGCTTGAGAGACCACTCGTGAGGCATGAGAATAGCTCTGCTCAATCTGTCCGCTACAATGTTGGTTTTCCCAGGGATATGCGTTGCTACCAGAAACCGATGAGAGGAGATCGCCCATTGCCATAGTCTGAGCGCTTCGACACAAGGTGTAGGACTTGGTTCCGCCCTGTTTGTTGATATACCAAACTACAGACATGTTGTCTGTGTGGACTGCAATTGTCCCTACGGGAAGAAAGTCGTTGAGGGCTTGCAACGTTAAAAGCACTGCTCTCATCTCCAGGACATTTATGTGCAGATGGTACTCGAACGGCTGCCACGCCCCATGAACCATCCTGCCCTGATAATGACCCCCACCCGATCAGGGAGGCATCCGTGGTGACAGTGGCTATCGGGATGGGGTACAAAGTACCTGCCTTGGTGAACCTGAGGCGATGTGATCCACCAAGCAAGATGCTCTTTGCATGTCTGTGTCACCAGAATCTGGTGACGATTGGAAGTTGCTGGTATGACCATTGTGTGAACAGCATCCACTGAAGAAGGCGCATGTAGAATCGAGCCAGGGAAGAAGAGTAATGGCCGCAGCCATGAGGCCTAATACCTTTAGAACCATTCTGGCCTGTACTTTCTTGCTGGCCAGAATGATCCTGACATGACTCTGAATGTCTGAAACTCTTTGATCTGTAAGGGTAGCTGACATCCGAACAGTGTTTAAGTTTGCGCCTATGAAGGTAATAGACTGGCAGGGCGATAAGGATGACTTTTCAAGTTGACTGAGATGCCCAAATGAGAACAAAGGTTTATTGTGTAATCCCTGGCTTGTATAAGCTGATGCCTGGTGGTGGCTGACAGGAGCCAGTCGTCGAGATACGGAAACACCTGGAATCCTTGACGTCTCAGGTGAGCCGTGACCACTGCCATGCATTTGGTGAATACTCTGGGGCTGTAGTGAGACCAACGGGCAGGGCTCTGAACTGGAAATGACTGGACCCCAGCCGAAGCGGAGAAATCTCCTGGAGCGCCTGTGAATTTTGATGTGATAGTACGCATCCTGAAGATCTATTGAGCACATCCAGTTGTCCTTCTGTAAGAAGGGCAGAATTGACTGAAGAGTGACCATTCGAATCTTGTCTTCCTGACAGACTTGTTGAGTCTGCTGAGATCCAATATTGGTCTCCAGTCTCCCATCTTTTGGGGACCAAAAGAACCTTGAGTAGATTCCGGCTCTGAATGGTCTATTGTAACTGGCTGAATGGCTCTTTTGCAGTAGTTTTGAGACTTCTAACTCTGCAATTTCCCTTAGACCGGGTGGTACATCTGGAAGGGAATTTGAGGGAAGGGACTTTCCTCGAAAGGAATTATGTAACCCTTGGATATGATCGACTGTACCCATCTGTCTTGAGTCAAGGAATGCCAGACTTCTGGGTACAGTGGTAATCTACCCCGGACTGCGTCGAAGGTGGGACTGCCGGGCAACATCTCAGGGATGATGAAAGGGCTTGTCAGAGAGAGGCTCTCTGTTTCCCTGGTTTTTCGGACCCTCTGCCTCTAGAGCGGCGTCTGTTGTTGTTACCCCTCTACCTCTAGGGGTAAACTGACCACGTGAATCCGGCGTGACTCCTTGGGATTTACGGAACCACATTTTCCCACCTTTCTGTCCTTTGGGATAAGGTCTAGAAGGGGTGGAAAACGGACTCCAACAGCAGAAAGAGTCTTGCCGTCCTGTTCGCACCTGGTCAAGGTTTCCTTCACCTGAGGGCCAAACAAAGCTGACCCATCAAAGGGAGAATTTGTGAAGGACGCCTTAAAGGGATCCGCAAAATCACATAGCCGCATCCAGGCTTGGCGCCTAAGAGCCACACCTGTACCTGCGGCTCTACTGCTCCATCCGCAGCATAAGATATTAGCCGCATGGAGGAGTTTGCAATGGGATTGAGGGTTCCTAGCTGCGAAGCAATTTTGTGTTGAGCCCCTGCAGCTGTAGGATCCTGAACTACTTCACCCAGCTCCTTAAGGATATCCCTCTGGAGTCTGGTGAAGTGACAAAGGTAATTCAGCGAACGCATAGCAAAGGTCGCTGAGGAAAACATCCGCTTACCGTACCTATCCATGGTCCTAGAGTCCTTATTAGGAGGATGGACGGGCACAGAAGGATCTGCAAGTTCCTTTTGGTGGCCGCAGCCACCACCATGGCATCAGCGGGACACCCTTAGTGAGGAATTGCTTGTCACACGGGCAGTGATAAATTTTGAAGGCCTCCTAGGGACTGGCTCTACAGAGTCAGGAGCTGCCCACGCCTTACGTGCAATAACCTGCATAAGGGGGTCGAAAGGCGGAGCCACCCAGGAGGTGGAGGGCCGAGATCCAAACGCCTCTAGGTATACTGACTCATCCTCAGAGGGATTGTTGGTGGGCCAGTTTCCCCTCTGTTTAAGGAGTTCTAGGATGTCTGAGAAGGAGACATCCTCAGAGGGGGATCTAGGGCATCCCTCTGACTCATCAAAGTCAGTATCCGAAGTGACAGACTCCGGGGAGTCTACATGCTTCCTCTTACAAGTCCTATTCCTAGTAGGATCTCCAAACATCAGGAGAATCCTCAGAAGAGGGGAAATTCCCAATGGGGAAACCTGAGGCGGAGGATCTCTGGGTCCTGTAGCAAGAGAAGTGGCAGAGATGTCAACAGGTACTATAGAGGGAGGAGCTACGGGAACAGACTGCTGACTGATACCAGTGGCCAGTACACTCTTCATCACCTCGAATGCTCCCCTCCCAGGCAGGTCCGAGAGAACCCGGCCCAAGAGCTAGGAACCCAGGGACCACCGAAGGGAAGTCTCCGAGGCAGATGTTGGAGCCGAGCTCACCAAGGCCGAGGCTCCAAGGGAAGAGCGGTTCGGACAAGGGTCCGATGCCACTCACCCCTCGGAGGAGACCATGGAAGCCCGACCACGAATCCCTCTAAGGAAGGTCTCAAGAGGAGATAAGAGTAGAGGCTGAAGGAACAGAAGGGGTATCCGTCCTCCAGCCGTAGCAGTAACCATTCCGAAGACTCCAACTCCAAGCTCTGGGGTAGAGTTGAAGGAGGAACTGTAACGGGTGTGGACCAACAGTCGCCTGTTGAGACGGACTATGTAACATTTGGGCCAGTACCTGTGACTTAAGTAATCTACTGACCACTCTCTAGGTCATGATCTGACAGTCTGGATGACCTTGAAGATCGGCTCCGATGGCTCCGCTCAGAAAGGAGGTGAAGCCGAGCCGAAAGTATCGGCTCCAAGGAAGGAGACATCGACCTCTTCCTGGAATGAGCCATCGGAGCCGATACTATGGATCCTGTCGGAGCCGAAGACTTATCGGAGCCGACAGGAAGCCTCGATGCATCGGCTCCAGCCGGAGCCGATACACCCACCAAAGTAACGGTGTCGGAGCCGATCGGAGCCGACACCGATGCCTGTGCCACATGGGTGTCGGAACCGATCGGAGCTGACACGGCGGTCGATACAGATTCGGCACCGATAGCCATCGGTGCCGAAGGCTTTGTCAAGCCAGAATCGGCTCCAGCCGAGCCGATCTCGACTCGAACGAGTCGGAGCCGAGGCCGCAGGCTTAGACACAGAAGCCTGGGCCTTGGAAGATTTAGCTGATTTAGATGGAGCCGACTTAGCCGGAGAGCCCTCCGGCTTAAGAAGGCCCCTAAGGATCAGCTTGTTGCGTCTTTCCTGCAGGACTCTCTGGCTGAAGGAATGACAAATAGCACAGGAGTCCTGCAGGTGAAGAGGCCCCAGGCAATACAGGCAAGAAGTGTGACCGTCTGTCAGAGACATCTTCTGACAGCACGAGTCACACTTCTTAAAACCTGAGACCCTCTCCTTTGACATGGTGCTTTACAAAAACACACACACACACCAGTCAAAAAATTAACTTAAATAAAATACCAAAAGGTATTTCTATAAACAAACACACACACCCTAACAGGGAGGGGATGGGCTGGGTAAAGTTTGACTAAAAAAAATTAGAAGAGACAGGGATTTTCTATCACAAAAAGTAAATAATTAACTAATAACTAATAAGGGTTTTTTTAAGAAAAAGGGGCTTAAAAATCCAAAAAGTGAATCACTTACCAGGAGCTGGTAAAAGGAGGACCTCATAAGCGAAGCGGCAAACGAGATCTGGGTACTTACCGCCTTGCATCATGGGATATGGGGCTGCCTCGAGCTGGTAAAAGTGACTCTCGAGCTTAGCAAGTGCCGAGTCGGAGCCGAGGGATCGGCTCCGAACCCATCAAGCAAGAATGAAGGCGAGATTGACAACTTAACATCTAATGTTAAAAGAATGACAGTGTTTGAATGGACTGAAAAACACTGACACAGAGGTAATTTGCTTGCCTGACATAAGATGTACAGATGAAAAGAAAAGGGTGTTGACTGAGTTTGAGATGTGGAAAAGAAAAGTGGCTTGGACTATAGGGACTGATACATGCTCAGGTGTTGCAGTAAATAAATTAAAATATTGGATATAATGGTGGCAGTGGAAAGGAGAGTTTTAATGTGTGATTTAAGAAAGGGACAGAAAGTGTTTAGACTAGTGGTGGTGTATGTGTACACAAATGTAAATGAAAGAAAAAACTATTTGAGGAAATTTAAAGTTAAGCAACAGTAAATATGTCTGTTATGGTGGTGGATGAATGTAATTTGTGAAAACAGAAAGGAAAAATAGAACATGATGTAAAAATAATAAGCATGCTAGTAAATAATAGTGGATTAAAAAAGTACAGTTGTGTACACTTACCATAAATGTAGATGATGGAGTGCAGTCACTGTTGTCATCATTACATTTGGGTTATCTGCCTACAGGTAGCCCTCAGCCGGCCTGAATACCAGAGTCTTGGATTCCTGCATCGGATGCTGTCTCTTCTTCCATGACGTCAGGTCGTCAGGGGTATAAAACATGCAGCCAACGCCATTACATCAGTTTTCTTGACCCAGATGTCAGATACCCCCATAATGGGAAGCAATTATATGTTATGTTACACCTCCATCAAAAAGCAAATACACCAAACAAGAAGGAAAGGTAGAGCCAAGAGAAGTCAGTGGGCTAAAGGGAGGGTAACCAGGCCTGCAACAGTGAATACACTCGAACATCTACATTTATGGTAAGTGTACACAGCTGTACTATGTTCTTCATGTTTCACTGTTGCAGTCATTACATTTGCGTAGATTCCCAAAGCTAAGGAAAGGAGGAGGAAGTCAGAGAGCATTCGGACCAGCTAATAAGCCCTGCAAGACTGCAGTGGCAAAATCAGCACTGGATTTAGAAAAAATAGGCATGTGGTAATGCTTGGTGAAGGTATGTATAGAGCTCGAGGTAGCAGCTTATAGGAAGTCCCTGGTAGGGACTCCTCTGAGGAAGGCTGTAGAGGTAGATGCAGCCCTGGTGGAATGTGATCTTATCCCCTGTGGGGTAGGTTTTCCATGGTGCTTATAGCAAAACTGAATGCAGTGGTCTATCCATTTAGAAATGGTTTGCTTTGAAATGGCCTTCCCCTCTGCCTCTGCAGCAAAGCCAACTAGCAGCTGTTCAAATTTTCTGAGAGGCTTAGTCCTGTCCAAATAAAATCTAAGTTGTCTGTGCACATCCAAAGAGTGCAGTGTTCACTCACCTTTGATTTGTGGATTCGGGAAAAAGGTAGGCAAATAAATGGACTGATTTAGAGCCACACTAGACACCACTTTGGGCATAAAGGAAGGATTGGTCCTGAGGGAAACACTATCTGCATGGAAGATAATGAAGGGTTCCACTGTCATGAGGGCCTGTAATTCAGACACTCTTCTTGCTGAAGTGATGGCTAGAAAGAAGGCTGTTTTCCAAGAAAGGAATTTCAACTCTGCAGTTGCAGCTGGTTCAAATGGAGGGACAGTGAGCTTTTCCAATACAAAGTTAAGGTCCCAGGTTGGAGTAGGGGCTCACCTGGGGGGGTCTTAAATATTTGGCCCCTCTGAGGAATTGCTTTAGCAGGGGTGAGAGAAGAGGGGTGGTTCAGTATTATAATGTGCTGAAATGGCAGAGGCATGAATTTTAATTGACGAGAAGGATAGGCCCTTGTGGAGCATTTCTGTTATGTACTGAAGAATATGAGGTAAGCTGGGCATTGTTGTACCCATCCCCTGAGTCTGGCTCCAGGAACAGTATCTTTTCCACTTTTCAGCATAGGACTTCCTAGTCCTAGGCCTTCTTGCTTCCAAAATGACATCTAGCACCTGCTTACTGAGGGATGCTATTGGAGAGCTCAAGGAATTAGCCAGGCTGCAAGGTTCAGGGTTTAAAGCTGAGGGAGCAGAATCTGGCCCGCCTGCTGGGACAGCAGGGAAGGTGTCTGAGGTAGGTGCCATGGTTCCAGCAGTATCATACTGTGCAAGAGGGGGTACCAATGCTGGCATGGCCAGTGTGGTGCAATTAGTATTGTCCTTGGCTTGTCACGTTTGAACTTTAGCAGAACCTTCGAGAGGACAGGCAGAGGGGGAAAGGCATAAACCGAGAGGCTTTCCCAGGTAAAGGACAGGGCATTCACTTTCCAAGCTTGACTGTGGGGAGTCCTTGTGCAGAATTTGTCCAATTGGTAGTTTTGAGGGGAGGCAAACAGGTCCATCTCTGGAGTCCTCCATTTGTTCCTCAAGAGGTTGAATATTTTTGGTTCCAGTTTCCATTCGTGTGTGTCCATGAGATTTCTGCTTAGGTAGTCTACCAGTGAATTTAGCTTGCCTGGCAAGAACTGAGCTTGCAGGTACACTTGGTAGCTCAAAGCTGTATTCCACAGAGCCATGGCTAGTCTGCAGAGAGGGTACAAGTGGGTTCTCCCCTGCTTATGTACCACATAACAGTGGTGTTGTCTGTCTTTACCAATAATTGTCCTAGAAGGATGTGGTCTTTGAAGGCTGTCAGAGAATTCTGTACAGCTAACATTTCTTTTTGGTTGATATGCAGGTGCATCTGACTCGGGTTCCATTTGCCCTGAATGCACTGCCCTGCCAAGTGAGCCCCCCATGCATAGTCTGATGCGTCTGTTGTTAGGGTTTGGGTAGCAGGGGGTAGAGAAAAAGGGAGCCCCTTGTTGTGGTAGCAGGCCTCTGCCTACCAGAGGAACTCTGTCTTTATACAAGGAATGATAGGAATCATTGATTCCAGGTCCTGACAATGTTGGCACCATAGACTTTTTAGATACCATTGTAGTTTCCTCATATGCAGTATTGCATATGGAATTAGTAGAATGCAAGAGGCCATGAACCCCAGGGCTTGCAGAATTTTCCTTGCAGATAGCTGGGTCTTTGTGGCCAGTAGTTTGAACTAGGCTGTGAAATAAACCTGTTTCTCTGGAGTGAGGAAAGCCATCTGGGAAGTTCTGTTCAAGCTTGCTCCCAGGAATACAATCTGTTGGCAGGGTACTAGGTGAGATTTCATTTCGTTTATGGTGTACCCCAGTGAGGTTAGAAGCTTCTTTACGAATGCCAGATGTTTTAATAGCAAGTCCTGGCTTTCTGCCTGAATCAGACAGTCGTCCAGGTATGGGTATATTTGAATATTTCTCTGCCTGCAAAATGCAATGGCTGGAGCTAGGCACTTTGTGAATACCCTGGGCACAGTAGGTAAGCCAAAGGGAAGTGCAGAGAACTGATAGTGCATGGAGCCTGCCCTGAAGTGTAAGTATTTTCTGCAAGATTCCCTTATTGGAATGTGCAGGTAAGCTTCCTTTAAGTCTAAGGTTGCCAACTAGGCATATTTGTCTAGCATAGGAAGCAACTGTTGAAGTGTTAGCATTTTGAATTTTGGAATTACCAAAAAGGTGTTTAGAATAGAGAGGTCCAGGATAGGATGCCAGGATCTGTCTTTTCTGGGTACCAGGAAAAGTCTTGAATAAAAACCTTGCCCCCTTTCTTCTGCTGGGACAGGTTGAATAGCCCTGATACTTAGAAGAGCGAGAACCTGCTGATGAGCCTCTGCCCACTGATTTGGGGGTAGGTCTGGCCAACCGTTTGGGATTGGTAGGGTGTGGAAGTGGAAGCTGTATCCTTGGAAAACTATATTTAAAACTCATTTGGCCTGGGTTATGAGTTCCCAGTTTTTTGCATGCAGGGCAAGCTTTCCTCCTAAGGGAGCAGGCAGTTGAGCAGGGCTTGGAAGGGTTAAGGTTAAGTCATTGTGACATTTTTCCGTGGGGGGGGGGTGTCTTACTACTTCCTGCTTTGGAAGTGGGAGCCCCCCACTGCTTAGGCCTGTGCGTAGCCTGAGACTGTAACCTAGGTGGTCTGCTGTTCCTAGGTTTGGACTGAGAAAGCCTGGAAGAGACTGGAAAGGACCAATTCTTTGAAGGCCAATGCCTACTAAATCTGGGAGGCTGTACTTGTAGGAAATCTTTAACAGTTTGCATAGATTTAGCTTTTTCCTCCATCTTTTTGAAGACTTCTTCTGCTTTATTGCCAAACAGGCGGTCTTGGTTTAAGGGAGCATCCAGTAATTTACCTTTAACATGATCTGGCAAGTTTTGCTCCTTAAGCCAAGCATGCCTTCTAAGTACAGACCCAGTGACAGCAGCGCTTCAAGATGTTTCTAAAGAATCAAAACCACATTGCAAAATATGTTTACCAACTTGTTTAACAGAATGCATTAAATCCTCTAATTCTGTGTGTTCAGCACAGTCAGGAATCAACATCATTTTCTGTTTAAGTAGTCACATAATATGCTGCTGGTACTTTAACATATGAAACTGGCAACTTAAAGCCCTAATGGCCAAAGTAGCAACTTCTGCTTCGGGCACCACGTGGCAAGAAAGACTGGTGTAATGGCATTGGCTGCATGTTTTATACCCCTGATGAACTGACGTCATGGAAGAAGAGACAGCATCCAACGCAGGAATCCAAGACTCTGGTATTCAGGCCGGCTGAGGGCTACCTGCAGGCAGATAACCCAAATGTAATGACTGCAACAGTGAAACACGAAGAACATTAGGTAGAGAGAGAGAATATACTTGTAAGATGGGTTTTCTTAAAATAGAGATTGATTACATATTGTTTTCAGAAGGCATGAGAGAAATAAAAGATGGAATTGGAGAAGCAAAGTTTTCAGATCACAGAGCGATATGAGCAATAACAGGAGAAAATGAAAATGCAATACGAAGGAATTTTTTAAATTGATATGAAAACTACAGGAATGCAAATGAATATCTTAAAAAAAAGGGGGCAATTGTTGGAAGATCACATCACAAAGTTACTTTCCAAAAGTTTGACAAAGGGGTGAATGGTGTATATAGAAAAGGTTAAAATGTACTTAAAAATAGATGCAATGGAAGAAGGAAAAAGTGACATATAATAACCAGAAACACATTTTTGAAAGAATAGTGTAGAAATGAGGGGGTTCTTGAAGAGGAATAAAAATTATATACATACAATAACAAAAAATGAAAAATGATATTTGGGCAAAATATTATTTGAAAGGGAGGAAAATAGTAAGTTACTCTTTTTTAGGTAAGAAATTAATACATGGTGAGAGAAAAAAGTGAATACAACAAAGGATGAAAAGGGACAGTTAAATATGAAAAAGAAGAAGAAATGATGAATATAGTTGAACATTATGAACAGAATATTTAAGGGAAAATGTAAGATGGGGGTGTGAAAAGTTAATTAGGTGAAAAAGGAGATAGTGGAAGAAATTGAGGAAAGAACGAAATGAAGAATCTGCATATTGTCTAGATGGATTAGGGTGTAGCTGCTATAAAGAAACGTCAGACAATAAACAGGATATTGTTCTGGAAATATTGAATGAATGGAAAGATGATGGTATAAAAGAATAAAAAAAATTAAAGGGGTTATTAAGATAAATGGAAAAAAGGAAAGAGAAGAAATAAAGAACTGAAGACCAATTGTACTGGGAAATACTGACCATAAAATATTTATGAAGATTATTCAGAAAAGAATGATGGGTGTTATAAAAGACAGACTGGAAAAATGTCTATATGGGATTAAAGGGAAAATATTAAATGAAATGTTAATGATAGTAAAATAAGTAACTGTCTGTATATTTAAGGGGAAGGAAAAGTATGTCATGTGACCAAGGCATTTGACAACACTGATTATGGGGAAATGTTTAACATTTTAAAATAATACGAAGTAGGAGGGAAAATAAGGAGGACAGTGAAGACAATTTATGAACCTTCTTGGGTGTCTGTGATGGCAAAAGGGTGGGTAGGGAAAATAAAGCTAAATAAAGCAGGGTTGTTCACTGATTATATGGCTGTTTGTAACGGCAATAAATGGCGTTACACAGACATGTTGATCAGAGTTAGGAAGGAATAGAAGTATCATTAATGACAGCTTATGGAGATGATTTGTTTTTAGTAACCAAAAACAAATACTGCATGAAAGAGTAAGGGTTTTGGAGAAATGGTAAAAAGGCAGGAATTACTGATGTTCTAGGGTTTATGTTTCAGACCGAACAAAGAGCAGTAGAACAAGAGAGAGAAGTTCTAAAAGAAAAATGAAAGTTGGCAGATTTGTGGAGGGCACTTTAGTTGTCCTTATGAAAAAAAGGTATATATGTTAAAAATACAAGTTAGGAAAGTTAGTATATATAGGTAGTGTCGGTTTGTTTCCAAGTCACATGAAAAGTGAATTGTTGGCTTTTTTGGGAGGTTGAATCCAATAAAAAAGAATGATGGTTTATAATGTAAAAGAGAATGAGGACTTGAATTTAATACATTCAGTCATTTTCTTAGAGTCAATAAATCTGCTGTGGGTGTTAAAAACTGTCTGGAAAAAAAAAACAATACAGGGACAGTTGCTATTTGAAAAAATATAAAGATATGTGAGTGGGTGGGGTAAGAAAAGGAAAAGAGAAGCAAGGTTTGGAAGAGAAGGATTACGAAAGAGGGGGTCATTCAAACCAACAGCTAAGCAAGGACTCTCACCAGCTTAACATGTTTTAACAGAAATATCATTCTAAGAATACTGCCCAGAAACTGGATTCTGAGAAAATGTTGAAAATGCCAGAGCTTTCATTACTTCATTTAAGAGATAATTCTAGCTTTAGAGATGCATTAATTTCAAAACTAGTTTTCTAGCACAATTTGACCACTACAGAGGTTAAAATAATGAATTTTTAACAACTAATCATTCTGAGAGATTTATGAAGGCTATCAAGGAAGGAGGTGTGACTGCGATGAGCAGAGATGTTTTAAATCGCAAAAAAATTATGTTACTGTGTCCATTTCTGATACTACTAATGCTTAGAAGAATCTTGATTTTGAGGAGAATGATTTGAAAAATAATGCTATATTCCCTTGCTGTCAAATGTTTTAATAGTCCTTATACTGAAAGTTAATAAATACTCTTATGCTAATAAGTAATACTTTAGCACTTTGATAGATATATGAAGACCATGACAATAGCCCCTTTAGGCCTACAGTGCTCAACAAGGACTCCAAAACTGATATCCTAGCTTCATTTGCTGACAACAGTTCAAAACAATAGCAGATGACAAACCCACTTTTTGGGAGAGACTACTTCTGTTTTATCGACAATATTAGAAACATCAAGTGCTAGCCTGGCTTAACTGTCAGTTAAGCGCCGCCGTGGGATCAGTTGCTCTATATGTGACACCACATTTTAACTGGCTATTTCAGCTATACACAGATTATCATACATTACAACATTACTAAATGGTGCCCCTTTCTAACAAGTAAAATTACAAAATAGTTAAAACAAAAAAAATCAGGCATGGCATAGCTGGAAGAATGACATTCAAAACAGCAAAGTCCTACTTACCTGTAATGGTAAATGTTTGAATTTTACACTGCCTCAGTGGCATATGGGCTTGGTGCATGCACAAATACCTATACCGATGCATCCATACCTTACAGTCCCACTGTATTCAGCCCTCATTAGACCAATAATTGAGTACAATGTGCCATTTAGTATGCACTTGACTAGGTACTTATAGCAGCTGGACAGACCTCAGAGGTTCCTCACAAAGAAAATACAGGGTGTAAACAACATGAATTATGAGGCTAGACTAAAAGCCCTATCCCTTTACTAGGTCTCCTGCTGACTATTAAGGGGTGACATATACAGTACCTGACCTATAAGGCACTCACAAATCCAGCCCTGATGGAGCTGCTACACATCCACCAGTCAAACAGCACAATGGTCACTTGCTATAGGGATTTAAACATAGTGACTCAAACAAAACATGCTGGAGAGACAGATGTGTGTCTCAGAGACTGCCCATTCTTTGGAACAGGCTTCCTATTCACATTGAGCAGAACTCTTCCTTGGCCCTCTTCAAATGCAATTTGGATTAATGGATGGGGAATTGCAAATTCACATCTGGGGTAGTACCCATGTCCCTTATGGAGAGGGGCTGTCTGTAAAATATACAATGCACAGGCACAGATCTATGCTACCCTCTTGCCCCTAAGGGCAATATATTGGGTAAAGGCCCTTAAGCCATTGGACTAGTACTTTCCTATGAATCTATACACTGGCAGCTTAGCACAGCTCAGAATCTCCTCCTCTGACTCTCTGTGATAGGAGGTTGCTAAGCCCTTCCCATCAAGAGAAGCCTAACCCCTGTTACAGGAAGTCAGTTATTCATGTTTTTAGTGCTTAGGAGGACGAACTAAGGAAGACCAGAAGCAAGAATTGCCTGGAACCAACCAATTCACAGCCATGAAATGCCAACACAAATAGCCAAAGCCAACCAAAAACACAACAAGGTTGGATACCATTGGACTATATATAAAATATGCTGCCATTGAGGCAGTGTGAAATTCAAACATGTACTGTTACAGGTAAGTAGGGCTTACACACCTGTATTATGTTCATCATTCACACGGCCTCAGTGGCATATGGGCAGATTCCCAAAGCTTACTCTACCTGGGAGGAGAAAGGATAAGGATTCAGAAGCCCCTGAAGAATGGTCCCCACAAAGACTGCTCTGGAACTTAAGACAGAATCCAGTTTGTACAGCTGTGTAAAGGTATGAATAGCGGAACCAAATTGCTGCCTCTAGAATGCTTCTAGAGTCCACTCCTTTCCCATATGCCACTTAATAGGATAAGGCTTGGGTGGAATGTGACTTAACCTTGCCTGGAATAGATTTACCAAGGCAGGAGTAACAAAAAAACAATAGCACAGGGCAACCAAGGAGCAGTCATTTGCTTACAGACAGATTGACCCTTTTGAGCCCCAGTATATGAATTAAACAGCTGCTCAGCTTTTCTGAAGGATTTAGTTCAGTCAAGGTAGTACCTGAGCTTCTGGAAGACATGCAAGATATGCAGAAACTTCTCATCTCTTGTTGTTAGGTTCTGGAAAGAAAACTGGGAGACTGATGGCTTTATACAGTATACAGTCAGAAAAATTTGGGGCATGAAAGAAGGATTAGTGCATAGAACAACCCTGCCTTTGCAGAAAATCAGATAAGGTTGGCCCACCATAAGAGCATGCAGCTCAGAGAGACACCTTGCAGATGTCAGAGCAATAAGTAAGCAGTTTTTCAAGTGATGAACCTCAAAATTACCCTGAAAGGCAGGTTCAAAAGGGGATAAGGTCAAATCTTCAAGAAAAAATTTGAGATTCCAAGGAAGAAGGATTTGTTTTCGAGGAGGTCTTAACACTCCTTTCATAAACTTTTTGACCACAAAAACGAGACAAAAGAGGGTGATCCATGGGAAGACAAGCTGAAGTGGCTGCAGGATGCACATTGAGAGATACATAATATAAGTCATCGTTGAGTAACTCACCCAAATATATAAAAAAAAACAGTGGGGCAGGCACCATACTGGGCCCTCTGATATTGGTTAGGTACCACCAAGAAAACCTCTTCTACTTGCAAACATAACATTTTCTAGTTGCAGACTTTCTTGCCTCCTTCAGTACCTGCTGCAGATCCTCGTGGAACAAGTACCTATTATCCCTATAGAATCATCCACGCTGTCAGTAACACTTGCTCTTAAATGGGGTGCTGCAGTCACCCTAGTCTTGCGGTAATTGCCCTTGGACATTTCCATTAAAAGGGAGAACCAACTTTGCCTGAGCCTAGGGGGGAGTCGCCACAATGATCTTTGGTCTTTATTTTCTAAATCTTCAGAAGTACTACGGATATTGGTGGAAAGGTTGAAAATTCATAAAAGAACATTCACTGGAAAAGGAATGAGAATGTTTCTGTCCTCCAAGCATGGCTGCAAGAACATCCGGAACAGAATCTTTCCAACTGTCTGTTTTAAAAGGAAGTTAACAGATCTATTTCAATTATTTTCCACATGTGGACCAAATCTAGGCAGCCTTCTGTCCAGAGCTTCTTCTTGTGAGGGTCCATTTGGGATCTGCTTAGTTTGTCTGCCACTATGTTTTGTTTGATGGGACATATGATGCCTGAAGCATCAGTGAGTGCTGTAAGACTAGTTCCTAGGCCATCACTGACAACCAGTAAAGAAAGTATGACCTTGTACCCCCTTGTTTGCCCAGGCACCACATAACTGTGCTGTTGTCTGTGACCAATAAAAGAAGACCTAGAGACCGTAAGTAATGAAGAACCTTTAAAGTCTGAAACCCTAGTAACATTTCTTTGATGTTTATGTGTTTTGCAGCATCTGAAGGACCCATTACTCATTGCAGTTGAACTCCCCTGTATTACTATTCCCCATGCAAAATCTGACTAGTCCTTCTGGACTGACTGAACTGGGATCTGGAGGGAGAAGGGTGGGTCTGGATTGAGAGACATCTGATCTCACCCCAGTGTAACATCTAGTGGGGACCACTGATGCCATGCAGCCTAGAATTTTGAGCCAAACTCTTACTGAGGCAGCTTCTTGAAGAGAGAAATCCCAAGACATTCTGGACAGTCAGGACTATGTCTTCTGGCAAAAAGACCGTACTTTCTTCTATGTCCATCATATACCCCAGGAAGACAATTCTTTGTGAGGCTGTGAGAAAGTACATTTGTAGGTTTAACTTGAAGTTTGCATGTGATGATATGCATCCTTCAGCTGTAAAGTTACCATAAAACAGTAGTCTGGAAGAAGGGGTAGGACCATTTGCAGGGTGAGTATTTTGAATTCTGGTACCTTTAAAAGTGTATTTAAGTATGTCAAATGGGTTCCTATCAGATGACCAAAGAGGTATTTTGCCGAATGTGTCTTGGTCGAACTTGTAATGTCGAAAAGGCAAAATGACGAAGCGGCATATAAGCAAATTCTTTCCCTGGGAAAGAAGTCGCTTGGCCGCTTCCTTCACTTTGTCATTTCTGGCACTGTAGTGCGATCTCGTAGTTGGTATATTTAAGTAGGGAGGGTTTGGGGGGCACAGCCCCCCACGACAAGGGGTGTGGGGGGGTGAAGCTCCCCACTTTATGCAATGTTTTGTCTTTTTTTGGGGGGGGGGCAGCAATTATTTTTCCCCTGGGAAAAAAATCACTGTTCTGGTTGTTCGATGTCTTGTGAATTCGAACTTTAGAGTTCGATATAACAACGTTCGATCATTTGATCATTCATTGTTATAATACAGACCCTGTCAAATCTAGCACTAGCCTCCATGACTGCTCTTTTTGGGTAAAAAAAGATTCTGGTGTAAAATCCCTTTCTTTTTTTTTTGTCACGCAGGAACTGATTCCATAACTCCTGCTCACAACTTGTGAATGGGTACACGAGAGTGTGGAAGGATTTCTGTCTACTGCCAAGCGTACCCACACTGAATTTTTCTCAGCACCCACTTGTCTGAAGCTACATGCAGCAATGAGAAGTATGACAGGCTGCTGGGTTGAACTGAAGCCTGGGGGAAAGTGAAAAGGGGGACAGGAGGAAGGAATGGGAGACCCTGAGTGTTGGCATAGTAATTCTTTAGCAGGGGAATGTTTCTTTTTTTTTGAGGAAGAACGCCCCTTTCAATTGATTTGGAGGCTTTATCCTCCAACCATTTCCTGACTGTCATTAGGCCAGGAATTTTGTCTGCCCTTTGAGGTTGGATGCCTTTTTAGGGGAGAATCTGGGAATATGAAACATGCTAGATGCCCTGTGCATCACTTTATCTCTATCATTTCATTGTTTGAGAATTTGGGTAGCAGCAGCATACTGCTCAACCGTAAGAAATTCCTCAGTACTTACTGGTTTTGAGGGCAAAATAATGGAGTGCCATGAATTTCTGAGTGACCCCTTCAATTCTCATTTTTTTTATATTTACAATTTTAAGTTATCAACTCATTATATGGATGTGTTTTATTTGCATTTGTAAAAAGTCTTAGATGATGGCAATGGGTAAAATAGTTTGTGTTTGTGAAGAACATGGTGAGTGTTTTTTTTTTTCCTTTTCTGCTAAATAGCTGTTTCAGTTTTAGCACTTTTGACCATAATCAAGAAAGTGTATAATGAATGAATTAATGGGCTCTGAATTGATCTCTCAAGTTTACTCTCTCTTTGGCTCAAAATTTCTCTTTTTTCCTCCTAATCCCTCCTAAAACCAGGGAGATTTTGAGAGAAAAGGTGTTGGGTTGCACTTATACATGTCAAATGTACCTCGTTATGGGAACGTTCCTCCTTTGGGCTCATTCTTTCATGTTCCACGTTGAAAGGGTCTGTGGTACATGCAGTGTTAGGATGTTTTTTAACACGTAAAAACCAAAACAAAGTTACTAAACCAAGAAACAAAATGTTACATTAGGAAATTCAGATGACCAAAGATTAAAAATACAGAACTTTAATCCACAAAGAAAGATCTTCATCGAAAGTTAAAAGATAAGCGCATTCTTTCACTTAGAATACCTCTTTAAGATCAGCTGTTCCCATATGTAGGCTTGGCTGCTATTGAGTTATCTCACTGAATGGTTCAAGGAACAAAAGAGCTTATCTTTTAACTATTTGTGAAGATCTTCCTTTGTACATTAAAGTTCTGTATTTCTAATTTTTGCCAGTCTGAGTTTCCTGCAGTAACATTTTGTTTCCAAGCTTTTTTTATATATCCGTCTTAAACAGAGCTGAGGACAGAGATACCTCGGTTTTATATGAGCTGCACTTAAGCAGTTTCCATTTGTACAACTTTGCAACAGCTGCCTGCAACACAGAAGCTTCTTCTAGGCAGCCAGTCCTGCTAGAGAAGTAAAAACTGAATAGTAATGGCCAATATCTTCATGAGAAAAATGGCATTAACTATTTAGCCCATTTAGAGTTTTCCAAGTAAAATAAGGCAACCGACCGATTCTATTTTTCAAGGGTAGAAATCCACAATTCCATTGTGATTCTTTTATCCTTGCTATCTGTCAGGACCTAAAGCTAGGCGACATCCTCTGCCAGGAAGTCTGTCTTTGAGTAGTACAGTACAACAGCATGCAGTAGTAAGGCACGGAGTGTTTGTTTTGCTTGCAAATCTTGATATTTATTAGAGTTTTCCATCATGGGGAAGCTTAAGGTGGTGATGATGCAGTACCTATTCAGAAATGATTGATTTCAGAGTTCTGACTGCCATAAGTAATTGGGAGAACTTAACTATTTGTAATCAGTCTTCATGGCCTGCTACAGTGGTTAAATGAGGTAAACAGTAAATACACTAACATTCTATCATTTGGCTGGTCACTGGTATGACTTGTGACAATAGCTTTTCTACTCTACTATCTCAAATTAAAATCGTAACACTTTCGAAACTTGATAAATGTTGAGGGTATTATACGATTTTGTCTATGAAGTGTGCTCTCAAAAATTTTTAAGAGGCAGAGGTATATGTTATTTTTGCTTTTAATAGTGTTCTTTGACAAGTGAATGTATTTATATCCTGAATGAAGAATTAAGCGGTAGGTTAAGCTTCTGTTAACTTATCAGGATGCTAAACTTTCTCTGCCAATTTAGTGGTCCCTCATATATTTTCTTATTGGTTCTGATCAAGTATCTCAATTGCGTTTCTTCTTAGTGCTTGGATGTTGACATTTCTGTGACACACACACTAGGTTAAATTATAGTCTGTAAACTATAACTCCACTTTTTTTTTTAACTCAAACCATCTAAGTAAGTTATAAACGTATTACCTTCAAACCTGTATAAGTGACAGCACAGGCTGAGTCACATACCTCTCAATCTCTCAGAGCAAGAAATCTGGACAAAGCTAAAAATAATGGTCCGACAAAGGCTGAAAAATAGGGACAGATTTTACACGCTGCTCCTGTAAACGCAGTTGCTAGAATAACAGGTTTTGCATTATGATGTATTTTTCTGAAGGATGTGAAGTCTGAAACTCAAACATCTGTTATTATTTATTATTGTTTAGTGACTTCAATCTTCATGTTGGTATCCCACAATTCCACTGCAGTGGGTGGGGTTATATGATTATGTATGCAACTTTTATGTTAATCAGCATCCCAATTTTTGGCCAGTTGTACGTAGTCTTCATGGGCCTTTGTCCGGATTTCTGATGTTTCCAGGTTAAAAGGTATGAGCAGCAGGGCCAAATACAAATTCAGAACTTAAAGGAGCATTCAAAATCTCAGTTTTTAAAATCCTCAGAAAAATGTTAGTTACGTAAACAAGGAAACTTTCTCAATATAACATAAGCTGCTGTTTTTCTAGAGGTAATGTCCACACTTTCCAAGACATCCCTAAAAGCATGTTTCGAAACCTGAATCACGTTAGGAACAAGCTCATTTGTATAACACTTCTGCTCAGCAGGCAAAGATACAACAAGGTCTTCTAAACTGTAAAGAATACTGCGCAAGAAATTTCCACATGAAGCCCTGATAATTTAAAATTCAAAAGTCCAAATTACTAGACGGAGACAACTTTTTTCCCTGATAACCACTTAATTTTATCCGGTGGTGTTAGGTTAAAAGTAGCTAAGGCTCTCTTGTTAGAGTTAGCAGGTAGACTGACCGCAGCTGGGTCAGCTGACAAAGGAGCAAAGAGAGCTGCAGGATCCTCACAGTCTTTTTATGAACTGGTTCACCAGCCAAAGGGGTTTTACATGGAGTTTTACAGACATCTTCTATGGCCGGTAATACAGGAGGAAATTTTAACATTTGGAATGTCATCTTCAATAAAATCATAAACTCTATCAATTTCTGGCACTGCTTCCAGTCAAATATATCCTAACATACAGTTAGCATCTATGGAAAGGTGAACATTGCCTTGTGTTTTTGAACTTGTTCAGAATCAGAGTGGATGGACTCAGAGTGTTCACTACTGTCTGCATCAGAGTTCCCATCAAAATCTGCGGAGCTAGACTGATCTCAATTTCTCTAGAGAAGGTAATCCCATAGTCATTCTGAATAGGAGCCTAGTCTCTGGGATTAGTTGACTATAAAATAATCTTAGCTAAGGAAACCACATCAACTTTATACATGGTAATAACCTGATTCTCTTTTGTGTGGTCAAAGTACAGTTATGCAAGATGTTATCATAACAGTATATGTCCTAATTCTCACTGTTGCAATATTCTTTACTCTTGTAATATCCTGCTGAGGATAGCTTAACATCTGGCCAGGCCAGTACACCAAAGCCTTTACAGCTTCCAAGCTTTGTATGTCAGAGAGATATGTCCTATAACCAAGGCGTGAAATACATATGCGACCTAGGCATGCCTAATCCTCAGAACTGACGTTTCCCAGGAGAACTAGAGCACTACAGGAAAAATATTATACAGTGAAGACTTTATCTTGGCGGAATATTTTGTACAGTTTTTACTGAATGATTTGCTTGTGTGACCTTTTTACCCATTGATTTAGAGTTAACTGCAGACGCAGAAGGATGCAAGGGAGCAAAAGAAGCATGCAACAACAAATATAAGGTTCTGTTCAAGAGGGCACCAACAAAACTAGGTAATACAATAAAGGTTGTGATCTAATAACCTAAGCTTAGTGCTAACATGTTTTCACTGTGTAAAAAATGTATGAATGACTTTTACATGCAAAGAAAGAGCAACAAATGTAAATAATATGTCTTCTTAAAACATTTAGCAAGTCTCGCCTAGAAGATAGGGGAAACTTACATCACACTGGACAGTAAGGATCATAGCCATAAATCAATCATACTTAGCACTAAGGATTCTAGCCTTATACAGAAGGATGTCTTCTTTCAGCACTGTGAGTTAAGTCATAGAGTATATATGCAAAACATTTATGATTTGCTGTTATCTCCCACTATGAGTATCCTGTGCTAGTTTTTTATACACTTTACATTTTTTGAAAGAAGGGATGATTACAGATGTGTGAATATGATGATCAACCCAAGTTATAACACTCTCTGACTGCTAAACAAGTGTAGGTGTTGCAACAACGCTATCTAGTACAGAAATATAACTCATTAAATAAAAGTGTTCTGTTTTATACTCTGTTTAATGTCTTATAATAGTACATTGATAATAAATGAAGGCTACTGTATGGTAAGGTCTAAAAATCTGATGAATAACTGAAAAATCAAAGTATGCGCCACAGATAAATGCAGATAAATGTACCATCTACTGAGAAATTATCTGCAGAAACTTCAAATAAAATCTTATGTCTATAATTTATTTAAAGCACACAGTTACTGAAATTCAACAGATCAAAGGCATAGCCAGCATAGCATCTTGTCTCTTCTGAAGGAGTGCTACAAAACATGTAACAAGACAACATACTTCTACATGTGACAAGAGTTTTACTTTTATTCCAGCTGTTTTCACCGCTTGTGTTACAACCATATATAAATAAAAAAAAAAAAAAATCAGTGAAAAACCTATGACAGGAACTGGCTTAGGTTTCAAACCCAGTAAGGCGAACAATGTCCCCAGAGACATAAACGAAGGAAAGTAAATCAACAGCCTTCACAGAATAAATAAAAGAATTTATAAACCGGGTTTAAAACAAAATACAAAAAAAGTATATGTCTGTTTTATCAGTCTAGCATGCAGGGCTATAACTCCTGTTCAATTTAATTTTCCTTATACAGTCTAAGCTCTTAAATCATTATTAACTTATATAGCAATATATTTCTCGGATTTTTACCCACACACTACAGGGTCAAGTCACAGCTACAGTGAGAAAGTACAGTTGTGTACACTTACCATAAATGTAGATGTTCGAGTGTATTCACTGTTGCAGTCATTACATTTGGGTCCTGCATCGGTTGCTGTCCCTTCTTCCATGACATCATGTCATCAGGGGTATAAAACATGCAGCCGACGCCATTACATCAGTTTTTCTTGCCCCAGATGTCAGGTGCCCCCCTAATGGAAAGCAATTAAATCTATAATACAAGGATATACCTCCAGCAAAAAAGCAAATACACCAAAAAGCTTTTTGAGCATAGTAAGTGAGAGTAGAGGTATAGCCAAAAGAAGAAAGGGGGCTTGAGGGAGGGTAATCAGGACTGCAACAGTGAATACACTTGAACATCTACATTTATAAGTGTACACAACTGTACTATGTTCTTTGTGTTTCACTGTTGCAGTCATTGTATTTGGGTAGATTCCCAAAGCTAAGGTTGGGAGGAGGAATTTAAATAGAATTAGGACCAGCTATAAGGCCCTGCAAGACTGCAGTGGCAAAACCAGCTCTGGATTTAGAGAAAATTAGCAAATGATAATGCTTGGTGAAAGTATGTACAGAACTCCAGGTAGCAGCTTCTAGGCTGCCCCTTGTAGGGACACCCCTGAGAAAGGCTGTAGTGTTAGATGCAGCCCTGGTTGAATGGGGTCTGATGCCCTGTGGGATAAGTTTTCCATGGTGCTTATAGCAGAAATGAGTGCAGTGGCCTATTCAATTTGAAATGGTTTGCTTTGAAATAGCTTTCCCCTTTGTCCCTGCAGCAAATGCCACCAGCAGTTGTTCAGATTTCCTTTGAGGTTTAGTCCTGTCCAAGTACAATCTAAGTTGTCTGTGCACATCTAAGGAGTGCAGTATCCGTTCCCCTTTGTTCTGTGGGTTAGGAAAGAAGGCAGGCAAATGAATGGACTGATTAAGAGCCACACTGGATACCACCTTGGGCATGAAGGAGGGACTGGTTCTGAGGGACACCCTGTCCGCATGAAAGGTGATGAAAGGCTCCACTGCCATAAGGGCCTGTAACTCAGATACCCTTCTTGCAGAAGTGATTGCTAAAAGAAAAGCTGTTTTCCAGGAAAGGAATTTTAAATCTGCAGTAGCAGCTGGCTCGAAAGGAGGAAGAGTGAGTTTCTCCAAGACAAAGTTAAGGTCCCAGGCTGGAGTTGGAGCTCTCCTCGGTGGCCTTAAATTTTTTGCCCCTCTGAGGAACTTCTTGAGCAGAGGGTGAGAGAAGAGGGGAGGCTCTGTGCTATAATGAGCTGAAATGGCTGAGGCATGAATTTTGATGGCGGAAAAGGACAAGCCCTTATGAAGCATCTCAGTCAAATATTGTAAAATCTGAGGTAAATTGGGCACTGCTGCAGTCATCCCTTAAGATTGGTTCCAGGTACAAAATCTTTTCCATTTTGCCGCATAAGATTTTCTAGTACTAGGCCTCCTAGCCTCTAAAATTATATCCATCACTGATTTACTGAGGGATGGTAAAGGAGAGATTAGGTAATTAGCCAGGCTGCCAGGTTCAGGGTTTGCAGCTGAGGGTGCAGAATCTGGTTCTCCTGCTGAGACAACAGGGAAGGAGTCCGAGGCAGGCGCCATGGGGCCAAGCACGACACACTGTGCAGGAGGGGTACCAGTGTTGGCGTGACCAGTCTGATGCAATTAAAATCATCTTCGGCTTGTCCTGTTTGATCTTTAGTAGTACCTCGGAGAGCAGAGGCAGAGGAGGAAAGGCATAAACTGATAGGTTTTTCCAGCTGAAGGATACAGCATTCACTTTCCAAGCTAGTTTGTGGGGAATCCTTGTGCAAAATTTGTTCAACTGATGGTTCTGGGGGGAGGCAAACAGGTCTATATCTGAGCTCCCCCATTTGCTTGTCAACATGTTGAAAATCCTTGGTTCCAGTTTCCACTCGTGTGGGTCCATGAGGTTTCTGCTTAGTCCATCTGCCAGTGTATTTAGTTTTCCTGGCAGGAATTGAGCTTGTAGATTCACTTGGTAGCTCAAGGCTGTGTTCCACAATGCCAAGGCTAGTCTGCAGAGGGGGTAAGAGTGTGTACCCCCCTGCTTGTTTATGTACCACATGACCATGGTGTTGTCTATCTTTACCATTAGTTGTCCTGGAAGAATGTGGTTCTTGAAGGTTGTCAAAGCATTCTGCACAGCTAACATTTCCTTTTGATTTATGTGTAGGTGCATTTGACTTGGGTTCCATTTGCCCTAAATGCACTTCCCTGCCAGGTGAGCCCCCCCATTCATAGTCTGATGCATCTATTGTTAAGGTTTGGGCGGCAGGCAGTAGTGTGAATGGTAGTCCCTTGTTTTGGTGGCAGGCCTCTGCCCACCAAAGGAACTCTAGGCATAGGCAAGGTATAATAGGAATCATAGCTTCTAGATCCTGTGAATGTTAACACCATAGGCTTTTGAGATACCATTGCAGTTTCCTCATATGCAGCCTTGCAAATGGAATTAGAAGAATGCAGGAGGTCATGAACCCCAAGGCTTGCAGTATTTGCCTTACAGATAAATGGGTTTTTGTGGCAACTTGCTTGAAGTAGGTTGTCAAATGAGTCCGTTTCTCCGGCGTGAGGAAAGCCATCTGGGAAGTTGTATTCAAGCTTGCTCCCAGGAATATAATTTGTTGGCAGGGTACCAGGTGTGATTATGGTGTACCCCAGACAAGTCAGTACCCTCTGAACAAAGGCCAGACGATTCAAAAGTATGTCCTGGTTTTCTGCCTGAACTAGACAATCAACCAGGTATGGATATATTTGAATATTTCTTTGCCTGCAGAATGTAATGACTGGAGCTGGGCACTTTGTGAATACCCTGGGCGCAGTAGATAAGCCAAAGGGCAGTGCAGAGAACTGATAGTGCATGTAGCCTGCTTTGAAGTGTAGGTATCTTCTGCAAGGCTCCCTGATAGGGATGTGCAGGTATGCTTCTTTTAAGTCTAGTGTTGCCAACCACGTACCTTTGCCTAGCATAGGAAGCAGCTGGTGAAGAGTCAGCATCTTGAATTTTGGAATTACCAGAAAGGTATTTAGAGTAGAAAGGTCCAGGATAGGACGCCATGTATTGCCTTTTCTGGGTACCAGAAAAAGTCTAGAATAGAAACCTTGTCCCTTTTTCTCTTCTGGTACCAACTGAATAGACCCCATGCTTAAGAGAGAGAGTACTTGATTTTGGGCCTCTGCCCACTGATTTGGAGGTAGAGCCGGCCACCCGCTTGGTGCTGGTAAGGTGTGGAAGTGAAATCTATATCCTTGGGACACTATATTTAAAACCCATTTGTCCTGGGTAATGAGTTCCCAGTTTTTGGCCTGCAGACCAATATTTCCGCCTAAAGGAGCATTCAGTTGGGAAGTGCTTGGAAGTTTTAAAAGCAAGTCATTGAGACAGTTTTCCATAGAGGGGAGTCTTACTACTCCCTGATTTGGGTGCGGAAACCCCCCACTGCTTAGTCTTGTGTGTCCCCTCAGACTGAAACCTGGGGTTTCTGCTGTGTCTGGGTTTGGCATGAGAAGACCTGGAAGGGGCTGGAAAGGACCAATTCTTAGAGGGCCAGTGCCTACTAAATCTAGGTGGCTGAACTTGTAAGAAATCTTTAAGAGTTTGCATAAATTTAGCTTTATCTTCCATCTTTTTAAGAACTCTCTCAGCCTTGTTGCCAAACAGGCAGTCCTGATTTAAGGGAGCATCCAACAATTTAGCTTTAACACGATCAGGCAAAGATTGCTCCTTAAGCCAAGCATGCCTTCTGGGCACAGACCCAGTAACAGCAGGCCTGCAAGAGGCCTCTAATGAATCAAATCTACATTGCAAAGTATGTTTTCCAACCTGTTCAGCAGAATGCATTAAATCCTGTAATTCTTTATTTTCCACACAGTCAGGAATCAACATCATTTTCTGTTTAAGCAATCCAATAACATGTTGCTGATACGTTAACATATGAAACATGGAGTTTAAAGCCCTAATGGCCAAGGTTGCAGAAGTGTAAACCTTCTTAACCCATCTATCCAGCGCCCTGGAGTCTCTATCAGAAGGGGTAGGATTTTTAGCAGTAGAAGCCTTAATGCCCTTGGGTCCCTTGTGAAATAGTCTCTGGATCCGCAATAGGATTTTTAAAAAGGAACCTGTGCGAATCAGGAACGCTGTAATATCTTTCAGGTTTTCTGGGAGAAGGAGGCAAAGAATCAGGGGCCAAACTAGATTCCGAAAAAGCATCATCAACAATGTCTAGTACAGGAGGAATAGCTAAAGGCCTATGCTGAGGCAGGAGTAAGAAATCCCTAAGCCTCTTTTTTGAATCAGAAAAAATCCTGGCATTCCCAGTTGAAATGCTCCCTTAGAGTATGTAAGGTTTCACCAAAAGAAAAATCCTCTGGAGGGGAAGCAGAAGGAATAGAGTCCTCTGCATCAGAATCCTCATAAGTAGATAAGGGCAAATCCAGATCATCAGAAAAATCAGAATCCTGATCAGACGATTCATAAACAACTTCAGTCCTAGGTCTCTTAGAAGGCTGAGGTTGGCTTCCCCTGATTAGAGTTATAAGATCTTCAGCCATTCTTATCATTTGTTTTTTAGGCATAGAGACCTGAGCATGCGGTTTTTTAGATATGGTTTGAGATTTAGGCCTAAATGAAGAAGGAGGCATTGGTTTAATATGCAAGTCCATAGGCCTGAATACACCCTCAGAAGCCGGTGCCTGCACAGCGGCTCCAGACCCATCCAAGGTAGAGACATCCGCGGGTTCCATAGTTGAAGCATCTTGCAGCAATGGGTCTCAGTAGAGGCCTGCGAATCAGAAGTAGTGGGTATCAGGGGCTGCAAAAGTGCCTCACTGAGTACCGGTGAACTGGTGACTGGCTTAGGAGAAGCATCGTCGGCAGTTTTGGACATTGGCGGCCTTTTTCTGTCTTTATCTTTGCGTTTTTTTGAAATCGTGGTAGTCGGATTCTGGATAATTAAACCAAGAACCAAAATATTTAGAGGCAAAAATATACTGACGAAGGACAGTGCGCTGATTAAATTAAGCACAAAACCGACAGTAAGGTACATCGTGGTCAGGGCCTAGGCAAGAAATACAGTACGAATGAAAATCTTTATGAGGTATTTGCTTTCCACAAGTAATGCAATTATTAACTTTTGCTGACATCGGTAAGGAGCAAGAAAAAGTTTCCCCAATGAGGTAGTTAACTTTAGTTGAAGACTTCGGTTCTGAAACTCGAAAACGAAAATTTCAGGAATTGGCAAACTGGCACTTGCGAAGTGCTTCTGCTTTGGGCACCGCACGGCAAGAAAAACTGATGTAATGCTGGCGGCTGCATGTTTTATACCCCTGACGACCTGACATCACGGAAGAAGGGACAGCAACCGACGCAGGACCCAAGACTTTGTTAATCAGGCCGACTGAGGGCTACTGCAAGCAAATAACCCAAATGTAATGACTGCAACAGTAAAACACGAAGAACATCTAATATAACAAATTTGTGTCTGCAGTTTATTATGAAAATTCTTATGAAAAAAATACGTTCACATCCCATAACATAGTATACAACAAAGAGTAGCTCACCAAACAAAAGATACGATATCTGCCTTACGTCATTTTTGCACAGTCAGCTAATAGGTTACTGAATACAAATGAAGAATGGTACAATATTAATTCTTGAAATTACTGCAACACCAAATGTGCAGACGTCTGCCTGGAATATACCCATACCCACCTGTTTAAACAAAAGAGTAACAAGAACTGGTAATCCACAAACCTTAAGAAAACAAATGATCTTACTTGGAAGGCCGGTAATGCACTTCTTAATGCATACACTTCCCTACTAATTTTAAGCTATGTTTCATCAACTCCTGATTTCAGTATTCTGTCATTAAGTTATTCACCCCTGCTCAATCTCTGTGCTGTATTATGCCCAACAGTACATCCTTCCAAAAAACTTAATTTGCTATGCTGCGGAATACCATCTGCAAACGGATACAGCATTATTTTATCTCAGCATTGTTTCAGTGGTTCCCAAAAGAGGATACTTCCACGGTCTAACAAATGTACAGTAAAAATGTTTCACAAATATAAATGTCACCTTATTTACAACAAAGAAGGCCACCATGCCATAGACCAGAACTTTATGTTTGTATCATAAATAACATCACATCGGGCACCTTCAGACAGCAGGGACATTCAGACTAGAAGGAATGTGACAGACTATATCCACCAGTTTGTTTCATCAGAATACTCTAGATCATGTAAATGCAAAGTACGTACGATTAAATTTAAGATGTGAACCTAGTTAAAATTTTCATATAAATGTATGTTACACCTATTTACATAACTAAATCACTTACAGCCAATTTTTTTCACTGCTGACTGGCCAACCCAGACACAGTCCCTAGTCCAAAAGCCCCTATTTAGACTACACCATGCACCACAGATGATGTATAAAACCTATGCACACTACCTAAATTCCTTTGCAGTAGGAACTAAGGCAATTAACAAAGCCTACTGAAGTTAATGATAAAATGCTACTCAACATAAAAAAAACAAACAAAAAATAAAAAATGGACCATACAGGGAGGGGGGGGGTCTATTTTGTGTGATAAATCCAATATCTTATATTGTATGATTAGAGTAGTCTGTAGAGCATTCATGCCCTTAACCTATAGCCGAGCAAACTTCCATGTATTACAGACCAGGCCTCTATGTATTACATATACACACACATCTGATTTTTATTGTGTTGTAACTAGGACCACTTAATCTTAATCCCAAATTCAGGGTAAAGCACAGATTAGGCTTTCAGTTAACATAAACCAAAGAGGTGACAATTACACAGAAGTACAAGTAGAACAGATCATTCAAATGTGCAGGAAAGAACAACGCAATGCAGACTTTGAAGAAAAAGGCAGACAATGATGAGGGCATCCAGCCAAGAGTTCAGCAGATTGTGTGAAAGAACACTGAGAAAAGTAGATACAAATGTTGAAAAAGGTAGGAAAGAGAGCGAGTCTAAATAGAGTGAAGTGGTGACTGTTAACACAACACTCTGACCCCACATAAAAATGGAAAAAAGTGGGTTGAGGATGATGATGATGATGATATCTGTTACATTTTTCATTCTGCTATGCATTAGAATAAAGCCAGTAGCTGGCATACGTAAGATGCAGTTAAGAACAAACTGGGTGTTTAGGAAAGGATGGCAGTGAAAATAAAATGTCTATTATAAACTCATGGTAGTGGAATTATCTTGGTAGGATAGGTGACAGGTACTTCTACTCAGTTGTTTACTAATCAAGATAAGGGTACCAGTACCTTCAAAGGAGACAGAATGTAATGAGAAAGTCAAACACTGCTTACATATATACTGAAAGGCAAGGAACAAACACTAGCTACTTCCATATGTACTGAAAGGCAAGGAACAAAGTCAAGCACTGCTATGACGTACTGAAAGACAAAGGCAAGGAACAAAGTCAGACACCGCTTCCTTATGTACTGACGGACAAGAAAGGCAAGGAACAAAGTCAAACACTGTTTTCATATGTAAAGGCAAGGAACAAAGTCAAACACTGTTTTCATATGTAAAGGCAAGGAACAAAGTCAAACACTGCTTACATATGTGCTGAAAGACAAGAAAGGCAAGGAATAAACTGAAGCACTGCATATGTACTGAAAGACAAAGGCAAGGAATAAAGTCAAACACTGTTTTCATATGTAAAGGCAAGGAACAAAGTCAAACACTGCTTACATATGTGCTGAAAGACAAGAAAGGCAAGGAATAAACTGAAGCACTGCATATGTACTGAAAGACAAAGGCAAGGAACAAAGTCAAACACTGTTTCCAGATGTACGTAAAGACAAAGGTAAGGAGCAAAGTCAAACACTGCTTCCATATATACTGAAGGACAAGAAAGGCAAGGAATAAAGTCAAGCACTGCTTCCATATGTACTGAAAGACAAGAAAGGCAATGAACAAAGTCAAGCACTGCCTCCATGTGCACTGACAGACAAGAAAGGCAAGGAACAAAGTCAAACACTGCTTCTGTATGTACTGAAAGACAAGAAAGGCAATGAACAAAGTCAAGCACTGCTTCCAGATGTAAAGGCAAGGAACAAAGTCAAACACTGCTTCCATATGAGCTAAAAGACAAGAAAGGCAGGTAATAAAGTCAAACACTCCTTCCATATGTACTAAAAGCCAAAGGCAAGGAACAAAGTCAAACACTGCTTCCAGATGTAAAGGCAAGGAACAAAGTCAAACACTGCTTCCATATGAGCTAAAAGACAAGAAAGGCAGGTAATAAAGTCAAACACTCCTTCCATATGTACTAAAAGCCAAAGGCAAGGAACAAAGTCAAACACTGCTTCTGTATGTACTGAAAGACAAGAAAGGCAATGAACAAAGTCAAGCACTGCCTCCATGTGCACTGAAAGACAAGAAAGGCAAGGAACAAAGTCAAACACCGCTTCTGTATGTACTGAAAGACAAGAAAGTCAACGAAAAAGTCAAACACTGAGTCAATATGTACTGAAAGACAAAGGCAAGAAACAAAGTCAAACACTGCTTCCATATGTACTGACGGACAAGAAAGTCAAGAAGTCAAACAATGCTTCCAAATGTACGTAAAGACAAAGGCAAGGAACAAAGTCAAACACTGCTTCCATATGAGCTAAAAGACAAGAAAGGCAGGTAATAAAGTCAAACACTCCTTCCATATGTACTAAAAGCCAAAGGCAAGGAACAAAGTCAAACACTGAATTAATATGTGCTGAAAGACAACGGCAAGGAACAAAGTCCTTGCACTTTTGGAAGGAAGACTGGGCAAATATTGCCAAGTCAAGATGTCCCATACTGATAAGACTCCTACCCAAGAAGACTGAATGCTGTAATTAAATCAAAAGGTGCTTCAACAAAGTATTAGTTTAAGGTTGTGCACACACAACAAAGTATTAGTTTAAGGGTGGGCACATTTATGCAACCAGCATAGTGTACTTTTTTTATTTTTTATATTTTTTCCCACAACAACTTGTTTTTCAATTGAATTGTACAGGTTATTGGTCACATTACAGGTGGGAAAAGTGTTAACATGATTTATTGTGGTCTAATTTTTTATATCACAAAAACCTGGCATTCTGGCATTTTAACAGGGGTGTGTAAACTTTTTTATATCCACTGTATGTATGTGTGTGTGTGTGTGTGTGTGTGTATATATATATATATATATATATATATATATATATATATATATATATATATATACATACACACACACACAAACATATCTATGTGTATGTATATACTCTCATATAAAAATATTAATGAAGCTGCTTTATACCCCACCTCTTAACCACAACAATATTTTCTGCCCTACCTAGTTCCTTCTATCACCTCCATTTCTTTGAATTTGTACGCACTAATTACATGCTCTGTTATATGTTTGACAAGCCCACTAATACACCTCTTTAAATGCTCACTGTCTGACATCAGTCAATACTTAAGTATATTTATAAATAAATACACAAATATTAACGGATGTCTGTTTTAAAAAAATGTAATTATGTTGGAACTTTTCTCTCCAGATCTCTACTGAAAATGGTTTCTGACTAAACCCAGTCAAACAAATCTGGAAAATAAAAACAAAATAAAATGAAAATAAAAAATGTATTCTTTATTGCATGGCATTGTGTTTGACTAAGTTTCATAATGCCATGACTCCAATGCTCTCACCATTGTAATGAATTTCAGTATAGTCACAAATTGCAGCAATACTGCTTTTGAAATCACAAAACTGTGGGGTAATAAGGTTACCCACAAGGATGACCAATCTGAGCTAGTGCCATTGTGTAAAGGGAAAAAGCCTTAACTATGGGCAGGCAACCTAGGTTTGATTAACAGCTCATGCATTTGTGGTGCTGCCAGGGATAGACCTATTGTCAACTTTCTGAACTGTCAGGTTTACAGTGGCAGTTTTCTGAGGCAAAATGTTACTGGGCCTAACAGCCATAAATCAGTTTTGCTAACAGTAAAATGAAAGTAGGCAAAAGAGAGACAAGTACAAAGGTTACAATTCCTACAGAGCAAATGAAGTAAAGTTTGTCCTGAGACCAACAATATAATCTGTAACAATTTCAACATGAGTAAACACAAATACATGCCAAAATTTCACACAGAGAAACTATGACAACAGCCCTGAACAGTGAATCCTTACCAGTGTACTCAGCTTCTTACATCTGACAAGATATAAGGCAAGGCCATCTCCTAAACTTCTGAAAGATGGCTGTTTATTAACCAGTCTGCCTATTCCCATTAATACACGCAACAAACTGTCATATCTGATATGATTCATGTAAGAGAACAGGTCATAAGCCCCCTTTCGGCCATGACTTGGGCTACAACATACATAAAGTCATTCGTTCTTTGTAGAATTACAAGCAACATTACAACAATATTCAGTGGGAACAAATATATGCGTCTAAATATGAAAGCTATAGCAGAAAGTGAATTTTTTACACAGATATGTTCGATAGGGAACATTCCTAAACATTGATGTGAAGATTAGCCACTGTCTGTATTAACACAGACATTTTAAACAGAATGAGTAATATATTTATTTTGCTTTCACGTTTTAGGTTACAAGTAGGACTGGATCATAAGGGCCCTTTTCATCTTCGAACAGTTATGAAAAAAAACTTTGTAACACAAGATACTGAATTATATGGCGCAAACAGAACAAGAGTCAAGAGTCACTAAATAATATTTGGGTAGTTATAATGATGTTTTCATTATACACAAAGTTGTTGACTAAGTTAATTTTATAGCATATATAACACACATACACATCATACATATCACATTAAATAGCATTTTGGCTGTTTTGGCTTTTAGATGTTAAAAGGTTTATTTAGCAAATACACTTACATATGTCTACACTAAATTTAGTGAAATCCTTAGCTAATGAGAGAGACTTAAATCAACTTAACTTGTGATAACCACTTATCCTAAGTCCTCCCCCATGATGCATATCCTTACTCATCAAAAGAACACCGTAAAACACTTTAGTAAACAAGCAATAACTATATCACTATACACAAATTAATACGGAGAACATCATTTCAGGTGGTTTAAAATGAAACTGAATATAATAAAGCATATGCATAACAAATTATTATCAAAAGTATTTCATAGACTCAATAAATAAAACTTTATACAAGGGATTACTTTAAGTCATTACTGAGTCCAAGTGGCTGCAATGTATTACACTTACAAAGAAATAACCTCATTTTGACATATTAATTGTAAAATATGCTGTAATAACAAATTTTTACACTCTTTGTTAACAACAAAGGACTGACTGTAAAGGACTCTGTGACCCTGATGACTTGCTAAAAATATTCTGCTTTTGGGCTAGTAAGTGCCACCATTGTGACTGCCCATCAAGTGTTCAAAGCCCATCAGTCTAATTTTTCTTAATATTTCTGACAGGAGTATTAGTACACCATATGTATTGCATGACACTGATGTTTAGTTAGAATTATACTGTTTCATCCCCTTAATGAGATATACTGTTTTTTTAGCCTTGAATGGGGAAACAAAACATCCAGAGTAATGGTACCCGTCTGAAGTAATGTTGCCCACTGAAGGGTATTCAAAAAAAAAAAAAGAATTTACAAGACTGCTTTGTAGACTCAGGAAAGTCTTATATGAAATTTTTGGGACAGTGGAAAGTTATTTCTTTAATCCTGTATCTGTTAGTACTTCTTATTAATGTTTTCAATAACTCATTAAACTATATGTGTGTGTGTGTGTGTGTGTGTGTGTGTGTGTGTGTGTGTGTGTGTGTGTGTGTGTGTGTGTGTGTGTGTGTGTGTGTGCGTGTGTGAGAGCGACAGAGAGTCAGAGAAAGAGACAGACACAGACAGGGACAAATAACTGATTTGGATAGATGCTCAGCCAGTTTCGTAAAAATGTCACTTTTAATGTTCCCCTTTTCCTTTTCACCAGTACCAACCTATGGGTTCTTTAAACTTTAACAGTATGCATCCACCAAACTCAAAAAAAGTGTATCATATAGCCCGTCTAATTCAAAAGGCTATGTCTACAGTCAGCCCATTGACAGCACTGTACTATTTCTCATCTCACCAACCCATTACTAAACATGAGGATGCATTTTATAGCCTGTGAACAAACCACCCGAAACAAGCTGAAAAGGTGCAATACTTCCTTAGTAGAACAATAATATGGTTGGAATACTTAAACTGTTCAGAAAGGCTAAGGAAACTGGCATTATATTCTGCTTCTTACAGGTTACTTAAAGATGACCTTTGCTTGGTGTATAAGCCAATTTGTGATTAGTCCTATTTGAAAGACTGTCCCTGTAATGCAGCTGAAGGGAGTTAACACCAGATCAGGGGATCTAAACTATTAGCTACCACTGGTCTTATCAGATATATGCAGTACTGTATAATTGTTACAATATAATTCAGGATTCTATCCTATTTTCAGTGAGCAGATATACCACTTTCCCACTTAAAGCAGTCTTAGATACGGTACTAGCTGCCACATGTGGTCTTCTCAGGTTATCCCCAATCCAGACTGTTCTATTATAAAAGATAACCTGGGACCACCGCCCCACTTGCACAGAATACGTTTATTGCTTTCTCACTGAAATCAGCAAATGGCATGATACCATCTAATTCAAACAGAGTATTAGCAAGTAGTACATACATTTTATAATATAATCTATCTGTACCATTCACAAATAAAAAATATATATATTAATTTCCCACTGAAATCGATGTTTGCCATTTTATCATCTCCCCAAAAGTCTTATCAGCAATCCAGTATTGTTAGCATTTACTCTACTCTCAAAGAGCAAACAGTGTTTTTGCATTGAAAGCAGTGTACATATATTATATCTGCTCCAAATGGTCTTATAAGTAATGCAAATGGTTGTCACAGTATAGTATGAAACATCTATGCTGCTTACGCAGAGTAATATTGCTTTCTCAGTGAAAATAGCCTTTGATACTTTACTATTTGCCACCATAACCTTATCAGGTAATCCACAGTTTATATGGTTATGACAAAATATTTTGGGGCTACCACCGTGCTTACAAGAGCAAATGCACTGCTTACTCAGTGAAAGCAACCAGTGATGTGCTGCTGTCTGGCCCATTCAATGGCACATTACAAATCCAGAATGCAATATGATTCTTGCAACAGTCTAAGGCATTTATCCCACTTATAAATAGAAAATATATTGTTTTCCAGCTGAAGCAAAACTTTGTGTTACTATCTGCTTCCCATGGTGTTATAAGCAATCCACAGTACTGTACAGCTGCTACATTATAATCTGGAACATCTGCCCTACTCACACATGCACACTAAATATGATTTATCACTGAAAGTTACCTATGCTATGTTATATGCCCTCCATTGTCTTAAAAGGGAATTCATGGCAGTATATGACTGCACAAAGTTTCCCTCACATACAGCAAATATATTACTTTATACTGAATGCAGCTACTGATGACTGTATGGTACACTGTGATCCTATTGGCATTTGCTAGTGCTACTAACACTGCTCATTACATGAAGTCCAAGTGCAGCACTCCCTTCTCATTCCCACCACACATGCCACTCTGTTAGTATATTAACAAATGGACTGATGAACTTTATGAGCAATGTCTGCTTCCATATATGTCAGGTATATCTAAACAAGTAACGTTACTGCTTAAGTAACATACCGTAACAGGCAATGAAATGGCTAGTTATGAACTGTTACTGTATCACAGGGAGATTAAAAAGACATGTTAAATGTCAGTGTACCATCTTACTTGTACTTACTGTAAAACTTAGGGTCACTGTGACGAACCAAGGACCACATACAAAAAGTGAAAAATTCCAACAAGAAAGATAACAACTAAATTACATACAGAAATCCTGCTAGAGAATCTATACCTCCTTCCACTGTTAAAAATTATTATGGCTACTTCAAGGTTGCAGCAAAAAGGGGCATTTATAAAATGTTGTTTGTTGTAGTCTTGGCATCTTGCTTTCACTATAGGTTGTGGAATTATTTTCTAATCTGCATCATTTTGGCAACGTCTGTTTCATAAAAGAAAACTACATAAAGGGCAGGAAGTTAAAACAATGGAACATAAGTGCAGGATTAATTACAACTCCACAAACATCCTTTAACCATAGACTGTGTATTAATGATTTAGAAACCTGTTCAAGATACAGTGACAGAGGAAGAATAATGAAGCTCACACTGATAGTGGATCTGTGCAGCAAAAATGCTTCTGAGCTTTTCTACTGGGTAAACAGAAAAAGTAATAAAGGAAATATGCAACTTCAGAAGCAGCCAGACTCAGAGATTCAGCATTCTATTTAGTTAGTGGCGTGGCAACTTAAAGCTTTCATGTAGTGAAGAAAATAACACTTACCATTTCCCGAAAAAGCTTTAAACTGAATGTGAGTACACTTAATAAGCTTAGGTACAGAACTGTGACTGAGACACATCACACAAACCAAAGTATATATCACACCACATGTACAGTATACTGTGGAACTTGAAACGTCACTTAAATCAAAACCCGTGGCCCTCCTTCAAAAACAGGCACTTGTGTATGCTGACAAAGACAAAACAAAAAAGAAATGCTTTTTTAAAATCTCAATCCTTCCCTGATTTTACTTACTGGCCATAGTATAACAATAGGCCATCTATGTTGTCATTAGCAATGTGAATACCAATCTCTTATTGTCTCAGATTTCTGCTGTGGTAGCAGTAACCTTAAAATCATGCAGAATGCCAATAACATATTTTTACACACAACCCCTAAGTGGTGTCACCTGGAGATTAGCATCAACCATTTTTTATCTTGTTTGTTGCAGATCTCCAACTTTAAAAAGTTTACTACTTTATCAAGGAAAGAGCTAACCACTATCTGTTCACGTGTTTAAGGTGCTGCATGCACAAAGAAACAGAAGTAACACACGTTCTACTACAGTATATCTCTTATGAAAATCATTACTGATTTCTATAGCTAGCTTGCAGGTGTTTTATAACAGTAAGAAACAAAACCTTAAGCACCAAATAACAATAGTCCTTCCAAGCAAATGCTTACTACAACAAGAAATCAATACAGTACAAATCAAAAATATGCACTGCTGAAGATGATGTTAATCAGATGCACAATAAAAGTGTATGTGTGTATGCAGGCAAACAGTATACAAGACTAAATTATTATATAAGATGAAATAAAAATACTTAAACACAATTCTATTCAGAGTACAGGGATTGCTGAGGGTGTACAACAAGCAGATATTGTTACTGCTCAGCTGACAGATAGGATATGCAAATGACTGCTAGAATTCTTCCCATGGGAACAGCCCAATTAACACCACCTTGGATGCAAATCATCAAGCGTCAGCATACAGGTACCTTTGCTTTTCTAGGTGTTCGAGATAAGGATATATTTTTCTCAGTGTACTGCATGTGTGAAAAAGCTGGCAAAACTATAGTCTTGCTTATGTCTTAATCACAAGCAGCGTTTTCTTTGTGATTCTGTAGAAATGCTGTCACTGTCAGAATAAAATAAAATTTTAAGCACTTTGCTATAACTTCTAGATACTGCAGCAGATAAAAAGCTGAAAATGGCAAATGTAATATCTTAAGTCCTTATGTCTTCAGTTATAGTTACTATATCCTCGTGTCCTGTAAAATTATACATACAAATCACAATGCAAAAGGGTATGCCACTATTCAATGCCCTCAGTCTGAAATCAATAACACACTCAAAATCCTGAAGCATCTTTATGTGAAATGTAATCAATCAGAACAAAGAAGATAATTAGGATTTATACGTATGCCTACAGCAGGATGGACTTCTGGACTTCCAACTTAAAAGGACACAAGCTGTGAATGATAAAAACAAAAGGGAAAGAAAGAACTAACAATAGCACATAACCTGCTGTGGTACATTAAAGGAAAGATCTGGGGAATTATTACAAATACAAGAAATAAGGTTGGAGACATATGGGGGAGGAAGATGAGAAGCAGATTCGAAAAAACAAAATACATGACGTGATCATGGGACACACTGCTAAGGGAATCTAACCATCAGGCCAAAGCAGGTCTATAAAAAGAAGTGGCTAGAGAAACAAAAGATGGACATTTGAACATTTTCAGGCATATAGAGACATGCAGAAAAACCTCAAAACTAAGCTACTCTTAAAAAGGGGAATTAACAGATGTAGTACCATGCTGAAAAAGGACGAATGGATTTAAAGGACCTGACAGCCATGAGCTAGGCAGGTGCTAAATGAAATGGAAATCATGCCAGGTGGAAGGTTAACAAATCTGTTTACTGCAGTGGTGTGTAAAGATGGGAAAACATCAAAATAAATAAGGAAGGGTACAGGGAAGAGCTAGGTTATTACTGGAAAGCTGAAACAATTACAGCCAGTGAGATTTCAAAGCTTGAGTGAATTAAAGCAGCTGGTCAAATTCTTGATTCCACCAACTCCTGCAAATACCCAGTTTTGGTAAAAGGAAAGTAGAGTTGTGTAAAATCTTACCATAACAGTTATGTCCTTGCCTTCACTGCTGCAGTATTCATCACATGTGGGATTCCCTGCCATAACGTCTGGCCAGTGTACCAAAGCCTATCATTGCTTTAAGGTATGTTGAATGTCACCCAAACACTCCTCGCGTAGGGTAGGGCATAAACAGGACATGTTAGACAGACAGGTATGTGTTCACAGACTATTCCTTCTCTGGAACAGGCTTCACATCCAGGCAAAGCAGTGTTCTTCTCTAACCCAATTCAAGCATAACTTGGATCACTGAATCTGGAATCAAAAATGTATCCTGGTCAAGTATGTCCTAGTAGACACAGGCAGCCTGTAAATGCTTAGTCACCCAAGACAAAGTGTACATATACCCCCTTAAAATATCCATAGGGTATCAAAACTAGTCAAAAACATTTAAGGAAGGCTAGGCTTAAAAAGGCCCCATGGGGGTCATTAACCTGGCAATCAGCCATGAACAAAGAGTCAGTCATGTAGATCTGAAAATATGGAAAATGGGTATGTACTGAGCCACTACTACCAACATGCACCTGATGAAAACATTAGACGCAGAGGACAGTCCAGACAGGAAGGCCCTGAACAGAAAATTCACAATTAATTATAATTCTTCACTACAAGCCTCCAATTTTATCTTTTTTCTTTGCCTTCTACTGCATTAATGCACTGTCTTACTCTTTTTCAAGTTAGCAGTGTACACAATGCTTCTGCAATTAATTCCAGCTTACTCCATGCATCTTTTGTGCACGATATGCACTGTCGCTATATTCCCTTCTTACACATATTTTTCTTCTACCTCTTCTTCATTATTCTGTATTCCATCTTTATTACATAATGTAAGCAACAAGAAGGGGGAGGAGTCCTTAACAGCATCATCTATGTTAAATCAGCAAAGGCATTATGGTTTCTGCTAGATAACATAACAAAAATACACATCCATTTATAAACCTCTACATTTAAGTGTGTCTCCTAAAATTATTTAGACGGGGATTGGGTAAGCGCTCTCTAACACATTTCAAAGACTTTCAGCCCTACCACCAGTATGCAACAAAGATGATACTTTAAGCTATTACAATAAAAGGAAATGCTCCTCAAGACTGAACCTATTGACTTTCAAATGCCTAAGCAGTAGTGAGAGTTTTACTTGATAACGTCAGGTACAGTGCCTATTTATTTATTTATTCCAGTTTGACTTAAAAATGCATTTACGCCAATGGGCTAATTTCAAGGTATGTTCAAAACTGCAGAGCAACTGACTTCCAAAACACATACACTTTATACAGCATACCATGACATTAAGTGAGTTCATGGTCTCCCTTTCCTGACAGCAGCCTTATAATATATTTTCTACTAACAGTCAACATATCTCATAATAAAAACTTTTACAGCTGTGATATCACTTAAGTGATATGCCTCAAACTACTTAATTACTGCCTAATGCAAGTCTCTTCTCAAATTTTCTTTTCTGAAAAACTATACTAAAACATTTTATTCATCTACTATGCTATGTTACAATCATCTGCCATGCCATTATATTTTTCTGACACAGCTAAGCACCTCATTTTTGGTCAAGTTTGTACAGAGATGTTTGCCATTATAGGAATAATTTTTATGTGCTTCATCAGATATTTTTATTGTAATCCATACTAGTCTTGTTACAGCTTTTGCATGCTATAGTACTTAGTTGTTCTAATGTTGATTATGTGAACTAAGTCCTTTTTGCATCAATGCAACTGATTATGCGTCCCTTTCTACATAGAGGCAACTGATTATTTATCTCTTTATGTAGAAAACGACAACAACCACAACAAAACAGTTTACCTAATAACCACCATGTAAACCCACAAATTCAAGTTTACTCAACACATCTTCTAGCTCCTCAGCTGCAACAGCCTTCTCAGCAATTAAACCCCAGTTAATCAATGCACATATATAGGTTCATAGGTAGGTACTAGGCTATCTGCCCGAGGGCATTTATAGGCCTAGCCAGAGTGTGTCAGCTTTCACCGCCCCATTGATTAATTAACTGAGCCTCTGTCAAGAAGAGCCAATAAAATGATCCCAGGGGTGTAATGTCTGTTACCCATCCACTTGTCAAGGTTTCTCTTGAAGAGCGTTAGTGAGGGGCTCTGCCTAATGTAGTTAGGAATTTTGTTCCAAAGCATGGGGAGTCTCTGTGACAGGAATCTATCCCTCCAGCATGTTCTATTTATTGTTGTGGCGAAGTTTAGCTCACTAGCGCGAGTGGGTCGCAGTGATTTGAATTTCTTTAGGTGGAGCATGTCCATCAATTCTGAGTTGGACATGGCTTTGTAAGTCATGCAGAGATCACCTCTGAGTAAGCGATATGCCACTGAGTACAGCTGGAGTTTTTCCAGTTGGGCTGCATAGGGCATATGTTTAAGGCCAGTAATCCTCTTGGTGAGGTACTTTTGCGGTCTTTCCACCTGTTGGAAGTGTCTTGTGAGGTACATCCCAAATGGGGCATTGTACTCTATGATGGGTCTGATGAGTGACGAGTAGAGGGGCACTATAACTACTTTATTTCTAGATGTGAACCCTTTAGTAATCAGATGGGCTACATAGAAGGACTTCCTAACTACTTTGGCGATATGACTGTCAAAGGAGAGATTACTATCTACCTGGGTCCCCAGATCTCTTATTACCTCTTCTGTATTAAGGAGGCTGCCACCTATGTGGTAATTCATGGGTGTTTTGTTTTTCCCAAATGGGATGACTATGCATTTTTTGGCATTTAGCTTGAGACCATGACTTTGACACCAGGTGTCTGTCTCAGTAAGGCCCTTTTGGAGAATGTCCGTGTCAGCCGGAGAGTCAATTATGGCTCCCAGTTTGCAGTCATCGGCAAACTTGGTTAGCCATAGTCCTCCTGTGTTTGCCTGTACTTTTGAGAAGTATATGCCGAACAGTATGGGTCCCAGGACCGAGCCTTGTTGGGCACCACTTGTGATTGGTTTAGAGATGGACCTGGAGCCCGCTATTCTTACCGTGTGAGTTCTGTCTGTAAGCCAGTTGGCAACCCATCTCGTGACGTAGGGGTTTATGTTCAGGCTGGTGAGATTTTCTATAATTTCCGAGTGGGGAATGGTATCAAAAGCCTTGGCAAGGTCAAGGAAGGCTGTGTGAACCACCTTCCCCTCATCTATGGCCTTCGTGACTGTCTTGAAGAAGTCAACCAGGTTTAGTAGGCATGCTCTGCCCTTAACAAAGCCAAACTGGGTCGGGTAAAGTGTTTGGAGGTTCCCAATGTCTTTGTTAATGAGTTATATGATGATGCGCTCCATAGCCTTGCAGACCAGGCTAGTCAGGCTTATGGGGCAATACTTACCAGGGTCAGTTGTGGCCCCTCCTTTGTGGAGCGGAATAACCATTGCTGTGTGCCATTCTATGGGCACGTTGCCTGTGGAGAGGCTGAAGTTGAACAGTGTGTTTAGTTGGTGGTTAGTCCGTTCTGTAGTTCGTGCAAGATGCAGCCTGGGACACCATCTGGACCCATTGACGCTGTGCTTTTGGCTTTTGAACGGGCTGTTTTCACCTGTACATATGTGATTTCCGAGACACTACACTTTTCCAGTATTGCTCTACCCCAATAAAAAAACATAGTAAGACCATTGATCATATGCAATAAAAATGAATAAGTGAATACATACTTAAGTAAGCCACATTTTAAACATATATAAAATTAATTAATTATTGCACTCCACTTCTTGATTTAATCCAAACACTACCTTTACATTATACTGTAATGTAAAACAAGCTTTCTTTCATCCTGAAACTCGAGTATATAGGTTTACATGGTGGTTATTAGATTATTTGTCTCCTTGTTTCCATGTTGTCTTTCTGGAAATTTTCCTCCCCAGGGCTTCACTGTAAGTGTGACCTCAGAGCTGGACATTCCAGATCAACAAATGCAAATAAATAAATAAGAATGTGAAAATGGGCTATTCCATACAGTTATTGTTACACCGAGAAAACTACAATTCCAGAACACAGTTGCCTGACAGTTCTTTCTCTGACAAAGAGACCAATTCTAAAAAACTTGCTCTTAATGTAAGTGACCACTTACACTAAAAGCAGGCTGAGAACAGGTGTTTTGGAATCTTGTCCCTTGTGCAAATCTGTTTATACATAGGCCTCACATTGCAGTTAATCACTTAACACTGACAGTTTTTCAGAATCAGGACAGACGTGCACTGAGAGTAACTCTTGTAATCTGGTCCAAGAAAGGTGTACTTTAACATATTCTGTAAAAATATGAGCTCAGATCCCAAACCTAGTCTCACTTTAATATGTTAACCAGGTAAGAGGGCTGATTCATGGACCAGTTTTAGCCATGATCCAAGCCAGAAGGTAACAATAGAATGTAATGCGGTAGTTGTACATTAAAACAATCATTTAAAAGACTTGTTAGTACATTAAATACATTTTATCATGGCAATATACTATTTAATTACAGAGTAGCTCAGCATTCTGAGTATCTAACTAAGGATTTGCATATGCTTACTTATGATTATGAGGTGGATACTGAACAGTTCCTGCAGATGGATTATTATAATTACATACTTACATATATGTATATGTATGTTGCAAAGAGCACAGGAATGTACCTTAATTAAATATGAGATTAAGTCCATGACGATGGAAAGATTTGGATGTTATCTGACATCTTTGAAACAATTATTTGGAATTTTCTTTTAAGTACATGTTGAACTTTTTCCAAAGGTGGGATACTTCATTTCTTTTCTTACATTATAAGGATCTAGGTTCCAGTTAGCTGGTACTACTTCATACAAACACTTTTCTCAAACAGTTTGCCTGAATTGAGGCCTTGTAAACTGACAGTATTTATGGTCATACATCTGTGGTTAAAGGGGAAAGTTTAAATCTCCAATTTAATGGAAAGGGAAGGACAGTACTTTTATTGAGCATTTTAAATGTTTCAGCTGTGCTGAGTACCTGTTATAGGAAGCATTTTAGCTTTCTTTACTGTTTCACAGTGATGTGTATTTCGAGTACAGAAATTAATAAAACAGCAAACTTTATTTATGGTGGCTTACATGTTTGTGTTTTTTCCCCAGGTTTTAGCCCTATTAGACAGAGACTTTGTATGTACCTTCACTGAAGGTTGGGTGTCGAGCTGGCACCTCGGCACCCATAAAAAATCTACTGCCAATCATTAGTGGACCGGAGTTCCGCTGTGGTGACCCCTAACCGGGAAAAGCCGAAAGAAGAATAAAGACAGAGACTTTGTATCTCATTCAGAAGATTGCATGTCTTTGCTATGACCCTCCTAGATTACACAGTTATGTATTTTTTTATATTAAGCAGTATGCCTTCGGTTGCCGATATAACATTTTCATACATGTGCTGTATTCACATTGCAGGGGTGAAGGTTCAGTGATGTATTCAGTGTAGGGGTGAAGGCAAGGAAGGGATCTAGATGAATTCCTTGTTAGTGGTATGACTGCAGTCGGTTGAGTCTTCTTTTGTTTATATCAGATAGATTAACTATACTGTTTCTGAGATTCTGAAGGTGCTGAATAATATGAAGGCTATGTTGGAAGTATTCTACATGAGTGTGTTACCTGGACAGTCCCTGCTGATGCTATTCAAGTCTTCTGTTCCTCCACTAACTTTGTTGTGGGGTTACATCAGTAAAGGAAGATGTCATCTGGAGATGCAAGAGGATATTATAATGCTTGTAAAGATGGAGAAAAGTATGGGGCTCAGCACTGATTCTTCATGTACCTGATTAGGAGAGTTGACTACCATTATGAATTGACATGGATAAATTACTGAGGCAGATATCCAGTTGAGTAACCCCATGCCTAAAGGCTAGTCCACCCCCACAATGATCATCAAGCCACCCGCCAAACACCCAGTGGACTCATCATTCCTCCAAGGGGTGAGAGCTCACTGACCCATTTCTTCTCCTGGGAGGTGAGAGTCAACTGCCAAGAGTGGTATAAGCTGGGATGATGGTGATTGTGACTAGAGTGATTAATCCTTCTCAAACTTGCACAACCAACAAGAAAGGCTTCAGATGATTTCTGGTGGCCAGGGTTATGATATGAAAGGATACATATATTAGAAGCTGCTTAAATGTATGATTATGTTTCACATATTTCTGACATCCCTGTACTGAAATAATAATGCAATGATTCCTCCTTTCAAATAAAATTGAACCAACTGCATTATCATAGTACTGCCATGCAATAAATCTTCTAATTAGAGTTGGATACATAAATGTTCAGTATATCATACATCAATTTAGCACAAAATGGGGCAATAGTTATTAAAATACATGGATTTCCACAATGACCTGGGAATGAGAGTGGTCAAAATAAGTTTTGGGGGTGGATGACAATATAAATTTTCAGTTGACAGAAGGGCACAGACTGATGTCTCTAAGTTTTCTGTACACCTCACTGAGAAACAGTCCATCTATGCTGCATTAACGATCTGTTCAAACAAAGAGTTGAATGAACTCTCAGGAATATATATATGACAACATCCATTAATTCTGAAGAATTTTTTTTAAATAATCCAATTCTATCCTTAAGACACTGTGGCATACTAAATAGTAAGCTTTTTTTAACTTGACTTACTTTTACTAAACTTGTAAGGTTCAAAGGCCTTAGCTGGGTAGCATGGCAAAAATGGAGTTTCAGCCTTTTTACTGCTGCAATTGTTTTGCAGTAAAGGATTATTTAAATCTTTAACATAGAGAGCTGGCAACAGAGGTCTTAAAGAATGCAGTGGCTGCTATCACTTCTCAACTATGTGTTCCTTAATCACTCATGGTAAAAGCAAAAGTTTGCATTAAAAAAATAAAATGTGCCATTTAAAGAAGAAATAGTTGACATAATTGTTAAGGCGGCCTTTGCCTTCCCTGCCCAAGGTGCAAGGTTAGATCCTGACCTTCTGTCAATATTTGTGTGGAGTTTAGATGTTCTCCTTATGTCTCTGTTGGGCTCCTCTCGCCTCTCAAAACATGCTGGGTGTTTCCACTTCAAACTCACACAAAAATTGAATGGAGTCATGGGCAGCAGCACAGATTCTAAATGTGTGTGTTGGGGGGAGAGAGATGTACAGACCAACTAGTTTTAAGCATGAACTGTGGTGCACACTATATTTTAAATAAGAGAACACAGATCACAAACTGCACTCCATATCAGAACTAGTCACTTACCAGCCCTGGTACAATAAATAGTAGGTTGCAAGTGTTGACTGAAAGCAGGCCATAAAGCCAATCAACCTGCCAAACCTGAACGAATGATTGATACACTAAACACAGGTTCATCCACAAGACACAGCTTGGAAGTGGTTGGCATGATGAAACAGTGGATGAGGGATAGCCTCTGTATCCAGGAGACAAGATGGAAGAGCAGTGCAGAAAAGCCAATTGGCCCGGGACTAGAAATGGTATGGGAATTGTGGTAAAGAAGAGCTGAGCCATGGCTGGCATATCTAGCTTCCAGTGCAGTTCCCCCAATCTGGTGCCCCTCAACTTTAAATTAGGATGAATATATTAAAAAAGAATCTGTTCTGATATGGCTGGTGCTCCTAACATTAGGAGTCAACCAAGTTCTGTTTCTGCTCTCCAAGTTGAGGAGCAAAAAGAAAATCCTGCTTCTACGTTCAAAACTGTAGCATGCAGCTTGCTAAAATTTATACCACACATGAGGTGCTGAAGTGCTTCAGTCCTGCAGTCATGAACAAAAGTGCTATGACAATTAATTTCTGTACCAGCATTCAGAAATGTTGGTGCAGAAATTAATACTGGTACTCCACTACCGATCAACTGGTATCTCCTGATCGAGACCCCTAATGTTGTACCTACAGGGGGTTCCCCCCTCTCACCACCTAGCTATGCTTCAGAAGGAAAGACTTCAGAACACAGTGAGGGATGTCAACAGAATTAGTGACAGACTCATAGAAATCAGACTCCATTGAAAGGTTAGGGCAGTATTCATAATCTCAACCTATGCTCCACAGCAGAATTGTGATAGTGAAGAAAAGAGTAATTCAGGCAGCAATTGCAGGACCTACTAGATAAATCAGGAAAACATTAATTGGTAATTATAACGGGGTACCTGACTGCTCATATCAGAGCACACAAAACATGATATGAGGACTGCCCGCATTCAAATGGATGGAGCAGCAGGAATAAAGAGGAGACCACCAGGTTAGACTTATGTCTGGCAAATGGCTAGATGGTGTCCAACTTGTGATTAAGCAAGACAGACAGACAGGCAGACACAAGACTACATACAACAGTCACCATTATGTAGCTCAAGTAGACTTCCTCCTAGTAAGGAAAGGGAAGGGCACTGGGGCAGAATCACTGACTTCAATGTCATACCTAGTGAAACAGTAGTCCCACAGCATAAACCACAATCAGCTGCAAACAATGGTCAGAAGAGACTGGGGTGAACATCTGGAAGTTGACTGAAGGGAAAGCACAAAAGTTCAAGGTGATACTCTGAGCTGAAGCACCTCAGGAAGAAGAGAAAATAGATGGAGATGAAGAAGAATGGCAGCACCTCAAAACAGCATGTGCGAGGACTACACAACAGGTATGGAAATAAGGTAGAACAACCAAATACGTGGATAATACTGCCAACTGCAACCCAGAAAAAACTTCAAAGCAGTATTCACGATGAACAAAGCCAAGTCCACCAAATAAAACAATATTTTATTGACAAATTAAAAGACAAACCACATGTACATCAACCATGAACGCCTTCACAAACCATTCATAAGCGTTTTCATCATACTATTGACTTCATCAGATGACCAGCATGAATTAATTCAGCTAACAGAATCCCCATCCTATACATACTTCAGTTAATAGTGTATAGGATGGGGATTTTGTTTGTTTTATTAAGTATTTTTTATGGTAATCTTTATAATTAAATAATTTTTATAGTGAGTTTTTCAAAACAGTTTCAAAAAAACAGTATAAATGATTCATTTTATTTCTTTAATTATGAGTGTGAATGTATTATGGTATTTTAGCCTTTTTATAGTTTGATAATTATTTAATGAATGATGGAATTTCATTGGTAGATTATAAAGGATTTGTAGTATAAATTAGCTGAATTAATTCATGCTGGTCATCTGATGAAGTCAATAGTATGACGAAAACGCTTATGAATGGTTTGTGAAGGCGAAAATATTGTTTTATTTGGTGGACTTGGCTTTGTTCATCATGGAAATATGGTACATAAGGAAAGTAGGTGGTAGAATGGAGAAGTCTAGTAAGTTATCAGAAGAAAGAAGTACATGAAAAAGTGGGAGAGAGCAAAGATGGGCCAGGTTAAGAAGGAATACCAGTTGGCTAACAAAGAGAATAACAGAGCAGTCGCAACAGCAAATTATTCATTTATTTATTTGTCTTTGTTTACCAGGTAAAAGTGATTGGGCAAAAAGCATTTTCAGTGAAGATACAGGAAGAAAAGCTCCAGTAGATACTTTTGATGACAAAACAATTTTTTTCTTTTTTTACAAATGCACATTACACAGGTAGTTCTTAAGACATCTAGATATAAACAAGCAATTGTTCTGTAGTGACACTACATACAGATAAAGCGGGTATTTCTTCCACTGCAATATTAAATTCCAAGTATAAAACATTTAGTATACAAACAATTAATGAGCAATATATGTGACAATCAGACATTAGATCTGACTTGTAAGACATAGATAAGGATAGTTCCAGTACAGATGTAAGGAATAAATAAAACTGAGATAAGGATTATGAAACATATTTAGAAGATGGAGAAAGAGGCATTGTACAGGTAACACATCTCTCAACCTCAAAGTGCAATAATGTGGACAATGCCAGAAATAATGGGGATACAAAGACCCAAAAATTGGGACAGATTTTAAATGTTGCTCCTATAAACTTAGAAGGTTGCTAGAATGACAGATTTTGCATTGCTATACATTTTCTGAATGATATGAACTCTGAAACTCAATTGTCTGCCATCATTTACTAATATTTAGTGACTTCAATCTTCAATGATTTGCCAGAAAGAAACACAAACTGTATGAGGAACAGACCAAAAATAAGAAGCAAAAATCTAGGCATTCTATGAAAATATGGACAGTTGAGAGGTAAGACAGGTGATGAATCAAGGATAATGGGCGTAAGAATACAAGGCTGCTTACTGGCATAGAACCTGATTATAGACACAGTGGTGGAATGTATTTGAAGGAGATGGATATAGTGGAAAGGGCAGAAAAAAAACTGAAATGTAATGTGGGGATTAAGTTAGGAAGGAAATTGAGGAGGAGTGGTAGATAGGTTTGCTGTGTAGAAAGGGATAAAGGTTATAAAGGGATATGGATTATGAGCTCACAAAGGAAAAATGGGCGCTGCCCAGGTGAGAAGCATGTGCACGACCACATATGGTTTAGGTGCTGTTTTAGTAAGGGCCTGAAAGTATAAAGTTTCATGGTCTGTTTTAGGTATGTTGAGATGTTGTTCCAGAGGTTAAATACATAATGGGAGTACAGTGAGTCACCGGTTTAGTTATAAGCCTTTCCCGTGATGAGCTTAGGTTAAGCAAGCATCTCTACCTGGAATGCAATGATGGACATTTTTCTCCTGCATGTGTAAGAATATATGTAATAATGAGCTACATGTATGTGAAATATTTTGGTAGCTCAAACCAATATAGTTGTTTCAGGGCTCTGCAATGATGAGTCCTTTATGTAAGGCTGTCAGCAAATTTGGCTACTTTATTGCAACAAAAAGAGAGTTTAGCTGTAAGTGTAGTATTTAGGTTTGTAAGAAAAGGTGAGGTATATAGTAAGAATAGAAGTAGACAGCTAGATGCTAGTTTTTTTGCATTATCTGTCAGGCAGTGTTTGGTACTGAAGAGGGAGCCAAGTTTCTGGTGTGCGTTGTTAATGGTTTGTGATATGTGCTGGTTAAATTTGAGGTTATTGTCAATTAGGACACCTATAAATTTTGTTTGGTTTACAGTTCCAACTTTTGTGTTTTGGATGAGGTTATTGCGGATGACTGTTTTTCCTTTTGGTAATGTTTTGGAGTGAAAAGCATAGGTTTTGTTTTTTTAGGAGTTAAAAGTAGATTTGTATGTATTAGCTAAGTTTCAACAGCGGTAAAAGAAGTTTGGGTGATATCCCAAAGTGTTGGTAGGGATGGGATTGAGCTGTTAGGATAATAAACGGTGCTAGCAAAGTGGGTTACAGTATGTAGTTTGTTTATGAAAATGTTAAAAGGAGGGCCAAATACTGATCAGTGACAGAGGCTACAGTGACTGAGAGGAAGGAGGGCAGATTATTTTTTGATTTGATCATTTGCTTCCTATCAAACAGCTATGGAAGCATGTGAGAGAGAGAGAGGACTGAGCAAGGCCAAGGGGAGAATGTTCATTAAGAAAATGGTAATGAGATACAGTATGAAATTATTTTGATATATTTAAGAATAAGAACAAAGCATCAGAGGTACTCTGCAAGCTTTTGGAAAGTGACTCAGCAGATGGCACAAAGGAACAATATCGTGACTAAGTTTAATGCTGTTAGTTGCCAAAAAGCCTACTAAACTGTAGCAGAATTACACATTGTTGTAAAGGAGATAAAAGGACTGGAGCTGGGATCTTTAGAAAGCACACCACACAGAAATAAACTGTATATGTGTGAACAATATATACAGAATAATCAAATTCCAGTCTCTCGGAGCCAAATAGGACTTGAAATACAAACGCTCTTTATTTGAAGAATCACGTTTTCGCTACCGCTGTGCGGAAGCTTCCTCAGACAAATAACAAATTTGTGGAAAAAAGCATCACATTTTATAGCAATGTACCATGATGTCACTTCCTTTAACATTTTAAAAAATAAAATAATAAAATTAGGAAGGCATTTTACTAAATGTCGCTCCATAATGCTTAACATATATTAGATATCTACAATTTCTTTATAGATGTATATTGTAGTTACTAGGTTCTATATTAATTAGTGATACACATGTTTACACATAGAACGAACCATAAAGATAAACACATTAAACACTCTTAAATAAATAGTCATATTATATTTAGAATATAATAAAAAATATAAAAAGTATATATGTTATCATTAAAATTGCTTAATACTGCCTTGAAATTTTTAAAATTATATGGACCAATTCATCTCATATAACTTTTGTATCTCAAAATAACTGAAATATTACAAGACTCATTTAGTCCAGGATAGGTGAAGGCATCTAAGCCAATCTGCCACTCTAATTCTCTCATTTCAAGAACCAAGGTTTGAGGTCCGCCTCTAACTCCAATAGAGACATGCTCAATGCCCATAAACTGGAAACTATGTCCCATATTATTAATGACATGTTTGGACAGGGCATTATCCATCTTTTTATTTTTTATGGCATTCAGATGTTGGTAAATACGATCGCTAAATTTTCGATCGGTTTTCCCTATATAAAAACAGGGGCAGCAAACGCATAAAGCAATGTAAACCACAGACTTGGTAGTACAATTAATTCTTGAAGAAATGGCATATTTCCTATCCCTGATAGTAAAGGAACTACCAACTTTCAAATAGTTACACCTACTACAGAAACCACAAATAGCTGTGCCAGTTTGTCTAGTGGAAGATGTAGATGTTCCAGGTCTCTGTAGTAGTTCTTTCAAATTATTCCCTCTTTTAAACACTACAGAGGGGTAGGGTCCCAATTTTTGAAGTAGTGTGGGGTTATTGAAAATGAAATACCAATTTTTCTTTATAATAGTCCAAATAGTACCAATGTGTCTGTTAAAAGTTAAGACGAGGCTAGTTTTAAAAGCAGTTCGAGTTCGAGTTGCAGTATTATTTGGTATGTGTTCTGATTCGGGGTCTAGAAGTAATTCTACAGGTTCATTAATATCCAAGGTAGGAGCTTGTCCTTTACTTATTAATAAGGGTTGGTAAAAACCAGAATCCCTTTTCAAAGAAACTTCATAGATCAAATCATCTACCAAGGAAGTGGGATAACCTCTGTTAACAAACATGTCTTTTAAAAAAGAACACTCCAATCTAAATGCTTCAGGTGTACTACACATACGCACAGCCCTAACTAATTGTCCTTTGACAATGGATCTTTTTTGTTTGGGCGGGTGGCTGCTTGAGTAGTGTAGGAAAGCATTACAATAGGTTGGTTTCCTATATATAGAAGCCAAGAAGCAATAATTAGTGAGATCCTTAGTTATTTTCACATCTAAATAATCAATGTCAGTGGTGGAAAACTTGTGGGTAAATTTCAAGAATGAAATAGAATTATTCATGAAGTTAACTAAGTTGACCGCTTCACTTTCATTACCCTTAATTAAGATGAACACATCGTCTAGAAAATGTGTGTAATATTTAACTACATTACTGACAAGGGGACTATTCTTCAAGGTAACTTTTTCCCAATAAGCAACTACCAAGTTCGCCACGCTCCCTCCACATGGGGACCCCATGGCGATGCCTTGTTTCTGTAGGTAGTATTGGTTGTTAAAAAGAAAAAAATTTTGAAGATAGTACAATGTCCAATAACTGTGTCACTAAGGATATCTCATTTTTTGTAGCTCCTAAACTCTCTAACATCAATTCACTCCATTCAACTGCCTCCTGGTGTGGAATCGATGTATACAGATCGACAACGTCGATCATCAAGAAATTGTAAGATGAATCAAAAGTAATGCCATTTATTGACTCTAAAAAAGTCCAAGAATCTTTGCAAATCTCAGGTATTTGCTTTAGGTATTTTGAAATAATACCATCAATAACTCTAGCACATGGGTGGGTAATAGCACATCTGCCGTCTATTAAGGCCCTCATTGGTGGATTAGAAAGGTCCTTATGTAATTTTGGAGACCCAAACATTACAGGCACTTTAGGTGATAGGATATTGATAAAATTAAAAGTATCAATATCTATTAAGCCATCAATAAGTAAGTCTCTGAAATAACTTCTAACCCTGTTATAGACTCCTATCATTTCATTGTAGGAAGAATGTACATAAGTATCCGATTCCAAGATTAAATGCCTTCCTAATTTTATTATTTTATTTTTTAAAATGTTAAAGGAAGTGACATCATGGTACATCGCTATAAAATGTGATGCTTTTTTACACAAATTTGTTATTTGTCTGAGGAAGCTTCCGCACAGCGGTAGCGAAAACGTGATTCTTCAAATAAAGAGCGTTTGTATTTCAAGTCCTATTTGGCTCCGAGAGACTGGAATTTGTTTGTTTTCGGTTTTCCTGTACTTTTCTTCAGCAGTATGTCAATTGGAACCTCTGGGAGCCCGAGGACACCTAACCTGTTCGGTTCCGGCGATTCGAACAAGGAGGAGGAATCGCCGAGTGTTGCCTCTTTGCTGGGGTTACTAAATCAGCTATTGGAGCGGCTAGATAAAGAATTAATTGTACTACCAAGTCTGTGGTTTACATTGCTTTATGCGTTTGCTGCCCCTGTTTTTATATAGGGAAAACCGATCGAAAATTTAGCGATCGTATTTACCAACATCTGTATGCCATAAAAAATAAAAAGATGGATAATGCCCTGTCCAAACATGTCATTAATAATATGGGACATAGTTTCCAGTTTATGGGCATTGAGCATGTCTCTATTGGAGTTAGAGGCGGACCTCAAACCTTGGTTCTTGAAATGAGAGAATTAGAGTGGCAGATTGGCTTAGATGCCTTCACCTATCCTGGACTAAATGAGTCTTGTAATATTTCAGTTATTTTGAGATACAAAAGTTATATGAGATGAATTGGTCCATATAATTTTAAAAATTTCAAGGCAGTATTAAGCAATTTTAATGATAACATATATACTTTTTATATTTTTTATTATATTCTAAATATAATATGACTATTTATTTAAGAGTGTTTAATGTGTTTATCTTTATGGTTTGTTCTATGTGTAAACATGTGTATCACTAATTAATATAGAACCTAGTAACTACAATATACATCTATAAAGAAATTGTAGATATCTAATATATGTTAAGCATTATGGAGCGACATTTAGTAAAATGCCTTCCTAATTTTATTATTTTATTTTTTAAAATGTTAAAGGAAGTGACATCATGGTACATCGCTATAAAATGTGATGCTTTTTTACACAAATTTGTTATTTGTCTGAGGAAGCTTCCGCACAGCGGTAGCGAAAACGTGATTCTTCAAATAAAGAGCGTTTGTATTTCAAGTCCTATTTGGCTCCGAGAGACTGGAATTTGTTTTCGGTATTCCTATACTTTTCTATATACAGAATAATGCTCAGGAGGAGGAGTGATATTGCAGGAAAGGCAGGACTTGTACAATCTATATACAGTAAATTTTCAGTTAACTGGCACCCATAGGGATTGGCAGATGCCGAATAAGTGTAGTTTCTGGTTGCTTGAGAGTTAGTATTAAAAACAGACCTAACAAATACTGTACCCTATACTATACCATGCCATAAACATTGTATTGGTTTGATTTTAATATTGAAATATTAATTGAAAGCCTGGCTGGAAGAATAATAATATTTTAAACTTTTACTTCCACTAGAAAGCGTTGCATGCGCAATGGTTTTCAGTGGCATGCTGCGTGAATTGGAACTGAATGAACTGAATAGAGAGAGTGAATTCATGTATAAAAGCAGAAGTGACTGTGTACGAGAGAAAGAGTGAAAATGCATGTATGAAAGCTGAAGGGACTGTGTGTGTGTGTGTGTGTGTGTGTGTGTGTTTGTGCGTGTGTGTTTGTGTGTGTGTGTGTGTATGTGAGATCAGAGAAAGAATGTGAAATCTGATGCAAACTAAGTATGGAACGAGTGCTGACATTTTAGCAATTTCACTCATTCGGTTTGATTTGTTCTCAGGTTGGGGAGAGAGATAATTTATTTGTATCTTCCTTTTTAAAACTCTAAAAATGTAAGGTATGTTTCTGTGGGGGGAACACAAAGTGCAACACATGAAAAACTGAATTGTTCATACTGTACTGTATTTCTTTGATTTTTTTTTCCCTCTGGTTGTTTGAGAGTTCTGGTTGCTTGAAATCCGGATAACTGAGAATTTACTACAATGTTAAACTGAATAATAATTAAACCAGAAATCATATTTGCACAATGCATGAAAAAAAATCTTTGTAATGGTTTGACTTCGCTTTTACAATTGAGTGTGTACTCATGTCATTATGTAAAATGTGATGATAATAAATATGTTTAAAAAAAAAGAAAATTCTTATCAGCAAAAATGGAAAGATAAAGAAGACAGTCATCGGGCATCCTTCATAAGGTATGCCAGCAGCAACTTGCATATCAGTCCACAGAACACTAAGGGCAGATGGAAGAAGTACTTCCTGCAGCTTCTGAATGGAAAAAAAACACAGAGGTAGGTCCCAAAGAGAGCCTAAAAAGGAAAGAAGAGGAGGAGCCTACCCTAGAAGAACTGCAGTAAGGAAAATGAAGTCAGGGAAAGCAGCAGTCTCATATGAGGTCACTGTAGATACCATCAAGATGTTGGGTGAGTCAGAGGAGATGCTACTTTATGAATATAATATTCTGTATGACTGTTGTTATTCTCCTTAATGATCTGTATCCAAAACCTCATACTCTTATTTATTGACTTTCACCTATGCTTCATCATCATCCCTTTCCACTTTGAATTACAGCTTTCTGCTTGTGTTATGTATATAAACCTTAACTGTCTAGCTCTAAATCCCTTGCCCTCTTTCTTTCCAAGATAAAATCCTTCAACTCGTTATGAATTACTGTTCACCATTTGTCCTCTGGTTGATAATGATATGCCTGACCTGTATCTAAAACTAAAAGGACTAAAAACATTTTCACTGCTTGTATCTTGCTATCCATATCTATAAACAAGAGCTTCCAGTTTCTCCGTTTTTGTATCATCTTTTGTTTAGTCTCTTCCCACATATCCTTAGGTGCCATAACAGAATTCTTTTTAACCCATACTCCTAAATACTTCATTTTAACATTTTCCTATAAATATGGCTATTGCTGAACCAATTCATGTATGGGTATGTGGTTCACAGCTATAGCCTTTGTTTTGTCTTCACAACTTTTACATCCTGAAAAGACTTGAAACTGCCTCAGAATGTTCCAGAACACTGAGATGTCCTTTTCTGGTTCTATCAGGTACAAAATAACACTGTCTGCAAATAAAGGCATCTTTTTTGATCACCATTCCAACAACATTCTTGAATTTCTGAGTCCCTAATACTCTTTGAGAACGGGTCTAAATCCAACAAATATTTACCTTCCCAATGGCTCTAAATATAATGCAAATAACAAAGGGAAAAGAAGACATCCTCTGCCTGGTTCATCTGTTCAGGCGCAACTTATCAAAAAGGAAACCTCCCACTTTATTTTTTGCCTCTGATCCCTCATTTAATCCTCCTACTTAACTTTATTATTGCATCAGGAAGTGCAAATGTTTCTATTGCCCTATTCACACATAAAATTCCAACTTACACTGTTGAATGCTTTCCCTGCATCAAGACCCACGAACAGCAGCAGTATTTTCTTATATCCCACTTCCCTCTGGGTCATAACTGTTCTATTAAGGTGGTCAAATGTTTGTCTCCCATCCATAAAACCACATTGATCCATGTCTATCAAAATTTTGGTAAGACCGTTGTTATTCTTGTACAGTGGATATAAAACGTGTACACACCCCTGTTAAAATGCCAGGTTTCTGTGATATAAAAAAATGAGACCACAATAAATAATTTCAAAACTTTTCCCACCTTTAATGTGACCAATAATCTGTACAATTCAATTGAAAAACAAACAAATCTCTTAGGGGAAAAATATAAAAAAATAAAAAAACGTACAATAAGCTGGTTGCATAAGTGTGCACACCCTTAAACTAATACTTTGTTGAAGCACTTTTTGATTTAATTACAGCATTCAGTCTTCTTGGGTACACACCTGCCATCAAGTAAAGAGACTCTGATTAACCCCAAATAAAGTTCAGCTGTCCTAGTAGGATTTATCTGACATTTACTCAGTTGCCTGCTACAGCAAAAGCCATGGTTCGCAGAGAGCTTACAAAGCATCAAAGGGATCTCATTATTGAAAGGTATCAGTCAGGAGAAGGGTACAAAAAAATTTCCCACAGCATTGGATATACCATTGAACACAGTGAAGACAGTCATCAAAAAGTGAAGGAAATATGGGGCAACAGTGACATTGCAAAGAACTAGACGTCCCTCCAAAAGTGATGAAAAGACAAGACAAAAACTGGTCAGGGAGGCTGCCAAGAGACCTAAAGCAACACTGAAGGAGTTGCAGGAATTTCTGGCAAGTACTGGTTGTGTACTACAATGGACAAAAATCTCCCGTATGCTCCATATGTCTGGACTACGGGGTAGGGTTGCAAGATGGAAGCCTTTTCTTACACAGAAAAACATCTAGGACCAGCTAAAATTTGCTAAACAATATATCAAGTATCCCAAAATCATGTGGGAAAATGTTATGGCCTGATGAGACCAAGGTTGAACTTTATGGCCACAATTCCTAAAGGTACGTTTGGTGCAAAAACAACACTTCGCATCACCAAAAGTACACCATGCCCATGGTGAAGCATGGTGGTGGCAGTATCATGCTTTGGGGTTGCTTTTCTTCAGCTGGAACTGGGGCTTTAGTCAAGGTAGAGGGAATTATGAACAGTTCCAAATACCAGTCACTTTTGGCCCAAAACCTTCAGGCATCTGCTAGAAAGCTGAAGATGAATTTCACCTTTCAACATGACAATGACCCCAAGCATACATCCAAATCAACAAAAGAATGGCTTCACCTGAAGAAAATTAAAGTTTTGGAATGGTCCAGCCAGAGCCCAGACCTAAATCCAACAGAAAATATGTGGGGTGACCTGGAGAGGGCTGTGCACAAGAGATGCCCTCACAATCTGAAAGATTTGGTGCGCTTTTGCAAGGAAGAGTGGGCAAATATTGCCAAGTCAAGATGTGCCATGCTGACAGAATCCTATGCAAGAAGACTGAATGTTGTAATTAAATCAAAAGGTTCTTCAACAAAGTACTAGTTTAATTTAGTAGATGAAAGTGCTTAACTATTAAAGACGTTTCATATAAGCAGTCCCATGTTTTGTGGCAATTGGTGTTCTTTTTTTTAAGTGTTTTACTACGAATTCATTTGGTTCCTGGTTTATTTATTTATTTTACATTTGTTTACTAGGAAAGTCCAACTTGGAACAAAGCCAATTTTCAACGGTGGCCCAAGGAGAAATGCTCCAGATGTGCGTCTTTGAATTGTGGGAGGAAACTGGAGCACCCGGAGGAAACCCACACGAATGCAGGAAGGACATGCAGACTCCACAGAGAAGGCACCCCAGCAAAGAATCGAACCAGAGAACCTCTTGCTGTGAGGTAACAATGCTACCACTGCACCATCTGTTGGAGTTATGCTCCAACTTAAACCAATTACTGTCTGTTCTTATTCTCCTCCCAGATGTGAAAAGCAGCTTATATGCTTTCTGAAAACATTAACTTTTAGCTATAAGAAAAAGTGCACTGGCTATCTTTAAATAAAACTAATTTATACATTGTTCTAGTAAATGCACTGAAGTACAACTGAGTACCAGAAAAGCCTCTTCTATTTACTTCCACTAACTTCAAACTTTATGGTTCACTGAGCTGCTTGTCCTTAAAACATTTAATTTTGTGTTTCTCTCAGTAAACACTGTCCAGATCTCTCTATTTATTGTCTTTACCTTTAGTCAGCTTGCTTCCATTGAAACATAAGCACAAAATGCACTTCTCAACCTATTCACAACTTTGTGATCTCTCATTTAAAAAAATTGTCATTAGATTAAGCCAAGGGAATTAATCCGAACATCCATCTATTCAAAATTAAAAGAAAACCTTTCAACTCTACATTACTTTTATATTATTTTCAGTGTACTTTTATACCCCATTCATCCAAGATTACAGCCCATTAACTCAAATGTGTTTTTGTCCAGTCTTTCTTCTCTTTTTACATTGTAATGCATGCTTTTCTTAAAAATAAAAAAGAAAAAAATACTTATTTACTTTAGTATCTTTTTCACACTAAACATGCTTTACTATGTAACATGCAATTTTTATCATGACATACTTTGTACAAATGCAGTTAAAAATTGTTTTACTTATAGTTACATTCTCTTTTTTTCTTTTTAGTGTGTTTCTAAACATCAGTGACATAAAGTGGGGCACATGCCTGTCAGTCCCTCCACAAGTTTAGCTTAGTCAACATAAATCCAATCTTTCTCAGACTCTTTTTCTTGTAAAGCCATATTTTACAAATGCCATTGTTGTTTTATAGTCTCCCATGTATTCACTAATTTCAGTGTGGTCTTCTTCCTTTTCATTTCCATCTCCCAGTCCCAGACTCTGGTTCAAGTAAAAGCTACTTCTGATTCGTCCAGTCAACTCCTCTGATTTTTTTGGCTCACTTTTCATTGGACACTTTAGTATTTCCTCCTTAGCCTGGTCTGCATCAAAAATGACTTCCTCCAAGAAAAAATATTCTGAAATCAGCTGAATGCATCCGCTTGAATCTCATAACTGCCTCTGGACATTTCCTGATTGACTGCTGGGATAAATCTGCTTTTCTTCTGCCTGGTGTATAGTGAATAATCATTTCCTACACTCTGCTGTCTCTAGTTTTTAATATGATGTCCTTCTGCCACAGATTTGTCAGTAGCAACTATTTCTGTTATTATTGCACCTTTAATAATACAGGTACTGGCTGCTTTCTCAAGGCTAGGCTTGGAGTATACACATGATGTGCCCTTTCAGTTAACAAATCGTGTTGTGGAATACCAGTTCAGTCACTTATTTTTGCTTTTACAAAACAGAACCACAGTCTGTTCCTTCCAATTTCTTCCAATTTCTCTTGCACATCAGAAAATCTCCGCTTTTCTCTGTGTGCGCTGTCCGCTAACTTTTGAAAAAGCTCTTCTTAAGCAGTCTTCTTAGCTAGCCTTTTTTCATTTCGACCTCTGAATTTTGCAGTTTTAGCATTTTACAGAATATTAAGGCTTCTTCAATGTTTCCAGCCTTTTGTTATTTGAGTTGATATAGTCCTTCAGTGTTTCATTTATTATAATCAGCTGTGAGTACATTTGACTTATTTTTTTCCTCTAAATAACTGGAAGCCATCTCTTGTACCAAATCTGGATCTTGAACTACTTTTTGCTGAACAGCAGCAGGATTCTTCCCAGTCAGTGTTTTCTCTTCACCTTTTCTAGTTGATTTTTTCAGGCTCTCTAAAGTTTCTTCTTTGCTGGCACCCAGGCAGCGTACTTACTAGCCAGTAACTGAATGTTACTAAAACAGGCAGAATTACTGACCCCTATCTATCAGTTTCTTTTTTCACAGTGGGAGAGCTGAAATTAAGTTGTTGATCGGTGTGCAGCCAACTTGGAAAGCCCCATGGAGACCCCACTTTTACTTTAATACAAAAAACTGTATCAGTAAAGGAAAGCTGAAAGGACTAGAGCAACTTGTATGACAAACTACAATACCTTGCATCATTATAAGAAACACCACCCTTCTTGATCTCATTTTTTCCAGTGAAAATCATGGTGCCTAAAAGAAAATATTTAAACATCCTTCAGTGACAAGTGCCCAGTTATTTCACAAAGGTCATTCAACAATGTAAGCCCCACCACAGGATGTAGTAGTCAAACTGTGGAAAGTACGGAAGCAAACCTACATGTCACAATATAATTCATTGACTGGACACTCAATACATGGATACAGATCCCACTTCAGTATTTATTTTATTTATTTATTTTATTTTTGTTCCAGCTGAGTCATAGCTGGATAATTTCCATTTTCGACTTGTACTTCGTTGTTTCAAGAAGTTGTTTTTCAAGAAGAGAATTCAAGAGGTTGGTGTCTTTGGTTGAGAGGGTAGTAATATATGTGTTATTTATGTTTTTGATAGATAAGTTTGTGTGAGTGTAAGTTAGTGTAAGTTGTTTTAAAGTTTAGAGTAAGGTGGGTGTTTTAAGTTTAGGCTGTGGGTGGTACTGGGATGGTGCTATATATTAGTATGGAGTAAGCAGGTTTCCTAAGATTGCTTTTAGAGAGATTGGTGTAGATAGAGGAGGCAATAGAGGAGGCATGAAGATGTGATTGTGCTAAGGATTGTGCTGTGTGGTAAGGTGGTTAAGTGCTTCTGGAAGGGTTTAATTCTATTCTTTTTACTTAACTGCTTTTATAGTTTATTGATTAGGAAAATATAGCTAAGAATAATATCAATTATAACACCAAGCAGTTAGGTAGAAAGACAGTTTGAGAGAAGAAGGGAGTCAGATGGGAATGGTCAGTGAAGTTTAGAGTTAGTTTAGTTTGTGGGTAGGTAGGTATAGTAATAGTTTAATTTTTTGTTTTTGAGGGGGAGGATCTTTTTTTGAGAACCAGAACCACTAGAAAGGTAAAAGGTGTATGTGTGTCAGTGATGGAGTTCAGTTTGGAGTGGAGCTGTGCAAAATGATGATGGAGAGTCATCATGTATTATTGTATTGTTAGTTTTTTTAGATGAATGAGATTAATAAGAAAAGATAGAGAATAGAAGTGGAGAGTAGTATAGATCCTGAGGTACTACTCCTAAAGAGACAGGTAGTAGCAGATAGAGAGTTTTTCCATAGCACTGCTTGTTGTGCGATTTTCAAGATAGGATGAAAACATAGCATATTTCACAAATCAACATGTAAGAGAACAATACTCTATCCTACCAAACACATGGAAGACTTGGGTGCCCTTGGTCTAGGCTTTCAACTGTAATTAACAATCTGATGATACAGAATGACCATACCTGGAAGAAGTGGAAAATGAACCGCCATAAAACTAGTTACACCAAATGTACATGCAGCTTAGAATATCTCCTAGAATAGCAGTTATATACTTTAGAAACAAAAAGGAATCACCATCATGCAACTCTTAACACTTCTGGATGGCAGTTAAATATCTTACTAGTCACATTACTGACTTGCACTCTTCAAAGATGCCCACACCAAACCCAATTTTGCAGCTAGGTAAACCAACTACAAGTTAACAAGTTTAGACAATAGAATAAATCAATGTCCTACTGCCAATGCCTACACCTCAGCCTGAAGCTACAAATGCCTCAAAGCACTATCCATCAGCAGCCCTCTGTCTGACACTTTATTTTAAACAGATAAAATTCTAAATAAGAAAAAAAAACACTACTAAACTAATTACATAAACATTCTGGAGTGAAATTTAGCCTACTTAAGCAAGCCTTTCTTAGGAAAGAATCCCCACTTATTGTCAAACCTCTGAATTTCATTTTCAACTTTTTCCTTGTCCACAGGAATGTTTCCCACTCAATTAAACATGACATTATTTTGTCTCTAGAGAAGGTCCACTCCCCAGTTTGTACAAAGGATTACATACCTACAGCAAACCTCTGGCCTCTTATGAAAAAAATTGAGAAACATTTATAAGCAACTTACTAGTCACATGTATGATTATTGACTGCTAAGTGACAATCAGCTTGGATTCTGAAAAACTTCATTAACCACATGGCACTCTATGTTGTTGTAGTCTTTTGGCTTTTCCAGGTTAGGGGTCGCCACAGCGGAACTCCGGTTCGCTAATGACTGGCAGTTGTTTTTTATGGTGCCAAGTTGCCAGCCCGACACCCAACCTTCAACAAAGGCACGCCCATTCAACGCATGTCTTTCGAATGCCTACTCGACCGTGGGAAGGACATGCAGACTCCACACAGAAGGAACTCCCAACACAAGCTGAGAATCAAACAGAACCTCTTGCTGTGAGGCAACAACGCTACCGCTGCACTACCGTGGCTGTCTATATTGTAACAAATTCAATTTACAGAGCTCCTTACACTCACACAAATACACACAACCTCTTGCTGCTTACACTTACCAAAGTCATCTCTGAAGCAAGCATCTCTCTCTCAACTGCCTAGATTTTTACCTCACATTTTTGGTGTATTTCTCATACAAATTGTCATTTTCTGACAAATCACCAAGGACTGAAGTCACTAAATAATGACATATATATTTCAGTTTCAGACTTCATATCCTAAATGCATTCTAATACAAATCCTGTTATTTTGGCAATGGAAAATGCATGCTAATACAAATCCTGTTATTATGGCAACTTTCAAAGTTTATAAGAGCGTTACTTAAAATATTCCCTAATTTTGGGCTTAAGGCACACCCATTATTTTAGGCTTTGCCCAGATTTAAGAGTTTGGAGAGGTATGGATTTATATGACTGACAGTACTTTCAGGTCTGTTTTGACTCAATCCTCTGAATAAAAGGATCTTTCAGAGCAGTGCCCCACTTTACAATTTCCATTTTAGTTAATGACTTCCGACTACACTTATAAACTTAATGCAACTGTACGCAGGTGACATTCTGCAACTTAAAACGGATAGGTCACTTTCACAAGTCAGTTTCAGTGAATTCTACAACTGGACACTTAGCAAAACATTAACAATGAATCCCTGGAAATCAGGTGTAATGACATTTGCTAAACAGTACAAAATTACCTCAAATGTCAATCGCTCCAGTCCCAATGTTAAGCAACAAAAATACTTTCGCCTTTTACTGGATCCCACCTTATCCTTAGTAGATCATAAAAAAATATTAACAAGTAAAATACTAGTCCAACTAAATCTCTGTTTTAAGTTATTTCATCTGTAGCCCAAATGCAAGCAAGATTTTGCATAACAATGTATTGATCCACAATCTAAACTATGGGTTTTTTTTAACAAGAAGCATCTTTTTAACTTATGACACAGGCGATCATACATTTATATAAATGAAAACACACCATATTGACACAGTTCCAGTAGCAAGTATTTTACATCACAGATGGCACTGACAGTTTTAGTTGCAAACATTATACATCACTTATAATCACAACCCAATCATCGTCAGTCAATCATGACATCGCTTATTCAAATCTTGCCTTCTTTAAACCTCACTCCTCCCCTTTATGTATTGTTCACACAATTCTCATTTTCCCCATGTAGTTTGCTCCTAACCTTTTCTAAAAATCCCAATTCCAGTTGTTTTATCTCTGTTACTATATTCGCTACTTCTAGTACAGTTGGTTTAGACTTCGATTTCCATTTTCTAGTAATTACTTTTTTGGCAGCCACACCACGGTAGCGTTGTTGCCTCACAGCAAGAGGTTTTCCTGTTTGATTCTTGGCTGGAGTGCCTTCTGTGTGGAGTTTGCATGTCCTCCCCGCATTCGAGTGGCGTTCGAAAGACATGAGTGAATGGGCGTTACTTCGCTGAAGGTTGGGCGTCTGGCTGGCAACTCGGCAGCATAAAAATCTACTGCCAATCATTAGCGGACCGGAGTTCCACTGTGGCGACCCCTAACTGGGAAAAGCCGAAAAGACAAACAACAACATTTTTGGCAGCCATGATAATTAGGCTCAGCAAGGCTTTACTATGTCTAGGCAATTCCGATTCTGTATCATAGCTCAGAAAAATCATTTCCCTAGTTACACCAATTTGCTCACCCAGTATCTCTAATAGAGTAGTCTGCAGGGAATCTTTAAAGTCTGCCAACTCATTACATTCCCAGAAAATATGTTCCCGGTTCATAGGCTGCTACTAGACTATCGGCCCTAGGGCCTACACAAGCCGAGTCATAACAATTCCCTGGCTATTTCTTCCCACAGTATTTACTTCCCTGGACCCCTGTCTAGCAGGGTGACTGACGTGATCCCCTGGGTGAATCTCCCATCCAATCATCATGGTTCCTTTTGAAAAGGGACAAAGAGGCACTCTGCTTGACATGTATGGGCAGTCTATTCCAGAGTCTGGGGAGTCTCTAGGTCAGGAACCTATCCCTCCAGCATGTTTTGTTCATTGTGATGACAAGGTTTAGATCCCTGGAGTGTGTGTCTCTGAGGGACTGGGATTTCTTTAAGTGTAGCATGTCCAACAGCTGTGGGTTTGACATGGCCTTGTATGTTAAGCAGAGATCGCCTCTGAATAGACGATATGTGACAAGAGTATAGGTGGAGTTTTTTTAGATGGTCAGCATAGGGCATCTGCTTTAGGCCTGGGATTCTTTTTACATCTTTCTTCCCCCATCACACCTTCAAAATTTGCTGTCTACCTGAGGAAAAATTCTCTGGAGTCTACTTGGGGTATCAAAATATCTATGCAAACATTTCTAAGCAAAAATATAAAATCTTCTAGACTATTCTGAATATTTGGGAGACATCCATCCCTCCATTGTTTCTTTGTTAATTGCTTACCCAGTCTCTCTTCCCAATCTTTTCTGACCTCCTCCAATTCATTCTTATAGTTATCATGCAATATTTTGTATGCTCTACTAATTATTCCTTTTTTAATTGCAGCTTCTGTTCTAGATTCTACTAAACACTCTACCAGTGCTGGCCTTTCATTTAGGATCCTCCTATTTCTTACTCTCTGTCTATACTCGATATAAATCCTTGATAGGGAAAGCAATTTATAACTTGCAGTCCAAATAAATTCTTGGCATCTTCCAATTCTGTTACCCTTCCCTCTCTAGTTATTTCGTCCCAATACCTTGGTTCCTTTGTCAGTTTTTTCCAGTAAATTCCAGGTACCTCTTGCCTACTGTCTGTATCCCTAGCTGCACTCATCCCTATCGGCAGAATCTCCTTTCTATATTCCCATGTTGGCTTAATTCTTAGAATACATTTTGCTACTTTATTAACATAATATTCAGTATAATTATTGTTATTCTTCTTAAAGGTCTGCATCAAAAATCCCAGTTTCTCCTTGTTTCTTGAGCTTCCCCCGTTTCATCATCATCCCTTCTCACTTTGACTTACAGGTTTCTGTTTGTGGTTAAACATAGGAGCCTTAACTGTGTAGCTCTGAAATACCCCTTCAAATCAGACAATCCCAATCTGCCTTGTTCTATTGGAAGAATCAGCTTATCACACTTGACACTTGCCTTCTTCTCCTTCCAGATAAAGTCCTTCAGCTCTTTATTAACTGCTATCCACAACTTCTCCGCTGGTTAATAGAAATAAGCCTGGCCTGTGCATAATACTAAAGGGACTAAAACATTTTAAATGCTTGTATTTTACTATCCATATAACAGAGCTTCTGATTTCTTAGTTTTTGTATTCTCTTTTGTTTAGTCTCTTCTCACATATCCTTAGCTGACACACCAGAATCATTTTTAATTCATACTCCTAAATACTTCATTTTATCATGCCCCCATAAATATGGATATTGCTGGATTAATGTGTATGTGGGTAGATAATTTACCACTACTGTCTTTGTTTTAGCTTCATTAACTTTGTATCCTGAGAAGATATGAAACTGTCTCATAAAGTTTCACAACATTGTAATGTCCTTTTCTGGCTTTATCAGGTATAAAGTAATACCGTCTGCAAATAGAGGCAGCTTTTCTTGACTACCATACCAATTATATCCTTGAATTTCTGAATCCCTTATTTTCTTTGCCAATGGTTCTAAATATAGTGAAAATAGCAAAGGGGAAAGAGGTCATCCCTGCTTGGTTTCTGATCAAGCAGAAACTATCAGAGAGGAACTCACCACTTTAATTTTCAGCTCTGATCTCTTACATGTCCTCTTAATCAACCTTATAATTTTATCAGTGAATGCAAATTCTTCCATTGCCCTGCTCATAAAGTCCAAGCTTACTATGTCAAATTCTTTCTCTGCATCAACACCCACCAACAGTGGTATTTTCTTACACTCTGCTTCCCTCTGGATCATCAATGTTCTGTTAATGTTATCAAATATTTGCTTCCCCTTCATAAAACCACATTGATCCATATCTATCAGTTTTTGCCATTCTTTTAGTTATTATACACATATGCACTTTACAATTGTGGTTTAGCATAGAAATGGGCTTTATGAAGTTGGATCTGATGGATCTTTATCCTCTTTAGGTATCAAAGCTACCATTGCTTTCATTCAGGATGTTGGTACTTCTACTCATCTTAACATGCTGCTAAACAAAACCTTCCATATCTTTATCAGTTTTTTCCCTTTTAGCTTCCAAACATCCACAGGAATACCATCTATTTTTGTGGAATTTCCTGTAAATTATTTATACATCACCATTTTTATCTCATCTCCTCCTAGCCTAACTGTTAATAATTGAGTCTCATCTACATGTAACCTTGGCATATTTAATTCTTCCATAAATATTTCCATTCGTACCTTTTCTTGATCTCCATATTTTTCTGCTTTATACAGATTTTCATAGAATTTCAGAAATATTTCTAACACTTCTACAGGATCTCTTGTTATTTTCCTTGTTATAGGCTCCCTAAGCTTGGTGACAGCCCTTTCTACTCTCTGTTGCCTCAGTCATTGTGCTAAAAGTTTTTGTGCTCTATAGACCTATTATCAAAAAACAGTCGCTTAACAGCAATCTTTCTAAACTCATGCATATTATCAAGGTAATCCCTTACTTTCTGTTTAGCATTCTGCAGTTGCTCCTCTTCTTGTTCCGTGTGATTCCCCCAATTTTACAATACTTTAACATTTGTCTGTCCCTCTGAATAATTATTGTTACTTCTTAACCATATCTCCCTTTATTTTATTTCCACCCTGTTTTTAAACTCCACTTTAATGTTATCCCACTCCCTAGCTATATTTTCAGAATAAATTTCTATCTTCTCTAATAGCTCCAGAATAATTTCAACTACCCTTTCCTTAAATTCCTCTTTTCAACAGATGTGTGGAAAAGTGCCAGTGTATCATTTCATTACCCTGTGTTTTTATTTTATGTATTACTGGTGCACGATCTGAAATAGTTACTGGGTGGATATCAAGACCTGCAATTAAATGCACATGTTCCTGTGAAATGTAAATTATGTCTAGCCTAGCCCAGCTTTTGTATCTTGGGAAATTATATCTAAATTCACTGTGAACTCCTAGTACTGCATTCACATTTTCCATGCCAAATATTTTCATGAATGTCTTCAAAAAAAATCTACCCTATTTTGTTATATTTACCCTTCTGGGCCACCACAGACACATCTTCACTGTTGCAAATCAAATTCCAGTTCCCACCTATAAGTAATATTCCTTGCTAAAAGTTGATTATTTCTCCCAGACTTTTCTTAAGATCATTTACAGCAGTTTTAGGTGGAATATAAATATATGCCAGAGTAATCCTTCACCCTTGCGAGTAGCTCCTTAGTACTACAAATCTTCCATTATTATTTTTTCTATCATCTTCTATCACCATTGGAGCTCCTATTGCAATTAATATAAGTACTTCTCTTTTCCTTTGAGACAGGTATTCCGCTGAATAATTATCCTGAAAACCTTTATTTATCAAATTCACATGTTCAGCTCTTTCCAGGTAGATTTCCTGCAGCATAGCTATTTGTATTCTACATTTTAATATAGTTTACTACTCTTTCTTTTTTGTATTTATCTGTGAAACCACTCCCATTTCAAAACATTACAGGAAGCATCAATGTCTTAAAAAATATTATTCCCGCCTTTTATGTATAACAGCTTTTTTGTTAAATGTCAAGTTCCAGCTTTTGTGTTACATGCATACACTGTTTGGTAGGTTGACCTTTTATACAGTTGTTTCTTGTCACATCCATTTGAGCCTATGCCACATCTTACAAAACTTTTTGATTTATGGAAAGCCCTCAAAAAAAAAAAAACCACCCCCCCCCCAATATCACCTAAAACCTGTTAACTCAATAATCACACACAAAACTATATATATCTTCAAATATTGAAGTTTCAACCTCCTAATAGGAACAAACATTCCAAATTTGACAGCCACATTCACAGACTTGAGATAAAAAGAAGTCATATACTCACCATAACGTTCCATCGGAGTAGTTATACTTAATTTTCTGCAACCTGTGGGTATTCGGTTCCATATCGGATCCGAGCCGGTAACTTTTTCCAAGCATCTGCACCAAGCTCCTCCTCTTACACATAATCCCTCACATCTCCTACCTTCCCTCAGATCGAGTTTGCAACTATCCAAACTATCAGCAACTCAATAACATCACTAACCAAGAACAGGTTCGGGGGAAGGAGGGCAGGACGGTTGCAGAAAATTAAGTATAACTACTCAGATGGAATGTTATGATGAGTACATAACTTCTTTATCTGCAACCTGTGGGACAGAGTCCCCAGCAACCAAAACTCCTGGGAGGTCCTCATGGAAGGATATTCCTGAGCACCGCAGAGCCAAAGGATGCTCTCCATCTAGAGATCAAATCCAACTTATAATGAGAAATGAATGCATGTGACCTTGCCCAGGTTGTTGCTGCACAGATAACATCCAGTGAAACCCTAGACCAAAAGGCAGCAGAAGTTGCCACAGATCTGGCAGAATGAGCTTTAACAGGACCAGGTGGGGACAGACCTTTGTCCTTATAGACTTGCAGTATACATTGGGTAATCCATATAGCTAAGGAGACCTTGGATATGGCTTTGCCCAAAAAGGGTCTAGAAAAGGACATGAATAACTGATCAGATTTATGAAAGGGTTTAGTTCTGAGTAAACAGAAATGAAGCTGTCTTTAAACATCTAGCAAATGCAGTTTATATTCACCCTTGTTCTGAAAATTTGGAAAGAAAACAGGCAGGTTAATCATCTGATTAATGTTTGATTCAGAAGCAATTTTCGGTAAGAAGGAAGGGTTCGTGCGAAGCGAGACCCTGTCTTTATGAAAGATCATGTAAGGGAGCACTGCAGACAAAGCTTGAATCTCAGAAACTCTCCTGGTCAAAGTAATGGCCACTAGGAAAGCTGTCTTCCAGGATAAGAACTTCAAATCTACTGCCACTGCAGGTTCAAAGGGAGGAGCAACTAACGCTTGCAGAACTAGGATAAGGTCCCAAGGAAGGACTGAGTCCTTAACCGGAGTGCGTAAAAGAAAGGTGCCTTTCAGAAAAGATTTACACAGTCTCAAAGAGGCCAGAGCATTCATATTTTCACCGACATGAAAATAAGAGATGGCCGCCAGTTGCAATTTTACCATGGAGGAACTAGCCCCTTTTTGGAAAATATTGGCCAAAAACTCTAACACTGCAGGAACCGGGACTGTAAAGGGATCTAGGTTCCTCTGAGAAGCCTAAATAGAGAAGCATTTCCATTTGCTGTGGTAAATCTTTCAAGTGGAAGCCTTGGGGGATGCCACCAAAATAGTCTTTACTGAAGATGACAGACCAGGATTCCTAGCAATCAGGGGAACTGGAGCAACCAAGCCATCAGCTTGAGGTTTTCCAGGTCGGGTGGACAGATGCCCGAGGGATGAGAGATGAGATCCAGGCAAGTATCCAGAATCCGAGGAGGAGTTAGAACATGAGACCAGAGGAAGGGAAACCACACCTGATGAAGCCAGAATGGGGCAATGAGGATCACTTTGCACCCCAGTCGGCAAGCTTTCTGAAGAAACTTCAGAATGAGAGGTAACGGGGGGTAAGCATACAGTAACCCAGGAGGCCAAGCATGGAAGAGAGCATCTCTGGGGGAATCCCCTGGTGAGGGGATCAGAGCGAAGAAGTCGCTGCACTTCGCATTGGAAGGAGATGCAAAAAGATCGCAGCAAGGCTGACCCCATGCAAGAAAGATCTCTTCCACTATCGATTGTTTCAGAGACCACTCATATTGCATTAGAATAGCCCGACTCAATCTGTCCGCTAGAATGTTGGAGCGTCCCGGGATGTGCATTGCAATCAGAAACCGAATGGTGGAGATCGCCCACTCTCACACTCTCATAGCCTCGCGACAGAAAGGGTAAGATCTGGTTCCCCCGTTTGTTGATGTACCAGACAACAGACATGTTGTCTGACTGAACTGCAATCGTCCCCGGGGGAAGAACAGCGTGAAAGGCTTGCAATGCTAAAAGCACTGCCCTCATCTCCAGAACATTAACATGCAATCTAGTCTCAGTCTGGGACCACATGCCTTGGACCATCCTGCCCAAATAGTGACCCCCCACACAAGCTGGGAGGCGTCCGTGGTCACTGTGGCTTGGGCTGTGGGTGCTATGAAGGGTAGCCCTGCCAAGATTTCCAGCAATTGGAGCCACCAGAGAAGGGACGTCTTGCAGGCTCTGCTGATTCGAATTGGATAGTCGTCTTGCAGGCTCTGCTGATTCGAACTGGATAGTCCATGGGGAGGTCTAGCCAAGACCACTGTACTGCAAGGGTCCACTGAAGCATCCCGCATGTGAAGGCGCGCGCAGGGAAGGATTGAGATTGCTGCAGCCATTTAGCCTAGAGCTCAGAGAACATCGCCCACCATTGGCAGCCTGGGGCCAAGGATCGCTGATACATGGGCCCACAGGCACTGGACCCTGTCTCAAGTTAGAAAGACTTTCAATTGTAGGGTGTTCAGCCATGCCCCTATAAAATTCCAAGATCTGTACTGGGTTCAAGAGGGACTTGGAGACACTGATGGTAATCCCTAGGTTGACTGCACGATGCAGGAAGGAGTCTCTGGTCATGCAAAGAAGATGCTTGGTGGCAGCAATGAGGAGCCAATCGTCTAGGTAAAGAAACACGAAGCCTCAAGTGAGCCGATATGACTGCCATAACCTTGGTAAACACCCTGCGGGCTGTGGTGAGACTGAAGGGTAGGGCTCTGAACTGGAAATGATTGGCTCCCAGCTGGAAGCGAAGGAATTTCCTGGAGCTTCTGCGAATTTTGATATGATAGTAAGCATCCCAGAGGTCTATCGAGCACATCCAGTCACATTCTCGGAGATAAGGTAGAATGGACAGCAGGGTGACCATCCGGAATTTCTGCTTGGCTACAGTCAGGTTCAGGGGTGACAGGTCCAATATGGGCCTGAGGTCCCCCATCTTTTTGGCACTAAAAAGAACTTGGAGTAAACGCCTAATCCAGACTGATCTGGGGGACTGGTTTGATGGCTCGTTTGTGAAGCAGCTTTGAAATCTCTTGCGCTGCCGCCTCCCTTTGAGCAGGTGGAACATCCAGGAGGTGCTTTGGTTGGACGGGAGGGGTATCAAACAGGATGGAGTAGCCTCTGGATATTATTTGAAACACCCAACAGTCTGCCGTAATGGACTCCAAGCCATTAGGTGCAATGATTATCTTCCCTGACTGTCTCCAGAGTACGACAGTCGGGCAACCCCTCAGGGCTGCTGCGTGAATCTGTCCGAGAAGGTCTCCCTAGACCCAAAATTCCTTGGCCCCCTCTGCCTCTGGGGCGGCATCTGTCTTGTCTCCCTCTGCCTCTAGAGGACAAGTTGTCTTGAGAGACCCGGGAAAATTGAGATTTTCGGAACCACATATTCTTTTGCTCTCTCTGATTCCTAGAAAAGGATCTTTAAGGGCTAGAGAAGCAGACTCTGATAGCAGACAGAGTCTTCCCGGCCTTCTCACTCTGGACCAGAGTGTCACGTACTGTCTTCCTGAACAGGGAAGCACCATCGAAGGGAGCATTTATGAATGACGCCTTGAAGGGGTCCATGAATTGACACAGTTTGAGCCAAGCGTCGCCTCATAGCTACGCCGGTCCCAGCCACCCTAGCCGTTCCATTAGTGGCATGGGAAAGAAGACACATGGACGTGTTTGATACAGATTTGAGAGTCAACATTTTCACGGAGAATAATCGCTTGTCCTCTGGTGACAAAAGACTCTAGGGCGACACAGCGAACTCTGTGACTAGGTCTCGCTGAAGTCGTATGAAATGTGCTAAATAATTCAGTGCTCGAAAAGAAAACATCGCTGAAGAAAAAACTCGCTTCCCAAACTGATCCACCACCCTAGACTCCTTGTCCGGAGGGTGGACCGAGGAACTTTCCTGTGCCAGTTCCCTCTTGGTGTCAGTTGCAACCACCGTAGCATCCACCGGGGATCGCTTGTACCAGGCCTGTCTGTCTGAGGGAGGAGAGAGGATCCTGTCCGGGAATTTTGGTACTGGCTCTATGCTATCAGGCTCCTTCCATGCCCATGTGGTGATAAGATCCACTAAGGGGACACCCAGGATGTAGATGGTCCCATGCCAAAGGCCTCCAGGAATACTGACTCATACATAGAGGGTTTTGGGGTTGACCAACCTCCCCTCTGGAGAAGGATCTCCATGATGTCTCCAAAGGGGAGATCCTTGGGAGGTGACCAGGGGGAACCCTCACCTTCATTTAAGTCACTATCTTCTGTCAGGGACTTGGGGGGAGTCCATGTGCCTCCTTTTACACGAGTGCTTACCGGGACCCTCTTCAGTGGGACTCTCTGAAGAGAGCTCATGAGTCACGGAGGGTTCCACGATGGGATCCACCTGGGGGTCCTCTAGCACGGGTTGTCCCTGGGACAAGCTGAAGGGAGTCATGACCAAATCCATGGGAGACTGGGCGGAGTCCAAGGAAATAGACTGGGGTCTCGATCCTTGGGAGAGAACCCTCTCCACCATGTCGAACGCTGATGGAGAGTGCACCTCCTTAGCAACCAACAAGGAGGAAGCTCTCCCTGGCTCTGCAGTGAGGATCGAAGCCGAGGTAGCCGGGGTTCTGAAGGAATGGCTCAGATCCAACAATGTCAGAGCCGAAGACACTTCCATTCCGTCGGATCCAACTCCCCATTCTCAGCCCCGAGATTTGCTCAGATCCGAACAGGTCTGATCCGAGGAACTCAAGGTAATTGCTGGCATCGAGGGTGGAGGAACCATCAGCGCCGAATCCCTAGCTCCGAGGATCCTCGGACCCATAAACCTTGAAACTGCAGGCTGGATCAGGGAAGAAGAAATTAGATGTAAGAAGGGCATGGAGGTCCCCTCTCTGGCTGGAGAGGGGCCTGGCAAGACTCCCATTTCGATTTGGGTCCAAATGAACCTCATCATCCTGTCCATATCTAACTACGACAGACTCCGAGTCGAATGAAGGCCTGGGGTCCAAGGGCTCCATCGGCTCCGGAGAGAACCTCAGGGAGTGGAGCATTTGAGAAGTGGTCCTAGTCACTTTGGAAGGTGGGCTAGGGAAGGGCTCCCGCTCTGGAGACTGCTTGCGGTGCCTATCCCCTCTATTCTCCTTGTCTTTCTTCTCTTTTCCTTTAGTCCCCCCTTCAAAAGGCTAAGTGGGAGGTTGAGTCCCAGCCTGATGGGGGGGGGGGGGTAGATCAGCTAATGGAAGAGCCGAGGTCGAGGTCACCATGTCCAAGGCAGAAACTGGTAGAAGGCCCTTAGCTACCAGCTTTGCCTTCCTTTCTTTTAGGGCCCTAGGGTTTTACTCCACACACACACTACATGGCAAAGAAAGATGGGAAACACCCAGACAAATAACACACAGTGTGTGGCCATCAGCCAGTGAAAGCTTGTGGCCACACACTGTGCATTTTTTAATAGTAGGTTTTGGCTGCTCAGCCATACTAAAAACCCACTCGGCCAAAACTACCACACACACACTAAGGTCGGGAAGGCCTACTATCTACCTTTCTACAACTTTAACTTTTTTTTTTACACAAAAAAACGAACAACAAAGGGGAGGAAAGGGTTAAACTAACGACCACACACACTATTACTCACTATACCCAACTTGGAGCTAAAGAGATCACGATGCTTATGCTTGAAGCATCAAACGAGATCTGGGGGAAGGTAGGAGATGTGAGGGATTATGGGTAAGGGGAGGAGCTTGGAGCAGATGCTTGGAAAAAGTTGCCGGCTCGGATCCGATATGAATCCGAATACAGACAGGTTGCAGATAAATTAACTACTTCAGATTCTAAAATAAAGGTTATCCATACTAAGATGCATGGTCCAGCCTGATCTTCTACTAAGTGCTGTCTAGTTTTATCTTACCTTTATAGGTCTCTCAGCTGGGAAAACACTTGAATGCTTTCAGAGAACATTATCTCCTAGCCATTTCTCTTTATCAGACTGTCTCCTAGAGACATGAAAGCCAGATACGAAATTGCTAAGCATACATGTATTTACTAGAAAAAGGCCTTACAATATCAAATATTGTTTTTCATTTACTTGTTTTCTCTTAAAACATGTTACCAGATGAAGCTAAGGACCTTAAACAAGTTATTCCCCTGTACAAGAATGAAAAAAGCACACTCATTTTTCTTTTGTCATGCTCTTTTAACCAGATTTTTCTTCTTCATCATTTTTTTACATTGCAGTGTCTACATTTCTTTAAAGCTGAACAAGGGAAAAGAGAGAATGGAGAAAAAAAAACAGAAGCACCTATTTACATTAGTATCCCCATTACATTTAAAAATAACTAAGAAAAAATTACTTTATAACTTGCAAAGAAAATCATACACTAGTAAAATAGTACCATTAAGAAAAAAATAGCTTTACTTACAGTTTACTTTCTCACTCCTCTTCCCTCCTTCTAAGTATTTTCTGAACAGTAATGACATGAAGTATTGCATATGCTTTAGAGTCCCCTACAAATTTAACAAAGTCCAAAAAATTCCAATATTCCTACATTTGCTTGTTCTGTCATGTTGCACAAATATAATTATTGCTTTGCAATTCCACATTCATCAATTTCCAAGTTACTGGTTTTATTCATGTTCATCTCCATCTTCCAAATCCTGTCTCTGCTTCATTTCCAATGTACTCTCGATTCTTCTAGTCAATTCTTGTTTTTTTTTTCTTCTCTAAAACATTTTCCATTGAAACTTTGGGAAAGGTTTCACTGGCACAATCTCTCTGTGTTCTTTATTACCAGAAGATCAAGTAGCAGAATCTCCCATTTCACACCTCACTTTTTGTTGGACAAGTTGTTTTATTTCCTTTTTAGCATACACTTTATCAAAAAATTATTTTGTCCCTCCAGGAAAAAATATTTTGAAGATATCTGGGTATAGCAGTTTGAATCTTATGCCTGCTTATCGACATTCCCTGAATAATGGAATAAATGCACTCCTCTTCTGCCTGGTGTACAATAAGTAATCATTCTCCACAAACACTTTGCTGTCTCCCACTTGTAGTACTTTGTCCTTTTGCCACAGTTTTGTCAGAATCAACTCCTTCTGCTGATAAGATTGCATCTTTACTATTAAAGGTCTAGGTTGGTTTCTCATAGCCAGGTTTGGAGCATACATACAAATGCCCTTTCAATTACTAATTTCTGTTATGGAATACTAGTCCAATTGCTTATTTGTGCTTTCATAAAATTAATACAATCTGTTCCTTCCAGCATCTCTGGTACAGCACAAAATCTCAGATTTTCCCTACGCGCTCTGTCCTGTAATTCTATTATTTTTGAAACATCTCTTCTTGTGCAGTCTCATATACAGCCAGCCTTTTCTTCACTGCAACCTTTTGAGTTTTGCAGTTTTATCACCTCATCTGAATATTTATTTAATGCTTCTTCCATTTTTATCTAGCCTTTTGTTGTTTGATTCGATGAACTCCATCAGTGTTTCATTTTTTTTATCAGGTTTGTGTGTAGTTACCTTATACTTTCCTCTAGGTTACTAAAAGTCATGTCTGAAGCTTGCACTGCTTTTTGCTAAGCAACTGCTGTGTTTTTCCCAGTCAGTGTCTTTTCTCACCTTTTGTAATGATTTTCCTTCAGATCCTCTGTATTTCTTTCTTCCAGCATTTATGCAGTGCACTTACTAGAAAGTTACTGAGATTTACCCAGAAGCATAAGTCCACTGGCCTTCTCTGCTAAGTTTCTGTTTTCACACTGGGAGAGCTAGAATTAAGCTGTTACTCAGTGTGTGTGTGTGTGTGTGTGGTGTAGATATACATATATATATATACATATATATATATATATATATATATATATATATATATATACACACACACACACACACACACGCATGCATATTAATCACTACAAAGAAAGAAAAATCAATATGAGAGAGGTATAAATTAGTTGTTCACCGATATCTATCAACACCCAATTTATTTTGTCCAGTGTTGCAAGCAGTTGGACCCTATTCTACCTAGCAAAGTACATAAGTCCAAAAACAGTTAAGGACATGATGCCAACGCATCACACCATGCATATGAAAGACAGGCCAGAGTATTGCCAATCCACCTCACCTACAAGTCTCTGGAATGTGGAAGGAAACTGGAGTCCAAGGCAAAAATCAATGTGAACAGTGGAATAATACAGAAAAAAAAGATGTTGGAAGGGATAACTTCTTAATAAGCCAATGTTGGGAAAAAAGAAGTTATGTTCTTACCATAATGTTCCATGTGTGTTCTCTATCTCAACCTTTATTCTCACTGATGTGTCGGATCCATCTCGGCCTTTCCAACAGCTGAAAGTCTTCAGCAAAGCTTGTTGGACTCTTCCCTACCCACAATGCAGTTCCCCAACTTCCTCAGATCTTGTTTGCCCACCCAGATAGTAAATTATTCTATTCAATAATGTGGAGATTACCATGGCAATATCAGAACCTCTGAGGCTATGGAGATCCATGAAATCATAGTCCACTTAGTCTTACAGCAGGGGAAGGAGGGCAGGGTTGTGAGAATACAGGTTGAGATGGACAACACACATGGAACATTATGGCAAGAACATAACTTCTTTATGTGTTGCTGCTCGCCTTTATTCTCACTGATGGAACCGCATTCCAAGCAATGTAATCTCTGGGTGGCTCATGGAAGAATATTCCTCAGAACCACAAACCAATGGAAGCTCTACTCCTGAAGGCCAAATCCACTTTGTAATGAGTAATAAAGGTATGCGGCTTAGCTCATGTCGTTAGAGCACAGATACTGTCCCAGGATAACCTTGCTTGAAAGACTGTTGAAGTTGTGATGGATCTGGTGGAGTGTGCTTTCACAAGAAACGGAATAGGTTTGTTTTTGAAAGAGTAGATAATAGGATATACACAGTGTGAGCCATCTAGACAATGTAACTTTTTAGACTGATAGACCTTTCCTAGTCTCAGTGTAAGATATGAAAAGTTGATCTGATTTCCTAGATTCTGAAGTTTTGTGCAAATAGAAATGTAATTGTCTATGTACATCCAGAAGATGCAGGGAGTATTCACCTTTGTTTGGTAATTAGGAAAGAAGGCAGGTAACTCAATAGTTTGATTTAAATTGCTTTCTGATACAACTTTGGGGAGAAACGAAGGATTGGTACATAAAGAAATCCTATACTTATGAAAAATCAAACATGGGTGTTTGGACGATAGAGCCTGTAGTTCTGATACTCTTCTGTCTGAGGTGATGACTAGCAAGAAAAGTATTTCCCAAAACAAAAATTTTAAATCATGTGTTGCTGAAGGCTCAAAGGGGGGAAGAATGATATTCCTTAAAATTAAGTTGAGATCTGGGGGGGGGGGGTTGTATGGAGGTCTGATCCTTGTTGTTCCCTTCAAAAAGGCTCTGCAGAGTCTATGTAACATAATAGAGGAACCATTCTCTCCTACAATGTAATTTGAAATTGCTGCTAGGTGGACCTTAATAGTAGAAGCAGCAGTACCTTCATGGAAAAGCTTGGTTAAAAATTCCAGGATAGAATGAATGGGCGCAGAAAAGGGATTTGCCTGTTTTTCAGTCACCCACATTACGAACCTATTCCATTTACTCTTGTATACCTTATGTGTAGAGGTTTTATGGGAGGATAGCAGAATATGTTTTACATGAGATGACGGATGGGGTTACCTGGCAATCAAGGGAACTGGAACAGCCAAGTTCTCAACTTGAGGTTGTGAATGCTGGGATACACCATTCCCGATGGATATGTCAGTAAATCTGGAGCTGGATCCAGAATCCATGGTTTGTCCCGAAGATGAGGCTGTAGAAAGGGAAACCAGATTTGGTAAGGCCAATTAGGTACAATCAAGATTATCATAGTCTCTAACAAACTTGCTTTCTGTAATAACTTGGGAATGAGAGGAATGGGAGGGAAAGCATATAGGAGTCCCAGAGGCCAATCATGAACAAGTGCATCCCTTGGTGATTCCCCTCTGGAGGGATTAGGGCAAAGTAGTTGCTGCATTTGGCATTGGAGAGCAAGGCAAAAAGATCTCAGCAATGCTGGCCCCATTTGTGGAAAATTTCTTCCGCTACTTTTTGATTGAGGGAACACTCGTGGGGCCATAATATGGCCCTGCTTAGTTTGTCTGCAATCAAGTTGGATTTCCCCGGGATATATGTTACAATGAGAAAGCGATTGGAGGAGGTTGCTCATTGCTAAACCCTTAAAGCTTCTCGACAAAGGGGATAAGATCTGGTTCCTCCCTGTTTCTGTACCAGACTACTGACACACTGTCTGATTGGACTGCTGTGGTTGCTAGAGGAAGAGAGTCTTAAAATGCCTGCAATGCTAATAACACTGCTCTCATCTCTAAGATGTTTATATGCAAGTGAGCCTCGTGTTCTTGCCAGGTTCCTTGGACAGTCTTTCCCAGATAATGCCCCCATCTACCCTGTCTGGGAAGCAACTGGGACACCAAGGCTTGGGGCTGAGGGAAGATAAAGGGACGGGCCCTGAGACACTAGCGAAGAATGAATCCACCACTTGAGATCCTTCTTGCAAGCCTAGGTTATGAGAATCTTGTAAGACATTGGTAGTTCTAGAGTTGACCATTGTGTGAAAAGCAACCATTGTAGAATCCTCATATGTAGATGTACTATAGGGATGAGTACAATACATGCTGCCACCTTTCCCAAAGTCTGTAGTGTTTTTGCCATAACTTGATTTTTCCTGATTAATCGCCTGATATGTAGGCGAATGTCATGTACTCTGTCTTGAGGAAGCCTCAGTATGAGGTTGACTGTACTTATTTCTGCACTTATAAAGATTAAAGTGAGATGGCTCTAAAGAGGATTTGTCGTATTTTATGGTAATTCCCACTTTCATAGGTTCGTAGGTAGGTACTAGGCTATTGGCCCTAGGGCTATATAAGCCTAGCCAAACGGTACCCTGGCTTTTGCCATCCAAGAAAATTATTTTCCTGCACCCCTGTCAAGCAGAGCTACAGAAGTGATCCCCAGGGTGAATTTCCCATCTCCCATCCAATCATCAAGACTTTTCTTGAAGAGTGCTAATGAGGAGCTTTGTTTGATACAGATAGGTAGCTTGTTCCAGAGTATGGGAAGTCTCTGAGACAAGAATCTATCCCTCCAGCATGTTCTGTTTATTGTGGTGACAAGGTTTAGGTCCCTAGAGCGTGTAGCTTGGAGGGATTGGGATTTCTTTACGTGGAGCATGTCCAACAGCTCTGGGTTTGACATAGCTTTGTATGTTAGGCAGAGATCGCCTCTGAGTAGGCGATAGGCAACAGAGTAAAGCTGGAGTTTTTTGAGACGGTCTGCGTAGGGCATCTGTTTGAGGCCGGTAATCCTCTTTGTGAGGTATTTCTGTGGCCTTTCCAGTTGTTGTAGATGTCTTGTGAGGTACATACCAAAAGGTGCGTTGTACTCTATAATGGGTCTAATATGAGTGATGAGAAGAGAGGAACAATGACCTCATTTTTGCTGGATGAGAAACCTTTTGTGATGAGGTGTGCTACGTAGAAGGATTTCTTGACTACTGTGGCAATGTGATTATCAAAGGAGAGACTATTGTCCACCTGTGTCCCAAGGTTTCTCATCACACTTTCGGTGTTAAGTAGACTACTGCCTATGTGGTAGTTCAGGGGTACAGAGTTTTTACCAAAAGGGATGACAATGCACTTTTTGGCACTGAGCTTGAGGCCATGGCTTTGACACCAGGCATCTGTCTCAATAAGGCCCTTTTGTAGGATGTCCACACTGTTAGGAGATTTGATTATGGCTCCTAGTTTGCAGTCATCTGTGAACTGTGTTAGCCAAAGACCTTCTGTGTTAGCCTGTACTTCAGAGAAGTAGATACCAAACAGGAGAGGACCTAGGACTGAACCATGTGGTACTCCACTTGTCACTGGTCTGAAGTTGGACTTAGAGTCTGCTACTTTCACAGTGTGGGTTTGGTCAGTGAGACAGTTGGCAACCCATCTTGTGACATAGGGATTTATACCTAGTTTAGTGAGTTTGTCTATAGTTCCAGAGTGGGGGATGGTGTTGAAAGCCTTGGCGAGATCTAGCCAGGCTGTGTGTACCACCTTGCCCTCATCTACAGCTTTGGTGACTGCTTCAAAGAAGTCTACCAGGTTTAGGAGACATGATCTGTCTTTTACAAACCCGAACTGGGTAGGGTCCAGAGTTTGGAGATTACCAATGTCATTGTTTATAAGTTCCATGATGATACGCTCCATAGCCTTGCTGACCAGGCTCATCAGGCTAATGGGGCGGTAGTTCCCGGGGTCCGTGGTGGCTCCCCCTTTGTGGAGTGGGATAACCGTTACTGTGCACCATTCATTGGGCACAAAGCCTGAGGTGAGGCTATGATTGAGCATGGTACTTAGGTGGGGGTGCCAGATCATTCTGTAGTTCATGTAATACGCAGCCTGGGATGTTGTCAGGTCTCCATCTCCCATGGATGCTGTGTTCTTGGCTTTGGAGAGTGTGTTTTTTACCTGTGCAGCCATGATTACAGGTACTTTGCATTCTTCCGGTATAGAGACGGCCCCTTTAGGGGATGAGAGAGGGGTAAAGTTAGCACTGAACCTATCTGCCAGGATGTTGGCAATATCAGTTGGTTCTGTATATTTAGTGCCATTGTGCTGTAACTCAGAGCAGATCTGAGTGTTGCCATTGAGATTCTTGACAGAGCTATAGAATGCTTTGTGGTTGCCTTTAGAATCAGTGGCGATTTTGTTTTCGTAACTAGCTTTGGAGGATTTTATGAGGGATCTCAGCTTCTTACTGAGGCTGACCATGGAGTTCCTCCAATCATGGGATTTTACTCTTTTCTGCAACAGTTTCTTTCTTCTTTTGTAGAGTTTGTTTATAGCAGGGGATCACCAGATTGGCTTCCTTTTTTAGGAGGATAGCATCTTGGTTCTGTTAGGGATTGCACGATCTATGCACTTGTGTAAGTGCTTACAAAGTGCAATTGTATAGGATTCAGCAGTCGTATCTCTACTGTTCGTTAGCATGGGTGTCGTGAAGTTTGCCACTTCTGAATTAAGAAGTGTGAAGTGAGCTTTGGAGAAATTTTTTACGGTGGTTTCCCTAATGGGGGGGGGGGGGGGGGGCTGGGATGTGGATGTCTGGGGTGATTTGCTTGTGGTCGGATCTCAACGAGGAACTGACCTCTGGTGTGGAACACTGGTTGCCCATGTTGGTAATGACCAGGTCTAGGATATTGCTGCCCCTGGTGGGGGTGTGGATAAGTTGATCCAAGGCATTAGAATTTATGAATTCCAGAAAACGTTGAGCACAAGAGTTGGTACATGAGTAGTTTTCCCAGTTAATGGTGGGGTAGTTGAAATCGCCAATTATTAGGGTGTTAGGTTGTACCCTAATATTTTCCAGTGCATCAAGAAATGAGGAGTGGGAATCCTAGGGCATGGTGGGGGATCTGTAGCAAGCTACAATTTGCATTGCGGTCTTGCCCAGAGTTAGTTGCACTTGGATAACCTCAGATGCATTATGCTGAGCAACTAGCCTGGAGGTGTGGATATCCTTAATGAATATTGACACGCCTCCACCTTTAGTGCTTCGGTCCAGGTTAGGTGGCCGAAAGGTGTGGTATGAATTATAGCCTGGTAATGCTGGGGTTCTTCTCTGGAGCCTTGAACCAGACACATCGGAACTCCAGTCCGCTAATGATTGGCAGTAGATTTTTACATACTAGCTTGTCGGGCCTAACGCACAACCTTCAATGAAGGAACGTCCATTCATGCATGTCGCTACACAGAAGACGCTCTAACTGAGAATCGAATGGGCAACGTCTAACTGTGCTTATTTATTAAGTACTAAAAACTGTTTTCCTCTAGACAAGTGAGGAAAGTTGAGTGCTGTAGTAATTTGTAGCTTATTTAGTGCCTATAATGAGTTCTGAACAAATGCTGAGCTCAAAAAAACAGACTGGAGTGCTGAAACTAGAAAACTGGCTAGTTCTAAGAAACAAAATTAAGCTGGAAGGCTTCCCTCCAACACAGAAAGGCTTGGGGGCTCAGAAGCTTACAAACAGTCCTGGATACAGCAAATCTGTATCTGGACTAGACAACTTATAGGAAAGGCAGGACACAAGCTTATTCATTTTTTTTTTTTTTTTTTTGTAAAGTGGAAAGGGGAAAGGAGGAGCAGAAGTTAACTGGGTTGGCCTTCTCAAATGTTCTCCCTGGAATAGGTAGAATGAGGTAATGATACTAGACTGGGAGGAGTGCCCCAGATCAAATTTACAGTTTGGGGCAAAGCTGAAGAGTACAGTCCCTGGCTTGTAGTAGTAGATGCCTGGTCGGGTGGTTATGAACCAGTCGTCCAAATACTGAAACACTTGGAATCCTAAACATCTCAGGTGAGCCACAACTACTGCCATGAATTTGGTGAACATTCTGGGGGCTGTAGTGAGACCAAAGGGCAAAGCTCGAAACTGGAAATGACTGGCTCCTAGCCAGAAGTGCAGGTACCTTCTGGATCATCTTTTCATCTTGATGTGGTAGTACGCATCCTGAAGAGCTATAGAGCACATTCTTTTGTCTTTTTCCAGGAATGGAATTGCTGACTGCAGTGTCACCATCCAGAAGTTGGTTTTCTTCACCGATTTGTTCAGGTTACTGAGATTCAATATTGGTCTCCAGTCCCCTGTTTTCTTTGGAACTAAAAAGAATCTTGAGTAAGTTCCGGATCCTCTCTGGTCTGCGGGGACTTCTTGGATGACTCTTTTTCTGAGCAACTTTTGAATTTCTAACATTGCTTGTTCCTGTTGACTGGGTGGAACATCTGGAATTCACTTGTTTATGGGAGTGGAGAGGGAAAAGGGAATAATATAACCCCTGGATATTATGTCTTACACCCATTTGTAATTGGTAATGTTTTGCCAGGGTTTGAGGTATAATGACAATCGCCCCCGACTGCCTCCAGAGACAAGCAGTCAGGCACTCCTTCAGGAGCGCTGAAAGGGTCTGCCAGAGACAGATTCTCCAAAGCTCTGATTCTGCAGACCCCCTCTGCCATGAGGACAGTGTCTTCCACTATTGTTTCTCCCTCTGCCCCTGAGGGAACTACCATCCTGTATGTCCTGGTAAGACCACTGAGACTTTCTGAACCACATCTTCCCATTACCCCTCTGACCTTTTGGATATAGTCTTGTGGGTGTGGAAAAACACACTCCAATGGTAGATAGCATCTTACCCTCTTGCTCACACTAAGTTAGTGTTTCTTTGACTTTTGGCCTGAAAAGAGATGAGCCATCAAAGGGAGCATTAACAAAGGAAGACTTAAAGGGCTCCACAAAATCACAAAGGTGTATCCATTCTTGCCTCCTTAGAGAGATGCCTGAAATTGCCGCCCAACTCTCTCCATCTGCTGCATATAAAATGAGCCTCATGGATGAGTTAACAACGAAGTTGAGGGTAGCCAGCTGTGCACTGATCTTATCTGACACTGCATCAGCTATAGCTCCTTGGAGAGAGTCTAACTCTTTCAACAGGTCTCTCTGTAATCCGGTGAAATGCATAAGATAATTCAGCGATCCCAATGTGAAAACCGCTGAAGAAAAGACGTGTTTCCCATATCTATCCATAGTTCTAGAATCCTTATTAGGAGGATGGATAGAGGAACTGGTCTTGGAGAGTTCCTTTTACGTGGCCGCCACCACAACCATGGCATCAACTGCTACACCCTTTGTGAGGAAGGCTTGATCCTTGAAGGCTATAATGTATTTGTCTGGCCTTCTAGAAGTGGGCTCTATGGAATCTGGGGTCTCCTATGCCTTCCGAGAGATTAACTGAAAAAGCACATCAGAAGGCAGTATCACCCAGGTCACTGAAGGACGAGGTCTGAAGGCCTTCTGGAATACCGACTCCTCAGCAGACGGGGATGAGGACAACCAATTGCCTCTCTGTTTCAGTCTTTCCAGGATGAGGTGATTGTGGGGACCCTTCTGCTTCATTGAGGTCAGTATCTAAAGTAGCGGACTCCTCTGGGGAGTTGAGATGCTTCCTCTTGCATATTTTCATCCAATGGACTTCTTCAGTGGGATGATCTGGAGAAGTTTCGGAAGAGGGGGAAGTCCCACGGGGGACATCTTGAGCCATTCAATCCCTGTGATCCTGTGGATGGGGGTAATGAGGAAAAGACACCTGTGATGGAGAGGGAGGAAACTCTGAAGGAAGCTGTGTCTGAGACTGATGAGCAGTCATCACCCTCCTCATAACCATCGAAAGCAGACCGTCCCTGCTCCGAGCAACTCCCCAGACCTGACAACAAGGATGTCATGCCCAAGAGAGCCTTCAACGCAGGAGATGGAAGCTCTGAAGAAGAGGTAGGAGCCAAACCCATCTGAGCCAAGGCCCCAAGGGACAGCATTGAATCAGAAGTGATTTGAACCTGCTCTGAGGACCTTACCGGTGAGTGTCTGCTCCCAGAGGTGTCTTGCTCCAAATGAAATCAGATCCAAAGAGCTAATAGGTGGTCTTGAGGAGGAGTAGGCACCACAGGGGTAATATGAGTCTGATCAGACTCCTTTGGGTTCAGATCCTATAGAAGCTTGGCCAAAGCAAATGTCTTGAGAAGCCTCTGCACCACTCTATCCACATTTTCATCCAAGAGGTTCCTAGTAGACTTTGTAGATAGTGTCAGGGATCTGGAAAGAAAGGGCGATGGAAGCCGAGCTATGATCGGCCCCAAGGATGGAGATCGGCTCCGATAGCAGAACTCTGTTGTCAATGGGGACTTCAGAGCTGACTCCATGGAAGTCTTTAGATTCAAAAGTTTAGACTGATCCGAAGAAGTTCTTGGCTCTGTAGAAGCTGTCTGCTCCATAGGTGCTGTCAAGGCAGACATCTTTGGTTACTTGGTCCTCAGCTCCGATGAGGTTTTACGGTGCCGGAGATTATAGTTTCCCTGACCTCTCAGACTTGCTGGACTTAGGAGAGATGGGGTCTGAAGAAATAATGTCAGAGAAGGGGGTTTTAATCAACTCCTTCAAAGTCAACTTGTTTTTATGTTCCAATAATGCCCTTGAATTAAAAGCAAGACAAATGGAACACGATTCTTGCAAATGAAGAGGCCCTAAACAGCAAACGCACAAGGTGTGCGAATCACTGAGGGGCATCTTCTTGCTGCATTTCTCACACTTCTTAAATGCCAATGGCTTGCATTCCTTTTGGGCCATGTTCGAAGGCAGGCTGAAGAACAGTACTGAACTAAAAAATAAAAATGTTAATAACTAAGCCAACAAGAAGCTATATGAGCATACAGAACTCTACTGCATTAAACTATACAAATAACAATCCTGAACAGGAGTAAAGAAAGGAAAAGTCCTCTAATTTACACTGACTTCTAGGAACAAGGGAAAAAGGGAGAGCAGTCCTCTAACTTAAACAGGCTTCAGGAAACAACGGGTAAGCCCTCTAACTTAAACGAAGTTTAGGAAGAACACTTAGGTTAACCTCTCTCTAAGTAAAATGAACAGTAACTGGTAAGAAAAGAATTTAAAACCGACTACTATAAAATCTCAGACTAGAAGGAAAGGGGGGGGGGACTGGGGACACCTCTAACCAAAATGGATGTGGTCTGACACTCCTAAAACTAAGAACAGGCACTGAAAAGAGTAAAAGGGAAGAAACTAACAAGTAAATATTAAAATTATCGACTAATTAGCAAAAAAGACAAATATATATATATATATATATATATATATATATATATATATATATATATATAAACATGGCGCTGAGCTTGCTTGAAGAACCTTCTCGCAGTGTGGCAAATGAGATCTGCGGAAGTTGGGGACAACGGGTAAGCCCTCTAACTTAACTGCATTGTGGGTAGGGAAGAGGCTCACAAGCTTTGCTGAAGACTTTGAGCTATTGGAAAGGCCAAGACAGATCCAACACATCGGATCCAATCCATCAGTGAGAATAAAGGTGACATTAACAACAATGCATCAAATGTTATGCAAGAATATGTCTGTTGTGATTCAGAATCAGTTTTACTATTTCTGCTACAGCTCTTGGTATCTGCTGCATCTTTAAACAATGAAATAAAGAGCTACCAATTTCATTCTTTTGCATCCTTCAGTCACTGTATCATTACCGCCACCACCATTACTACCCAGGTGCAAGCTTAATGGTGACACTGTAATGAAATATGTGTGGCATGCCAAGTCAGAAAATCTGCATTTGAATGACAGCTTTTTAAGGACCATCTAAAAGACATGCAGAAGCTATATAGTTGCAGGATCCTGATCTCATTTATTCTCCCACCTTCTAGATTTTGAGTCTTTAAACAAGTCACATGTAACATGGTCCTAATTTGCTCACCTCACTCTTGGTAAATATGGCACAGGGGATCTATAAACAAATACAATCCATATAAATGAGTACAGTGCAAAAGATAATGTAGCACTAAATGGAGTAGTAACCAGCTACTCTGTTTTAAAGTTGCAACAAGCACAGAAAAGATAAAACACATTTCAAATAGCAAATAATATATTGTGCCCATTACATCTGTAAGTTAAAGCAAACAAATACAAGGATGAGCAAGTACCCCTTCTAAACTAACAAAAGGCATACATGCTAAGACTAAAAGTGCCCCTTTAAAGTCCTTTATCATGAACTCTTACCTAAATTTACAAGAAGCCTGTTTTGGATTTGTGATTGTGCCTGATGCTGTTCTGACTTCATAATAGTACTCTGATTGCTCAGATAGAATAGGCAACAGCTTTCACAGATACTCATCCAGATGGGTTACATAGTGAAATTTCAAACTCGCCCATCTGTCTCCAAATGTTAGGCTGCAATGTTGTCTGTACATTACCTTTCTTACATACGTTTCATGTTTGTCTGAAGAGTTTAAATCCAAAAGATGCAGATCATTATCCAGGCTTTAATCAAGGTCATGAAATTAATAAAGGTAAAAACATAAAGGGCTGCATTCTCCACACCAAACTAAAAGAAATGTATTTCAGTAGTATTGAAAATAGCCAGTGTAAAATGGGTTGAAGCTACTGTTAAGAGGATATAAAGGAAAATAAATTAACATTCCATTTAATTTTAGCAATCACTTTAGAAATATGCAAACCTTTAGAGAATTCTTGAAAGAATATGAACTTGTTAAGTCTGATGTTTCGGTAGTACACATATTTTTAAAATGTTTAACCCAGAGTTTCAGAATAATTTGATACAACATGACACAAATGTCACAGAGTGCAGGTGTGGACGTCTGTCATAATAAAAACACTTAGATTTACTGTTAACACAGCGCAAATACACAGTTGAACCTCAGAAAAAGATTGCACACAAAGGTACTGGCAGAACACAGAGAGAATGTCAGATTTCATATGCGGCAGACATCTACAACAACTGATGCCTTGTAGTCAAAGGCTGTTAAATTACCTGTGAAGGGTTACTGGCAGGCCTGAGCATTTTCTTCACTGTTTATTTAGTTCCAAAAGCACTGAGCCTTTGTGCTGATTGCTCTGACAGCACAGGAAATCTGGACTTTGTAAACAGGGTGCTGCTGTATTGAATTACAGCCTTTACAGGTAACAAGTGTGCAATCAACCTGCTGGGATTGGACCTCTAGAATGAAACCCAGAATACATTCACTGAGTAAAAGACAAAAAGTTCCTTTTCAGGAAGTCTATTAAAGATAAAAGAAAGATAACTTTTTGCTCATATATGGGCTTAATTATAATCTGCCTATTTTTCCTAGCTAGCAATGCAAAACAGATCTTGAATGAGTTGTATGCAAGCCAGCTCCAGGTATTCTTCTTTTTACAAGTAATACTTATTGATGCCAGAAAAAATGCTCTTGCTATAAATCAGTTTTATCTGAACTACACAAACATAAAGGGCGTGTTTTTGAAACAAACCATACTAAGATGATTTAAGTATATACTTGGTATTTGTATAAGAAGAAATACACTTGTAATTAACACGGTCAACTTTATAACAATTTCAAGACTTTTAACATGTCTCAACATATCTTTTAACATGTCTTAACTTGCTTATAAAGGATGACTACAGAAATATAAATTAACTCATACTTAAGTGAACATATTTTAAAAGTGAGTTTGTGCAGAGCCCACTGATAATAGGTTTACACATGTTACATGAATGCTTCAACAACTGATTTAGACTGCATGCGTACTTCATCTTTTGGAGGAAAGCAGCAAGCCCAGATGCACCCAGGTTTCAGTCCCATAACTCTACACAACCAGAATGAATTCTTTCACAATCAATAAACCAAGGAAATGATGTCTGTTGTGAAATGCCACCTACTAAGCAAAACAAAACCGACATAACAAATGTCTGTGTTACTACTGCTAAATTACATGACAGTACACAGAAACAAGCAATGAACACTAAGAATCACTCAAACAGATGGGCTAGAATGAAAGGGAAAACAGCTAATAAAAGAGGCTGTAAATATCACAAAAGGGGGCAATATCTTCATAACCACATACTGATGCTGTGCTTGCTTGCGCTCATTAAAAGTAATAAAGCTTCTGCAGAACAGATAGCAGAACAGCAAAGGTTTCAAGAAAGATTAATACCGTATGCTTTGCCTTGTAGAGCAATATTTATTAAAAATGCATGTATCATCATTCTGCCCCAAAGACTTATTATTACCATTCAAAATTACAGTTTTTAATGCGGCATCCTAATTTATGTCCTTTTTAGTGGTTAAACTTCATAAGTATTACATAGGTTCCAAAAATACACTTACTGCACTGTATGTGGATAGGTGTTGATGTAATTTGAGTTCCCCTACCTGAGATACACATATACAAAAGATGTGATATTAATCTTTGGACAAACAATTTTAACTGAACTTTCTCATAATGATATCTGCTGGCTTACAACAGGCAGCAATTTGCTTTAAGATGTGTTCACACTAATAACATGTACCGAGAGGCCTGAAGCTTGCACATCTATTCTGCTGATGAAACTTGTTTTCAGTATGCTGTAGTAAATGAATTCTCTTTCTGGAAACTCGCAGCGACAGCTCTTCGTTCTCCCTCTTCTTAATGCTTTACAAGATGATTATAGGGGGGTCTACTATGAAGAACAAATACTTCCATCCGACACAGCAAATGGATTTAAAATGATGAAGCTGAAGGCTGAGTGGATATATTTATTGCTAAACATTTCCAGGAGCAGTATCTATTAATCAGCATATGTATCCCCTTAATTATCATACAAATTTAAAAAAAAAAAACAAAAAAGAAATATAGACCGCATAAAGGAGAATGGTTTACAGAATTTTACCATTTACATAAAATTAAAGAAACTCATTGCATTGTGGTATACTAACCTACATTTTTGAGAAAAAAAAGTTTAAAGACTCAGGCTACTAGCAATACTCTGCACAGTAAATAAACTACTCGAAAAGGCAGGCCTTCTCTCTGAAGTAAATTGACCTTATATTAAAACTATATTCTAAAACTTGTATGCAATGTGGAATGAATAATGAATCTCCAAGTTGCTATCTGCTTCTACCTCCTTATAGTTAAATGCACTAAATAGACTGCTTAGGTATACAGAGGGAATGCCTACTACTACTTCTTTCGACTGTTCCCATTAGGGGTCGTCACAGCAAATCATCTGTTTCCATTTCTTCATGTCCTCTGCATCTTGCATGTCCTCTCTCACCACATCGCTGAACCTCATCTTAGGCCTTCCTCCTTTCCTCTTACCTGGCAGTTCCATCCTTAGTATCCTTTTTCCAATATACCCAGCATCCCTCCTCAGCACACGTCCAAACCAACACAATCTCGCCTCTCTGGCATTGTATCCAAACTGAGCTGACCCTCTAATATACTGATTCCTAATCCTGTCCATTCTCGTCACACCCAGTGCAAATCTTAACATCTTTAACTCTTCCACCTCCAGCTCTGTCTCCTGCTTTTTTGTCAATGCCACAGTCTCCAACCCATAAAACACAGCTGGTCTCACTATCTCTTGTAGACCTTCCCTTTCACTCCTACCACAGACCTCATCAATGTCACACACACGCTACCCTTGTACATATCCTGTACCACTCTTACATACTTTTCTGTCACTCCCGACTTCCTCATACAATACCACAACTCCTCTCTAGGCACTCTGTCATATGCTTTCTCTAAGTCCACAAAGACACAATGCAACTCCTTCTGACCTTCTCTATACTTGTCCGTCAACACTGTCAGAGCAAAGATAGGAACATAGGTGTGTACTAGGCTAATAGCCCTGGAGCCTTTACAAGCCTAGCCCATAGAAGTGCCCTGGCATCGTGCCGCCCGACGTTAATTCCCAGTGCCTCTATCAAGTAGTGCCACTGGAGTGATCCGCGGGGTGAACTTTCTATTTTCCATCCACTCATCAAAAAGATTTCTCTTGCAGAGGCCAGTGAGGTGCTCTGCTTGACATGTATGGGAAGTCTATGCCAGAGCATGGGCAGTCTCTGGGTTATGAACCTGTCCCTCCAGCATGTTCTGTTGATTGTGGTAATGCGGTTGAGATCTCTGGACTGTGTGGTGTAGAGAGATTGGGATTTCTTTAGATGTAACATTTCTAAAAAAGCTGAGTCAGACATGGCTTTCTAAGTCAAGCAGAGATCGCCTCTTAGTAGATGACACGAGGCAGACAATAGCTGGAGTTTTTGAGTCTGTCCATGTAGGAAATGTGTTTAAGGCCTAGGATCCTCTTCGTAAGGTACTTTTGTGGCCTTTCCAGCTGTTGCATGTGTCTAGTCAGGTACATGTCAAATGGGGCATTGTACTCAATGACTGGCCTAATGAGGGAAGAGTAGATAGAGATGATGACCTCTTTCTTCCTGGATGCAAAACCCTTGGTAATGAGATGTGCCACATAGATGGACTTTCTGACCACAGGGGCAATGTGGTGGTCGAAGGAGAGGTTGCTGTCAGCCTGTGTCCCCAGATCTCTTATAACGCGCCTTCAGTGTTCAGTGGGCTCCCATCGATGTGGTAATTACTGGGAACTGAGTTTTTCCCAATGGGGATGATGACGCATTTTTTGGCATTAAGCTTAAGGCCATGGTTTCAACACTAGTCATTGGTCTCAGTGAGGCCTTTCTGTAGGATGTCTACATCACTTGGGGAGTTAATGACTCCCAGCTTGCAGTCATCTGTGAACTTCTGTTGTGCTCTTTCCTGGCATGAAACCATACTGCTGCTCACTAATAATCACCTCTCTTCTTAACCTAGTTTCCACTACTCTTTCCCATAACTTCATGCTGTGACTGATCAAATGGATACACCCAGTATTTCCAGATGCAGCTCTCTGCATCAAGCACAATTTCCCTTTAGAGCACACAGGGAACACACTCAGTCTAGGGTATGGATTTTTCTGTCTCCCTCCATGTCACCAATAAGACTCCCCCACTGGCACAGCTACAGAGTTGAGACCTCAGCTAAGTGTCCAAGTCAAGTCCTCCAACAGCCCCTCTGTGAAACCAGTGCGTTATGTCCCTGCTCCAAACAGCTGACACACATACTCTTTGAGAAATTATTTTTTCACACACACACACACACACACACACACACACACACACACACACACACACACACACACACCTGGGAATGACTGGTACAGATTTAATAGCTATGCCCTCTTCTGCCGAGATTATAAGGTAGTAACACCCCCACCAGACACCCCAAACCCAGTTACTCTAAGGCCTTTGCAAGGGTAACCAATTATACTGAGTGGTAATATTAATAGAAACGGTAGTGTCTGACCTATGAAGTAAGGCTTTCAGGAGTGGCCACAGAGTCACCAAATAGATATAAGTACGTTGTCTAATGGACCAATCAGAATTAACATTTTAAATATATTTAATAATAATAAAAGAAAATGAAAATATTAAACATCTATTTACAATAAACACCATAGTTTCATCCACAGGAAATATTAAAACAGCACACATGGAATAGATTCATACAGATACAGAAAAACAGTACTTAACTAATCTCACTATATTTTCCTGACTGATCTAAAGAATTACAATTCCACAGTTCACTTACTAGAGCAAGGCAAGATGAAGTAGATTATGGGTCCCTCTTTGCCAAGTTCCAAAACCAGAGTGCTCTGAGACTTCTCTCTCTATTAAAACATAATTTTCATCCTAGATTACAGAATGACATCACATACATCTGGCCATCTGACTTCTGGTTCAAGGCTACCCCCACTGCTAAAAACTGAACAAGAATTTAGCACATATGCATTACCATACACCCAGATAGAGCTTTGCTGAGATGTGCCATAGCATCTGGAAGCTATAAAACCATAAAACACTTCCACTCTTCCTACAGGAACTGATAAACCATTCTCTGGTAAAGACATTTAGTCTCTGGCTGTAACCAGAATTGTAAGATACAATCTTTATGGCCTAAATTAAGTAATTTAATTTCTTACTACTTCTCAAAGTTAGTGGACAGAGTTTAATCTCTTCTAATATCCTCTGTTAACATATATACATTTAATCAGTTACAATACAGTCATGACCCACTGTTGGTGCATTTATTTAACAGAAGCAGCTTTACAAATACATTTTACAACACAAGCATCTGAAAAAATCAGTTTGATATACAAATGACATACAATTCTTAACAGAATTACAGCTAGCTATGTTGGCATATGTTACACATCCACAGCCCTACGTCTCCTGACATAGCTGGCGATACCTCACATCGTCACACTGGTTAAAGTGATACATGACTCATATGAACTCAAATGGGGAAAAAGTATGAATATGTTTTTACAAATTGGTAAAAAAGCTATTTAAAAAATATCTATGTGAAAAATCTGTGCACAGCTTTAATGCAGAATCATAACACAAAGATGTCTGGGTCTTTCCCTAGATGTCTATAACTTTTGCAAACACATTTCCTTTACTTTCAGCAAAGTTTCCATATCACTAACACACACCTGTAAGTTCTCTAGATCTTGACATGCGGACCTTAACATCCGAGAATGTTCTTATAACAAAGCTTGTGTAGACTTTCACTAGAGCAGCTATACATAATTTATCCTTCAGAAGACAAGCTAATTTGCTATTTTTAGGGAAAATTTTTACACACTACTGCATGACTTATAAAAGAAAGGGCTACCTTAATTTTCTGTATTACCATCCACAAATCACATAATTACTGCTTTCCACTAGCTATCAAACCCCAGCCTCAGGCTGCAGCATATTCTCTTAGATCTCAAACTTTTGATGGCCAGACTGCTCAACAACTAACTTTTTGCCCTCAAAGTCAGAAATGGCCTTCCCCAAACTCATACCAGCTGTATGAGCTTCAATCCCCTCAAATATTAGACACATCTCTTCTATCCAATCTTTCTGTTCCTTTCCTAGATCAATTCATAGATAGTACCACAAACAAGTGTTCGATTGATTAAACTTACCAGATACAAATAACTAAACAGAAATGGTTTAGTAAATAAACTTAGCAGATACTTTCTTAAAAAAGAGTCATGTATTTATCATAACTTGGCATCTGTGTTATCCTATGTCACTATTTATCACTCCTGGGTCGTAGGATCCGATATCGGATCCCAGCCAGCAGCTTTACAGACAGCTTCTAGGCTCGAGCTCCTCCCACTCCCATGATCCCCTGCTGCCCTCTAACCCCTCAGATCAAATCTGCCCTAAAGCCAGAAAACAGCTAAGGAAGACCTTGACTACCAGACAGGACATCTCCACTTCCTCTAGGTCCTGCAGAACGGGGTAAGATGAATAGTGACATAGGATAACACAGATGCCAAGTTATGGTAAGTACATAACTTTTTACCTGATGTTATTCATGTCACTATTCCTCACTCTTGGGTCAGAGTCCCCAGCTACCCTAAATCCCAGGCAGCCGAAGAACTGTGGGGCCAAAGGAATCCCTGTTCCTGAAGACAATATCAAGCTTATAATGATTAACAAAAGTGTGAGGAGTAGACCAGGTGGCTGCTGCACAGATTTCATCTACAGAATGATGGGCCAGACAGGCAGCTGATGTAGCCACTGATCTAATGGAATGAGCTCTTACTGTACCTGGTAAAGATACGGCTCTAGACGAACAGGCAAAGGAAACACACTGAAATCTAATGAGAAATAGTAATTTTAGAAACTGCCTGACCCTTTCTTTTAAGAGGAAATGGCATAAACAGCTGGTCAGATCTGCTGAAACCCATTGTCCTAGCCAAGTAGAATCCTAACTGTCTATGAACATCAAGAGTATGCAACAGATATTCCCCTTCCCCTTTATTAGAAAAGTTAGGGAAGAAAACTAGTAAGTGAATAGACTGGTTTAGAGTTATCTCCATGGCTATCTTAGGCAGGAAGGAAGGATTAGTTTGAACAGCCACTCTGTCTTTATGAAACACCATGCAAGGTGGTTTGATAGAAATAGCCTGCAACTCTGAAACTCTTTTTGCTGAAGTTATGACTACCAGAAAGGTAGTCTTCCACGGCAAAAATTTCATGTCACATGTAGCAGCAGGCTCAAAGGGACTCTGCATAAGAGACTGCAGCAGGAAAAAAAGTTCCCGGCGGGGGTGGGTGGGGGTGGGGGGTCCTTGACAGGAGGCTGGAGCAGGAAAAACACCCTTCAAAAATGCCTTACAAAGGTGAGAGGAGAAAATAGGTTCCTCTCAAACATGAAAATTGGAGATAGCCGCCAACTGCATTTTGATAGTAGAGAAGCTAGCCCCTTCTTGAAAAAGCAAAGACAAGGACAGTAAGATGCCTGGGATGGGAGCAGAGAAGGGATCCAGATTTTGCTGCTTGGCCCAACTAGAAAACCTTTTCCACTTACTCACATATACCTTCCTGGTGGATGATTTCTGAGAGGCCAGAATAATGTTCTTGACAGGAGAAGAAAACCTGGACTGATTCAAGATTAGAGGAAGTGGACAAACCATGCTGTCAGATGAAGATTCTGAAGGTTGGGGGTCAGAATCTGGAAGGAATGAGAAATCAGATCCAGAAGGGGATCTAGTACTCGAGGGGGTACTTCAAATGAGACCATAGGAGGAGAAATCACACCTGCTGAGACCAAAAGTGGGCAATAAGGATCAAAGTGGCCTTGAGGCACCAAGCTTTCTGAAGCACTCTGGGAATGACAGGTACAGGAGGATAGGCATAAAAAAGACTCGGAGGTCAATCATGAACTAGAGTGTCCCTGGGGGGAATCAGAGAAAATACTGGCTGCATTTGTGGTTGGGAGGGGAAGCTAACAGATCGAAGCTCAGCTGACCCCAGTGAAGGAAGATTTCTTTCACCACTAAAGGATTCAAAGACCACTAGTGAGGACTCAGGATTGCCCTGCTGAGTCTGTCCAACAACATGTTGGACTAGCCAGGAATGTGCATTATAAGGAGAAAACCCCTCGAGGACATCGCCCATTCCCATACCCTCATGGCTTCGCAACAAAGTAGATAACAGCGTGTACCCCTTGCTTGTTGATGTACCACACAACAGCCCGTATGAACTGCAGTGGTACCCAGAGGGAGGCAGTCCTGAAAAGCTTGCAACATGAGGAGGACTGCTCTAATCTTCAGTACATTTATGTGCAGTTTGGTCACTGCAGAGGACCATGTGCCTTGGACTGTGTATCCCTGGTAATGCTCCCCTCCACCCCTAAAGGGAAGCATCCAAGGTCACGGTGGCACTGGGGTGAGGAAGAGAGAAAGGTCTGCCTGCTCGGACGTTGGGAGAGTGAACCCACCAAAGGAGACGATGCCTGCACAATGGAGTGAAACGGATCGTGGCCGTCATCAGATGACGCAGGGAAGACCACTGGCGAACCTTTATGTAGAATCTGGCTAATGGTACCAGATAGATTGCTGCCACCATGGACCCTAATGCCCTGAGAATAAGGTGGACCTGGGGACGGGTCAGATCTAGGAGGCATCGGACATGAATTCTGATGAGATGTACACGTCAGAGAGGGAGCGCTGCAATCTCTGACACAGTGTCCAGCTGAATTCTAATGAACTCCAAATTTTGGGATGGAATCAGACTGGATTTGGGGAGATTTACTGTAATCTCTAACTGGTCGAACAGCTGAAGCACATACTGAGTGGCTGCGGCCAGACGATGCTTGGTGGGTGCTGTGAGGAGCCAATCGTCGAGGTAAGGAAACACCTGGAATCCCTGCAATCTCAGATGACCTGCGACTACTGCCATGCATTTGGTGAACACCTGGGGGGGCTGTGATGAGACCAAAGGGCAGGGTTCTGAACTGGTAGCGACTGGCACCTACGCAAAAAGTGGAGATGTCTCCTGGAGCACCTGTCTATTTTTATATGATAGTAGACATCCTAGAGAGCCACAGAGCACATCCAATCATCCTTGTGCAAAAGACGCACAATGGACTGGACAGTGATCATCTGGAACTTGGACTTCTTGACAGAGAGATTTAGCACACTGAGGTCCAAAACTGGACACAGGTCCCCTGTCTTCTTTGGCAGCAAAAAGAAGCAAGAGTATGTTCCAGATTCCCGTTGTCAAGGGGGACCTCTTGGATGGCTCTCTCTTGAAGACGTTTATGCATTTCTTTCTGAGCTCACTCCCTCTGATGGGATGGTGCATCAGGGAGGTACCTCCTGACTGGAGGAGGAGACTGAGAAAAGGGAATAGAATAGCCCCTGGAAATAATGTTTAGCATCCATCGATATTTTGTAATGTTTGCCCAGGCTATAGGGTGCAGTGACAAATGACCCCCAACTGCCTCCAGGGCAGGACAGCTGGGCAGCACCTCAGGTCGGGCTTCTCAGAGAAAGGTTCCCTGCAGCCCTGATTTTGTGGACCCCCTCTGCCTCTGGGGGGGGGTGTCTGCTGTTGAATCCTCTCCCCTTACCTCTAGAAGAGGGCTCATCCAGAGCATCTTGGAAAGCTGACTGCGACTCTCGAAACCACATTTTCCTAGCCCCTCATTGCATCTTGGAGAAGGAGCATTGAGGGGTAGAAAATTTGATCCCCACAGCCAATAAGGTGTTGCCCTCCTGCTCACCGCAGGTCAGTGTTTCGTTGACCAAAGGGTCTATGAGGGTAGATCAATCTAAGGGGGCATTAGTTCAGGATGCCTTAAAGGACTCCGCAAATCCACAACGGTACAGCCAGGCATGACGCCAAATAGCGATGATTGTAGCGGACGCTTGAGAGGTGTCTTCCACAGCATTGGCAATCAACCTCATTGAGGAATTAGCTAGGGAAGTGAGTGTAGGCAGCTTGAGGGACATCTTACTTAGCTCCCGGCAGGCAGTAACTCAGAAGGGGATGTGGCAAGCTCTTTGACCAAGACCATCTGGAGTCAGGTGAAATGTGCCAAGTAGTTAAGCGCCCGCAGACCAAAGGTCTTGTTCCTCTGTCATTCTCTCCCCTTAGCCGTACTTCTAATTCCCCTCAACTTGTCTTCAAAATTTCCCATGTTACATGGACCCAAACTTATCTATTCATTTCTGTACATTACTTACTGTGTATAAACCAGGCTATACAAGTAAATAATTACAATTTCTCTATGTTAACATCCTATCTAAACATCCTTAAGCTATCTGCAAATTCCACAACTAGTGAAAAAGAAAAAATGAAATTGTCTACTGTTTGGAAATCATATGGACATGCAGTGACTACCTATACAATAAATATGCAAATGTAATTCTTCACATCCTGCACATCATGTAGGTAGACCCTCAACAGATTCTCATGTGACACTTAAAACCGCCAAAAAGTACCTTCAGGTTAACAGCCAGCTCTGTCGTGTAGAGGAAAAGGCCCTCACTATGCTACAGAGGTGAAACAGCGGCTCAGGCAGTTGTAGTAGATGGCCAAGGAGAATTGGTGTGCAGCCCAGACACTGCTGGCTCACCCATCTTGAGTGGAGGGCGGGAGGCAGATGGCTTGTCACAAGGGTGACACCTTATAGAAGCACTATGTACTACTCATTTAAGTACCAGCCTGCAAAGCCCATGTTGTTACCAGACAACTTGCAATGGCAACCAAAGGGAATTTGGTATGCAAAGGCATGCTTCCCTTCAGAAGGTATCAATAGCAGAGCTTGAATGAGCCAACGAAAGGGATAGGAGGTGTACGGCTGCCCTTCAGGGCTAGATTCCTGGGTAGGAACGAATAGTCTGTAGGGTTCTCACCTGCCCCGGACTGCTTTTCAGCACCATGGTATAGACAGATGAAACCCTGACTACAACACATACGTGCTTGAGAAGCTGGGTGGGGGAAGGTGGTAATGGGCATGCAATGTTGGCTCACCCATCCAGATGGGAGAAAAAGAGTGCGGCCTGAAGCACTGCTTACTCCTGCTGAATAAGAGGTGTTTGCCACACAGCATACGAGCTGGAGATGTGCAACTGTCACCAACAGCCATGATCACATGACAACCTTCAAGAGGCATGTGCAGGAGTGTCCACATCCGCAGATGAAGGTATACTCGACTTTTGTGTTTATCAGTACATATCAGCTGGGAATGAAGAGGTTAAGGTTATGCAGGAAAAACACTGAAAACTACCTGAATGATAGCCTCCTGTGATTGTCTCTCACCCCAGAAAGGGCTAAATCGATTGTGTGAGGACTGATGCTTGGCAGGCAGTGGAGGGGAAAAACAGAATATAATTTTTACACTGTTTATTTTTGCATCTGGTCTCAGTCGTGGTTTAAAAGGATTCTTGAAAAAGTTTACTAAGCTGGACAACAAATGAATAAATAAAATAAAATGCATCAAACACACAATATGCATGTGTGTGTACCTGTACCTTAAAAACTTCAAGGCACTTTTTGCTTTCATCAAAAAAATGTAAATAAAATAGAAAGTGAAGTCAACCAACCCTATATAGGTCATCAAAGCAATGAAATCTATATACATCATTAAGTAGAATACATTAAATCGTACAGCAAAGCAAAATCTATATATACAGCTAACAATCACTGGTGCTCTGCAAACATTACTATTTTTTAAATTAGCTTTTCCTTATTTAAACAGAGCACAAGTGTGTCACTTCATCATGCACTGTAGCTGTCCTGCAGGAAGACAGCAGTTAGTTCACCTTAAACCAGGTGGGTGTGCTGGGTTCTTGTGACTGACGTTGCTGTGCCTGATTGGGTACATCTGAGTACCATAGAACATGAAGGAAGCATCAACTTATCTGTAAGAGCAGTGGACCAGATATTAAGTTTGAATGTGTCAGTGTCAGTGGTGCAACAAGTACCACACACCTTTGGTGCAGAAGGCTGTGGATTCTATTCCCACACCAGTAGATGGACTGCTGCATAAGGAGAGTGCTGCACCACTGAATATGTCATCCTTCTGATGATATGTTAACCTGAGATCAAATCTGCTTCAATTGGTGGGCAGTATCTATCTAAATGAACAGGGAAAGTTCCATGATTCCTTGAACAAAGTTCCCCTAGTAATATAACTACTACCTGGAGTGTGACTTGCAAGATGGCTGCAAACTGATCCACAGCTTAACTTTAGCTAGTAATTCTGCCAGTTTTAGTAAAATTCAGTTACTGGCTAATAAGTACACTTCCTGGAAGAGAGCAAAGAATAAACGTAGGCAGCATGAAAGAAAATCAACTAGAAAAGGTGAAGAGAAAACATTGACTGTGAAGAATCCTGTGGCTATTCAGCAAAATGCAGTTCAAGCTCCAGCTCTGGTACAAGAGATCACTTCCAGTAATTTAGACGAAAATATAAATAAAATGTGCTCAGAGCTGTTTAAAATCAGAAGCATAGCTAGAGCTAGGCATGAGGAGCAATGACACCAGGTGCAAACTGTTGGGTTTCATGCATCTGGCTACCTGTAGGAGGAACAGCAGGCTTTTTTTTTTTTGCTCTTCAGTAGAAGTGCTGGGAAAGGGGTGTGGATCTCACTGTAAAAAGCCAAGGGGATGAATATCGGATTATTACAGTAAAGTATGTGTGTGTGTGTGTGTGTGTGTGTGTGTGTGTGTGTGTGTGTGCGTGCGTTTCTGTTACTGCTGTTAATGGAAGAGCTGGGGGGGGGGGGGCATGGATGGTAATAACCAATGGGATGGACATCAGCTTATTATGGTAAAGTATGTGTGCTTTTTTTTTTTGCTCAACAGAGGAGCTAGCTGGGGAGGGGTGTGGATCTCAGTGGCGTAAGTCCATGGCTACAATGTAGCACATGTTATATAAATGTATGTGTTGCTGAGTCTACTCCAAATCACTGAAGTTGCAGAACATCAACCACATATCGTTGAAGACCAGATGTTCGAAGTTCTACAACATCGAACGATCTGAATGGAGATCACCGTACAGCACGGAATGGGAACTGTACCATTTTCTTTGCTATAGTGTATTCTCAGAGTTGGTATATTTAAGGAGCATACCATGAGGGGGTTGCGGGAGGCCTGCTCCCCTGCAAAAACGTAAAAGAATACTTGTTTACTTTTTAAAATTTTTTTTAATTTAATGTTTGATGCTACAGAACTTCGATCATCTGGTCTTGGACCATATGATGTTCGATGTTCTGCAACTTTTATGACTTGAAATAGACCCGTTTGCCTATGTGTTAAATGATAATTCAAAAAAGGTGTTAAAAAATAAATACCACCTCAGGTTTACCCTGCAAACAGGCTGGTAGCCTAGTGGGACTAAACAGGTCAACAAAGGATAAATTAAAAAAATTGATAAATAAACAAAATAAAATTCAAACTGATCCTGGCACTCCATTCAGGCAAGCATCACTATATATTCACTGTACGTTAGTTTTAAGTTTATCCCAGAAGATGTTTGCTAATGACATTCATGTTGCAGTTCTGGCTAAGATCCCTTTATTTTTTACTTGCAAATTGTGCAACTCTGAGTAAATCATTTAACCAGTTCTCCTAGGCTGCCTGTCAAAAGAAGCACTTCTGCCTACGAGAATTGGCCTATTAACAAATGGGCAACAATATAAAAAATGATAAGTAAAGGAGTAAACGCATGCTGGCAAAACCTGGCCGTTACTTCACTTCCTAAGATACACTGTGTAGTTCACATAAACCAGCAACCTAAGATTAATAAATGGAATGCAGAAGCAAATTCGTAGGTATAAAAATGTGCTCCATATTACAAAATTATAACTCACAACGACTCAAAATTTAAAGAATGCTCAATAATAAAAATGAACGACATTACCTAAAACATTGCAGAAATACTACTAAATTTGGTAAAACTATAAAATAACCAAATACAAACATTTCCAACCATAAAACAAACATGAGTCAATAGCTATGATGGGGGTAAAGCTCCCCCTTCCCTCTGTACGTCCCAGTAAATACAATCAGCAGTAAGGATACTGAAGCTCAGGGAAAGACACACACCACTCAAGTGTTCTTAATTTTGCTTCATATCTTTGCTCTGCCCCTTGTAAAAGTTTTGATTTTCTGGTCACTCTCAGGATTATAGTCAGTCAATAATGCCAGATATTAGAGTTTCACATGTCTTGTTGTTTAAAAATGTCTGCTGATAAAAAACATGTTGTTCTAGTAACTTTTTTAGCAAATTACAGCATTATTTAAAATTGATTTGGGGCCTCTGTCCAGAATTCTTGAGCAAAGTTGCAAGGTATGGGAAAGAAAATTTGTGTGATGTACTTGATGGACCTTCTCAGCAAGGAAAAATCTTTGGAACCACTTTCAGAGCTGTATGGTATAGCAGTTACTATGCACTTAGAGAAAAGTCTTTGACAGAGGATGGCTCATCCATGAGTAGAATGTGACTATTACCTTCTTCCAAATCACAGTCCAAGAAGCTTGTACTGGAATGCAGTATCCTAATAAAAATATGTACCAAACATGTGTAAAGAGCATATACAGTCTCCACACTACAAAAAGAATGAAAACAAGTATCTAATAAAACACGTTTCTGCTTGGGTTATGAAAAGTTTCATGATACTGACATCTACATTAATCCATAATTTACCAGTTTTGAGTCATGAGTGAAATATGAACCCTGACAGTTGATTGACACAATCCAACAGGCTGTGAAGCAGTCTAAGAAATTATGCCTCTCTAGTTTGTTTAGATGAGATGTCTAAAACAAAATAAAGAGAACTACAATCCTGAATAAACTGCAGAGAATGACAGTCCATGATCAAGTCAAAGGCCAAATTGTCTGCAATAATGACAATAATAATGAATAATTAACCAATCTATTTCTTTCACTATGACTGTAATTACTTCTTCATGTACATACACTCAGTAATTCTCTCACTTCTCAATCTTTACACTTTTTCATAACCAATTTACATCTTTATAAAGGCACTTTCATACCCAATATGCTAATGTTGAATATCTATCTCTTTCTCTTGGTAATAATACTGTATTTTACCTTATTGAACTCAGTAGTCACAATCTGTATATTTTTAGTACTGTATAACTCAAGTTGATGAAGAAATTCTTCAAGTAAATGTACTTTATATATTGCATGGACTTTTGTTTGTTTGTCTTGATTTATTTAGTTTAAAGTGGAGCTTATCTCCCCGGGCCTCTACTGAAAATGGACATGTATCCAGTTAGACTAGCCTGGTCAACAAATGTAAAATAAAAAATAAAAAAAATAATGATAATTTATACCAAAAATGGCAACTAGAATGAATACCTAATGACCTGTTTTCTAGGCAGAAAGTTGGGTTGACTGAATAGGAAATAAATTACTAGCACAGTCAGAATAACAACTGGCAAGCCTGCTACTGCCTGTTGCACTTGTTAACTAGATATGGTCAAATAGATATGCAATTTCACAATATCAGAAGCTGCCAAACAGCAGTTAACAACCACACGTGGTTTATAATAACAATAAATATTAAAAATGATATGAAGACAAACAGCATATAAAGATAAAATAAACTAAGCACAATAAAACTAATTAGCAGAATGGGATGTTATGTCTGTACAGCATGATGTGAAGCTGCAAATCTCCTTGAAATTTCATTTAACAGAATACCTAGAGAAGGTCTACTTGAGGATCCCCCTACAAATGGATCAAATCTTGGAAGACCCCCTGATCTGGTTTCCATTTGTGAGGGCCTGCCCTGTTCCTGCTCAGCTTGTGTGACATAATTTTGTTCTGATGGAATGTAGGATGCTTGCAGAGTGAGACTGTACTGTGAAGCTATATCCCAAGTTAGCAAGGCTAATCTGCAAAAGGGGGACAGCTTTGTTCCCCTCTCACCTGTTGATGTACCCATGTCAGTGGTATTGGCTACAACCACTTGAAGAGGTCCTGAGAACCAAAAATGGATCAGAGAGTCAAGTCCCTTGATCAGGGTAAACATTTCCTTGATATTTATGTTCTTGCATCTGCCCTTAATGTCCCACATCCCCTGCACTTTTATCCCTCCTGAGACTACTCTCCAAGCAAAATCCAAAGTGTCTGCAGTGACTGACTGATTTGGAGCAGGAAGGAAGAAGGGGATTCCAGGATTTAAAGATATCTGTTATCTCAACCAAAAGATTTCTGACAACCCCCAGCACTGGGATTTGAAAATATAAATTGTGTTGATGCGAGGAAAAAATAGACTGCAGATACCAATGTATCTTTCTCACGTGGAGTTTTGCCAGGAGTATCATGAGAATCACAGATGCCATAAAGTATTCCCTTGCAGTGATTGAAATCTGAGTGGAAAACCTTAGAAATAGATCTAGCTAAAGATCAAGTTTTTTTCTGCGGAAGAAAAGATTTTTGAACTGAGGTGTCTGACATTACAGGAACACAATCCTGTGTGAAGGAGTTAAGAAAAGACTCTTGACTGTTCTCTTGGAATCACAACTTGCGTAAAGATCTCTCACCCAACAGTCAGATTCATGACACTTTGAAAAAGACTCTGCAAAGATAAGCAAGTTGTCTAAATAAGGAAAAAATGTGGATAGTCAGTAGCTTGCAATGAGCTATAACTGGAGCTAGATCCTCTTGGTGCAGTGGATAGTCCAAAGTGAAAAGCAGAGAACTGATATTGTGATCCAGACACATAAAACCTTAAGAAACATCTGAAGTCTGGATGAATAGGGATGTGATGATGAGAATCTTTTAAGACTAGTGGTGCAAGGAAACTTGGAAGAGGAAGAGGAGGACACAGGTTGTGAATCACAAACAGGTGTAGGAAACAAAGATCCAGAAGAGGAGATAAAAATTCCCTTGGAAAATCTGGAAAAGAAAGGCTGAAAAATCTTAAGAGATTCCTTGGATCAGCTTTCTCCTTTCATCACACTTCTTTTTATCACCTCTGCACCAGAGGAGCCAAACATTAAATCACTCTCCAAGAAAGAATTAAAAATCTAAATTTTAGCATCATCTAGGAGGGTCTGAGAATGCAGCCATGCAAACCTCCACAAAACAAGTACTACTAACCACAACCCTGGAAGAAGTATCAACAGAGCCATATGCCCACTCTCTAAACAATAAGTAGTCATCTGTGCAATAGAATAAACTAAGCTATTTACAGCAGATTTTTCCTCGCAAGAGGAAACTGCTGATAAAACATTCCTCATACTTTCACAATTTGTCAGAAAAACTTTAACGTGAGCTTGACGATTAAAAATTCTGAAAATCAAAGCTGCAGAGGTATACACTTTTTTCCCGTACCTATCAATTTTCCCATCCTTATCAGAAAGAGTAGGATTGGAAATAACTAAGTGCTTAACAGCAGTGGGATCAACTAATGATACAGCTGCTGATCAGAATCTGGAATAGTGTATGACAATTTAGAAGGCTAAGGAGCTTTATACATCCTATCTGCCTTTTTAGAGGCAGCTGGCTGAATATCAGAAAAACTGCAGGTAACACACACCCTCTAAAGCAGACAGAACAGGAAGGATGGGTATAGGTTCTAGAAAATCCTTCTGTAACAACTCACAGTATTTTTTAAGGGACTGAGAAGCCTCAGTGTTCTCCCACTGAAAAAAAAAAACTGGCACATTTTAACAATAGTCTCAGAGAAAGAGAAACCCCAAAGAGAGAATCAGAAACTGAGCTGCTCTCTGAGTCTGAATCAGAAATCCAAGGGAAAAAAATGTATCCATCCCTGCATGTTCCTGTTTAGATTCAAAATCTAGACTCTCTTCAGGAAAAGAGGAATCTCTGTTTCTTTTACCAGAAACTATTTTGCAAAGAAGGATTAATAGCCTCAATTAAATCCTGAGCCAGACCCAGGTAACTAATTGAGGAGTAGATACATTCTTGGTTTTCTGTTTATTTCTGACAGGAAAAACTGAGACAAACATGCTACTAATGGTAGCGGCAGCTTCCCCAGATACGGGCACAGCATTCTGACACAACAGGGAAACCTTCCCTGTTCCCTCTTTCAGGACCAACAAAAGTAGCTCTCCCTTGCCCACTGAGGGGACCCCAACAGCTGCAGAGGACATAGCTAACCCCCTGCTACTATGAAGCTTAAGAATTTTTTAGGAAATATACTCAGCTGACATGAGGCAATACTGCTTACACATGGGAGCAGGAACTTAATTTGCAATAGTAAGGATATATCAGTCAGACCTTGAAGGGGAAAATAAAACACAATAGGGCAGATTTCTGAAGAATTATAAGTGTGAAAGTCTTGTTTGAATTACATATAAGCAAACTGATGTAGAATTTTTGAATAAAATTGAAGGAAGGAAGAACCCAACTTTAAAAGTAAACAGCAGGTGCTCTACTATCAACCTGGCAAGGGCTGGGGCTTTTGAGCCCAAAGTACAGTGTTAGATAGGTTTCATAGATAATTATGACTTTTTCAAAAGCTTCTCCTGTGGTGCATGACCAATTTGGGCAACAAACAAAACTGATATTTCAATCTTAATTTGTTAGAGATGCTTGCACATTAAGGATCCACTTAAATTGCATTGACTGCAACCTTCTCTCTCCATGTGAGATACAAAATAGAGAAGAGATGATAGCCTAATCCAAATGAAGCAAACAAGTGATAGGTAAGGACCTGAGGTTTACATACATGCCACCCTAACTCTGCAGAAACATGCATACACCTCATCCAGATACAATGCCTGAAGTGAATTACTCCTGTCTTGCTCAATGGAATGAAGAGCACTGGAATGTGTCCATTTAAAAAAATATAGAATTTTAGCCATTCAGATCTACGGTATTTTGATAGAGGAGGAGCTTTTTGGCCTTTGTTTTGCCAGTCCCTGTTGATCATCAAGCCCTGCCCCCCTAGCTGCTCAGTTTGACCCATTTGTTCCTTGGTGGGGGGAGAGCCACTCAGATCATTGGTTCCCTGGAGGTGAGAGACAAGCAACAGCAACTAAGAGTTGTCACCAATGTTTTATTCTTAAAGCTTAATGCTCCTGCATGCATGCCTGCAATGGGATCATAGTGAATTTTTTTATACCTTTATGTGCAACTCAACCAAAGCTCTGCCCCTCTACAGATAGTACTTCCATGTGACTGTGGTCTTCACCAGTGGTACTATCAGGAAGAGTGTACCCAAACCTTCACCCTTGAAGGAAGCAAACTGCCTCTTATCCTTCACTCCTCTCCACATCCTGCCTGGATCTTCTGCTGCTGGGGCCACTAATCAAACCATGCTCACCTGAAATATTATCAGGACTCAGTGCTCTTTCACACTATGCCACAGAGTTGGACAGAAATGGCCTTCTATGATCCAGCAACAAAATATTAGGCTCTTGTGCATAAGTAGATATTTGTCTTTTGGGATTGAGAATAAATAAAACAAACATATGACATTCACTTTGATTATAATTTATAGAACAGCAATGGGGGAAGACACCATTATGCCTTCTGGATAAGAAGGGTCATATCTCCAAGTTTTTTCCATTGTTTTTGAGGAAGATATACATATTGCTATGCCTTCTGGATAAAAATGGGTTGTGGCCACCATTTCTTCCTTTGTTTTAGCAGGAGACAGAGAGAGGAGAATGGTCAAGTTCAGCAAAAGTATGTAAATGTGGACTTCTTTATCATCTTTATCAACATGTTTTCTTTTCAGGTGGAAAAATGAAATGTCATCTTTCTGCATGCAATGGTATACAGTCTGAGTTCTAATAATTGTAAAGATTGCTTTATTAACTGTTTGAACTGTTGGACTAGTCACCACAGAACTAATAGCATAAGTGACCTTCTTTATTCCATCTTCTTACCTATGTCAGCTTAATTCAATATTCTTAGCAGTACCCACAATGCACTTTTTTCTTATTGAAAACCACATCTGTATGAATAAACATTGTAGAACTGTGCGATTTGCAGCAATAGGTAAAGATAATGTAGTTTAAAAAACAAATTGGTAGTAAATTTAATGCCACAGGATGAGATGTCAATGTTGGAAAAGCTGGGAGAAGCAAGAAACAAGACTCTACTGAACATCAACAAGGATAGAAATTTCCAATCATTAAGCCTCCTCAGTCAGATATAAGAAGCATTTGTTCCTAACCCATGTCCTTCCCCACATTCACAGTTTCTTGCATATAAGTCTCCACCTACATAGGAGTATATAGCTGACTGGAGCCACCATCTCCATTCCCCAACCCAGAATGGAAAGATCATCTGGGCTGTAGTCAGGACTTCTTCTTTCTACACCACAGAACCAGACTCCTTTAATCTTACTTTCTTACCTGATCTGCCTTATGTAGGATTTCTTGTCACACCAGCATGGAAGTTTGTGCTCAGTGCAGTCACAAGGTTAAAAAAAAATACTGCACACACTAATGATGTGTGCAAGGGATTTGCAAACATAATAGAAGTGGCAGCATGAGTGTAAGAGAACAAGCAGCTTTAATGTTTAAAGATGAAGAAAAAAATTCTAGAATGTCTTTAGTGGCATGGGAAGATGACAAGAAAATAGACTTTTTATTATCTTAAGAAAGGAAGATTTCAGTAACAACTCCATCAGTTATGTATCAGTTCTCCAAAAATGTGAAATCTTCAAGACCACTAATATCGATTACGAAAAAAGGCATTACAATAAATGTAGCCTCACTGGAATAGCTGAAACAGTAATCATTTTAATTTTTGTTATGTTTGCAAATCTTAGTTGTGGTCAGCTAATGAAAATACTGCTGCTTTCACAATATTTTCACTTGCCATTCTACAGCATTATAAAAAGAAACATCGGCAGATGGGGAGCCAGAGAATAAGTGACCATACCTCATCTTCATTAGGATCATTATGGATACCAATTGAGTTTACAGAGGAAACATCCTGACAAATCTACTTCGTCATAAATGGAATAAAGTGGGCATAGGTATCTTCCCCTCAGATTCAGTATCTGTAACAGCAATAAAGCACTAAGGAAAGGGTGAAGAATTAACAAAACTTCTTAAAATGGTAAATGGTGTTATGATTCAACAAGTTATAATACTTTCTAACAAAATCAGAATACTCAAATCCCCTTTAGGAATCAAGAAAACATAAGAGGGTGACTAAGAACAATTACCAATACCAGAAAATTTCTCCCTATTACCGATGAGAGCAAATTCATAAATCAGGTACATGTGAAATCAATCACTGAATAAAAAAGTTACTATTGTGACCAGAGCTAAACACATTACAAAAGAAAAACACAAGATATAAATGTTAACAGTAACAATGTATAAATGAGAACTATAAACTAGGGAATGTGCCAAGACAAAATTAAGTTTGAAGGGAATACTAAAGCCACAAAAATGTGAATTTCTTAAAGTAAGCAAAACAGTGAAGTCTACAGAACAATATTTAATACTCACAATATTCAATACTTCAAATACAAGATTTTTATTTCCATTTTCTAGTAACTGCTTTTTGGCAACCAGCAGAATTAACCTTAATAAGGTCTTACTAAGTCTAAGCCATTCAGATCCCATGAACCAGCTCAAAATAATTATGTCCTTCGTTACTGACATTTGCTCCCCAATATTTCTGATAGAGTATTCTGCAGGAAGTTTTTTAAATCTGCCAACTCATGACACTACCAGAAAACCTGCTGCCAATTACCTCTTTCTTCCCCATCACAATTCCAACAACTGCTATCCATCCTAGGAAAAATTCTTTGAAGTTTGTTCAAGATATAAAAATACCTATAAAAATACTTCAAGCAAAAATTCTAAACCTGCTGGACTTTGTTGCATACTTGGGAGCCATACATATGCCTCCCATTGTTCTCTTATAAACCGCTTTTCCAGTCTTTCTTCCAAATCTTTAATAATCCCCATAGATTGATTCATACTCATATTTATCATGCAATATTTATATGTCCTACTAATTATCACTTTTTGAACAGCAGCTTCTTTCTAGAGTCAACTAAAAAATCTGCCAGAGTAAATTTTACATTTAAGACTCCCCTATCACTTTCTTTTTGCCTATACATCATCAATCTCTAGTAGGGGAGTGGGCTCCATTTTAAGTTCAAACTCCCCTCGATCCCTAAGCACATCTGAACAGTCACCAGTTTGTTTAACCTTTCTGGACTGTGTTTCTGGTCTCACTCCAGTGATGACAGTTCTGCTGAAAGTGAGCAAGCCTCAGGAACCCACCACTGACACAAGTGGAGGCTTGGTCTGGCAGTTTCTGACTCTACCTCACTACATACTGACATAACCTTAGTAGGCTGAAGTCAGCCATAAGGTCCCAGGTTGGCAACACTCCTTATGAAAACCAATACACCCAACTCAATAGATTGTTCCAAGCCTCAAGTCCCTAGAAAATCTGAAAAATCAGCCTGTCCAGATCAATTCATCATCTTCCTTTCTCCCCACAAAGAAATGCAAGCAGGCACAGCCTCGTTATTCCCGTACCTTTTCCTACAGCTCCATCCGACTCCTGAGAAGCTAATCAAATTCAGATCACTTAGGCAGTAGTCAGAGCTTTATCCCTCTATGCCAATTGAACTGGTACTGCTTTAATTCTTACCTGTGGGAAGGAAAGATAAAGGTGGGCATTAGCTGCACAGAACATATACCTAAAACCTCTCATCTCCTTGAAATCACCCAATGAAACGTTATGCACCAAGAGAACAACAAATAAAGAAACACAGAATTGTGTGGCACACAATAAAGCATAAAGTGGACTATGGAAAGTGTATCCAAGAAATTGTCATCTGTCAGAAGATTAAGAGTTAAGAGACAAACTACATGAGAACTATGGAAGAGAAGTCACAGCTGGTACACAGTATAGCAGGATGCCATGGTATCAAATGCCACTGAAGAGTCACTGAAGACCAAGAGGGAAAGTACAATTGTGTAAAATCTTACCATAACAGTAGATGTAATTCTCTTCACTGTTGCAGTATTTTTAGCTAAAAGGATAGCCTTCCTGGGAGGTCTGATAGCCTTCCTGGGAGGTCTGAGAGGAAGGATGCTTTTAAGAAACTGCTTGACCTCAAACCTAGAGGCCAGAGGAGTTAATGAAAGACACCAATAAATAGCTGAAATGTGAGCTTTAACAGAAGACTATGCTAACCCAGCATACAATTCACACAAATAAGAGAGAGCCAGAGGGGTATCTACAGAACATGGATCCTGGTTACAAGCACGACACCTAACAGAAAATTTCTTCCACTTCGACATACAAGATTTCCTGGCCGCCTGCAGAACCCTAAGCTCATCCTCAAAACCCTATCATCCACAATGTCAGTTGAAGAATGGGCAAGTGAGGATGGATGAGAAACTCCCTGTGTTGTGTGAGTAGGTCCACCCAGTGAGATAATTTGTGGTGGGTGATAGCCCTTGGCTAGGTGCAAAACAAGACAGACCAATGCTGTCTAGGCTAAAAGGGAAGCATCAACAAGATTTTGGGGGAGGCCTGCTCTAACTTGAGTAGGATCCTCAGCATTAGAGGAAGGGGAGGGAGCAAACAGAGAAAAGTACAGTTGTGTACACTTACCATAAATGTAGATGTTGGAGTGTATTCACTGTTGCAGTCATTACTCTTGGGTTATCCTGCTGGCAGGCTACCCTCAGTCGGCCAGAATTCCAAAGTCTAGGTCCGGCGTCAGTTGCTGTAGCCTCTTCCCTGACGTCAGTGCGCCATGAGTATAAAAGATGCAGCCGACACCATTTTCTTCAGTTTTTCTTGCCCCAGATGTCAGGTGCCCCCAAAAAGTGAAAGCTAAAAATATGCCAATAAAATATGCATGCATCAAAATATATAATACCTTCATCTACAAGCAAATACACCACATAGGTTGTATAGATTAGAGAAGTGCAGCTAAGTTCCAGCAAAAAGAGATGGGGGATGGTGGGAGGGTAACCTGGACTGCAACAGTGAATACACTCGAACATCTACATTTATGGTATGTGTACACACCTGTACTAAGTTCTTCGTGTTTCACTGTTGCAGTCATTACTCTTGGGTTGAATCCCAAAGCTATGGTTGGGAGGCTGGAGTTAAATAGCATTAGGAGCGGCTATGAGGCCCTGCAGAAAAGCAGTGGCAAAGCCTGCTCTGGATTTAGAGTAGAGTGGTAAGTGATAGTGCTTTGTAAAGGTGTGCACTGAACTCCAGGTAGCAGCCTCTAAAATGTCTTTGGTTGGGACTCCCCTGAGGAAGGCTGCTGAAGTGGCTGCTGCTCTGGTAGAATGTGGCCTAATGCCCTCAGGCACTGGCTTGCCATGTTGTGAATAGCAGAAACAAATGCAGTGGCCTATCCACTTTGATATGGTCTGCTTTGAGATAGCCTTTCCTTGTGATCCTGCAGCATATGCCACTAGTAGTTGCTCAGTCTTTCTGAAAGCTTTGGTTCTGTTCAAGTAGAAGCGTAGCTGTCTGTGTATGTCCAAAGAATGCAGAATTCTCTCCCCCTTATTCTGTGGGCTTGCATAAAAAGTAGGCAGATGAATAGCTTGGTTAAGGGCCACACTGGACACTACCTTAGGCATAAATGTCGGGTTTGTTCTCAGAGAAACCCTGTCTGGATAAAAAATGATAAAAGGTTCCACAGCCATGAGTGCCTGTAGCTCTGAGACTCATCTTGCAGAGGTTATTGCCAGGAGCAGAGCTGTTTTCCAAGATAAAAACTTTATGTCAGCTGTAGCGGCTGGCTCAGAAGGGGGCAGTGTGAGTTTTTCCAAAACATAATTGAGGTCCCATGCAGGTATTGGTGATCTCCTTGGAGGCCTTACATTTTTGGCTCCTCTGAGGTATCACCTTAACAAAGGAGGAGAAAAAATTGGTGGCTCTGTATTGTAATGAGCCGAAATGGTAGAGGCATGGATTTTAATTGATGAAAAGGATAGGCCTTTGTCCAGCATCTCAGTTAAGTATTGTAAAATCTGAGGAATATTTGGTACTGCTGTGTCAACTCCTTGTACCTGGTTCCAGGCACAGAATCTCTTCCATTTTCCAGCATAAGAATTTTTAGTACTAGGCCTTCTGGCCTCCAAAATGACATCCATCACCGCTTTAGTGAGAGGTGTGTTTTGTATGACTACATTATCCGCAACGCTGTCAGATTTAAGGTCTTGAGTTGGCTGTGCAGGATCTGATTGTTTTGTTGGGACAGTAAGTGAGGTATTTGAGGTAAGGTCCAGGCTGGGCATTGAGACAAGTTCCTTAGGATTGGATACCAGTACTGGTGGGGCCAGTCTGGGGCAATCAGTATCATTTTTGGCTTTTCTTGTCTGACCTTTAGGAGTACTTTGGGGAGGAGAGGCAGTGGAGGAAAGGCATATACTGTTAAGTGTTTCCAGCTGAAAGATAGGGCATTCACTTTCCATGCTTGTCTGTGATAAGTCCTTGTGCAGAATCTCTTTAGTTGGCAGTTGTGAGGAGAGGCAAATAGGTCTATGTCCAGGCATCCCCATTTCCTTGTTATCATTTTGAAGATTTGTGGATCCAATTTCCACTCGTGGGGATCCATGAGGTTTCTGCTTAGTTCGTCTGCCAGAGTATTTATCTTTCCTGACAGGAATTGTGCCTACAGATGTACTTGATAAGTCAATGCTGTGTCCCACAAAGTCATGGCTAGTCTGCAGAGGGGGTAAGAATGAGTGCCTCTCTGCTTGTTTATATACCACATGACTGTGGTATTGTCTATCTTTATCAGTAGTTGTCCCGGATGAAGTAGGTCCTTGAGGGCTGTCAGAGCATTGTGAACAGCTATCATCTCTTTTAGATTGATATGTAGATGCATTTGGTTGGGGGACCATGTGCCTTGAATACATCTTCCTGCCATGTGTGCCCCCCAGGCATAATCTGATGCATCCGTTGTCAATGTCTGCCTGGCTGGAGGTAAGGTGAATGGCTGTCCCTTGTTCTGGTGACAGGCCTTCGCCCACCATCTAAACTCCTGTTGCAGGCAGGGAATGAGAGTAATTATTGTTTCCAGGTTGTGGCAATGCTGAGTCCAAACACTTTTTAGGTACCATTGAAGTTTCCTCATATGCAGTCTTGCATATGGAATTAATAGAATGCAAGATGCCATGAAGCCCGAAGCCTGCAGAATTTTTCTTGCAGATAACTGGGCCTTTGTTGCCAACAGCTTGAAATAGTTAGTCAGTTGCCTTTGTTTGTCTGGCGTGAGATAAGCCATCTGGGCAGTTGTATGCAAGCTTGCACCCAGGAACATTATCTCTTGAGGGGGTATTAGTTTTGATTTTTGTTCATTGACTGTGTACTCTAGGCATGGTAGTAATCTCTTTACAAACGCCAGATGCTGCAGTAGAATGTCCTTGTTCTCTGCTTGTATGAGGCAGTCGTCCAAGTAAGGATATATTTGTATTCCTCTTTGTTTGCAGAATGCAATTACTGGTGCCAGGCACTTTGTGAAGAACCTGGGCACAGTAGATAAGCCAAAGGGCAGTGCAGAGAATTGGTAGTGCATTGAGCCAGCTTTGAATCTGAGGTATCTTCTGCATGATTGTCTGATTGGGACATGCAGGTATGCCTCTTTTAGGTCTAAAGTCACAAGCCAAGCCTTCTTGCCCAGCATGGGCAGAAGCTGCTGTAAGGTCAACATTTTGAATTTTGGAATATCCAGATATGTGTTTAGAATAGATAGGTCCAGTACTGGTCTCCAGGCTTTGTCCTTTCTGGGTACCAGGAATAGCCTTGAATAAAATCCTTGTCCCTGCTCTTGTTCCGGTACTTGTTGAATGACCCTCATGTCCATGAGGGATGAGACTTGTTTTTGTGCCTCTGCCCATTGGTTTTTTGGCAGGTCTGGCCAACCGTTTGCCCTTGGCAGGGTATGAAAGTGAAACTTGTAGCCCTGTGACACTATGTCTAAGACCCATTTGTCCTGGGTTATGACGTGCCAATTTTGAGAAAAAAGTGCTAGTTTCCCCCCTAAAGGTGCTGCCTGAAGATAAGTGCTTAGCGCAGGCAGGGGGAAGTCATTGGGACTGTTTCTTGTAAGGCTGTGATTTGTCTCCTCCACTTTTGGAGGTAGAAGCACCCCATTGTTTAGATCTGTATGCACCTTGGGGCTGGGATCTGCCTCTTGGGCATCTGTATCTGCCCCTTTGTGGTCTGTCTGACACTGGAAAGGACCAATTCTTTGTAGGCCAGCGTCTGCTAAATCTTGGAGGCTGTACCTGTAAGAAATCCTTGACTGTTTGCATAGATTTAGCTTTGTCCTCCATTTTCTTTAACACCTCTTCTGCTTTAAGACCAAACAAAGTATCATGCTGTAATGGAGCATCCAATAATTTTGCTTTAACATGATCTGGTAAATTTTGTTCCTTTAACCAAGCATGCCTCCTAATGACAGAACCCATGACAGTGGCCCTGCAGGAGGCCTCCAAAGAATCAAAACCACATTGCAAAGTATGCTTTCCAACTTGTTCTGCTGCATGCAATAAATCCTGCATTTCTTTGTTTTCTGCACCTTCGGAATTCATTTCTTTGTTTTCTGCACCTTCGGAATTTATCAACATTTTCTGTTTAAGCAGTGACATAATATATTGTTGATATTTGAGCATGTGAAATTGACAATTTAAAGCCCTTATAGCCAAGGTAGCAGAGGTGTAAATCTTCTTTCCCCATCTGTCTAATGCCCTAGAATCCCTGTCGGAGGGGGTAGGGTTTTTTGCAGTGGATGCCTTGACCCCTTTGGGACCCTGAGAAATAGCAGCAGGGTTCTTAAAAAGGAATTTATGAGAGTCAGGCACCCTGTAGAACCTGTCCGGGTTAACAGGAGCTGGAGGTAAGGAGTCAGGTGTCAGACTGGACTCTGAAAATACATCATCGACAATATCTCACACAGGCAGAATAGCTAGAGGTCTGTGTTGAGGCAGTAAAAAGGAAGTCCCTGAGCCTTTTCTTAGATTCAGAATAATCTTGGCTATCCCAGTGGAAAAGTTCCCTCATGGTTTGCAAGGTTTCCCCAAAAGAGTAATCCTCAGGAGGAGAGGCTGAAGGGATAGGTTCTTCAGCATCAGAATCCTCATAGGGAGGAAGAGAGAATTCCTGATCAGTAGAGGAATCTGAAGAAACGGAAACCTGATCTGAAGATTCATATTCTGCCTCTTGCCTAGGCCTCTTATCAGGAGGGGGATGGGAACCCCTGATCAAAGTAATTAAGTCTTCGGCCATTTTGAGCATCTGTTTTTTGGGCATGGAGGCCTGACCATGAGGCTGTTGCACTTGTTTCTTTGTCTTTAAAGATGCTTTAGTCTTTGCCCTTGTAACTGGTGTCGCTTTAATGTACAATTGAGTAGGTCTGAAAACAGCCTCAGAAGCCGATGCCTGCTCAGCGGTTCCGGACCCATCTGAGGGAATAGTTTCCGAAGGTCCAATACCTTGAGCTTCCAGCGGCCTAGGCGACTCCATGTGGGAGTCTGTAGCAGCCTGCGGCTCCAAAGTAGTGGGCGTCAGGGGCTGCCAAAGCGCCTCATTGACAGCCGGCGAACCGGCGACTGGCTTAGAAGAAGCCTCGTTGTCGGTTTTAGACCTCGGATGCCTGTCCTTTTCTTTTTCCTTGCGTTTGTTGTGAATTGCGATCGTCAACTGGTTATCCGATGGCATCATGTAATTAAATCTTCTACCAAAGTAGTGAAAAGCAAAATCGTACTGGCCCTTTATAGTGCGCTGGTTAAATCTAGCACAAAACCGACAAGCAACGTCGTGGTCAGGGCCTAGGCAAGGGATGCAGTAAGAATGAAAATTCTTATGAGTTATTTGCTTCCCACAAGAAATGCAATTATTAACTTTTTTTGACATCGGTCTGGAGCAAGAAAAAAGCATTCCCCAACGGGGTACTTAGCGTTAAATGAAGACTTCGGATCTGAAATTCGAGCACGAAAATCTTAGGATTCGGCCAACCGGCACTTGCGAACTGCTTCTGCTTTGGGCACCGCGCAGCAAGAAAGTCTGAAGAAAATGGTGTCGGCTGCATCTTTTATACCTCTGGTGCACTGACATCAGGGAAGAGGCAACAGCAACCGACGCCGGACCTAGACTTTGGAATTCAGGCCGACTGAGGGTAGCCTGCCAGCAGGATAACCCAAGAGTAATGACTGCAACAGTGAAACACGAAGAACATCCTCCCTTTCCAAGAAAAAAGATAGGGTATCCACCTTCCAAGCCAGAGGACTGGGGACTCATGTGCAAAAAAGAGGAAACTGTTTAATGAGGAAAAACGATCTACCTGAGGAGTACCCCACTGATGGACAATGTCCAGATACAAATCTTAGTGAAGCATTCATTTGTGAGTCTGTGTTTCAGAACTGAGTCTTCCACTATGTTATGCCCTGAATTAATGTATACAGCTGGAAGAGTCACGATACTGGACAGCTAAATCCCAAACTTGAAGAGCTAGCCTCCAAAGAAGGTAGACCCGTATCCCCCTTTGCTTGCTGATGCACCACATCACAGTGGTATTATCTGTAAAGATTTTGAGAGACCCTGGAAGAAAAAAGGGATGAAAGGTCTGAAGGGTGACCCTGGAAGAAAAAAGGGATGAAAGGTCTGAAGGGTGAAAAGGAGAGCTCTCATCTCCTTGATGCTGATGTGGTATGACCTCTGAATAAGCGCCAGAGACCCTGGACTTTGAGGGGACCAAAAGAAGCTCCCCATCCTAACTATGAGGCATTTGAAAAAAGTGCCTGAGAGGGAACTGGGGGCTGAAATGGAAGTCTTGGGTTGACAGACAGCTGATGAATCCACCACAGAAGTTAGAGCTTGAGGCATGGAAGAAGATGGACTAGAAAATTTACAGGTTGACAGTGTTGCAGTCATACTGTCTTTAGGAACCACTGAACCTTTCTCATGTGAAGCCTGGCAAGAGAAAGTATAAGAATGGTGGAAGCCATGAAACCTAGCATCATTGGAAACTCCTTAGAAGAAGGGATTTAAAAAAGTTGATTAGAGGAAGAGCCTTGGGAGTGGGCAGGGAAGCCAGCATACGGATGGTCTGAAGCTGGCAACCAAGAAAAACGTGATCTTGTGAAGGAACCAAGACTGATTTCTGGAAATTTATTGTAAACCCCAGGCTTTACAAGAGACAAACAGTATAGTGGTGGTGCTGAAGCAAGGTCTCAGGGGAAGAAGCCTGAAATAGTAGGTCATCCAGATAAGGAAAGATGTGAACCCCTCTCATCCTGCAAAAAACAAGCATAGGAGTGAGGCATTTGGTGAAAACCCTTAGGTGAGTAGAAAGTTCAGACAGCAAAGCAGGGAACTGAAAATCCAAGGAGGAACAGAGATATGTAAAAACTTCCTGAAAAGTGGGGTTAATTGGGGTGTGAAGATAAGCATCTTTGAGATCCAGGGAGGCCAGGAAAGCCTGGAGAAGAAGAGGAGGAAACACGGTCTAAAGGGATAATATCCAAAAGGAAGGGATATTCAGAAAGGTGTTGAGATGAGAAAGGTCCAGAATGGGTCTCCAGGTACCTTCCTTACTTCCTGGGAACCAGAAGCATTCTGGAATAAAACCCCTTCCCCTCCTGGGAAGGTGACACAGCTTGAATGGTGTCTTGTGCCACAATATCCTGAAGTAAGTCCAGGAAAAAAGGAAGCTGTTCCTAGGAGGTTAAGGGATGCCCAGAAAAGGAGGAAGGGATTTCCATACCATGAAGTATCCCTGATGGATAATGGACAGAATCCAAGAATCCTGAGTGATGCTTAAACAATTGGGAAGGGACAAGGAAAGAAGAAGAGATAAAGAACCCTGACTCAGGAGTCAGCCAACCGGCACTTGCAAACTGATTCTGCTTTGGGCACCGCGCAGCAAGAAAGACTGAAGAAAATGGTGTCAGCTGCATCTTTTATACCCCTGGTGCACTGACGTCAGGGAAGAGGCGACAGCAACCGACAATCAGATACAACCTGGCTTGGCTTGAAAATGAGGCTTCTGAGAAGTAGGAGTCTGAGTAGACTTAGCAGGAGGAACCAGCCTAGAACTCTTCTTACCTTTGGGAGGAAGGTGAAGTTATCTGCGAAGAAAAGCAGATTTAAATGGATAATTTCACTGGAACTTAGAAATAGAATAAACAAAAATATGCTTTAATTCCTGAAAGGCCTTACCCTTACCCTGCAGAGATTTAAAAAGCTCAGCCAGCAGCTGCTGAACCAAACAGGTTCTTATTATCAAGAGGAGCATCTAACATTTTAGCCTTAATATTGTCAGGCAAAGGCTTGAGATGAAGCCAACAGTAGTATCTCAAAAGCAGCAGGTCTAGTGGAGGCATCAGCTACATCATAACTCCATTTAATAGACTGGTGGGATACTTGAGAAGTGGAGCCCAGTAAAAAGAGGGCTGAGGCCTTCCCTTGTGAATTAAGAAGGTCAGAGATAGTCTGGCAAGCCTGAAAAAGAAGGGGTAAAACATACCTGGTCATATGCATCTGGTAATTAGTAGCCCAAAAGGCCAAGATGGCAGTAGTATACATCTTCTTGCCTAGCCTTTCCATGGCCCTGCTCTCCTTGTCTGAAGAAAGCAGTTTAGTAGAAGACAATAGCTTAGAGAGTTTGTCAGAAGAGACGGACACTACAGTAGGGTCAGCAGAAGGACATATGTAAATAAACTAACATTCATTAGGCACCTTGTAAAATCTGTCAGGTTTCTTAGGGGCTGGAGGTATCTAAAAGGGCAACCAAGACAGGAGGGACAGCAGAGGGCTTAAGGGACTCCATCTGGAGGAGCTTAGAATACCTCTTTTGAATGTCAGAAACCTGAGAGCAGTCCCAATTAAAGAATTCCATCATACGAGAAATACAGAATCAAAAGATTGTTCTTCAAAGGGAGAGTCTGGGCTAATAGTGTCTTCTTCCTCACAGTCATAATCCAACAGAGAAGGGATCTGAAAGACTATGCAAAAGATTTCTCCCCAGAATCCAATTCTTCTTCAGAGGTGTCCTGCTCTCTGGGCCTCTTGAGTGGGGTAGAAGACCAAATGGAAACAAGGACAGAAACTCCTTGGGAAGGCTTCAAGGCCATTACAGAATTAATAAATCTTGGTTAAAATCCTGCCATTCACAACTGAGATCCTTAGAAGCAGGGGAAATAAGCTTGTTTTTTTTTTCTTTTGACTGACGTCTGCCCTAAATACCCTAGGAGGTTCAGATCCTTATCTACATTCAACTAATGTAGTAAGAATCACCTCCCAAACAAGAATCTGCAGAATCCCCCTTTGTCCTTCTGAAATAATCAGCAGAGGTTACCCCTCAACATCTGTAAGAGAGGTCTGTAGAGCCTCTAAGGATATGTGATAAAGTCAGATTCATGTTGGCTTCTGATATGGTCACGGCAGAGGAATCCGATAGAACAGCCATGTGATCATCTGGACTTTCACCAGCCTCAAGAGAGATGTCTAGGGAAGTGGGACAGCAGACGAATCAGACCTAACTCTTTCGGTCTTTTTGCTGGAAGGAGCCTGACGTTTGGGATGGGAAGATTCCCCATAGTATCTTGCACAACAATTTAAGATACTGGCTCTCCAAGTAAATAGGCAAGGAGAACAGAGGACTGTGTATGGTGTTAGGGACAAACACTCGGCAAACAGAACACTTCATATGGTCATGAAAAGCACCTAAACAAAACAGACACTGCTCATGATGATCCTTATAGGGAAACTGCCTCCTACACTGACATTTTCCCTTTCTGGATGACATGTAAACTCACAATTAAAGTAGTAAGAAAAGATAAGAAGAAACCTCAACAGGGCACTTATCAGAAACACGGCTTGGTAATCAGCACAGAGGAAGGAGCGCTCAGACTGACAATCAATGATGGTGATTGGACTGCTGACAAAGAAATTCTAATGTATGTACATGCGTACGTCACCTTTATGACCTATGCCATGAGCGGGGACCATATACGTGATGTATGATGTCTACAAAATTCTAAGGCTTTGATATACTGGCCAGGTGTTGGGCTACTGATGTCCGGGAATCCCTTTAGTTAAGAATACTGCAATAGTGTTATGGAAGGACATTAAAGCTGATGGTCTTGCTTCAGTAGAAGATAATGTATAACTTCACTAAGAGCCATATCAATGTTATGATCTACTGAAATCAGAATAAAAAAGGCCACCGAGTCATACAAAATAATTTGAGTTACATACTGACATTAGTCTGGAGGTTAGAAACAGGGCAAAAAAGTTTCATTATGCAAGGACTGAAAGATGGTACCTTGAGAAATGGTGTAACTAAGGCCTCTTTTAACACAAAAAATCCCCAGAGCTTACAGAGGGTCTAGCAAACTGGAAACAAAGAAATTTGAAACCACAGCTTTAGAATGAAAACAATGTAGTTACACATGCTGGAGTCAAAGAAAACTAGCTGCTCGATGCTATAAAATGACATAAGTAGAGTGGACAGAGATGACAGCCTCCTACATGGTCACCTTCAAAGGAGAACAAACCTGTGACTGACCCCTCATTTAAAATGAACTTCAGCCAACCTGTTTAGAATGTATTTTATTTATTTATTTTATTTATTTATTTATTTATTTATTTAACATTTGTTAACTGGGAAAGTCAGACTTGGAATGAAGCCAATTTTCAGTGGAGACATGGGGAGGAACACTCCAGATGCATGTCTTTCCAATGTGGGAGGAAACCCACATGAATGCAGGGAGGACATGCAGACTCCGCACAGAAGGCACTTCAGCCGAGAATTGAACCAGAGAACCTCTTGCTGTGAGGTGACAGCACTACCGCTGCACCACTGTGCCATCCAGTTTGAAAGCTGCAAGTACTCTATATATATTCCATCATGGCACATAAAGGTATCACTTTTTCTTGATGAATGGTCTCCTTGCCATCAAATTGTAGCTTAACTTCCACTTTAATGTTCTTTTTAGTGACTTATGAGAAGTAAAAAAAATGTGTACTTTCTTGGAGCACACTCAACAGTCTTGGTTGAAGAAAAAGTATTATTCATTTCAAAAATCCTCACCAGGAGAAACTAATACAGAAAATAAAGGAATGGAGTAAACAGAACAATAATGTTAAATGACTGTGCATCTTACCCCAAAATGCAAAACTGCAACTGATTTATTAGGAGCATGTTTAGAAACAGAAACTTTATGATCTTTTTCCACATAAAAAAGAACACATCTGTCTGATGATGGAATGAACCTTGCACAAGCACACTTGAAATAAAGAATAGCTCAGAAAAATGACATAGGCAAACCATGTGAACAAGTTTGAACAACTTCCAACAGGAGTTTAACAAGCTACCAAAGTACATAACAGACAACAGAAGACACTGAACACCCACATGTATGAGGAAAGAAAGCAAAACAAGCAACAATTTCTAAGTAATCAAACTATTGTTCGGGGACAGGCAAATGGAGACAGAACCAAACACTTCTGGATTTAGACTCAATACATAGGAGCAGGAATCTGAAGGACTGTCCCACAGATAAAGACAAGTCCGCTAAACACTGTCTGAGACAGGAATGGCAACTGCTAAGGCTTCAGTATTCTTATACATTGTTGGGACTGGGAGGGCATCTCCTTGTTAAACTTCTGTAATACACAAGCAAGAACTAACAAATGACCTGATATTTGAGGTTACTGTATTAGAAAACGAAGCAGAGACATTTGTAGCTGTGATGGATTCGATAGAAGACCTAGGTGTAGATGTATTAGGCCTGGCCTCTGGACTTCTTACATTGGTCTTGTGTAATTCATGCTGTGTGTACTTCAACCAGCCCTCCAAATGCTCACTGCAATGCTTGGCTCCTTTAATGGACTCCATGGTTCACAGATGATAAGGTGTTATTTTGGCATCAAGGCTCATATGCCGGCAAAAGACTGTGGCTTGGTAATTGTAATAACTCAGAATATTGTGTTTGGGTCACTGGAAAAACAGAGGATAAAAGCCTACATTATAGATCTGTTAGTTACTGAACTGCTTGGTAGATTTAAGGCTTTTGGAACACTAAACACAGACACTTTTCATTGATAAATGAAATGTAAGAGCCAAGGAGTGTGAATGGTAGGAAAATACTAGAGATGACACAAGATTGCTATACAGAAATAAAAAAATCCTTACACAAGAATCCAAAGTATCCCCTGCTCAAGCCTACCTCCTACCTACTTTACTATATGCCACCCCTATATTTACTAACCTCCAAAAAATCTCTTAAACAAACTAAAATTAACATATAATAAAATTGCTAGGTTTGCCACAAATCTCCCCCATCTCTCTCATCCCTGCCTCTCCTTACAAAACTACACTGGCTAGAGTTCCATAACCAACTCCTTCTGCATCAACTTCACTTGACACATTCCATCTTACAACCCCTAGCAACTCTCATCTACCCATACGTCTCTAACCGGGAGCTTCATAGCTCTGACCAACACCTTCTCCAAGTTTCCAAGCCTAATAAATCCATAGGAAAAAGTCTTTATAGTCATGCAGTCTCCACATCTTGGAACAAGCTCCCTTTCTAAATCAGATCTCACCAAAATTCACCCAATTTCAAACTAACCCTAAAGGACTACCTACTCAACTCCTGGACCTACCCCTGTAAAGACCCTACTCGAGGCAATTCTTCCCCAGCCTTTCTTCTCCCTCCAAGCCAGTGTCTCCATTTCCTGCATCTTTGACGTTCCTGTTTGTATGTTTCTACTTCTATTTCAGTAACAATGGACCTCTTTCTTAATCACTATTTACTGTATCAGACAACTCCCACCTACATCTTTCATCCCCTTACCTTGTCCCTTCCCCACTATTACTGGACTAGACTCCAGACTATAAGCAAGACTTGCCTACTTGCTAGTCCTTCCTTTCCTCTTCTCCTATTTGTTACCATGCAACTATATCAATTACATGTGATTAAAAGATGATTAATTGCACCTTTTAAGAATGTTTAAGACTAATATTCTCATTGTATGCTTTTGTTTATATCTGTATGTCTCTTTTGTAACTAATTGTAATCTTTGTATCTGGAGCTTTTCTCCTTGGGTCTCTGCTGAAAAAGGGCACCTGCCCAGCCAGACTAACCCAGTAAACAAATGGCAAATATAAATAAATAAATGCATAAATAAATACATAAAGATGTTTGCAAACTAAGGCTTTGAGAAGTTTCTGAAGAGCCATGTAAGTGTGCATACTAATGCAGTAAATACTTCTCGGCTTATCTACTGCAGAAATGTCCAAGAAACATAATCTGACAAATTTAATTAAAATGTTTTGAAACCCACCTCTAAATAATTTATAGTTGCAAATGTACTTGTTGGACACTGGCATAAAAGACAAGAGAGACATAACACCAACAATGTCACTAATTTTTTTTGGTTCATAGGTTAAGTACTAGGCTAGCTGCCCTTGTGGCCAATTTTAAGCCTAGCCAGCTGCCATTTTTATGTTCAAATTAACCTATCCCATTTGGTTAGAGACTGGCCTTACTCATTCCATGGTCAATAATTGTATGATACCCCTAATGAGAATAACTGGAATCATAACCATAGATACTCTGAGAGGACCTGTGCATGGGATAAAGCATTTAGGAGCTGCATCTATCCATCAGCAGTACAGAGGGCAATACTGGGGTAAATTTTCTGTTTCCCATCCACATATCCAATCTGAACTTGAATATGGACAGGGATGAACTTTGTTTTATGTGGATGAGGAGTCAGTTCCAGGGCAATGGTATCCTCTATGAGATATACTTGTCTCTCCTAACTATTCTGTTGATGTTGCAGAAGAGGTTTAGATCCCTACACTGTGTATTTCTGATGCCATCTAACATGCTGATGTGCAGTAAATCCATCAGTAATGGGTCGGAGGATGCCTGTATGCCAGACACAGGTTACTTCTTAGCAGTCTGCAGAATGTCAAGTATAGGGACAGGGCTTTGAGTCAGTGCATGTAGGACATATTGTTTAGGTTTTGTATCCTATAAGTAAGGTATCTCTGTGGGTGTTTCAGTTGTTGCATGTGTCTGGACATATACAAGCCAATGGTGGCATTATATTTAATAAGTGGCCTACTGAAGACTGAGTAAAAGGGGACAATGATATCCCTAGCTCTAGACACAATCCCTTTGTTTATATGCTGGGCAATATAGAATGACTTTCTTACAACAATGGACACGTGTTGGTCAAAAGTTAGGTCACTGTCCATACAAGTTCCCAAATACTGAACAACTGGGTCAACTCTTTGGGGCATATTGTTAATGCAGTAGTTCCCTGGGATAGTGGACTTTCCAAAGGATACAATAATGCATTTTTTGGCATTTAGTTTCAGTCCATTTTTTTAACACCAGCCATTTGTCTCTTCCTGCAGGATGAAGTAATTTGGGGATTTAATGACTGTTCGTAGCTTGCAGTAAACTGCCAACTTAGTCAGATACAGCCCTTTGGCATTGGCTTTTACTTCAGAAAAGTGAATGCCAAACAGGAGAGGTCCCAGCACAGAACCCTGGGGAACTCCACTGATGACTGGTCTCTTTGTTGAGGTAACTTATCTTATTTTGATCTCCTGCATCCTATCTTTGAGCTAGTTGGCAATCCAGCAGGTGACATACGGGTTTATTCCCAGTTTATTTAGCTTTTCTACTATGCCTGAGTGGGGAAGTGCATCAAAAACTTTGGCCAGTTCGAGGTATGTGGTGTGTATACTTTTGCCTTCCTACTCTGCTTTGCTGGCATTTTCAAAAAAATCCAGCAGGTTGGGTAAGCATGACCTGCTCCTGATGAATCCAAACTTTAGTTAAGAACAAGCTTAAATCTTGAATGAAAAGCCATATCACGACTAAACAACACAAAATAAGTTAATGTTGTTGTGCAAAACATAGCACATCACCACAAAATTACAAGTATTTTATTATAAGACAAATCCGAGTGCTATGACTTTAACATATCAGTTTACAAAGATTGCAAAGCAAAGTGCATGCACGTAAAAATAAAAATAAATCAGCCACTCCAGTGGTGCAGCGTTATAAAGCCCAGACAACCAAGGTTTGATTAGCAGCTCAGGAGTCTGATGGAGCAGCAAAGAATGCATGTGTGTGCCCATACCAAGTGGGAGGATGCTCACTGATATTCTCCCTAAGGGCGGTGTGATCCAAACAGGTGAGTTGTTCTCAGAAGTAAAGAACAAAACGTGGTGGATGGGGAAAGGGAAGTATGTAGGTCATTAAAAAGAACTCCCCTAGACGGGTATAAGTAAAGAAAAGCCAAGCCCCCAGGACACTTCAGGATCAATGACTGTCCCGGCAAAAATGGAGTAAGTTTGGGGAGGTGGGAGAGTGGCTGGCAAACTCAGCGTGGAGGTTGAGCACTGGGGGACAGACTGGTAACAATGAGGTCCGAGGGATCCCAAAAAATAAAACAAAATTAATTAAAATAAAATACATTTATTAACTAGACTAGTGCAGTGATTCACATGGACCCTTTTCAGGCTCAGACTGGGAGCACTGTCTGGATAAATGACTTTCTCACAGCCATACAGTTACAAATGGTGGAATGAAACTCCTGAGTGTTGCAGGGTACACTAACTATAGTCTTAAACTTATTCGCTAAATTGCAAATCAGCTTTTCAACTAAATAAGGAAGTAAACCATTGTTTATCATTAGTTTTTTTAAAAAACACAACTCAAAAACTTAATCTGGCATACTGCATTACGTCAATATGTCAGTAAAAACTATTAAAGTGTATGTCTGTATCTTTATACAAGTAATGTGACTGAAGTGGCCATTATAAGCTCTAACCACAGAATGTCCTGGTTGATGCCCAGAAAAAGAAATTGTGCTACATGACGGGAAACTGAACATCAGGGCTCTAAGTATAAGACGTGATCACTTCTTTCACTCATAACAACCTTATTGATTTGAGTCCAGTGCATTTTCATGGCTGGTCAGGTTCAACTTGTGATCTTGCATATCAAGACCGGTTTCATTAATCTGTGTTACCGTATGATACAGGACCACACTGCTGTTAACTTAGATCATGAAAATGTGCATAACAGAAACCATGCTGCAACCTGCATCCAAGCAGGAAAAGCAGTTTTGAACAAGCACGGCATTTTACTGTGTTACAGTCTGAATATGACATTTATAACGGAAAACAGAATTCCTGAAAACAGTAGTACTGCTAAGCATAGGACACAGACTAATTAACAGTTATCAACTTATACTTTATTCAGACAAAAAGATTCTCATTACTATTCAGATTTAATAAAGAAAATCAGTTTACAAATTAGGAGTATAACTAATAACTCAGATTATAAATATAAAGAAATACATGTCCAGTCATGCTTTGGTAAGGATTTAATTCAATATAATCCATTCACAATTTTAAGTAACAACAATTTTAAGGGAAAAAACAGGAAGAGAAAGCAAATACCAGCACAGGATTGCCCTGCTACAAGAAAAGTACAATGGTGTTCCAGCTTGAAAAGTCTGCTGCTGAAGTAAATGTCCATATGACTGATAATGACTATAGGTTCTGAAAGATTTCCATGTCACTGCCTATTGTATGCAAACCATAAGAATACGTGTTGCTCTGGCTTTCCTGACAGGTAGAAGTGATGGAGATAAATGGCATGACTGCAGTGCACTCATTTTCGCCAAGCTGAGGCTGCAGCTATCACAGTGTAAGCCAAACCGATTACTTCTCATGCATATGTTTTGTACTACGTCAATGTATGATTAGCATTTGTTCAGTTTAAACCATTTAAAATAATGTCAGATGCCACTTTACTGAATAAGCATGTACTTCTTGTGTTTTAAGAACAAGCCCTTTATTTTTTTTTTCACAGATCCTGTTCTCCTCAGCACATCTTTCAATAATGGCACGTAGTTAAAGCAGAGGAAAAGGCTGTGACTCATTTGCAGTACTACATGTTATTAAGCTTCATAGCATCACTCTGCTGCATCGTTTAAACGTATTTTGGTCTCAAATGACTGTAAATGCAAGGCTTGTTCTTTCTGAAGTAAAATGTTCTCTCATTTTTTAAGGTTTATACTGACAAAAGACTGCAGATAAACTGTTCATGACTTGCTATTTTATACATTCCATTACTACTGGCCATATATCTTTAATGGCAAAAACTACACTGGTTGTAGCACCATAAAAATCAATAAATATTAACCTTTTCTGACACTTTCTGCACAGATACTTTATCAATTGCTGTCAGATGATAAAACAGTCAGTGATGTATTGTATTTTTCAGCTGTGGATCAATAACAAACTTGAAAATCAATGTGGATTAACAAGGGTGCACTATTGCTTTCTCTGTAATACAAAAAGTGCCATTGAATTTCCAGTTAAATATGATAACCAATCATGCATTTCAGTAGCCTCAGAAAAGCTCTTTAAGTATATTTAAAATAACAATACGTAATGGAATTCAAGCAGATTTTTGGATACTCTGAGCATGCAGCAAAATAAATATGGTTTGACTCAGGTTATGCGTGCGGATGATGCATGCTTGTTCCATTTTTTTGAGTCTCTATCTTTACTTTCAAACTTTTCAACATAATGTTACGTTTTCTTATCCATAAAAAATTGCTATAATAAACAACATGGCGATTTCTGCTGTACGACAGTCACATTTAGCAGAGTCCATTCTTATTCAAACAACGTAAGATTTCTCAATACTGCACAATGGGCTGGTTTCCAGGCTGAAAGTGGTGCATACATTACCTTATTTTCTGCTAACCATTTGTTAATGTTAACTTTATTCCATTTGAGTTTTAGACTGGCACTCCACTACAGTTACAAAGAAAAGATGAGTGATGATGAATGAAAGTGCTGCTGACAAACTTGTATTAATGTAGTTTTAGCCAGATATTACTAAATGTAATAATCTGTGTATGACTGTCATCATGTTAACCAGAGTCTGCCTGCCCACTATGAGACTACTAGTGACTTAGCCAGACCAAAGCTCTGGTGATAAATCTGAACACAGGAAAACAGGTTTAATGCATATGATTTGGTTAACAAAGACTAAAACAAAATAAGACCCAGTTCCACAAAATATTTTTGTTTATTATTTTAATACAAGTGTGGCAAGCAAGAACTACTGCTGCACTATACATATAAGTACACATATTCATTCTACATATCCAACCCACAATTAAAAAGCTTATTTACCTTGCATCTCTCATTAATGGCTGCTCCTGCTTATCTTGTTTGAAAACATTTACCTCACAATATTTAAATTCAAAATCAATATGCTTATGGTACTAATTGATTGTGTATGTAGCCATCACTAGAACTCCTCACTCTTTTGCTGATCTTTTAACAAATACTACCATAAACTTAAGCATCTGCCTTTTGAATCACTTCCAACGTATCCATGCATTAAATAAACAGTCTACATACAGCACCTCAACAACTTACACCTATTCTATATGCTGTATTACTCTATCATTTCACCCATACTGTTTTGAACTTTTGGTTTTTTTACATTTTTGGACCTTTATTCTCCAAGATTAAAACAAAAATAGGCCACGCCCATTTGGAGTTTAGACTCAACAAAATAAATGAAATTGATCAATGTACAGAACATGAGAAAAGTAGTCAAAACTGTCGGCTCCACAGTGGCTGAAAGTGTGCTACTCTGGCATAGTTTAATGGACACACTGTAGGCTGGATATTATATTCACAAAAGGAAAAGGTCTCTCGATAAATAATGACAAGTAAGTGACATTTTTACTAATGAAAATCATTTGAAACAAAGCACATTTCCAGCCAATTACCTTACTAACAAAAGTTATAACTACTACCATAATGTTAAATATGTAGGAGTAGGTCCATCCTTGACGACAAGAGTAAAGGTGAAGGCCTTTAGTCAGACTGATATTGGAAACCTTTCTGGGTTACTGTCACCTCTCACTTTACCCACAATGCTCGACAAACTAGCTCTTTTTTCCACATGTGCCACATGAAGACAGGTCAGAAACGATATATGCAATCACTGACAGTCCTCTAGACCATATCTGCATTTTGCCAGGTGGGAATGTATGTGTTTATGTTAATACAAGGGGAGCTGCTCACCAAGATATGCTAGGATAAGTACATGATTTTACATCTGGTGTGAGGAGGTCTATCTGCACAAACAACAGATAGAGTCCCAAGCTTGTTCTGCCATGTGGCCACCATCATGGGAACATATCCCTAATAACTATGGTCCGAAACGAAGACTCAGATCTTTCAATCATATCCAGCTTGTAGTGTCTTGCAAAAGCATCCAGTAAAACCACACAGCTACAGTAGAAATATTATCTAAGGATACATTATTGAAAAATGCTTGTGACAGACACTGCCCTTGTTGACGGAGGTCTAGGCACAGATGTCACACCAATGGAATGGCTACTTTCAGGTAGAAAACTAGGAGAATATGAATCACCTCAAAAATAACCCTACAGTGAAGTATGGTTGTGTGTGTCACACAGTTAATGGATTAGTGCTGGAAAATATTTTGGAATAATCTTTGAAGCTAAAGATCCAACAAAGAGGATGACAATTATAAGAAGATGCAATGAAGATAATGATGAAAATGATGATGATAAAGACATGACTAATACGATGAAGGCGAGATGAAGATGCAATAATGAAAATGCAATGAAAATTGAGTAAAAATGAAGATGACAGCAGTGGCAATGAAGACAGTGAGTAAAAGAACAGCAGCAGCAATGAAAATGATGTGAGTAAGATGATAACAATGATGTGGTGATGAAGATGTGATAAAGATGATGACAATGAAGATAAACAATAAGAAAGATACGACAAAAAGTAAAAAGATTATGGAGATGGCAATAAAAGGTGACAGAGATAATGATGACGATGATGCAATAAAGATAAAGATGAAGGTTTGTGTTACATACTGAATGCATTAGCACATCATCTTTATCTTCATCACATCTTCATATCCATTGCATCTTCATCACATTTTCATTATCTTCATCTTCAGAGATATTTTCATCTTCACAATATTTATCATGTCACTTTATCATGTTCATTAACACCTTCATCTCATCATCTTCAAAGTCATCTTTAACATATTCTAACCTTCACTTAATTTCAGTGAATGTCACATTTGTCCCTATGACTCTCCCAAAAGGATAAGGATTTATGAAACCTAGGAGTACTACATAAAAAAACTTCAACTTCAGCCTCAGCCTTGTGGCACAGATGGACCAAACCCAGACTATGACACAGATGGCACATGTTCAGCTAGTGTCCTCAGAGAAAGTCATGGGAGGATGGAATAAGCAGGCTGAGGTAGGCTATATATGATACTACACAAAACACAGAAGCTGTAAATATAAAACAACACCAAGCTCCATTCCACTGGGCGAGGTGCTGAGGTAGGCTATATGCCTGCAGCACCAATGACTCCAGCCACAGAGCTGAGATAGTACAGGTGTCAGCTAGATGGTGGGTTACATGCACAACACGTAAACTGATGCTTCCTTTTTGGGTTGTGTGAAGGCACACAAATGGAAGTACCACAGACCATTAATGTAGTCAATAGTTACACAGGAAGGGAGGTAGGTACGGAGGCCCACATAACTGGCAGGCTGGCCTGTTCCCAGTTACCCCACTCTTGCCTCCAGAGGAGAATAACTAGACTGATTAGGTCCCCACCTTGGATGGAGAGCAAAAGGATTGCAAGGTTGTTACCTTCTCTGAGGCATGAACAGACTTCCATCTCACTGATACAGCACTGAAAGGGCAGTCATCAAGCAGATCATATGTAGGTGAATAGAAAAAAAACTAAAACTCCACTCTCATGACGAAACTGGAATGGGGCCTGTACTCTGGCCAGGAGACAGCACTAAATGTAACCAGTTGTGGGCTATTGCTGTTCTTAATCCTTCAAACTGTGAATGCAGCCCAATTACTTTCATTATACTAGATTAGAGCTGTACTGTTTGGCACACTTGTTGATTTCTTTCTTAAGAAGTCATAATAAATAATTATGCACAGGTGTTTAAGAGAGTTCAAGACTTAATTATTAGACATTCATAAATATGAACTAGCTAAGGTTAGACTAATCTATAAAGTAACTGCTTCTTCCACCTCTTCACAGAGCATTCACTGCTGAAGTTTAAGTGCCCTTATGCATAAGTTTGCAATTAAACTGTTGTTTCATACAACTGATGAAATACGCAATATGTCTGTTTTCATGTTGTTTTCCAACTGCACGTGACTAACTGAAGTTTCTTAACTTTGAAAGCTTTGAAGGAGTGATGGTAGCTGTTACCAAATCAGACAACTGTCCTTTCATAATGTTTTTGCTAACATGTCTTGGATGCATGCTGTTTTTATGTAATATGGAATCCTTTCTACTTGGTTTTCTATACAGGCTAGTAGCCATCTTCCCCATTAGCATATGTTCTGTGGTATGCACATTTTGATGACATGTTTTTTTATGGGAAAACTCAACAGAGATGCTGGGTAGATTCTTAGAGTACCTACACACGACACCATTTTCAAAATTTACCTGTAAGCACTCAAATGAACAGATAGACTTCCTTGATGTTCTAGTGAAAAAATTAGAAATGGGGAAGATGGCTACTAGCCTGTATAGAAAACCAAGTAGAAAGAATTCCATATTACATAAAAACTGCATGCATCCGAGACATGTTAGCAAAAATGTTATGAAATGACAGTTCCTGAGAGCCACAAGATTACATAATAAAAATTATGAGTTGGAGAGGTTCATGGCAGTGTTAAGAGGAGAACTACTTGATAGAGGATATAACCAGACAGAAATAGACACCACCATAGAAGGAGTATATCAAGAACGTCCAGGGAAGGGTAAACCTTACTTCTCAGAGCACACTACAAGAGATAACCCTGAAACCGACTCCAGGGATGAGAAACTCAGGTTCCCCATTACATATGTAAGTGATGTCAGGCAATTTTGTGATATATTTAGGAAGAACTGGAACATATTGTTAGCCACTAAAGAACTTGAAGGCGTCATAAACTCTGGATCTCACTTCTCATTTACAAACAAAAAACCACTTAAAAGGCAGTTATGTTATAAAACCCAAACACATAAGTCCCTGAACACATCAGATAGGATAGGGACATATATGTGCAGGAACTGCAGAGCTTGTAAGTACATTTTCTCATGTAGCACTTTTGTACATCCACAGCAAAAGCTTAGAATTGAATTTAATTTCTATTCAGACTGCAGGACTAGAAATATAGTCTATCTTAGTTTTTGCCAATATTGTAAAGTTTTTTATGTGGGCAAGACTAACAGAATATTCAAAGAGCACATTTTGGAACACAAGGGACATAGTAAACAAAAAGGAGAGTAGTGCCCTAGCTAAACATGTAGAAGCTGAAGGGATGCACCATGTTTTTAAATTTTTAGTTTTAGAAGTTCTGGAAGAAAAAATCAGAGGCGGTGACATTAGAAACAGAACAGAAGAGGCTGAGCAAAAATGGATTCTGCAACTAAATGCAGACAACCCCCCAGGCATTAATAAAACTGTTTCTTTGAAACCATTTTTAAAGGCAAGAGCTTTAAAGCACTAATTCCCTTCTACATGGTTCTATAGGCATTCATATTTGAACTTGCATACTGTTTTTAACAGTTTTATGTCTATTTATGTTTTTTTTCTACTATTTTTAAATTAATCGAATCTGATATAAATATTTGTTTGTCTTAACTGATTGGTATATCAAGGAAGGCATGGGATGTTTTATCAAGTCTGATGAAGTGACCTGGAAGGTCGTGAAAGTGATCACTTTGTCCTTGCAATAAAGAATTTTCCTTCTACTGTAGCAGTTCGACTTTTTATACATACTATTGGCTCTGAGGTGAAGACCGAGCTGTTCATCTGGTACCCGTGTTTTGTCTTTCTCTCTAAATATACAATGCACTACAGCAGCAAAAATACTTAACATTTTGCAGTAAATATAGCCTCTACACACACATTTCTTTGGGGTAGTCTTTTTGGAATACAGTAATACTTGCCAGTGTTGTGAACTTAACACTTTAACTTGTCATTTCAAATAAATAAATGGAAATAGTGTATAAAATGTTATAATGCAATAGAAGTTCCACACAATATCTGAGGTAAAATAGTTCTACGTCACTGCTGAAAGACCCAGTAATTATTACCCAACCTATCAATATTACTGTTACGAACAAAACTCTAGAAGTGTATTAATTGCATAAAACTGTAGAAAATATTACAGTTCAACTTTCAAGCAGTACAGAAAGCTACAGACATTAGTGACAGAATTAAACCTTTACAAAGTCTATACTACACTCAAAACAATACCAGAAAATTCCAGCAGTGTTCTAAAATAGTTTGAGAGAGTAAAAAAAAATAGATGTTTCATTTTAAGCAGCCAGTAAAAAGATAAAAACTTAGAAGAAAAATTATGCCTTAGAAAAAATATATTAAACTCAAAGCAATGCCAGCACTTTGGACTTCCAAGATGGCTGCACATTGAGTAACAGCTTAATTTTAGCTCTCCCAGAGTGAAGACAGAAACTCAACAGAGAAGGCCAGTGTTTGTGTTTCTGGGTACATTTCAGTAACTGGCTACTACGTGCACTACCTGGAAAAATGAGACACTGGCACCTTCCCACCTGCTGTTGAAAAGAAAGGAATTTAAGGAAAGGGTAGTAAAAATTACTCAGGAGCTATTAGAGAAGATATAAATTTCTTCTGAAAATACAGCTAGTGAGTGGGATAAAATTAAAGTGGAGTTTAAAAACAGGTGGAAATAAAAGAAAGGGAGATATGGTTAAAAAGTAACATATTGCAGAATAGGGGAACCTCGCAGACAAGAAGAGATGCAACTGCAGAATGCTAAACAGAAAATAAAGAATTACCTTGATAATATGTAACAGTTTATAAAGATTACTGTAAGCAACTGTTTTCTGATAATAACTCTAGCGCACAAAAGCTTTTAGCAGATCGACTCAGGCAACAGAAAGTAGAACGGGCTGTCGCCAAGCTAAGGGAGCCTATAACAAGGAATGTAACAAGAGATCCTGTACAGGTATTAGAAATATTTTGGAAATTCCATGAAAGTCTGTAAAAAGCAGAGAAATATATAATCAAGAAAAGGTACAAATGGAAGTGTTTATGGAGAAATCCAATATGCCAAAGTTAGAGGTAGATGAGGATCAATTACTAACAGAACAGCAAGAGATGAGATAAATATGGTTATGTATAACCAATCTACAGGAAAGTCCCCTGGAAGAGATGTGGAACAGTGGAAGTGAGTAGGGAAAAACCTGATAAAGATCAAGTACCAGCATCCTGGAAGAAAGCAGTGGTAGCTGCAATACCTAAAGAGGGTGAAGATACATCAAATCCAGTTTCATACAGGCCCATTTTAATACTAAGACATGATTATAAAGTTTACAGAATGGCAAATATGATGCCAGCATTGATAGATATAGATCAATGTGTTTTTTTTTGATGGGGAGGCAAACATTTGACAACATTAACAGAACATTGGTTATCCACAGGGAAGTAGAATATAAGAAAATACTACTGTTGTTGGTGGGTCTTGATGCAGAGAAAGCATTTGACAGAGTAAGCTGGGACTTCATTAGCAGGGCAATGGAAGCATTTGCATTCCCTGATAAAATTACAAGGTTGATTAGGAAATATATGAGGGATCAGAGGCAAAAATTAAAGCAGGTGGGTTCCTCTCTGATAATTTCTGTTGAGCAGAGGAAGCAGGCAGGGTTGTCCTCTCTCCCCTTTATTTTCATTATATTCAGAACCACTGGCAAAGAAAATAAGACACTCAGAAATTCAAGGATAGAACTGGTATGGTAGTCAAGAAAAGCTGGTTCTATTTGCAGATGATATTATTTTATACATGACCAAACCAGAAAAGGAAATTACAGTGCTGTGAAACATTTTAAAGCAGTTTCAAATCTTTTTTGGGGTACAAAATTAATGAAAAACAAAGGCAATCGCAGTAAATTATGTACCCACACATGAATTGATTCAGCAATATTCATATTTAAGGGGACATGATAAAATGAAGTGTTTAAGAGTATGGATTAAAAATTGTTCGGGTGCGGCAGCTAAGGATATGTGGGGAGAGACTAAACAAAACATAATACAAAAACTGAGAAATTGGAAACTCTGCTATATGGATATGGATAGTAAGATATAAGCAGTTAAAACGTTTTTAGTCCATTTAGTCTTATACATAGTTTAGGCATATTTTTATCAACCAGAGAAGAAGTTGTGGATAGCAATTAATAAAGAGCTGAAGGACTGTATCTGGGAGGGGAAGATGGCAGGAGTCAAGTGGGATAAGCTGATTCTTCCAATAGAACAAAGCGGACTGGGATTACCTGACTTCAAGGGGTACTTCAGAGCTACACAGTTAAGGCTCCTGTGCATAGTGCAAGCAGAAACTTATAATTCAAAGTGGAAAGGGATGATGATGAAACAGGGAAGAAGCTCAAGAAATAAGGACAGAGTGGGATTTTGGATGCAAAGTTTAAGGAGAATTAACAATAATAATACAGAATATTATATTCATAAAGTAGCAGAAAGTATTCTAAGAACTAAGACAACATGGGAATGGAGAAAGGAGATTCTGCTGATAGGGATGACTGCAATTAAGGATTCAGACAATAGACAAGAGGGGGCTGGAATTTATTTTAGAAAACTGGCAAATAAACCAAGGTATTGGGAGCAAATAACTGGACAGGGAAAGGTAAAAGAATGGGAAGACTCCAAGAAATTCGCTAGACTGCAGGTTAAAGATTGCCTTCCCCATCAAGGATTGATATCAGAGTGCAGACAAACAGAAAGAAATGGGGAGTCCTAAATGAAAGACCAGCACTGGTGCAGCTTTTAGTAAAAAAGAACATAAGTTGCAGTTAAAAAATGAATAGTTAATAGAGCATACAAAATATTGCATGATAACTATAAGAATCAATCAGAGAAGGTTAGAAAGGATTGGGAAAAGAGACTGGATAAGCAATTCACAAAGAAACAACAGGCAGATATATCTACAGTGGATATACCCCTGTAAAAATGTCAGGTTTTTGTGATATAAAAAAATGAGACCACAATAAATCATTTCAAAACTTTTCCCACCTTTAATGTGACCTATAACCTGTACAATTCAATTGAAAAACAAATTTCTTAGGGGAAAAAAATATAAAAAATAAAAAACGTACAATATGCTGGCTGCATAAATGTGCACACCTTTAAACTAATACTTTGTTGAAGCACCTTTTGATTTAATTACAGCATTCAGTCTTCTTGGGTACACATCTGCCATCCATTAAAGAGACTCTGATTGACCCCAAATAAAGTTCATTTGTCCTAGCAGGATTTTCCTGACATTTAATCAGTTGCCTGCTACAACAAAAGCCATAGCTCGCAGAGAGCTTACAAAGCATTAAAGGGATCTCATTGTTGAAAGGTATCAGTTAGTAGAAGGGTACAAAAAAAATTTTCCATAGCATTGGATATACCATGGAACACAGTGAAAACAGTCATCAAAAAGTGGAGAAAACACGGGACAACAGTGATGTTGCAAAGAACTGGAAATCCCTCCAAAAGTGATGAAAAGACAAGACGAAAACTGGTCAAGGAGGCTGCCAAGAGACCTATAGCAACACTGAAGGAGCTGCAGGAATTTCTGGCAAGTACTGGTCACGCACTACATGTGACAACAATCTCCCATATTCTCCATATGTCTGGACTATGGGGTAGGGTTGCAAGATGGAATACTTTTCGTTTTACACAGAAAACCATACAGCCCAGCTAAAATTTGCAAAACAATACATCAAGTCTCCCAAAGGTATGTGGGAAAATGTGTTACGGTCTGATGAGACCAAGGTTGAACTTTTTGGCCACAATTCCAAAAGGTAAATTGGTGCAAAAACAACACTTCACATCAACAAAAGAACACCATCCCCATGGTGAAGCATTGTGGTGGCAGTATCATGCTTTGGGGTTGCTTTTCTTCAGCTGGAACTGGGACTTTAGTCAAGGTGGAGAGAATTATGAACAGTTCCAAATACCAGTCACTTTTGGCCCAAAACCTTCAGGCGTCTGCTAGAAAGCTGAAGATGAAGAGGAATTTCACCTTTCAACACGATAATGACCTCAAGCATACATCCAAATCAAAAAAAGAATGGCTTCACCAGAAGAAAATTAAAGTTTTGGAATGGCCCAGCCAGAGCCCAGACCTAAAACCAATAGAAAATATGTGGGGTGACCTGAAGAGGGCTGTGCACAAGATATGCCCTCGCAATCTGACAGATTTGGAGCACTTTTGCAAGGAACAGTGGCCAAATATTGCCAACTCAAGATGCGCCATGCTGATAGACTCCTACCCAAGTAGACTGAACGCTGTAATTAAATCAAAAGGTGCTTCAGCAAAGTATTAGTTTAAGGGTGTGCCCATTTCTGTCACTTTCATGTCAAGGGACCATTTCTGATGCAGAAGAATGGACCTGCTCAACTTGTCTGCTATCACATTGGACTTTCCTGGAATGTGCATTGCTATGAGGAAGCGGCTGGATGAGATCACCCATTGCCACACTCTGAGTGCTTCTTGACACAAGGGGTAAGACCTGGTTTCTCTGTGTTTGTTGATGTACCAAACTATGGACATATTGTCCGGCTGAACTGCAATTGTCCCTAAAGGGAGAGCATCCTGGAAGGCCTGCAATGTTGAGAGATCCCTAGGACATTGATATGCAAACTGGCATCTTTGGGGAACCAAGTGCCTTGGATTCTTTTCCCAAGAAGTGCCCCCCCCACCCCCACCCAATCTGGGATGTGCCCGTTGCCACTATGGCCTTGGTTTGAGTGAGAATGAAAGGACAACCGTGTAGAACCTGATCTGAGTGAATCCACCACCACAGGTATCTCCTGCATGCCTGAGTCATTCTTATTTGTGCTGACATGTATCGATTGAGGAATCCTCATATGAAATCTTGCTAGAGGAACTAAGACTATGGCAGCTGACACTGACCCTAAAGCTTGAAGTATCAACCAGGCTGAAATTTTGGTATTGAAATTATTTTCCTGACCCGGAATCTGATAGTCTGTACCCTTGAGAAAAGAACGAATTCCAAGGTATGAGTAGGTTGTAATTGAGACTTGTAATTTATGGTTATCCACAGAAAGTAGCAAGTATGGAGTACCTGATCTGCTCTTATTAGTAGATGCTTGGTCATGAGCCAGTCATATGAATATGGAAACACTTGGAATCCCTGCAGTCTCAAGTGAGCTGCTTCATTGCCATGCATTTGGTGAACACCCTGGGGGCTGTGGTAAGACCAAAGGTCAGTGCTCTGAACTGACAGTGACTGTCCCTCAACTGAAAGCGTAAAGACTTTCTGGATCGTCTGTTCATTTTTATGTGATAGTATGCATCTTGAAGGTCTACTGAACACATCCAGTTGTCATTGCCCAAGAAGGGTAGAATGGACTGAACTGTGACCATCCACAACTTTGTATGGCAAACTGAATTGTTTGAGGTGCTGAGATCCAAAATTTGTCTCCAGTCACCTGTTTTTTTTGGTACTAAAAAGAATCTTAAGTAGGTTTTGCATTCCATCTGGTCTGGAAGCACCTCTTGGATGACTTTTTTCTAAAAGCTTTTGTATTTCTAGTGTTGCTACTCTCCTCTGACTAGGTGGAACATTGGGAATTTTGCATACAGTTGGAGATGGAAGGGAAAAGTGAATTATATAACCTTTGGAAATAATCCTCTGCACCCAAGTATCTTTTGTTATATCTAGCCAGGCTCTGTGGTGCAGTTATAGTTAACCCCTGATTGCCTCCAGAGAGGGACAATAGGGCCTCCTTTCAGGAGCACTGATACGGTCTGTCAGAGAAAGAATCTGTGGACCCCTGGTTTTGCGGGCCTCCTCTGCTGCATGGCCATCATCATCCATTAGAGTTCCCCCCTCTGTCCCTACGGGAACTATCTCCATGTGTGTTCTGGAAAGGACCCTGGGACTTTCTGAACCACATGTTCTGACCACCTCATTGATTCCAAGAAAGTGCCTCCTGCACTTTTGAGCCAAACAAACAGTCGTCAAAGGGTGTATTGATGAGCGAGGACTTGAAAGGCTCCACAAAATCACATAATCGCATCCAGGCATGCCTCCTAATGGATAAGCCTGAACCAGCTGCCCTTGAGGCAGCTTTGGCTGCATGTGAGATAAGCCTTATGGATGAATTTGAAATGGATTGGAGGGTAGTCAACTGAGAGACCACAGAAAATTGAGTCTCAGTAGTAACAGTCCTTGAAAGGGATTTTGAAAGTTCATTGATCAAGTCCCTTTGTAGTCTGGTAAAATGTGCCAAATAGTTCAGCGACCTAAGGGCGAAGGTCACTGATGCATATACACGCTTCCCATCGCTCTACATTCCCTGTTAGGGGGACGAGTAGAGGAACTTTGTTCAGCAAGTTTATTCTTGGTGGCTATTGCTATGACCATAGCATCCACGGGCACTCCCTTACTCTAGACTTCCTTTTTCACTAGAACATCAAGGAATTCTATCTGGCGTCAGAAAATTCCTTTCAGGTTATGCATAGATAGCCCCTCAGTAGTCTCTAGAAGACCAAGTACAGAGACAGGGCTTTGAGGCAGTCTGCAAAGAACATGTCATTTACACCATGTATTCTTTTAGTGAGGAACCTCTATGTCTGCTCCAGCTGTTGCAAATGCCTGGTCAGATACCTGCTGAAGGGTGCATTGATTATTGGTCTAATGAGGGCTGAGTAGTGAGATTATGATCTCCTCCTTATATCCATGGCCTTGCACATAAGACTAGTCAAACCTATGGGTCTGTAGTTCCGTGGGTCTGCTGATGGTCCGCCTATTCATAAAGGGATAAGTGTTGCAGTCCCCCATTCACTAGGGGTGAAGCCTGTATGGTGGCTGTAGTTGAATAGAGATTCTATTGGGTCTGAGAGGTTGTGTTCCAAGCTATTTAGGAGACATCCTGGGATATTATTCTGACCTGTTCTTCAGCGGCAGTTGGGGGAGAAATGGTAGAAGGTATGTCCTGTGGGATAACTGGGGGTGACAGGAGGTGAAAAAGGAGATAAATTTATTGGCCAGAAAATTTACTGTATCCTTCAGTTTGATAGAGGGAGTTCCATTTATTATTAGTTCAGCACAGTGTTGAGTGTTCCTCTTAAGACTGAGTACATAACTGAAAAATGTCTTATGGTTATCCTTAGCTTGGGAGTCTATTTTTTCCTCAAAGTTGGCTTTGGTGGACTTGATTAGTCCTGAGTTTTTTTGAGACTGCTCAGGGATATTTTTGCCTTTTGGGTCTAGCCCTTCCTACTTTTGGCCAGGATTTTCTTTCTTTTGATGTACAACCTACTTATACTGGGTGTACACCAAGGGGGCTTGTTTTTGGAGTTCATCCTAAGTTTATTTTGGTTTGGTACTGCTGTTTCTATGCAGTTCTTTACATGCTTCTAAGGGATACCATAAACACTTTCACATAGGCCACAATGTTCACTCAGTTGGAAGGACGGAGCTTGGAATTATGCTATGCCGTTGCTTAGTAGGCAGTAGTTAGCCTTGGAAAAGCTCTTAAAGGGTTCTGGGGTTTGCTGTGAGCTTAGGCTTTATATTTATTTTAAGAATGACCCTTTTGTGGTCTGATCTGACAAGTAATTATTCCCTCACATTTGTGTGCACCAGATCCAGGATATTTGCACCTCTAGTAGATGCACAGAGTAGCTGTTCCAGGGTGTTTGTGTTGACAAAATCCAGGAATCATTTTCTGCCTGTATGTTAGTGGTTATGTATGTATCCCAGTTTATGATGGGATAGTTGAAATCATCTACGAATATGTTGTTGGGTTGAATGGTGAGTGAATCTAGTACATTCAAGTATATAGTCTGATTATCCTGAGCCATAGACAGAGACCTATAATTAGCAAGGATTTGGTATGGGACTTTCCCTAAGGTTATTTGTACTTGGAGTAGCTCCAGTATGTCATATTATTTGACCAGTCTTGAGTGTGCTTACTTTTTACATAGATCGATGCACCTTCACCTCTTGTTCCTTCTGGTGCAGTAACTGGTCTAAATGTGTAGCCTTGCATTGCCAGAGTGTCTTCCACAGCTTTAAACCATGTCTCAGTAAATGCACAAATGTCAACAATCTTAAGGATTAAGTCAAAGTCAAAGAAAACTTTATTGTCATTCAGAAGTACACCACAGTGTAGCTGAACAAAACTGCAATGCTTCGTTCCCAGTGCAAAAACATACATACAGAGAAGAAGAAGAAGAAAATAACATAATAAAAATAAAAGTAAAAATAGAATAAAATAATAACAATGTCCAGACACACTTTACATATAAATAGAATTCAGTGATTAGGAGCACTTCCAGGAGCTTATTGCTGCGACTCCTAGCATTGAGAACTAACACCTTTAGTTTATTTTGAGCAAAAGTTACTATATTGGAAGGTTTATCAGGCTGGTGTTGCCTAGAAAAGTCACTGTAGGGGGTAAATAATGTTTTGGCCAATATCTGAAAGCCTAATGGGAACAGATGAGGACTATCCATGGCATAGAAGCAATGTCCATCAATAATGTCCTCCCAAGCCGACAAATACTGGACCCCCCCTTAGAATGACACCAATAACTAAAGTAATTGTTAAAGTCAATCATCTTCCCTATATACTGTTGTATCATTCTTGGCAAAAGTAGAATGCTGCTCATTGCTAGGCTCATGCATGCCTGGGATACTTAATCTGACAGCTCTATCATGTCTCCATTTGTATAGTCTCGGGAGGTACTTCTCAGGTCATTAATGCCCACAAGGACTATGACAGAGTCATACTGGTACTTGTGATTTAACATCCTGACTGCATTTCTGATCTGGTGGTTCCATGCCCCTTGACAGACAACTGACGGTGACTGTCTCCTTGCTCAGTCTGTTGAGTGGAGCATTAGTGTGTCTCATGAGAGAGTTTCCAATAACCAATATACTGGGTTGTGTGGTAGTTTGACTTAAGGGTTTAGAGGTTGAGACATTTGAGATGTGGTTGTGCATGCCCTGGGGAGTGCTATATTTGTACAGTGTTTGGGAGGATGCTGAGGACAGTGTCTGGGAGGCCTTTGAGGTTTGGGCAGATTGCATTTAAGTGCCTCAGAATATGTGAGTTTATGTGCATGATCCACAGTAGGTGCAGTGTGTGTGCATCACTGACAACCTGTTTGGAGATACCAGTGTCTGTATGTGAGAGCTTTGCCTCCAAAGACATAGTATAATTACATCTTTCACATACTGTGTCAGTCTGCTTAAGAAGAAGGTGGTTATCAGTAAACATGAGATAACTGTTACGTATTCTCAGGATGCCCATTTCCACCTGGCCAGCTACAGAGACAGTAGTAAATTGCACATCCATGGCAGCTGATCCTCTTTTTGGTGATCTATAAGGGGTGGGGCAAGAGGGGTTTGTAACTAACTAAACTGAAAGTTGTTAGGTTGGAGGGAGAAGTCTAGGACTGATCTAAAACAACACTCCTGGGGTAGTGCTTCTCAGCCGGCAAACTAGCTGCTCTACACTCAGCTAGATACTTGCATCAATATAATTTTGGTGATGATTCTTCTAAAGGTAAAGGTTATGGAGTTCTCTTCCTGATCTCTGTATCGTTATCCATGAGTTTCTCCTTTTTGCCTCTAACCACAGCCTTCTTGTAATAAGGAGGTCAAGAAATGGAATGTACCACTTCTACCACATGGATTTGGAGAAGGCCCTTTAAAACCAGTTTTATCCTCAGACAGCAGCCCGAGGCAAAACAAAGTGTGAATGTCACACTCCTCACCTAAATGGGATGAGCCTAAACAACACACTTGCTTATTATGCACATCATGCATTGTAATTTTGTGGCTGCAGGCTGCATGTTTCTTAAAGCTTGACGCCTTGTCAGACATTGAAAGACCATTTAATAACAACACCAGAAATAAATGCTAGGAGCTCAAATGTCTAGAGGAAAGTAATGCCCTAGCATGTGCCTACAGCCAATAAAAGTTAATATAAATAATATAAACTGTTTTAACCAACTAGCTAACAATAACCAAGAGAAACACCCATAAGGGAAACAGAAAGGAAGAGAAAGGCAAAAAAATATCTCTTGAAGAGGAAAACAGTGATCAGCCAACTCAAGCACTTGGAAACATGTCTGTCATATGGTGCACTAAATGAGATCTGAGTGCAGAGTTTCTGATGTTGCATTATAAGAGAGAGGGGCTCAAGACTTGGAGCCAAAGACTAAAGTTGCTGGACTAGGAACCGGACAGATGCAATATCCCACAGGTTAAGGTGTACGAAAAGACAAAATTGGATTACATTTGTTAACAAGAACTCAGAAAATCTACAAAAGCCTTGGACCCAAGACAGTTTGGGTTTGTTAAAGTCGGATCCTACCTCCTGAACCTGGTGTGCACTTTTGAACATGTCACTGATGCAATAGACTCTGACAAATTGGTTCACACTGCCTACCCCCTTCAAAAAGAGTAGTTACCAGTACTGTCCCCAAGGATCAGTCCTAGAAAGACTTCTCTTTGGTATTTACTTCTCTGATGTCAAGGTCAACATCAAAAACCTGTGGCTTGACCATGTTTGCAGATGACTACCAATCTGCAGCTGTCATTAACTCATCTGACTTCCAAATTCTTCAGGAGGAACGAACACTCACCAAGAAGTGGTGGCTGGATCATGGCCAAAAACTAAATACCAAGAAATGCAGCATTGTCTCATTTTACAAAACTAGCAGTCATGCACTTATCACTTAAGTAACACCCCTTTGAAAGTTAACTCAGCCATTATGGCCCCGGGTACTTTTGTTGACAACAAACTATCTTTTGATCACCATGTAGCCACTATTATTAGGAAATTCCTTTTACCTAGTCAGTCTAATCACCGGGTTTATTCCTTCCAGATCTAAGGGAGTTATCATCCTTTCCCTACTACTCCCTCATCAGACCCACAATAGACTATAAAGGCTACTTTTGTATGTACTTGTCTAAGCATATGAACCAACTTGAGAGACGTCAGCATTTCTTCAATAAGATAATTAAGGGCATGTCTTCCTTGAGACCCAGACCACATTAAAGCACTGTCACTAATAGTACCCTAAACACCTCTTCAAGAGATCTTAACACCTACAAAAACATAAAAAACATAAAAAACATCTGCTGGAGAGATGGCGATATATCCCACAGAATCCCTCTTTTATGAAGTAAACATCTTTTGAATGTAAAGCAAAGTAGCTCCCTGACCCTCTTTAAGCATAACCTAGAACAGTGATGGCGAACCTATGACACGCCATGACATTTTGGGTGACACTCCAGTGTTCAACACCCAAGTTACCAAAGAAACTGCTTTTGCATTCGTTGCTCATGTGAAGTACATAGAATTATTTTTTGCCAGGAGCCAGGTCAACAACACTGCTGCATAAGTAAAGAAGTTATTAACCTCAAAGTCTATTTTGGTATACTGTCTCGATAGAGTCTGCAAAGGGTACTCTCAAAGACTATTTTGGTATACTGTCTCGATAGAGTCTGCAAAGGGTAGTGCTGAGATTGATTGATCTTTGTGGCTACACTTCTGCAAAGGACAAGGAGACTGCATTTCTAAGCGTGTGCTGTTTTACATTCCTCTCAGCTGCCCCTCTTAATCCCGCCTAAAAGTGGTGACCTTTTACACTTAATGACAATAAATAGACTGACTTATTTTACTTCAGAAAATATATATTAATTCAAGTTCATTTTTTCTGTCAGTATATCAAATTAATCAAGTCTCTCATTTCTAGATTTGTCCCTGACTCTGTTGAGATTTATCCCTGGAGTATTGAGAGTTATGCTGTTTTATTTATTTTTATTTATTTTATTTTAATGTTTTCTATTTATTTTTGTTTGGTTTTTTTTTTGGGGGGGGGGGGGTGACTCACCAACAGAGTTAAGTTAGGCATTTTCCGAATTTTTCTGACATGCTCAACCCAAAAGGTTCGCTGTCACTGACCTATAAAAACGGACGGGCAATTGTAAACACCCCCTGGGTCTGGCCCCTCAAGTCCTCAGTGAAAGGGGTCACAACTAGGAATAAATTAGTCACTTCAGTGAGCAACTACGATTTGGGATATTGCAGCTAAGCTATTAATGGACCTCTGGATCAACAGTCTAGTATTAACCCATGAACCTATACCTCCCAAAACATGGACATGGGCAATATCAATGGAACAGTTTTGGCCTGCCAAAGGCATTTGCTTTGGTGTAGTACAGCAGACTTTTACAGGAGCTAACATAATACAAACTTTCACCCTCTTCATGTAAATGGATGCAGAGTTACCTTATTGAATGGTCTTGCAAAGTTAGAAGAGGTACCATTCACATGCACAGAAGGTCAGTCTAAACATTTCCTCAAAGTTCTACCCTTGGTATTCAGTTTCTTAGAGTTTTGTCAATGCAATCAGGATTACACCTACTGATATTCACATTTTGTATTTCACTGGAATCATCCCTAAAGCATAAAAACAGCAAGCTCATCCACTAGGCAGTCCGAGTCCACTCAATCCACCCACCATTTATTTAAGACAAAATGTGTACCACCTCTGCCCTTACACCAAAGTAAATGTTAGGGGCATCCAGTGTTCTGTGTGTATTTTAGCCTGTATAATGAAGTTTGAAGACAAGTGCTTCAGTGTCTTAGTTTGTAAGCAATAACTTTATAGTCTATAAACCCTCCTCCACCAACAGCCTGATGGTCAGCTTTTACTCTGTACTGCCGAACAGACAATGGCATTTACCCATACTACTTTTACTCAAACTATTTCTTTCTCTTATATTTTCTTCACTTCTTCTAGACTTGCCATTCACATTACTTATATCCTCCCAGGAGCAACCTTAGGTTAGTTGGTGCCCTAGGCAAAAGGGCTCCATGTCCCCCCCCACCACACCACCTGGTTCCCTATCCTAGTCTATTTACACCAAATAAATACTGGGAAAAGCACCCCTGCTAGAGCGGCGCCCTAGGCGGCCGCCTAGTTGGCCTATGCCAAAGGTCAGCTATGTGTCCTCCTCTCTTTCTTTAGTGGAACTGTATGCCTTCAAGGAAGTCACCCTTGCTCTCCCCTTTCCTTTTTTCATTCCTCCCTGCCCAAAACAGTTATTCCACTACTTTCAGCTCTGCGCTAGTATTTGTGCACAGTCAACACTGACTCAGTGCACTCAACTGTCTCTTTAGTGTTTTTATTTTTGATATAAAAGTGTCCCTGCAAGCTAATATGTATGTAACAGTGAAGTCTACAGTTTGAACACCAGTCTGTGGGCTATATTTCCAAGTAAATTATAAATATTATGGCAGCCTAAAACAAAAGAACTTTATTCACTGTAATAGCTCCATTTTCTTAGACCACAGCAGTACCATTAGTACTTTCTCCTTTAACTGTGCTGCCTTTTTTGTTTTAGCAGTTCACTGTCTCTCCTTTCCTTAACTTTATTTCTCTTCTTGTGTAACCAGTTTTAGTTCTGAGCCAGTATTTTTCCAGAGCTCAACTCCTGCATTCTTGCTTACTTTTCCTCATTGTTTTGCTGATCTGTGGGGGATGGGCTAGCCTTTCAACTTTGCATTTCAAAGTCCATAGAAACCTTTACATTACACAGTTGTTCAAACTCTCAAGTGCAATTTTTTTACTGTTATCACCATTAGTCAGGTCAAGGTGGTATTTGAGTAACTCTCCTACTAAAACTGTGTCCCACAGCAACAAAGTCAAGACTTTCATCTACTAGCACAAAGGCCTTTTAAACGGCATTGCTCCTTTTAATTATCAGTTTCTCAGTAGATTTGTGATTGTTTTTATTTTGGAGGGAACTGATGGTATTGGTTTGAGGAATATGTGGGTGGTGCTATGGAAGTATAAATGTAGAGTAAGAGGAGTGGGTGGGAATTAGGAATGGCATAGGGCAGGGGAGTGGAGTGAGCCTGAGTATTAGTGAGGGTGAACAAAGCAGATTGAAAACTTTGCAAAGAGACAAGAAAAAACAATCAATAGAATTACTCCCAATAGTAACATCCGCTCTGGTTTACCACCCAAGTCTCTCTCTCAAACTGTCTTAATCCTTGCCCCCTTTAACTATCAAATTACATATCTACAACCAAACCAGTAACATCCTAACATTTTCTAATCCTAATTTACAACAAAGATAACCCAAGTTAAATAAAATGCCTCTAACTCGGACTATTTTATTATTCTTCCGCACTCTACTAGCTAGCCTTCATCACACATTATCAAATCTGTCTCCTTCAAACACTTTGGACTTCAACCAATCCTGACAAAGAATATTAGCATCTAACCATCCTCAATCCTGGCAAAGAATATTAGCATCTACCCATCCTATTTTTCTCCATAACATCCTAGTTCTACAAATCTCTACAAACAAAAGCATATCTGATTTATTTATCTAGAAATATCTCAAAACTAAGTGTCCAAATTTATGATCAAATACCAAACCAAGACCAAAATATAACTGGCTACATTCTTCCCTCTGTAAAATATCAATTAAAAAATAGTGGAGATAATCACCCCAACCCAGGTCCCACTGTTCATAAAACCATCACTTCCATCCCAAAATACACCACTTACCTAATACATGTCAACAAAAAAAAAACAGAACCCAAACTCAACTTACTAAATATGAATCCTAGAAGTTTGTGCAATACAATCTATGAAATATACTGTATGCCTACCTTGCCAAATACACTCCTGATGTAGTCACAGCTACTGAAACCTGGTTAAAAAATAAATAAAGGATAATGAGACCCCCCCCCCCGAGGATGCAATATAATCAGGCATGAGACAAAACAAGCATGCAAGTGGTGTAGCAATCATCTATAAAAATTGCCTAAACCATCACCTTACTTCCACTGGAAATACACAACAATGTTGAACTTCTAATAACATTCCCAAAAATTAACAACAGGAAAACTATATGTTTAACAACAATTTATACACCACCAGGGAATAACACTGATACTGCTGAAAGCATCCTGTATTGGATACCCCAACAAATTAACCATGAAATTATAATACTTGGAGACTTCTATACAGACTGGCAATTCATAAATGTTACCACCCCTGCTGAATCCATAACCCTGCATAACTTCAGACAATTAATAACCACACCTACTAGAATCAATAAAACTTTAGGGAGACACTGAACATTAGATAGGATTTTTACAAAGAAACCAAACAAACTGACAGTCTCTAAAACAGCATAAGTGACCACATATCAACATAAAATATTAGAACTCACTATAACCGAGATAAACATAATATCTATAATCAACTATGAAATACAACCAATTTCAGCAAAGATATTTTCAATGAAACACTAAAACAATATAACTGGAATGAACAATGCCACTAGATATTGCTGTAGAACACTTTATTAACATATTCTTACAGACTTTACATAATCTAGCACCAGTACTTAATAAAAGAGTAAAGTCCAACCCTGTACCATGGCTGACAAAAGAAACAAAAAAAAAACATGATAAAAATGGATAAAGCTTGGAAAAATTGGTATAAAATTAGAACTCAAAATGCCTTCCAGCAATTTAGACTTCTTAGAAACATTAAAAACCTCCATGTCAAACAGGATAAGCAAACATATTATACCAACCTACAAGACAAGCATAAAAACAACCCAAAACCTTTTCGGAGATCACTAAATAAACTACTCCACCCTGCCAAGATCACCACTCCCTTTCCAAAACCGGACAATATGACAGACTCTATCCCCACCCAATTTAATTCCTACTTTATACAATCAGTATTCTCTCTCTTAGACATTAATACGTCTGCCCCCCTCTTTACCTCTGTCCAATCAAAACCACCCACAGCTCTCCAATTTTAGTCCAGTACCAACCTTACTTATAATGAAGTTGATCCTTAAACTAAAGGCGACTTCCGTAGCTGTAGACCAACTACCATCATACTACCTAAAAATGGCCACAGAACTCACAGCCTTCCTTGTGTCCAAACTAATTAATAGGTCCATAGCAGAAAAATACATACAGTAAACTCTCAGTTAACAGGAGCTCAAGCAACCAGAACTCTCAAACAACCAGGAAAAAAAAAAAAATCGAAGAAATACAGTACGATTTTTGTGTGTTGCACTTTCTGCCCCCACCCCCGCAAAAAGATACCTTACATTTTTGGAGTTTTAAAAAGGAAGATAGGAATAAATTCACTCTCTTCCCCAACCTAAGAACAAGTCAAACCAAACAAATAGTACAGGGTACAGTATTAGTCAGGCTTATTTTTAATAGTAACTCTCAAGCAACCAGGCAAGAAAGACTGAAGAAAATGGCGTCGGCTGATGCTTTTATACCCCAGACGCTCTGACATCGGGGAAAGTGCGACATCAGCCGAGGCCAGACCCAGACTTTGGAATCCGACCGACCGAGGGGCTGCCTGAGGCAGGACAACCCATATGTTATGACTGCAGATGCATCCTTGAAGGACATCTACAGTTATCCGGCATCTACCAATCCCCATGGGTGACAGTTAACTGAGAGTTTACTGTACCTTCATGGTGGAAAAAACTCCTACACCATATCATTGCACAAAGGCAGTACATCTACAGAGTTTAATAACTACAAACCAATATTGATTATCTCCCCCTCTCCAAAATAGTAGAGAAATGCATTCATATGCAGCTGATGCAATACCTAACCTGAAATAACCTGCTCTCAGAAACACAACATGGCTTTAGGCCCCAGCACAGCACCACTACTGCTCTACTACATTTTTCCAATATAATAAACCAACATAGAAAGAATGGTCTGCTTGTATCCACCATGTTCTTAGACTCGTCAAAGGCATTTGATATTGTTTCGCATCAACAACTGCTCGTTTGACTCCTCAACAGGACTTTCACAATACTCCTTGTTATGGTTTCTTAGATCCTATCTAGAAGGTAACAAGTCATTAAATAGCAACAAACCTACTCATCTTTTCAACCAGTTACTACAGGTGTCCTTCAGGGCTCTATTCTGGGTCCTCTCCTATCTAATATATTTATTAGTGACCTCCACAGCTCTACTCAACATGCTAGTTTAGTTCAGTATGCAGATGACTCAACATTATGTGCGGCCTCAAAATAAATAAGCTCCAAGACATTATCCAAAAATCTTTCTCCTCTCTAGAAACCGGACTCAAAGAATCAAACTTCCTAGTCAACCCCAAGAAAACTATGTTAAAAGTTGCCAAAATCAAAAACAGTCTTTTACCATAAAGTCAGGAAATAATACAGTCACTGAAACAACTGTGACAATAAACTTCTAGGCGATATAAAAGATGACAATCTTAAATATGACCAGAATATACCATACACCATTAAATCTACACACCAGAAACTAGGCTCCCTTTATAGGCTCAACGAATTCCTTACAGATACTGCAAGAAAAACTATAGCCACCACCTTCTTATTGCCAACTCTCTCACATGCCACTCCTATCCTTACAAACTTAAACAATACCCAAAGAAAGAAACTTGCTTCCTGCTACAACAAAATAGCTAAATTTGTCACCAATTTCCCTCATATGATCCACCATTGTCATAGCTTGAAGCAATTAAACTGGCTTGAATTACACAACTACCTAACATATTCACAACTAACTATAATACACAAACTCATTCATCATGCAGAAAAATGCCCTGCACTACAAAAAGTATTACTGCCCTACTGTACGGCAAGGGACCTCTGCTATACTAACAAATTCTTATTACTCACAAATAAGTCAAATAATATTGCAGGAGACTCAGTCTACTCCCAATATCTTGCTAAACTCTGGAATAGTATCCCCACACAAATAAAACTCTCCAGCAAGCTCAACAGTTTTAAACCACTGCTAAAACAACATCTTAACCAGTCCTAGTCCTGCATATGTTCATCACAAGGTTAAGACTTTGTGTGCAAAATAGGATATTCTCAAAATACTCTCAATCTCTCAATGAAATGACAAAACAATTTTTATACATAACTAATGCCAGTACAATCCAGTAAGTTGCACGTGGGCGTTCTCCTTCGTAACTTACAACTCTGTAAAATCTTAGAATGTATAAATGTAACTACTGTTTGTGTATAAATGTAACTACTCTGTGTTTAACTGGAACTTAGTATAATGCAATGCAAGCAAAGCAGCTGAAAATGGGTAATACCCTGTTAAGACTTTTCCCAGTAAACAAAGACAAATAAATAAATATAGTTATCAAGTCTTCTGATTCCTTGTACAGTAATATAAAATCCACACTTGGCAACTACCTCAAGGCTAATCATTCACTGGATTATAGCATCATAGCAGATTACTAGGCTATCGACCCGGAGGTCATTTTAAGCCTAGCCATCTCAACCCAGTGTAATACTTTAAAGTTACATGTCAATACCCAAGATTGCATTTAGTGATGACTGCCCATGTCCAAGAGGGTTGTGAGCGCTATCCCCAGTAAATATTTACGGTGCCCCATCCACTTATCCAGGTTCTTCTTCAACAGTGTCATAGAGGTGCTCTGTTTTACATGAATTGGTAGCCTGTTCCAAAGATATGGCAGTCACTGGGAGACAAATCTGTCCCTTCATCATTTCCTAATTAAATTGCAGGCCATATTTAAGTCCCTAGAATGGGTAGCCCTAGATCCAATTGATTTACGGACATGCTGTAAGTTCATTAGGTTTGGGTCTTGGGTTGCTCTGTAGGCCAGGAATAAGTCTCCCCTAAGTCTATACGATACAGAGTACAGTGACAGGTATTTTAGTTGGTCCGTGTAAGGCACATGCTGGAGGCCCTTGATCTCCTTTGTTAGAAATCTCTGAGGTCTCCCTAACTGCTGTAGATGCTTAGTACTGTACATACCAAATGGGGCATTATACTCAATTATGGGCCGGATAAGTGCTGAGTATAGGGGGGTTATAACTTCTTTTGCTCTCAAAGCGATGCTTTTACTAATCAAGTGAGCTACGTGGAAAGCTTTCCTGACAACGGTAGACACATGGTGGTCAAAGTTAAGATTGCAGTCAACCTGTGATCCCAGGTCCCTTACCACTTCATGGGTACTTAGGGTATTGTTATTGATTTGATAGCGTGAAGGGATATTGTTTGTACTGAAGTGAACAATGATGCACTTATTTGCATTTAATTTGAGACCGTGACTAATACACCAGTCATTGGTCTGTGTGAGACCATCCTGGAGTATACTGACATCATTTGCGGTTTCAATGATTGTACCTAGTTTGCAGTTGTCTGCAAACTTGGTCAGCCACAACCATTTAGTTTTGACCTGAACTTCTGAGAAGTATATACCAAACAGTAGGGGTCGCAGCATTGACTCCTGTGGCATCCCGTTGGTAACAGGTCTGCTGGTTGATGTGGAGTCACCCACTTTGATAGTGTATGTCTGGTTTGTGAGCCATTTGGCAACCCAGCTTACAACGAAGGGGTTTACATTCAGTTTGCAATGTTTATCGCACCGTTAAACACAGCAAATTGAATGTAAACCTGAATATGGGATTGTGTTGAAAGCCTTTGCCAAGTCAAGGTATGCTGTGTGCATAGATTTGCCAAACAGAGCTTTTAGGTCTACAGCCTTCATCAGTGATATAAAAACTAATTAAACTCACAATTTAAATAGGAGCATCATTAATCACAAGACAACAGCCAGCCTATCAAATAAATTCTCCCACCCCTTCTATTAAAAAAAATATATATACAACAATTTTTACATTTTTTTATGTCACATATATACACACACATATACATATGTATGTATACATTTTCCTTTGGAAAAGAAATGTGCATACTGCAAAGACGCTGCTCTAATCCAGGTAATAAACCAACGTCGCAGAAAGTGCGAGCCAGAAATAGTAAAAACCATTATGTTATGATAAACATTTGATAAGGCAGATTCAGTTACACCTTTGGTAATAATATCTAATAAATGCAGCCCTTTAAGGAGATGCAACGTATGCACAACAACGCAGACTTGACAATCGCAGCATAACACAATGTTCATAGGATATAGTGAATCACAGAACAAAATCTCCTTTAAACACTCACGCCGTGAGAAACACAGAAATTACCAGGTGCGGCTACCAGGATGGCAAGTTTAATCGACCTAAAATGTTAGGAAATATAGAATTTGTTGCCAGTTGTCGAAAACCCCAAGTAATATGCAGACCGGGTTGTCACTCAATTTGCGACATGCCCACTTCTGCGCGAAACGAACTGGTGAGGCCTTCAACTACAATATCGCCCATTTTGGAGAAACATCTATGAAGATACTGTGGAACATAGCAAAGATGCAAAATTGACAGAAGTAGTAAAAGAAAGAATAAGAAGTTCAAATGTACAGGATATGAAATGGGATCAAGGAGCAGCCAGACAGACTGAAACAAAGTTAAGAAAATCTCCTAATTGGAAAACCCCAGGCCCAGATGCAATACCTAACTTCTGGCTAAAAGTATTAACATCTCTGCATGAAGATTTAGCCATGAGTAAGAAGTATTTATATGCACATCCTGAACAGACATCAACCTGGTTAACAACAGAAAAAACAATGGTTCTGCTTAAGAGTGAACCATCAACCTACCCTAAAAACTATAGACCAATAACTGACTTTCCGATGACTTATAAACTATACAATGGAATTGATGCCGGCAGAGTTTATAGTCATTTAGAGAAAAACTCAATCATGGCAAAAGAACAAAAGGGTAATGAAAGAAAGTCATAGAACAAAGGATCATTTGCTCTTAAATAAAGGCTTAATAGAGAACTGTAAAAATCTAAGTATGGCATGGATAGACTACAAAAAAGCATTTGACAGTATCCCACATAATGGATAAAAGACTGCTTAAAATGTATAAGATACACACTTCACCGATCAATTACATTACAGCAACCATGAAACAGTGGCAAACCACTTTGCAGTTAAGCCATGATAAAGGACAAATTATTATTCCAGGGATAAAAATTCAAAAGGGAATATTCCAGAGCGACTCTCATTCACCATTGCTCTTTTGCCTTGCCCTTAACCCATTAAGATGTCTACTTAACAGATTAGGTCATAGGTTCATAGGTATGTACTAGGCTAATGGCCCTGGAACCTTTACAAGCCTAGCCCAAAACAACTGCCCAGGCACTGTGCCACCCGATGTTAGTTCGCAGTGCCCCTATCCTGTAGGGCAACTGGAGTGATCCCTGGGGTGAACTTTCTGTTACCCATGAACTCGTCAAGATTTCTCTTGAAGAGGGCCAGCTAGGTGCTCTGCTTGACATAAATGTGAAGCTTATTCCAGAGTATGGGCAGTCTTTGGGAGATGAACCTGTCCCTCCAGCATGTTCTGTTAATTGTGGTAATGAGGTTGTGATCTTTGGAGTGTGTAGCATAGGGGGATTGGGATTTCTTTAGGTGTAGCATTTCAAGTAGGGCTGGGTTGTACATGGCTTTGTAAGTCAAGCAGAGATCACCTCTAAGTAGACGATAAGAGACTGAGAACAGCTGAAGTTTCTTGAGTCTGTCCATGTAGGACATGTGTTGAAGGCCTACAATCCTTTTTGTGCGGTACTTTTGTGGCCTCTCCAGCTGTTGTAGGTGTCTGGTCAGGTACATGACAAGCGGGGCATTATATCTGATGACTGGTCTAATGAGGGATGAGTAGAGAGGGATGATGACCTCCTTCTTCCTGGATACGAAACCTTTGGTTACAAGATGTGCCATGTACAAGGACTTTCTGACCACAGTGGCAATGTGGTGGTCGAAGGTGAGGTGGTTGTCTCCCTGGGCGTCCAGATCTCTCATCTCTTGTGTTCAGTGGGCTCCCATCAATGTGGTAATTTGTGGGAACTGAGTTTTTTTAAAGGTGATGATAACGCATTTTTTGGCGTTAAGCTTCAGGCCATGGTTCCGACACCAGTCATTGGTCTCAGAAATGCCCTTTTGTAGAATGTCTGCATCACTTGGGGAGTTGATAATGACTCCTAGCTTGCAGTCATCAGCGAACCTGGTCAGCCAGAGTCCTTCTGTGTTGGCCTGGACTTCTAAGAAGTAGATGCCAAACAGGAGAAGGTCCAGGACCGAGCCCTGTGGGACTGCACTCGTGACTGGTCGACAGTCTGACTTGGAATCTGCAACTTTCACTCTGAGAGTCATGTCTGTGAGTCAATTTTAGGACTGATGCCTAGTTTGGTGAGTTTATCAATGATACCTGAGTGGGGAATGGTATCAAAGGCCTTGGCCAGGTCGAGGCAGGCTGTATGCACTGCCTTACCCTCATCCACAGCCTTGGTGACTGCCTTGAAGAAGTCAATCAGGTACAGCAGGCAGGATCTCCTCTAGACAAAGCCAAACTGTGTGGGGTCAAGAGTTTGGAGATTGCCTATATCTTTGTTAAGCAGGTCCATGATGCGTTCCATAGCTTTGCATACCAGACTGGTCAGGCTAATGGGGAGATAGTTGCCCCCTTTATGGAGAGAGATGACCGTAGCAGTGCGCCATTCGTTAAGGACATAGCCTGAGGTAAACTGTGATTGAACCGGGCACACAGATGTCATGGCTACAATCTGGGTCCCAGAAAACAACAAAGTGTAAATACTTCTCATCTTCTTTTTGTAGATCATTTAAAACTATATAGTTCATCAGATGAGCAACTGAAAGCACAACTGTAAGTGGTCGATACTTTTTCAGATGATATAAGAATGTCATTTGGTCTTGATAAATGTGCAAAAGCAACCTTTAAAGCAGGAAAGCTGCAACACCAAGAAAACATCAGTTTGGGACAGGAATGTGCTATAAAAGAACTTGAGCAAGACGGAGTGTATAAATATTTGGGAAATGATGAAGGATCAACAATAAAACATGGACAAATGCGAATAAAACTTAGTAAGGAATATTTTAAAAGACTAAAATTAATATTGAAAACAGCACTGACCTCTAGGAACAAAGTCCAAGCTATAAACCCATTTGCTCTTCCTGTCCTAACTTACAGTTTTGGAGTGAGTGATTGGCCCCAAAAGTTGTTAGATTGGTTGGACAGGAAAACAAGAAGAATGCTTCATGCTCATCAAATGATTTATAAAAATCAGTGCATACCAAGCAAGCAATAATGCCTGACAGGGTGTGTGTTAATGTGCATTTAACACCTGACGAGGGGTATTGTGAGGCCCAACGCCACAGGCAGAGGGCTTCTACACCCCTGGAAAGGCATTAATTACACATTAACACACACCCTGGAGGGCATTATTGCACTTAGAGAATGGGATATCTGTAAAATTGTTGTATTTTACATGCTTATTTATTTTTTTAAGTACTATATATTTTTTTACATATTTTTAATGTAAAATAGTTCCTCCGCCTGCTGTAGTATATGTTAATGGTGTTGGAGGAAGCATTTTACATCAAACATATATAAAAAATAATAAGCAAGTGAAACGCAACAACTTTACATACAGCCCATTCTCTCTCCCATACACACATACAGTCTCTTCTGTTTTCACACACATACATAAAAACACACAGACTAGTCTCCTTTGCTTTCATACACACATTCACTCACACAAGACCGCTCTCTCTCTCTCTCTCTCTCTCTCTCTCTCACGCACACACAGTCTCCTCTCTTTTCATACAAGCCTCAAGTCACATAACATCACTGTCTCTTTGTCTCTCACTCTCTCAATCTCTCTCCCTCACACAGACAGACACACACACACACACACACACACACACACACACACACACACACACACACACACACACACACACAGTTTCTTTGCTTTCATGCACGCATTCATGTGCGCATGCAGACAGAACTATAAACACACACTTTTCTGTTTCCCTCGCTTGATCGCGCTGTCTCTCTTACTCATATACATACACACACTAACATATTTTATTTATTTATTTTTTATTTTACACTCACTAAACAGCAAAAGCACTGCTTAGCGAGTGTAAAATAATGACAGCTGTTCTGTTTTTCTCAGTCAGAGCTCCACTGTGGCTTGATAAGCTACTGTGAAGCGGAGGACTTGTTTTTCACCGGGCATTACTTGTACATTAATAAACTGCTGGAGAAAGTACAGTTGTGTACACTTACCATAAATGTAGATGTTCGAGTGTATTCACTGTTGCAGTCATCACACTTGGATTATCTGCCTGCAGGTAGCCCTCAGTCGGCCCAAATACCAGAGACATAGTATTTCTGCGTCAGTTGCTGTCGCTCCAGGACTGACGTCAGGTCGTCAGGGGTATAAAAACAGGCAGCCGATGCCATTACAGCAGTTTTTCTTGCCCTAAATGTCAGGAGCCCCCCAAATAGGAGCTAGGTTATGGAGGAAAAAAAAACACCACCACCTAGTAAAAAGTAAATACCAATAGCCCTGTAAAGGGTGAGTAATAGAGATAGAGATTGAGGGAGAGAGAGAGAGAGACAAGGGGGCTGGAGGGTGGGAAACCAGGACTGCAACAGTGAATACACTCGAACATTTACATTTATGGTAAGTGTACACAACTGTACTATGTTCTTCGTGTTTCACTGTTGCAGTCATCACACTTGGGTTGATTCCCAAAGCTGAAGAAAGGGTGAAGGCAGTCAAGAAGAATTGGAGATGGCTAGTATGCCCTGCAGGACTGCTGTTGCAAAACCCGCCCTGGATTTGGAAAAGATAGGCAGGTGGTAATGCTTGGTTACGGTATGAACAGAACTCCAGGTAGCACCTTCCAGAATGTCCTTGGTAGGGACTCCCCCTGAGGAATACTGTAGAGGTAGAAGTTGCCCTAGTGGAATGCGTTCTGACCCCCTGAGGGGTTGGTTTCCCATGGTATTTGTAACAGAAATGGATACAGTGTGCTATCCATTTGGAAATAGTTTGTTTAGATATGGCCTTGCCCTCTGCCTATGGTGCAAAGCTGACTAGTAACTGGTCAGATTTCCTGAAGGACTTAGTCCTGTCAAGGTATAATCTGAGCTGTCTGTGCACGTCTAAAGAGTGCAGGATCCTTTCCCCTTTATTTTGAGGATTAGGAAAGAAGGTTGGCAAATGGATAGATTGGTTGAGAGCTACACTGGACACCACTTTAGGCATAAAAGTAGGGTTTGTTCTGAGGGAGACCCTGTCAGCATGACAAATAATGAAGGGTTCCACAGCCATAAGTGCCTGTAGCTCATACACTCGTCTAGCTGAAGTGATGGCCAGAAGCAAGGCTGTTTTCCAAGAGAGGAATTTTACCTCTGCTGACGCTGCAGGCTCAAAGGGGGGGGAGCATGAGCTTTTACAGTACAAAGTTAAGGTCCCAAGTAGGGGTGGGTGCTCTCCTTGGTGGCCTTAAGTTGTTGACCCCCTCTCAGGAACTGTTTGATGAGAGGGTGAGAGAAGAGAGGTGGCTCAGTGTTGTAAGGAGCCGGGATGGCAGAGGCATGGATCTTAATGGAAGAGAAGGAAAGGCCTCTGTGGAGTAGATCTGCTAGGTAATCCAGGATTACAGGTAATGAGGGCAGTTCTGTGTCTGCTCCTTTAGACTGAATCCAGGAACAATACCTTTTCCACTTATCAGCATAGGATTTCCTTGTACTGGGTTTTCTGGCTTCAAGAATGACGTCCAGTACCTGCTTGCTTAGGCTGGTCACTAGGGGAGAATTCAAGGAATAAGCCAGGCTGCAAGGTTCAGGGTTTGCAGTTGCGGATGCAAGATCTGTCCCTCCTGCTGAGTAAGGAGGGTTGGGATCTGGGGTAGGTGCCATGGTGGCACCGGTGACAGGATGCTAAGTAGTGGGTACCAGTGCTGGCATGGCCAGTCTGGGGCAATCAGGATTCCCTTGGTCTGTCCTGTCTTATCTTGGGTAATACTCTTGTAAGAAGAGGCAGATGGGGAAAAGCATAGATTGAGAGGTTTACCCACTGGAAGGATAGGGCATCCACTTTCCAGGCCCTGCTGTGAGGTGTCCTGGTGCAGAATTTGCTGATCTGGTGATTGTCGGGGGAGGCAAAAAGGTCCACCTCCGGGATCCCCCATTTCTGGGTTAGCAGGCTGAAAGTGCTGGGGTCTAACTGCCATTCGTGTGGGTCTAGGAGATTTCTGCTTAAGTTGTCTGCCAGAGAGTTTTGTTTGCCTGGCAGGAATTGAGCTTGCAGATGAATATACATGTCCATGGCCGTGTTTCCACAGTGTCATGGCTAGCCTGCAGAGTTGGTAAGAGTGGGTTCTCCCTTGTCTGTTGATGTACCACATAACTGTGGTGTTCTCTGTTTTTATTAGCAGGGGTCCTGGTGAGAGTAGGGATCTGAAAGCTGTCAGGGTGTGCTGAACAGCTAGCTTCTCTTTTTGTTTGATGTGCAGATGAATTTGACTTGGGCTCCAGTGGCCCTGAATGCACTTGCCGCCAAGTGCCCCCCAGGCATAGTCTGATGCGTCTGTGGTTAGGGTCTGGGCAGCGTGGGGTTGTGTAAAGGGAAGCCCCTTGTTGTGGTTGCTTGCTGCTGCCCAGCAAAGAAACTCTGTCCTTAGACAAGGTATGATGGTTTCCAGGTCCTGAAAATGTTGGCACCAAACACTTTTTAAGTACCACTGAAGTTTCCTCATATGCAGTCTGACATATGGAATTAGTAGAATGCAAGAAGCCATGAACCCTAGAGCCTGCAGGATTTTCCTTGCGGATAGCTGGGTTCTGGTGGCCATTTGAGTGAAGTAGCCTGTTAGACAGGCTTGGTTTTCTGGAGTAAGGAATGCCATCTGGGATGCTGTGTCCAAGCTTGCTCCCAGGAATACAATCATTTGACTGGGGACTAGATTTTATTTCTTTTCATTGACAGTGTACCCCAGGGAGGTTAGAAGGTTCTTTACAAATGTCAGGTGCTGCAACAGCTTTTCCTGACTGTCTGCCTGAATCAGGCAATCGTCCAAGTAAGGGTATATTTGAATCTTTCTCTGAGTGCAATAGGCAATAGCTGGAGCCAGGCATTTTGTGAAGACTCTGGGAGCAGTGGATAAGCGAAAGGGAAGTACAGAGAACTGATAATGCATAGATCCTGCCCTGAAATGTAGATATTTCTTGCATGATTCCCTGATGAGGATGTGCAGATAGGCTTCTTTTAGGTCTAGGGTGGCTAACCAGGCCTCTTTGCACAGCATTGGAAGAAGTTGCTGAAGGGTGAGCATTTTGAATTTTGGTAAAACCAGGAGGGTGTTTAGAATGGAAAGATCTAGGATTGGGCATCAGGTGCACTCTTTTCTGGGTACCAGGAAAAGCCTGGAATAAAACCCTTGACCTATTTGTTCTACAGGAACAGGTTGAATTGCCCTTATGGAGAGCAGGACTTGAACTTGGTTTTGTGCCTCTACCCACTGGTTTGGAGGAAGGTCTGGGAACCCTTTTGGGGTTGGCAGTGTGTGGAAGTAAAATTTGTACCGCTGGGATACAATGTTGAACACCCATCGGTCTTTGGTGATAGAGGTCCAGTTTTTTGCATGGTGGGCAAGTTTTCCTCCTGGGGCAGGAGCAATTGGGCAGAGATGAGGAGTGGAGTTGAAAAGTCCTTGTGAATTTGTTCTGTAAGGGGTGGCTTAGCACTCCCTGTTTTAAAAGTGGAGGTACTCCATTGCTTAGATCTCTGCATACACTGAGACTGTAATCTGGGGGGTCTGTTTCCCCCGGGTCTAGTTTGAGATGGCCTTGAGGGGGCAGGAAAGGACCAATGTTTCGAGAGGCAATGCCTACTGAATCTTGGAGGCTGCACCTGCAAAAAAATCTTTGACTGTCTGCACAGACTTAGCTTTTTCTTCCATCTTTTTTTGAACCTCTTCTGCTTTGGTGCCAAACAAATTGTCCTTATTCAAAGGAGCATCTAGTAATTTTGATTTGACATCGTGTGGCAAGGTCAGTTCCTTAAGCCGAACATGCCTTCTCAGTACAGAACCAGTGACTGCCACCCTGCAAGATGCTTCTAGGGCATCAAACCTACATTGCAAGGTATGCTTGCTGACTTGGTTTGCAGAATGCATAAGCTCCTGTAATTCTTTAATTTCTGCACAGCCTGTAAAGGTAGATCATTTTTGCTTACTAAGTTCGATAATATGTTGCTGGTATTTCAGCATGTGAAACTGGCAATTCAATGCCCTAATGGCTAGAGTTGCAGAGGTGTAACTTTTTTACCCCATCTGTCTAAAGCTCGGGAATCCCTGTCCGAAGGGGTGGGATTCTTAGTTGTAATTGCTTTTATACCTTTAGGCCCTTGGGAAATGACCTCTTGGTAGCAGTAGTATTTTTGAAAAGAAATTTGTGAGAGTCAGAGACTCTGTAGTACCTGTCTGGTTTCCTTGGAGCTGGGGGTAAAGTATCAGGAGTCAGACTGGATTCCATAAAGACATCATCCACAACATCCAGAACAGGAGGGATAGCTAAAGTTCTAAGTTGTGGCAAATCTAAAAATTCTCTGAGTTTCACCAAAAAAAAAATCCTCTGGTGGGGAAGCAGAGGTAATGGATTCCTCTGCATCTGAATCCTCATAAGCAGATAAAGGCATGTCTTCATATTCAGAAACGTCAGAGTCATCGGACTCTTAGTCAGTTAAAGCTGCTGGGGACAGGTCTCTTTTTCTCTTAGCAGGGAAAGACTGGCTTTCCCTAATCAGTATGATCAGGTCTTCTGCCATTTTAAGCATTTGAGATTGTGGCAAGAAAGCAGGTGCTTGAGATTGGGTCGTCGGTTTTTTAGGCGTAGCTCATACTCTTGGCCTTAGAAACTTGGTAGTTTTAGACAAAACTGAATATGCGAAAGAAGTCGTTGGTTTGTGTCGAGTATCGGTAATGCAAAGAACTTCCTCAGAAGCCGGTGCCTGCACAGCAGCTCCAGACCCATCCAAAGGTAGAGACATCCGCAGGTTCCATAGTCAAAGAAGAGTCTTGCGGCATACTGGACTCTGAATGGGTCTCAGTAGTGGCCTGCTAATCCATTGAAGTGGGCATCAGGGGCTGCGAAAGCGCCTCACTGAGTACAGGTGAACTGGTGACTAGCTTAACGGAAGCGTCGTCGGCAGTTTTGGACCTGTGCAGTCTATCTCTGTCTTTATCCTTACTTTTTTCAGAAGATCGGTAATCGGATGGCTTACCGAAGCCATTTTGGAATATGGAGATCGAGAGCAAAAGTATTTAGCAACAATAAGGGCCCGACGAATAGTTCGGGCATTGAACAAAGCACAAAACCGACAGCGAGGAACATCCCAGGTGACACAGTAAGAATGGAAATCTCGGTATAATATTTGCTTTCCACAGGCGAGACAATTACTAACTTTTTCTGACATCGGTTAGAGCAAGAAAAAAGGATTCCCAATGGGGTACTTAGCTTTAGAAGACTTCAGGATGATTCAATTCAGAAAAGAAAACTCGGGTAGTGGCCGACCGGCACTCGTGCGAACACCTTCTGCTTTTACTTCTGGCTCCTCGGCAAGAAAGACTGGTGTAATGGCGTCGGCTGCCTGTTTTTATACTCCTGACGACCTGACTTCAGTCCTGGAGCAACAGCAACCGATGCCGAAATACTAAGTCTCTGGTATTCAGGCTGACTGAGGGGTACCTGAAGACAAATAACCCAAGTGTGATGACTGCAACAGTGAAACACAAAGAACATCGCTCGTTCTCCAATCAGGGTACTGATGTACAGTAAGTCCATTCTCTAAAAATATATATTCCCCATTATAAAGGAGGTATGGGCCTCCTTGAAATTGATTACATGTACAGATCTGCAATCATAGGACTGCATATATATCTGATGACCTCACAAGATCCAAATGTAGTGAAAGTTTTGAAACATGAGGAGAATAAGTCGAAGATGACTTTCTGCTTAGCTTAGCAGATGCATATCGGCATCAAGCAAGAAAGGAAATAAAACCAGAAGTAGATAAAAATCATGCAACAACCAAATATGCCAACAAAACAAAGAAAGAATATAAGGTGAAGTGTCAGATGAGAAGCCAAGAAATATGGAAAATGTATAAATATAGTTGCAAGTATAGAAAACTCGTGGAACAACCTCAGTTGATCAAGACTGAATGCAGGAATGGTTACGGACAGGTGAATTTAAACCGAAAGACGAAAGGTTATATTGATGGTCCAAGATAGTGGACTATGTTCACATTGATTTACAAAGTCATTGAACATGTGGGAGAAACAGACAAATGTAGATTATGTAAAACAGAATTAGAAACAATCAGATATCTTGTTGCTGGTTGTGATATACTAATAGCAGATATACTGAAAGGCAATAATAATGTAGCGAGACTGTTGCACTGGGGATTGTGCAAACATTATAATGCTGAAGTAGTTGAAAAACACTGGAAACATGGGCCACAAAGCATCATAGAAAATGATGAGGTTTATATCAAATGGACTCATCCATTACCAACAGTTCAAAAAATAGATGCTAGAAAACCAGATGTAGACGTGTATGAAAAGGTGAAGTAGCATTGATTATTGAAATTGCTACACCCAGTGACTACAGTATCTTAAGTACAGAGAGACACAAAGTCATAAAATGCCAGGATTTGGAGGTAAAGTGGAAGGAAAAATACCCTGACAGTTCCAGTAGTAGTAGGAGCAACAGGTCTTATAAAAAAAAGAATTTACAATCATACTTAGATATTTTACCGATACATGTAACTCCATACAAATTGCAGGAGTAGTCATTACTGGACACATTCCGATGCTACGAAGAGCACTTCTGGCTAACATCAAAGACTGAAACAATACTAATTTCATGCATTTTAATCAAACTTTGACTTAGGAATAGAGTCAATTCCTGTCATGGTATTAGAAACCTAAAATACTTCTTGAAATTAAAGACCATTGCCTGCTACGGTATGCCTGCAATGCTTGGTGAATCAGCCCTTATACTATGTATGGTGGGACAGCCAACCTCTTCCAGGGGTAAGTCTTACAGCAGACTGAAGTGCTGTCCTTCCTTTCAGGACGGGTGACCTGGTATCAGCCGCTGACTTCCACTTTCTCCCCTGACATTTCCTATATCATCCAGGTCCCTACTTGCAGTCAGGTCTTTATTACTTTATTTCGTGGACATACTACCATATTACACAACTTAAACCAATATTCATAGTGATGTTCCCTGAACAGTGTGATACAGTTTTACTATTAAACTGTTTCTGAAAGCCTTCTGAGACATGAGCAGCATTGTCTGCTTAGGGCTGAAATAAGAAGTAACAGTCCCAGAAACTGTTTCTTTCACTAAGTAAATTCAAATTTAAAACAGAAAAACACCTTGAATATTTGATGCCAAAATTTCTGATTCATGTCCTGAATTTAATGAATTCAAAAAATCTTGATATAAGGTTTCTCTGTTTAGGTGGGGAGCACCATAGTCTGATGGTGGGTGCACCTAGAAGGATTCAGAACTAGAGGTAATCATAAATAATGCATGTAATGGATGCTCTCGGTTATTAACTACATGTGCAGGTACCTGCAGAGATCAAGAAAGACATAACTCTCAACTATCAAGTTTTTGCAGAATGTGCAGGATTTTTGCCTCATATAAAATGTATGGTTTTCTGGCAAATCAACAAGGATTGAAGTAATTAAATAATGGCATACATTTGAGTTTAAGACTTCATATCCTTCAAAACATGTAAGCTAACAAAAAAACCTGTTACTGTAGCAACTTTCTAAGAGCAATATTTAAAATCTGTCCCTTTTTGGGGACCTTTGTCCCCCCATTACTTCAGATTTTGTATAGATTTCTTGTGCTAAGAGATTGAGAGGTATGAAGAAAGATGCAATGGAGAAAGCCTCTACAGATGAAACTTTCTTTTCTGGTGAACTGTACCTTCCCACATCATAGCCCAAGATAATACTTAAAGATCAACACAGTGTTGTATAGAGAAAAGTCTGAATAAATAGTCAGACATGCCTGGGACATGTTTAAAAGATCTCAGCAGTAAGTCTGTTTAAATCACAAGTTGTATTCAAAAAAAGGGAAAAACCCGAGTGAAAATATTTCATCAAATATGCAGAAAATCTGAGATTCTGAATTCATGTTACTATGCTAACACGTGCATACCCATTAACAAGTGACAGATAAAAGAAAAGTTGTGCATTCCAATTCAAGAATGCATGAGAAACGCATAATCAGTTCTTCAGTAAGGAAATGAAGAAATGGGTTAAGTGATAATACCCTCAAAATCTACGTTGGCTATGTCACACCACTTGCGACAGACAGTTGTCTGTTAGTTCTATGGGCTGAAAATACAGCTGACAAGACAGAATAAATGCTTCATCTACTAAGGTCTTAAATAAACATCTAAAGAGATAACTGCTTACTTTTTTCATTACAGGTCACCAGATTAAAAAAAAACAAACTTAGCATATGAAATTGATTATTTTAAGTATTAGGTTTTTCTTTAGGAAATATTTACTTGGATATGCTCAGTATTTCTTCCTATTAATGTTTCATTGTGCTGGCCTCTGCATGTGTCAAGTTACAGTCAATACAACAGGATAGGTGCTTACTTTTATGGCATCATTGTCTTGTAAAGGTGCCAACTCTGGTCAAGTAGGGGTTACAGGTGACAGCAAATGTCTTGACAAAGACAGATCATCCTCGACAGGAGTCCTTTTCTTTTGTGTCTTTTTCTTGTTGTTTTGAAAAACAATTCCGTACTATCACATGAATGCACAAATGTGATTTTTGGAATGCTGATGAACTAAACAGTTAAAAATGGCACAACTATAAAATGTGTGATCCATACTTAGAGTTGGAAAACATCAGGCTCCTTGTACGCTGCACTGCTCTTGGATTAAAAGATTATACTATATTATAGTAACCAGTGTGTAGTTCAATTCTGTCATTAGCAATCAAACATGCAAGAATTGTAAAGGAATCATTTTTCTTTCTTTAGGCAGAAAGAAATCCCTTGTGCAGGTGTATACTTATTTCAGGCACAAACTAAAATTATGTTTCTTCACAAAGGCGACGAATGACTGCCTGTCAATCAAACTGACAGCTACTGAAAGACTGGCATTATAACTATGGCAAGAATGAACCTGCCTGAACTGTAGCTTTCAGAAGGATGAAAACAGCAAGACCAGCCATTAAAACATGCAACTTCTAATACAGCTGGCACTGCAAGTGATCATGAGACATAATACATTCATGGAGTCTGTTTCATTCAATAGCTATCCAATTTGTAATGGATTTCTGTGTGGAGCCTTCCACTCCATTTGCTTTTCAACTAACTCACTCTCACTAGAAAAAACAAAGTCAGACACACATTGCAGTAATAAACAGAGCAAGGGGGAGGGTGGTGAGGGAGTGCTCCCTTGTTCTGTTTCATTTTTCATGTGTAATGTACATAATACTTTTCAATCCGAAATAAAGCTGATGGACTCAGGAGTGTACAATTTAAGTTCCTTCTGATGAAACAAAAATGAAGTCTAACACATTAATATAAAGCAGAGGTAGACAAGAATACAAAAACATGCAAGTGTGCATATGTGTGTATAGGTGGAGAGCGGAGAGCAAGAGGTATGAATGCAAGTAACACTTTGCATTTGAGTAACACTTCAGATAAGGCTCTGTTCAATTCTGCTCTGACCTTCAGAACCAAATGGAGGTTACACCTCAAGGTAGGCATCTGGTTACAGCAAAACACACAATTATATATGCTTAACAAGAGTAATATCACACGAGACTAAATAAACTATCCGTACGCAGCCTGGAAGAAAATGGCTAATATTACACAGTGGTTCAAGGACTTGATGTGTATGTCAAGGACACTGGTAGTGATCATGAGGAAAAAGGAAGGAAGGAAGGACAACTGGATGAATCACATATATTTCTGAAGAAGGTAAATTCACAGCAGAAATTACTAGACATTGTTTTCCCAAAACAGTGGAGAGCATATTGCATGTACTACTTCACAATTTTGAGTGAGGGTGGGCCAATGTGGGGATAACAGTCTACTTACCCATTCACTTGAACTTAACAGGCATACATCTTTTACAGCTCATAGATTTGTATATATGTAACTTCAAAGGTTCATGTGTTAGTACTAGGCCAGCTGCCCTTGTGGACCATTTTAAGCCTAATCAATCATGTATTTATTTTTTTTTCAATAAACATCTTTATTAAATTATCACGTATGACATAGACAATCTTACATTTATATAAATGAAAAACAAACATTGACACCACTTTAGTTGCAAACATTACACATCACAGACATCATTGAAACAACTGTAGCTGCAAACATTATACATCAGTTATCTATCCAGTCATTGACAGTTAAGCACTATATGGCTTATTTAAATCCTGAAATCTTGCCTCTTAAACCTCATTCCTTCTCTGCATATATTGTTCCCACAATTCCCATTAATTTCCATGTAGTTTGTTCCATCCCTTTTCTAAAGATCCCAATTCCAGTTGTTTTATCTCTTGTTACTATAGTCACTACTTCTAGTACAGTTGGTTTAGACTTTGATTTCCATTTTCTAGTAAATGCATTCTTGGTAGCCACCATAATTAGACTCAGCAAGGTTTTACTATGTCTAGGTAATTCTGATTCTGTATCACAGAAATCATCTCCCCAGTCAATCCAATCCATTCACTCAGCATCTCCGACAGAGCAGTTTGCAGGGAATCCCTAAAGTCTCCCAGCTCATTACACTCCAAAAATATATGTTCCCAGCCACCTCTTTCTTACCTGTCACACCTCCAATATTTGCTATCCACCTAAGGAAAAATTCCTTGGAGTCTACTTGGGGCATAAAAATACCAATGTCAACACTTCCTGGCAAATATCCTAAATCTTCTAGACTTTGTTGTGTATTTGGGAGATACACATATATCCCCCTCTTTGTGAATTGCTTATCCAATCTCTCTTCCCAATCCTATCTAAGTTCCTCTGATTGATTCTTATACTTATCATGCAATATTTTATATGCTCTACTAATTATTCCTTTTTTAAAGGCAGCTTCTGTTCTAGATTATATTAAAAATTCTACTAGCGCTGGTCTTCCATTCAGGACCCTCCTATTTCTTTCTCTTTGCCTGTACTCTGATATCAATCCTTGATAGGGAAGGCAATCTCTAGCCTGCAGTCCAAATAAATTATTGGCCTCTTCCCATTCTATTACCTTTCTAGTTATTTGCTCCCAATACCTTGGTTCCTTTGCCAGTTTTCTCCAATAAATTCCAGACCTGTCTTCCCTATTATCTGTATCCCTACCCATTGTCATCCCTATTGGCACAATCTCTTTTCTCCATTCTTGTGATGGTTTAGTTCTTAGAATACTCCCTACTTACTTTATGTACATAATACTATGCATGATTTTTGTTATTCTCCTTAAGAGTCTGCATCCAAAACTCCAATCTTTCCTTATTTCTTGAGCTTCCCCCCTGTATCATTGGGTCTATATCATAATGCTGAATGCTGACAAGTTCGAAGAACTAAACTTTGAACTTCAAAGTTCGAAGTGTAAAAACGTTGAAACATGTAACGGAGATTGCCATAGAGTGTATGAAGGGAAGATTTCCCTTTACTGCATTGTAGTGCGATCTCGGAGTTGGTATATTTAAGTAGTGGGGGGTGCAGGGGGGCTTGCCCCGCTGCATAGAGCATTTTGTTTTGTTTTGGGTTTTGAGTGTGGTTTTTTTTTTGACATTTGACATTTTTAGACTTCGAACTTTCAAATTCGAAGTTTGAACTTCGAAGTTGTTAACATTCGACAATCTGATAAAGTCCCATATCATCATCATTCCTTTCCACTTTGAATTATAGTTTTCTGCTTGTGCAATGTATAAGAGCCTTAATTGTATTGCTTTAAAATACCCCCTCAAATTGGGTAAACCTAGTCCTCCTTGTTCAATTGGAAGAATCAGCTTACCCCACTTGACCCTCGCTGTCTTCCCTTCCCATATAAAATCCTTCAACTCTTTTTTAATTGTTATCCACGGCTTCTCCTCTGGTTTATAAAAATATGCTTGACCTGTGTATATGACTAAAGGGACTAAAAACATTGTAATTACTTATATCTTAGTATCGATATCCATACAACAAAGCTTCCAGTTTCTCAGTTTTTGTACTGTCTTCTGTTTAGTGTCTTCCTTAGCTGCCTCATCAGAGTTATTTCTAATCCATACTTCCAAATATTTCATTTTACCATGTCCCCACAAATATGGATACTGCTGGACCAATTTGTGTGTGGGTACATAATTTACCGCTATTGATTTTTGTTTCAGCTTCATTAATTTTGTATCTCAAGAAGATTTGAAACTGTCTTAAAATGTTTCACAACACTGTAATGTCCCTTTCTGGTTCTGTCATGTATAAAATAATATCAACTGCAGACAAAGCCAGCTTTTCCTGACTACCATACCAATTACATCCTTGAATCTCTGAGTCCCTTATTTTCTTTGCCAATGGTTCTAAATATAATGCAAACAACAAAAGGGAAAGCAGACAACCCTGCCTGGTTCCTCTACTCAAGCATAAGTTATCAGACAAGACCCCACACACTTTAGTTTTTGCCTCCGATCCCTCATATACACTCCTAATCAACCTTATAATTGTATCAGGGAAAGCAAATGCTTCCATTGCCCTGCTCATGAAGTCCCAGTCTACATTGTTAAATGCTTTCTCTGCATCAACACCCACTGCTTCCCTCTGGACTAACAAAGTTATGTTAATATTGTCAAATGTTTGCTTCCCCTCCACAAAACCACAATGATCCATATCTATCAATTTTGGTATCACTTTTGTTATTCTTTTACCCATTTTAGGCAAACACTTTATAATCATGGTTTAGTATTGAAATGGGCCTGTATGAAGCTATATCTGATGGATCTTTACCCTCTTTAGGTATTACCGTTACCACCACCTTCTTCCAGGATGCTGGTACTTCTCCTCCTCTTAAAACACTGTTAAACAAAACCTTCCAGATCTTTATCAGTTTTCCCTCATAGCTTCCAAACATCACAGGAATACCATCTATTTCCTGGGACTTTCTTGCAGATTTGTTATACATAGCCATTTTTATCTGATCTCTTCTTATCCTAACTGTTAATAATTTAGCCTCATCTAACTCTAACATTGGCATATTTAATTCTTCTATAAACATTTCCATTTGTACCTTTTCTTGACTTCCATAATTCTCTGCTTTATGCAAACTTTCATAAAATTTTCAAAATACTTCTAATACTTCTACAGGATCTCTTGTTATCTTCCTTGTAATAGGCTCCCTAAGCTTGGTAACGGCCCTTTCCAATTTCTGTTGCCTGAGTCTTTGTGTTAACAGTTTTTGTGCTCTAGAATTATCAAAAAATAGTTGCTTCACAGCAATGTTTCTAAACCCATGCATATTAAAGTAATCCCTTATTTTCTGTTTAGCATTCTACAGTTGCTCTTTTACTTCTTCTGAGAGATTCCCCTATTTTGAAATACATTAACATTTTTCAGTCCCTATAAATAATTCTTGTTACTTCTTAGCCATATCTCCCTTTCCTTTATTTCCACTCTAGTTTTAAACTCCACTTTAATTTTGTCCCACTCCCTAGCTATATATTCAGAAGAAATTTCTATATTCTCTAGTAGCTCCTGAATTAAATCCAAAACCCATTCCTTAAATTCCTCTCTTTTCAGCCGATAGGTGGGAAAGCGCCAGTGTCTCATTTTTATTTCATTACCTTGCATTTTTATTTTAGTTATTATTGGCCCATGATCTGAAATAGTTATTGGGTGCATTTCAAGACCTTCAATTAAATGCACATTTTGCTGTGACATATAAATTCTATCTAGCCTAGCCCAGTTTTTGTATCTTAGAGAATAATATGTAAATTCACTCCAAACTTCTAGGACGGAATTCACATCGCAAATCTTGTATTTGTCTGTGAGGTAAACATACTGATCATTATACCAACCTCCAACTCAATCTGAAACACAACAATGGCTTGAAAGAGATTTAAACTCAGAAAAGCCTGGTTTTCAAGACCAAAACTCAATTGCCTGAGCTATAATGCCACAACTAAAAACAACAGTGTTATAAATTTTCTTAGCACTATTGAAAACTTAGACATGAAGCTGTGTGGTCCACCCCAATCCTACCCTCGGTAAATATATCGCCACAGAATTAATAACTAAGTAGACTTCTCTATTACTGGTAACATATTTACATTGTGAAATCAGGTAATCCACACGTATTATATCTCACTCACTAACTACTCAACAAGCACAAACTAAGTTCATATTATCACAAAGCAAGAACCCGGACAGGTAAACCACAACTAGTAATACACACCACTTGCTGCAGCACAGTAGAGGTAAAAGAATCCAGTCAAGTAAAAATCCCAACTGCAGGTTTGTTGAAAAGTTAAGCGCTTTCGTTCCAGTATTACTCGGAACTTTATCAGAACTAACAAACATAAGAAAACCATTGCTTAAATACCAAAAGAAAAAACACTCACATGACCTAAAAATTTAATTAAAATCAATCACAAAACCTTTAAATGCTTCAATTGTAAAACAGTATTTAAAGAACAAGTTTCATTTTAAACCTGGGTAGGTTGTGGTATTTAGCCTTAACCACCATTTTAATTCACACAGATTTAAATGCTCATCAACAATTCTACCCTGGAGATCTTTCTTAACTTGATCAATTATTAAAAATCTAAATTTATAGGAGTGAAAAAACAGAACATGTTTATACAAGGCACTAGTGGTTTTATTCCTCCTAAAATCCAAAACATGTTCATAAATGCAGTTCCTAAACCTCCTTCAGGTTTTACCGAAGCAGTAGGCAAGACAACATAAACACTGAGACAGATAAACCACATTTTTGGTACCACAATTGAAATGCTCATTAATAACATATGTATGCGTCCCGAATGGCAAACTGGTCCCCACTAATATGTGTACACTGTGAACATGAGCTACACTTACTTGTACCTTTTCTATCTAAGTTTTTTCATCTTTTTGTTATTTTTCAACAAGTATTTAAGAGTTTGGTCCCTTCCATATGTGTAGAAAAGTCTATCTCCCACTTTGCTAGTCAACACAGATCTGTCAAAAACAATTGCCAATTTTTATTAATACATTCTGTAATAGTACTACTATCCACAGAATAAGTAGAAATAAAGGAAATCTTATTAAACTCTGTTCTATGTTATTTGTGTTATTTCTCCAAAAGCATGATTCAAAATGAGGGTATACACCCCCTACACCCTTTTTGTCACAACTTCCTCTCTAATTTCATTTAAAAATTCAGCTGGATAGCTTCTTGTAAAAAACATATCCATTAATTTGTCACATTCAACATGAAATGTGTCTGTGTAATAAATCATTCTGGTAAGACATACCAATTGGCCCTGGACCACTGATTTTTTTCTGGTGTCTAGGGTGCCAACTGGGACAATTTAAGTAAGCGTTAGAGAAGATTGGCTTTCAGTAAATGTTGGAAACAAATCTATTATGAACCAAATCCTTTTTAACTTCCACATCCAAAAAGGGTATCCAATTGTTATCCAAAGAGGGTATCCAGTTGTTATCCAAAGAATGAGAACAGGTCAAAAAGTGAACAGTGTTATTAATATAAGTCAAAAATTCCTGGAGTTTCTCTTGTGCATCATTCCACAACAAAAAAAAATATCATCCAGGAATCTAGTATATAAAGACTAACAATTGGCATAAACACTGCTATAAATAAATTGGTCTTCCCATTCTGCCATAACATAATTTGCAAACATGGGGCACACACCACACCCATAGCCACCTCTGCAGTTTGCCTAAAATATTGGCCTCCAAAGAATAAAAAATTATTTTTAATACTACTTCCATCAATACAACCATGGCATTGATCTGTATCTATATGCATGTGTTTAAATAATTGTTTTTCAAACCAACTAAGGCCAATATCACATGGAATTACAGAAAAAAGGCTGTGAACATCAGTAGTGATGAGTCACATAGTTCACAACACCAGTGTGCCACCCAGCAACAGCCCCTAAGGCAAGACAATGTACCTAACACTTTAGTCATAGGTGACTCTATAGTCCGGCACACTGATGTCCCTCTCACCAGGTTGAATACGGAGAAAATTACAGTCAGCTGCCTGTCGGGTGCCAGGATCCGCCACATAACGCATGCACTCAAGTCACTCCACAACAAGTACAAATATGACTCTGTCATTGTCCATGTTGGAGCGAATGACTTGAGACGTACCTCCCTGGAGTACATGAAAAGAGACATGGAAGAGCTCTCGGATCATGTGGCCCAGGCAGGTATGACTCTAGCCCTGAGTAGCATCCTGCCTTCGCCCAGAATGATACCACAATATAAGGATAAAATGATTGACTTCAACAATTGGCTAAGCTTATGGTGTCATTCAAAGGGGATCCAGTATCTGTCTGCCTGGGATGACATGATTGACAGACCACGATGCTTTGCCAGAGATGGTCTGCACCTGTCGCCCCTGGGATTCAGGTTACTGGCTAAGGCTCTTGCCACCCCTATAGTGCTTTTTTAGGCAAACTTCAAAGGACAAAACCACCACCGTAACAGGTACAAGCATGCAAAATCTGAAGGTAATGCTAGAAGTCTAAACCTCAAAATGCACTCTCTCGAGGCACTCCTAAAATGGAGAACATCGATATCTGTGCAGTAACTGAGACCTGGTTCAAGGCTCCAGAGAGCACCCCTGCAATACCAGGCTACAACTCTTACCACACTTTTCGGCCACCAAACCAGGACCCGAAACACTAAAGGTGGAGGAGTGTCAATATTCACCAAGGATATTCACACCACCAGGCTAGTTGGCCAACACAATGTGTCTGAAATTCTCCAAGTGCAACTAACACTAGGTAAGACTGCAATCCAAATTGTAGCTTGCTACAGATCCTACACCATACCCCAAGATTCTCACTACACCTTTTTAAACATACTGGAAAATATTAAGATAGAACCAAACACCCTAATACTGGGTGATTTTAACTACCCTGCCATTAACTGGGAAAACTACTCATGTCCCAACACCTTTGCATAACGGTTCTTGGAATTCATAAATTCCAATGCCCTGGATCAACTAATCCATAGTCCCACCAGGGGCTCCAATATCCTAGACCTGGTCATTACCAACATGGCAAATCAATGCTCCATACCTATGGTCACCCCCTCGTTAGTCAGGTCTGACCATAAGCTAATCACCTTTAACATCCACATCCCACTCCCACCCCCCAGTAAAGAAACCACCATAAAAAACTTCTCCAAAGCCAACTTCATGCTACTCAAGTCAGAAGTGACAAACTTCATGACACCCATGCAGACGGGAACTGAAAGTTCAACTGCTGAATCCTACACTAAGGCACTGTACGAGCACATCCACTCATGCATGAATCGTGCCATCCCAAATAGAACCAAAATGCTCTCATCCAAAAAAGGAAGCCAATCTGGTGGTCCCCTGCCATAAACAAACTTTACAACAAAAGGAAGAAACTTTTGCAGAAAAGAGGAAAATCCCAGGATGCAAAAAACTCCTTTACTAGCCTCAGTAAGAAACTGAGATGCCTCATAAAATCCTCCAAAGCTAGTTATGAAAATAAAATTGCCAAAGATTCCAAAGACAACCACAAAGCATTCTATAACTATGTCAAGAATCTAAATGGCAATGCTCAGATCTGCTCTGAGCTAAAACAGAATGGCAATAAATATACTGATCCAAAGGATATTGCCAATATCCTGGCAGATCGATTCAGTGCCAACTTCACCCCCTAAATGGCCCATCTCAATACCGGAAGATTGCCAAATTCCAGTAATAACGGCCACACAGGTACAAAACGCACTCTCTAAAGCCAAGAATACAGCATCCATGGGACCAGATGACATCCTGGGCTGTGTACTACATGAACTACAATATGAACTGGCACCTCACCTAAGTGTCATGTTTAATCATAGCCTCACCTCAACCTTGGATCCCGGAAACTACCGTCCCATCAGTCTGACAAGCCTTATCTGCAAGGCCATGGAGCGTATTATCATGGAACTTATAAACAAAGACATTGGCAACCTTCAAACACTGGACCCCACCCAGTTTGGGTTTGTGAAGGGCCGATCTTGTCTCCTGAACCTGATTGACTTCTTTGAATCAGTCTCCAGAGCCATGGACAAGGGTAAGGTGGTCCACACAGCCTATCTAGACCTTGCCAAGGCCTTTGACACCATCCCCCACTCTGGAATCATAGATAAACTTACTAAGTTGGGTATTAATCCCTATGTCACCCAATGGGTTGGTAAATGGCTTACTGATAGAACCCACACTGTAAAAGTAGCCAACTCCAAATCCAGCTCCAGACAAGTGACAAGTGGAGTACCTCAGGGTTCAGTCCTGGGGCCGCTCTTGTTTGGCATCTACTTCTCTGAAGTACAGGTCAACACTAAGGGACTCTGGCTAACAAAGTTTGCAGTTGACTGCAAACTGGGAGCCATTATTGAATCTCCAAATGATGTGGATACTCTACAAAAGGGCCTTACAGAAACAGATGCTTGGTGCCAGAGCCATGGGCTCAAGCTCAATGCCAAGAAATGTATTGTTATCCCCTTTGGGAAAAAACATGTATCCATGAATTACCATATAGGTGGCAGTACACTAAACACAGAAAGTGTGATAAGAGACTTAGGGACACAGGTGGACAGTGGTCTCACCTTCGATAACCACATCGCCACAACAGTCAGGAAATCCTTCTATGTGGCACACCTCATCACGAAGGGCTTTTCATCCAGAAAAAAGGAGGTCATTGTCCCACTGTACTCATCCCTCATTAGACCCATTATAGAATACAACGCCCCATTTGGTATGTACCTCTCAAGACATCTGCAACAACTGGAAAGGCCTCAGAAATACCTCACTAAAAGAATCACAGGCCTAAAGCAGATGCCCTACGCTGACCGCCTTAAAAAACTCCAGCTATACTCTGTCGCATATCGTCTACTCAGAGGCCATGTCAAACCCAGAGCTGTTGGACATGCTACACTTAAAGAAATCCCAATCCCTCAGAGCTACACGCTCCAGGGATCTAAACCTTGTCATCACAATAAACAAAACATGCTGGAAAGATAGGTTCCTGACCCAGAGACTCCCCAGACTCTGGAATAGATTGCCCATACATGTCAAGCAGAGTGCCTCTTTGGACCTCTTCAAGAGGAACCTTGACGTTTGGATGGGAGAAAGGAAATTCACCCCAGGGATCACGTCAGTCTCCCTGCTAGACAGGGGTCCAGGAAAGTAAATAATGTGGGAAGAAATAGCCAGGGAATTGTTATGGCTAGGCTTGTATAGGCCCTAGGGCTGATAGCCTAGTACCAACCTATGAACCTATGAACCTATGAAGATTACATCAGGTTGAAAAACTATATTGTTCAACAATTCTAGAAAGTACCATGAATCCTTACCTCTCTGGGCTGCTTTAACTAGACCCTTTTTCCAATTTATACCCCACAATTTGGCAGTAAATAATGTCTTACCCAGGTGGCATCAACAATAGGTCAAAAAGGGGTGTGTGCTATATTTTTATGTATTTTAAGTATACCAAATATACTAGCAGTAACAGGTTTTCCATTTGACATGAAATCAAATTCCCTCTTAGATATTTGGCACTGAAGCAGCATGTCCTCTAACAATAAATCAGTTTTGGAATTGACAATATGTATTTCATTTCCCGAAACAACTCCACATGCATCTTCCAATAATAAACTGTTCATCTGGTTAGAATAATCAACCTGATCCATAAGTACAAGCCCCCCCATTAGGTTTCATAACCCGTATATTAGGATCATCTGTAATGTCATGTTATGTGCATACCTCATTTTTAGTAAGGTTATAATACTTTACCTTGCATGGTTGTTCAAGCAACTGGCATATATCAAATTCACAAACCTTGTCAAATAACAATAGACTCTTGTTGTACGGATGGATTAAAAACACTTGGCCTATTGGGCTTATTGGATAACATCCCTTTGTCATTATTACTACACCACAACGCCAAATTAAATTTTTCAATAACCTTTTTAAATCAGTTAAGGTGTTTGAAACACAAGCTCTTCTCGCCAGAACAAAAGTAAGCCCTTTCAATAAAAGGTTGGCGTGCACTGAAGTGATACATTTAGAAGAATAATTATATATTTTATAGTCTTTCCCATCATTAAAAACAATGTCAACTACCATGCTTCAGTTATAGCATCAGGAGAGTTACTGACCCTTAATCATACCTCTCAACCTTTTACTGCAAGAAATCTGGACAAAGCCTGTTAAAACGGGGGGAGGGGGAGCAAAGGCCCCAACAATAGGGGCAGATTTAAAATATTCCTCTTATAAACTTAGAAAGTTGGTAGAGTAACAGAGTTTGTGTTAACATACATTTTCTGAAGGATTTGAAGTCTGAAACTCAAATGTATGTCATTATTTAGTGACTTCATTCTTCAGATCATCCCAGTGATTTGCCAGAAAATCATAACTTTTATGAAGAAAAGATCAAAAATATGAGGCAAAAATCTGGACAGTTGAAAGGTATGTCCTTAATTCTGTTTGTTCTTGGGTTTCCCTCCCTGCTTGTAAACAAAACTTGTTCTGTTCCTGGTGTCTCGCAGAGTTCGACCGATGTTAGTAATTCCTTATCCATGTGGATCTGCACTCCGGTTCCTGCTCCAAAGGGGGGGTGTGTGTTCAGATTCTGACCTCTACTCAAAGCTTCTGATTCATTGGGAGGGTCATTGTAGGCAGGATCCCGTTGACAGGCACTAAATTAATGGTTTCTATGGTGACCCGGTGGTGGAGGATACACCATACTCCTCGTATATTCTTCTGTGTCTCTTTGCACTACAGGATGGTACTGCAAATGTAGTTGACACTACTAAATAAATTTAAATAGTTACGTCTCATAATGGCTGAAGATGAGGTCATCCCAGATACATTTATTTAAAGAATCCAGCTGATGTGAAAGATATTCAAGTTCAAAACTGTCATATTTTACCATGACCCTCATAATATCTAGTCCTGCTTTATCAAAAACACTGTTTAACTCCTTAAGCATGTCAAGTTTATCAGCTGCTCCATTAGGGAACTGCCATCGTTTTAAACCTCTAGGGACACACTGTGTTTCAATGTTCTTAGTCAGATAGGAGTTTTCAACCTACAATTTCTTATATTATAAAAGCAACTTTGTTAATATATTTTTTCAACCTGATGTAATCTTCATCACTACTGATGTTCACAGTCTTTTTTTCTGTCATTCCACATGATACTGGCCTTAGTTGGTTTGAAAAACAATTATTTAAACACATGGATATAGATACAGATAAAATCAATGCCATGGTTGTATTGATTGAAATAGTATTAAAAATATTTTTTTATTCTTTGAAGGCCAATATTTTAGGCAAAGTACAAGGGTGGCTATGGGTGTGGAATGTGTCCCTATGTTTGTAGATTATGTTGTAGCAGAATGGGAAGACCAATTTATTTAAAGCAGTGTTTTATGCTAATTGTTGCTCTTTATATACTGGATTTCTGGATGATTTTTTTTTTGTTATAGAATGATACACAAGAGAAACTCCAAGAATTTTTGACTTACTGTATATTAATAACACTGTTCAGTTTTTAACCTTTTCTCATTCTTTTGATAACAATCAGTAGTCTTTTTAGATGTGGAAGTTAAGAAGAATTTGGCTCATAATAGATTTGTTTCCAACATTTATTGCAAGGCAACCTTCTCTCTTACTTACATTTTTTCATTTGGCACCCTAGACACCAAAAAAATCAGTGGTCAAAGGCCAATAGTGGATCTCGCCAGGATGATTTCTGACATAGACACATTTCATGCTGAATGTGACAAATTAACAGCTATGTTTTGTGCTAGGGGCTATCCAGTAGAATTTTTAAATGAAATTAGACAGGAAATTGTGACAAAAAGGGTGTGGGGTATTTATATCCCCATTTTGAATAATGCTTCTGGAGTAATAACACCGGTACAAACATGTAGAACAGAGTTTAATAAGATTTCATTTATTTCTACTTAATCCCTGGACAGTAGTGCTACTACAGCCATGGTGGTGAAGTGGTAAGCATTGCCACCTCACAGCAAGAGGTTCCCTGGTCCGATTCTTGGCTGAGGTGCCTTCTGTGCAGAGTCTGCATGTCCTCCCTGCAGTCAACGTGGGTTTCCTCTGGGTGCTCTGGTTTCCTCCCACATCATAAAGACATGCTCTAGGTGGATTGGACACTCTAAATTGGCCCTTAGTGTGAGTGTGTGCGTGTGTATGCCTTTTGTGGAAAGTTGGGCACCAGGCTGGCAACTCAACACCTTAAAACACCACTGTCAATTGTTCTGCGGACCATTGTTCCGTTGTGAAGACCCATAACCAGGAAAAGCCAAAAGGAGAAGTTGTTGTTTTTGACAGACCCTGTGTTGACTATCAAAGTGTGAGACAGACCTGTCTACACATATAGAAGGGAATGAACTCTTAAATGCTTATGGAAAATAACAAAAAGATGAGAAAAGTTATATTAGAGAGAAACGGTACAAGTAAATGTGGCTCATGTTCACAGTCTACACATATTATTAATGGGGCCAGTTTGCCGTTCAGGGGCATACATATATTATTAATGGGAATTTTAATTGTGGTACCAAAATATGGTTTATCTGGCTCAGTGTTTATGTTATTCTGCCTACTACATAGGTAAACATCATGGAGGTTTAGGGACCACATTCACAAACATGTTTTGGATATTAGGAAGAATAAAACCATTAGTGCCTTATATAAACATGTTATATTTTGTTAACTCCCATAACTTTGGATTTTTAGTAATTGACCAAGTTAAGGGGGGGCCACGGTGGTGCAGCAGTTAGTGTTGTCGCCTCACAGCAAGAGGTTGTTGCCTCCAGTTCGATTCTCAGCTGGGATGTCTTCTGTGCAGAGTCTGCATGTCCTCCCTGTGGTCGCGTGGGTTTCCTCCCACATCCCAAAGGCATGCTGTAGGTGGACTGGACACTCTAAATTGGCCCTTGGTGTGAGTGTGTGTATGTGTATGCCTTCCGTGGAAGGTTGGGCGCCGAGCTGGCAACTCAACACTGTTAAACTCCACTGCCAATCATGAGCGGACAGGTGATCCGCTATGGCGATCCCTAACCAGGAAAAGCTGAAAGAAGAAGAAGTAATTGACCAAGTTAAGAAAGATCTCCAGGGTAGAATTGTTGATGAGCATTTAAATCTGTGTGAATTAAAATGGCAGTTAAGGTTAAAAGCCACAACCTACCTAGGTTTAAATGAAACTTGTTCTTTAAATCCTGTTTAGGTCACGTGAGTGTTTTTTTCTTTTAGTATTTAAAAAAATGGTTTCTTATATTTGTTAGTTCTGATGAAGTTCCGAGTAATACTGGAATGAAACAGCTTAACTTTTCAATAAATGTGCATTTCGGATTTTTACTTGGCTGGCTTCTTTTGCCTCTGCTGTGCTGCAACAGGTGATGTGTATTATTATAAGTTCATATTATAACAGAAGTGATGAACTTACAATGTTTTTTGCTTCACATTACTCCTGTTTTTCATCTGTTTATTTCTGTTCAGTTTATGATTTGTTAAAAGTATCTCATAACTACCAGTGAATTTGTGACATGCCTGAGGAGCTGTAAAATAAACAAAACAAAGGATTTACTTATTTTAAGTACTTTTCATATCAAGAAGTATCCTTTAGAAACAGTGATTCTATGTACACCTGATAGAGACAATCCTTGTTTTACGGTTTACTTTACGCAACATGCACATGTGTGTGTGTGTGTTTAATATATTATAGTGTCAAGTGTGTCTACATCTGTGGAAATGAACTAGGATCCATATTCAAGGTAAAGCATTAGTTTCCACAGTACGGTTATCCAAGTTAGTTTACAGATGATGTGCAATGGAAATGCAGACATCTCTCCATTTATGCCTAGATCACTATGCTGGGGGATTCCTAGCTGAAAGGATAAGGATCACTTGGGAGAGCTCAACACATACCTGTCCAGAGGCTCCTGTTGGTCCAGCAGCAGTGACACCAGAATGGTATGCTGGAGATCTTGGGTTTAAGTCCCAAATAACAAATATTATTTTCACTTCCATAAATCTATTGTCCAAGCAGAGTGTTTTTTACTGTATTTGTGCATGTGCATTTGTAATTTGTCCTGAATGCCATACAATAAATTTAGTATTCAAATGGGCCCATTTGAAATAGAATTTGTTAGTCTAAAACAAATAACCAAACACGCATTATAATGTAAATATGAAGTTGAAAAATATATTTTGAGGTTTAATGCACAATCATTAAAGAGGTGTCTTTAGTTGCACAATAGCTTTGAAGGATAATTAAGTGTCCTGTAACTATCAACCCTGCTATTAAAATATTCCAACTCTAACGTCAAACAACCTCAGACAAAAGTAAGGATTTGTATTTATTGGAAAAAAAATTATTTATTTCTTTATTTTATTTTTTTTACTTCCAAGGTTATGTGACCTATGAATATGAAAGTAGCAGTGGTGTCAGACACACTGGGGGTAGCAGTGGTGATTATAGACATTCAAAAATCATGACAGGCTTGTTATTTTACTGAATTTTGCAGTGTAAAAATGTTGTATGACTAAACAATATCATGTTATATGTAATGCAAAATAAAATATATTCCAGTAAGATTTATCTTTAGGGTACTTCTTAAATTCTTCAAAGAACAGAAATATAGGTAATGACAAGTTTCAGTATGTCAGTGTCTTTGAAATTTTTTTGTACTGTCTGAATATCAGCTTGGAATTAGCTGTTTGTTTAATTATATTGAAGAAATTTCAGTCATATAAGTAAAAGTATTGCAAGAAAAATGCATCAGTACTGAAATAGCATGACTAACTTCTATTGCAAGACCACCAGTTATTGTGGAGCCCATATTCTGCCACTCAGTAGTCATCTTCGGATTAGTGCTTCTATTTTCTCCTGATGAGAGGAGTGCAGTTACATTATTTCCTGGAGGCTACTGATCACCAGAAAGCTTAATAACTGCTTTATATTGGAAGTCACGCACTCTCCAGCCAAGACCGGAATAGCTAGTCAAAAGGAGAAGGTCAACACTTGCACCACACCACATGGAACACATAGCCCTCCAGAATACACACCAGCATTGCCTTCACATAAAAACACAAACCACACACCCACATTTGCAGAGGCTCTCAATAAAAATCTAACCAAACAGCAGTGACCTCCAAGGCAGAAATGCACTTAACCACACAACACAACACTAATCACAAGACACACAACTTTCCTAAACAGTGTGCCACTCAACCAAAGCCCCTGAGGCAAAAAAGCATGCCCATACTCTAGTCACAGGTGACTCAGTAGTGAGGCACACTGATGTCCCACTCACTAGGTTGAATAAGGAGAAAGTAACAGTCAGCTGCCTGTCAGGCACCAGGATCCACCACATAATGCACGCACTCAGGTCCCTCACAACAGGTACAAATCTGACTCTGTCACTGTACATGTGAGTGTGAATGACCTGAGACATACCTCCCTGGACTACATGAAAAGAGACATGGAGGAGCACTCGGATTATGTAGCCCAGGTGGGTATGACCCTAGCCCTGAGTAAAATCCTATCATCACCCAGAATTATACCACAGTACAAGCATAAAATTATTGATTTCAACAACTGGCTAAGTTTCTGGTGTCATTCTAAGGGGATCCAGTATCTGTCTGCCTGGGATGACATGATTGACAGACCTCGATGCTTTGCCAGAGATGGCCTGCATTTGTCACCCCTGGGCTTCTGGATACTGGACAAGCTCTTGCCACCTCTACAGTGCCTTTTTTAGGCAGTGTTCCAAAGACCAAATTACCTCTGTTAACAGCTACAAACAAATGCAATTTGAGGGTCACACTGCTCAACGCTAGAAGTCTAAATCTCAAAATGCAGTCGCTCTAAGTACTCCTTAAAATAGAGAACATAAACATTTGCGCTGTAACAGAGACCTGGTTCAAGGCAGCAGAAAGCACCAATGCACTACCAGGCTTCAACTCATTCCACACCGTTCGGCCCCAAAACTTGGCCCAAAGCTCCAAAGGCAGTGGTGTTTCCATATTCATAAAGGATGTGCACACCTCCAGACTGGTAGCCCAACATAACTCATCTGAGATACTTCAGGTGCAGCTAACACTGGGTAAGACAGCAATTCAGGTCGTAGCCTGCTATAGGTCCCCAACCATGTCCCAAGATTCACACACCACATTCCTAAGCACCCTGGAGAATATTAGGGTCCAACCTAACAATCTCATACTGGATGACTTCAACTACCCCTCTATTAACTGGGAAAACTACTAATGTACCAATACACTTGCCCAATGCTTTCTGGAATTCATTAATTCCAATGCCCTGGGCCAGCTTGTTCTTACCCCCACTAGAGGTAGCAACATCCTTGACCTGGTCATTACTAACATGGGCGACCATTGTTCTACACCAATAGTCAACTACTCCCTGGTTACATCCGATCGCTAGCTAATCACCTTAGAAATTCACATCCCTCCCACCCCCCAACAAAGGTAACAACCATGAAAAACTTCTCCAAAGCTTACTTTGGGCTACTAAAAACAGAGGTGGCTAACTTTACGGCACCCATGCAAATGGAGAATAGTTGCATGACCGCCAAATCATACACCAATGCACTGTATGAACACGTCCACAAATACATGGATCTCACCATACCCAATAGAACTAAGATGCTCTCCTCAAAAAAAATGGAAGCCAATCTGGTGGTCCCCTGCCATAAATAAACTCTACAACAGAAGGGGAAAACTGATGCGGAATAAGGTGAAGTCCCAAGACTGGAAAAACTCCCTTATCAGCCTCAACAAAAGGCTGATATCCCTCATCAAATCCTCTAAAGCTAGCTATGAAAACAGAATTGCAGCAGATAGTAAAGACAACCACAAGGCCTTCTATAGTTATGTAAAGAATCTCCATGGCAATACCCAGATTTGCTCTGAGTTACTGCACAATGGTACCTCCTATAGTGAGCCAACAGATATTGCAAATATACTGGCAGACAGATTCAGTGCTAACTTTATCCCTCTCTCCCCCCACAAAGGACCAATCACAATACCAGCAGATTGCCAGGCACCCAGTATTACTGCTGCACAGGTTAAAATAGCACTGTCCAAGGCCAAGAATACAGCTTCTATGGGACCTGACAGTATCCCTGGTTGTGTTCTACATGAACTACAGAGTGAACTGGCACCTCACCTGTGTGCCCTGTTCAATCACAGCCTCACCTGATACTTTGTCCCTACTGAATGGCGCACTGCTACAGTCATCCCTCTCCACAAAAAAAGAGCGACTACAGACCCTGGGAACTATCGACCCATTAGCCTGACGAGTCTGATATGCAAAGCTATGGAACGCATCATCATGGACCTAATAAAGAAGTATATAGGGAATCTCCAAACTCTGGATCCTACACAGTTTAGTTTTGTGAAGGGTAGATCATGCCTGCTCAACTTGGTCGACTTCTTTGAGTCAGTCATCAGAGCTGTGGATGAAGGTAAGGTGGTTCATACAGCCTACCTTGATCTGGCCAAGGCCTTTGATACCATTCCCCACTCAGGAATCATAGAAAAACTTACTAAACTAGGCATCAACCTCTATATCACTAGGTGGGTTGCAAACTGAATCACAGATAGAACTCACAGTGTGAAAGTAACTGACTCTAAGTCAGACTGCCGACCAGTCAAAAGTGGAGTTCCACAGGGTTCAGTCCTGGGTCTCCTGTTTGGTATCTACTTCTATGAAGTCCAGGCCAATACGAAGGGACTCTGGATGACAAAGTTCACATATGATTGCAAGTTGGGAGCTATTATTAACTCCCCAAGTGATGTTGACATCCAACAGAAAGGCCTCAATGAGACCAACGACTGGTGTCAGAACCATGGCCTTAAGCTAAATGCCAAAAAATGTGTCTTCATCCCCTTTGGGAAAAACCCAGTTCCCTTGAATTACTACAATGATGGTAGTCCACTGAACATGGAAGGCATTACAAGAGATCTGGGAACACAGGTTGACAGCAACCTCTCTTTTGACCACCACATTGCCACTGTGGTCAGAAAGTCCTTCTATGTGGCACATATCATTACTAAGGGTTTTGCATCCAGGAAGAAAGAGGTCATTGTCTCTCTCTACTCTTCCCTCATTAGGCCAATCATTGAGTACAATGCCCCATTTGACATGTACCTCACTAAACACCTGCAACAACTGGAGAGGCCGCAAAAGTACCTCACAAAGAGGATCCTAGGCCTTAAACCCTTGTCCTATATGGACAGACTCAAAAAACTCCAACTATTCTCTGTCTCATATCGCCTACTTAGAGGCGATCTCTGCTTGACTTAGAAAGTCATGTCTGACCCAGCTCTGTTAGAAATGCTACATCTAAAGAAATCCCAATCCCTCTGCACTGGACACTCCAGAGACCTCAACCTCATTACCACAATAAACAGAACATGCTGGAGGGACAGGTTCATAACCCAAAGACTGCCCATGCTATGGAATAGACTTCCCATACATGTCAAGCAGAGCACCTCACTGGTCCTCTTCAACAGAAATCTTGATGAATGGATGGGAAATAAAAATTTCACCCCGGGGATCACTCCAGTGGCTCTACTCGACAGAGGCACTAGGAACTAAGGTTGGGTGGCACGATGCCAGGGTATTCCTATGGGCTAGGCTTGTAAAGGCTCCAGGGCCATTAGCCTAGTACACACCTATGAACCTATAGGTGACAGCTTAGAATCTGTGCTTATATTCTGATCCTGGTGTGAGTAGGAGCAGAATGCACTAATTTCTGACTCTTTCTGGTTGGATAGTGAGTGTCTGTGCTTAACATACCTGATTGGTCTGGCTGCTATTCGAAGCATCTAACAGAAGAAGGCTACAAGCCTGCAGATCCTTGCATCATCTGGAGCAAGACTGTGGATCACCAAACAGGCCGTGGCCTGTTTCTCTTCTTGGGACTGGTGCTAAAACTAGCTAGTTTTAGCTACAACTAGCCAGTTTTTTAGTTTCAGCACTCAAAACTTGTGCTCAGTACTTGCTCAGAACTCATTGTAAGCACTAAATAAACTACAAATTACTACAGCACTCAACTTTCCTCACTTGTCAAGAGGAAAACAGTTCTTAGCACTTAAATTAATAAGCACCTATCCAGGCATGTCCATAGGTCAGGTCCCAGCATATTCTCCTGTCCACCTGATGAATCTGGGCATCTTAGGGCAATGTAGCAATTGCCTCATGTACACTGACAACTCTCTCCTCCTACCACCCAACACTACAACCTGTGAGAGATGCACTTATATAGCCAAACTGGAAGCCAAGCTCTCCAGCCAAAACTGGACCAGACAGTCAAGAGGAGAAGGTTAACACATGCACCACACCACACTCAACACAGTCCTTCAAAACCCACATATAGAAAGACAAAGCACACACCCACATTCATGGAGGCTCTCAATAAAAATCTGCCCAAGCAACAGAGACCTCCCAAGCCGAAACGCAAACCACCACCACCCCCCAACTCTCCCCAAATGATACATAACCCACAAAAAGTACAGTTGTGTACACTTACCATAAATGTAGATGTTCGAGTGTATTCACTGTTGCAGTCATTACATTTGGGTAATATGCTGGCAGGTTGCCCTCAGTCAGCCTGAATTCCAAAGTCTTGGGTCCTGCATCGGTTGCTGTCTTCTCTTCCATGACGTCAGGTCATCAGGGGTATAAAACATGCAGTAGACACCATTTTCTTTAGTTTTTCTTGCCCCCGATGTCAGGTGCCCCCAAAGGTAGCAAAATTATATAAATATATAAATATACATGCATCAATATAAACTTTACCTTCATCTACAAGCAAATACACCACATAGATTGTAGAAGATAGAGAAGGAAAGATACACTTCAGAATGACAGGGGGATGGCAGGAGGGTAACCTGGACTGCAACAGTGAATACACTCGAACATCTACATTTATGGTAAGTGTACACAACTGTACTATGTTCTTCATGTTTCACTGTTGCAGTCATTACATTTGGGTAGAATCCCAAAGCTATGGTTGGGAGGCTGGGGCTAAACAGCATTAGATGCGGTTATAAGGCCCTGCAGCACTGCAGTGGCAAAGCCTGCCCTGAACTTAGAGTAGAGAGGCAAATGGTAATGGTTTGTAAAGGTGTGAACAGAACTCCAAGTAGCAGCCTCTAGAATGTCTTTGGTTGGTACTCCTCTGAGAAAGGCTGCTGAAGTAGCTGCAGCTCTGGTGGAATGAGACCTAATGCCCTTGGGCACAGGTTTACCATGGTGTTGGTAGCAGAAACGGATGCAGTGGCTTATCCACTTTGAAACTGTCTGCTTTGAAATAGCCTTTCCTTCTGATCCTGCAGCATATGCCACTAGTAATTGCTCAGTTTTTCTTAGAGCTTTTGTCCTGCTCAAGTAGAATCTTAGCTGTTTGTGTACGTCCAAGGAATACAGAATTCTCTCCCCCTTGTTCTGCAGATTTTGATAAAAAGTTGGCAGATTAATTGATTGGTTAAGAGCCACACTGAAAACTACCTTAGGCATAAAAGTAGGATTTGTCCTCAGAGACACATTGTCTGGGTAAAATATGATAAAAAGGCTCTACAGCCATGAGGGCCTGTAGCTCTGAAGCACTTCTTGCTGAAGTAATTGCTAGTAACAGAGCTGTTTTCCATGATAAGTACTTTAGATCAGCGGTAGTAGCTGGTTCAAATGGAGGCAGGGTGAGCTTTTCCAACACATAATTAAGGTCCCATGCAGGTAATGGTGATCTTCTAGGAGGCCTTAAATTTTTGGCTCCTCTAAGATACTGCTTTAGTAAAGGATGAGAAAAGATTGGTGGCTCTGTATTGTAATGAGCCGAAATGGCAGAGGCATGGATTTTGATTGATGAGAAAGATAGGCCTTTGTCAAGCATGTCAGTTAAGTACTGTAATATCTGAGGAATATTTGGTTCTGCTGTATCAGTTCCTTGTGCTTGATTCCAAGCACAGAATCTCTTCCATTTGATAGCATAAGATTTTCTAGTACTAGGCCTTCTGGCTTCCAAAATGACATCCATCACAGCTTTACTGAGAGGTGTTGTTTATATGACTACATGATTAGCCATGCTGCCAGGTTCAGAGTCTGTAGTTGACTGTGCAAGATTTGATTGTTTTGCTGGGACAGTAATTATGGTCTTTGAGGCAAGGTCCAAGCTGGGTATTGAGCCAAGTTCCATAGGATTGGGTACCAGTATTGGCGGGGCCAGTCCAAGGCAATTAATATCATCTTTGGCTTCTCTTGTCTGACTTTTAAGAGGACCTTGGGTAGAAGAGGCGGAGGAGGAAAGGCATAAACTGATAGGTTTTTCCAATTGAAGGATAGAGCATCCACTTTCCATGCTTGTCTGTGATAAGTCCTTGTGCAGAATCTTTTCAATTGATAATTTTGAGGAGAGGCGAATAGATCTATGTCTGGGCTCCCCCATTTCTCTGTTATCATGCTGAAGACTTGTGGATTTAGTTTCCACTTGTGAGGATCCATAAGGTTTCTGCTTAAATCGTCTGCCAGATTGTTTTGTTTTCCTAGCAGGAATTGAGCTTGAAGATGCATTTGGTAGGTCAAAGCTGTGTCCCACAGTGCCATGGTTAATCTGCAAAGGGGGTATGAGTGTGTGCCCCCTTGCTTGTTTATATACCACATGACTGTGGTGTTGTCCATCTTTATCAGTAGTTGTCCTGGATGAAGTAAGTCCTTGAAGGCTGTTAGGGCATTTTGAACAGCTAGCATCTCTTTCTGGTTGATATGAAGACGCATTTGTTTTGGTGTCCATAAGCCCTGAAATGCATCTTCCTGCCATGTGTGCCCCCCAGTCATAATCTGATGCGTCTGTTGTTAAGGTTTGGCTGACAGGGGGTAGAGTGAAGGGCAGTCCCATGTTTTGGTGACATGCCTTTGCCCACCATATAAACTGTTGTAGGCAGGGAATGAGAGGAATCATTGTTTTCAGACTGTGTGAATATTGACTCCATAAACATTTTAGGTACCATTGAAGTTTCCTCATATGCAGTCTTGCATATGGAATTAGTAGGATGCAGGATGCCATGAAGCCCAGAGCCTGCAGAATTTGCCTTGCAGAAGACTGGGTTTTTGTTGCCATCAGTTTGAAGTAAGCAGTCAGTTGCCTTTGCTTGTCTGGCGTGAGGTAAGCCATCTGGGCAGTTGTATCCAAGCTTGCACCCAGGAATGTTATCTTTTGAGAGGGTACCAGTTGTGATTTCTTTTTGTTTATTGTGTACCCTAGGCATGTTAGAAGCCTTTTCACAAACGCCAGGTGTCGAAGAAGTGTGTCCTTGTTCTCTGCTTGAATGAGACAGTTGTCCAAGTTAGGATATATTTGTATACTTCTTTGTCTGCAAAATGCAATTACTGGTGCCAGTCACTTTGTAAAGACCCTGGGTGCAGTAGATAAGCCAAAGGGCAGTGCAGAGAATTAGTAATGCATTAAGCCAGCCTTGAATCTGAGGTATCTTCTGCACGATTGCCTTATTGGGACATGCACGTATGCCTCTTTTAGGTGTAAAGTCACCAGCCAAGCATTCTTGCCCAGCATGGGCAGAAGCTGCTGCAAAGTCAGCATTTTGAATTTTGGAATGTTCAGGTATGTGTTCAAAATCGATAAATCCAGTATTGGCCGCCAGGCCTTGCCCTTTCTGGTTACCAAGAACAGTCCTTTTTCCTGTTCTGGTACTGTCTGAATGGACCCCATATCCATGAGGGATGCTACCTGTTTCTGTGTCTCTGCCCATTGATTTTTTTTGCAGATCTGACCAACCATTTGCCATTGGCAGAGTACGGAAATGGAATCTGTATCCCTGTGATACGATGTTTAGTACCCACTTGTCCTGGGTTATTAACTGCCAATTTTGAGCAAAAAGTGCTAATTTTCCCCCTATGAGTGCTGCCAAAAGATAAGTGCTTGGTGTAGGCAGAGGGAGGTCATTGGGATTGCTTTCTGTAGGTTTGCGCTTTATCTCCTCCAGATTTGGAGGTGGAGGCGCCCCATTGCTTTGACCTGTATAAATCTTGTGCCTGGTATCTGAAACCCTTAGGGCATCTTGATTTGCCCCTGTGAGCTCTGTCTGACACAGGAAAGGACCAATTTTTTGTAGGCCAGTGTCTACTGAATCTGGGTGGCTGCACTTGTAAGAAATCTTTAACAGTTTGCATAAACTTAGCTTTGTCTTCCATTTTCTTTAAAACCCCTTCTGCCTTAATACCAAACAGAGAATCATGCTGTAAAGGTGCACCTAGCAATTTAGCTTTAACATGATCAGGCAAATTTTGTTCCTTTAACCAGGCATGCCTCCTAATCACAGATTCAGTAACTGCGGCCCTGCACGAGGCCTCTAAGGAATCAAAACCACATTGCAAAGTATACTTTCCAACTTGTTCAGCTACATGCAATTTTTTGTTGTTATTGTGTCTTTCGGCTTATCCTGGTTAGGGGTCACCACAGCGGAACTCCGGTCCGCTAATGTTTGGTATTGGATTTTTAAGTGCCGAGTTACCAGCCCTGACACACAACCTTCAACAAAGGCATGCCCATTCACGCATGCCTCCACACAGAAGACGCTCTAACTGAGAATCAAACGCGACAACGTCTTGCTGTGAGGCGACAACACTACCGCAGCACCACTACTGCATTCCTTCAGCTAATTCCTGCAATTCTTTATTTGCTGCACATTCTGAAAGCAACATCATTTTCTGTTTCAGCAATCTCATAACATGCTGTAGGTACTTAAGCATATGAAATTGACAGTTTAAGGCCCTGATTGCCAAGGTTGCAGATGTATAAACCTTTTTCCCCATCTGTCTAGTGCCCTTGAATCTCTGTCAGAGGGGGAAGGATTTTTTGCTGTTGAGGCCTTAACTCCCTTTGGACCCTGTGAATAGTTTCAGGGTCAGCAGCAGGGTTTCTAAATAAAAATTTATGTGAGTCAGGGACCCCTGTAATATCTGCCAGGCTTACTGGGAGCCGGAGGTAAGGAGTCAGGGGTAAAACTTGACTCCGAAAACACATCATCCACAATGTCTAAAACAGGGGGAATGGCTAAAGGCTTGTGCTGAGGGAGAAGAAGGAAATCCCTGAGTCTTTTTTTTTGATTCTGAGAAGTCTTGACTCTCCCAGTGAAAATGCTCCCTCAAAGTATGCAAGGTTTCTCCAAATGAATAATCCTCAGGAGGAGATGCAGATGGAATAGATTCCTCAGCATCAGAATCCTCATAGGGAGGTATAAATAATTCCTGATCAGAAGAGGAATCAGAAGAAACAGAAACCTGATCTGAAGATTCATAATCAGTGTCTTGCCTAGGCCTCTTATCTGGAGGGGGATAGGTACCCCTGATCAAGGTAATAAAGTCTTCAGCCATTTTGATAATCTGTTTTTTAGGCATAGAGGCCTGTGCACATGGCTCATGCATCGTTTTTTTAGTTTTAAAAGTTGCTTTTGTCTTTGGTTTTGCAGCTGTCGTCGGTTTGATATACAAATGTTGAGGTCTGAATACACCCTCAGAAGCTGGTGCCTGCTCAGCGGCTCTGGTCCCATCTGAGGGGGATACATCAGTCGGTCCAATACCTTGAGTATCTTGTGGCATGCCGGACTCCACATGGGTGTCGGTAGAGGCCTGCGACTCGAAGGTAGCGAGTATCAGGGGCTGTGAAAGCGCCTCACTGAGTACTGGTGACTGGCTTAGGAGAAGCTTTGTCATTGGGTTTGGATCTCGACTGCCTTTCTCTGTCCTTTTCTTTATGTTTTTTTATGTACTCCGGTGGTCAGATTGCTATCCGATGACATTTCTGGGTAGTTAAATCTGTTTCCAAAATACTTTGATGCAAAAATATACCGACGCTTAATAGTGCATTGGTTAAATCTAGCACAAAACAGACAGCCAGGCACGTTGTAATCAGCGCCTAGGCAAGAAATGCAGTATAAATGGAAATCCTTATGAGGTATTTGCTTCCCACAAGTAATACAATTATTAACTTTTTCTGACATCGGCAAAAAGCAAGAAAAAAGTTTCCCCAATGGGGTACTTAGCTTTAATGAAGACTTTGGTTCTGAAACTCAAACTCGAATATTTCAGTAGTCAGCCGACCGGCACTTGCGAAATGCTTCTGCTTCGGGCACCACGCGGCAAGAAAGACTAAAGAAAATGGCGTCGGCTGCATGTTTTATACCCCAGACGACCTGACGTCATGGAAGAGAAGACAGCAACCTATGCAGGACCTAATACTTTGGAATTCAGGCCGACTGAGGGCAACCTAGTTAGGTACACTGATGTCCCACTCATCAGGCTAAACAAGGAAAAAGTTCCTGTCAGGTGCCAGGATCCGCCACATAATGCACATACTCAGGTCACTCCACAACAAGTACAAATACGACTCTGTCATTGTCCATGCTGGTGTGAATGACCTGAGACATACCTCCCTGGACTACATGAAAAGAGACATGGAGGAGCTCTCGGATCTTGTAGCCCAGGCAGGTATGACCCTAGCCGTATCATCCTGCCATCGCCCAGAATGATACCACAGTACAAGGACAAAATGATTGACTTCTACAATTGGCTAAGCTTCTGGTGTCATTCTAAGGGGATCCAGTATCTGTCTGCCTGGGACGAAATAGTCAACAAACCATGATGCTTTGCCAGAGATGGCCTGCACCTGTCGACCCTGGGATTCTGGATACTGGCTAAGGCTCTTGCCACCCCATAGTGCCTTTTTTGGGCAAGGTACAAATGCTGAATTCACCACCGTAACAGATATAAGCAAGCAAACACTGAGGGTAATGCTACTCAATGCTAGAAGTCTAAACCTCAAAATGCTCTCACTCAAGCCACTCCTTAAAATGGAGCACATCGACATCTGTGTAGTGACAGAGACCTTGTTCAAGGCTCCAGAGAGAACCCCTGCATTACCAGGCTATAATTCATACCACACCTTTCGGCCACCTAACCTGGACCGAAACACTAAAGGCAGAGATGTGCCCATATTCATTAAGGATATCCACACCTCCAGGCTAGTTGTTCAACATAATGCATCCAAAATTATCCAAGTGGAACTAACACTTGGCAAGACTGCAATCCAGGTTGTAGCTTGTTACAGATCCTCCACCAAGACCCAGGATTCCTACTCTTCATTTCTTAAGATAATGGAAAATATTAAGGTACAACCCAATACCTTAATTATGGGTGATTTCAACTACCCCACCATCAACTGGGAAAACTATGCATGTATCAACTCATTCGCTCAATGTTTTCTGGAAGTCATAAATTCCAACGCCTTGGATCAGCTTGTCCACACCTCCACCAAGGGCAGCAATATCCTGGACCTTGTCATTATCAATATGGGTAACCGGTGTTCCACGCCACAGGTCAGCTCCTCGCTGGTCAGATCCGACCACAAGCTAATCGCTCTAGACATCCATACCCCCCCATTAAGGAAACCACCATCAAAAACTACTCCAAAGCCAACTTCATGCTTTTTAAGACAGAAGTGGCAAACGTCACGATACCCATGCAGACGGAAAATAGAGATACGACTGCTGAATCTTATACACATGCACTGTATAAGCACATACACGAGTGCATAGATCGTGCCATCCCCAACAGAACCAAGATGCTATCCTCCAAAAAAAGGAAGCCAATCTGGTGGTACCCTGCCATAAACAGACTCTACAACAGAAGGAAAAAGCTGTTGCAAAAAAAGAGTAAAATCCCGAGAGTGGAGGAACTCCCTGGTCAGCCTCAGCAAGAAGATGAGATCCCTCATAAAATCCTCCAAAGCCAGTTATGAAAATAAAATCGCCACTGATTCCAAAGACAACCGCAAAGCATTCTACAGCTATGTCAAGGATCTCAATGGCAACACTCAGATCTGCTCTGAGCTACAGCACAATGGCACTAAATATACAGAACCAACAGATACTGCCAACATCCTGGTAGATAGGTTCAGTACTAACTTTACCCCACTCTCACCCTCCAAAGGGTCCATCTTAATACAGAAGAATGCAAAGCCCCTGTAATCATGGATGAACAAGTAAAACTGCACTCTCCAAAGCCAAGAACACAGCATCCTTGGGACCAGACAACATCCCAGACTGCATACTGCACAAACTACAAAACGAACTGGCACCCCAACTAAGTACCATGTTCAATCATAGCCTCACCTCAGGCTATGTGCCTACTGAAAGGTGCACAGTGACGGTTATCCCACTCCACAAAGGGGGTGCCACCACGGACCCCAGAAACTACCTCTCCATTAGCCTGATAAGCCTGGTCTTCAAGGACATAGAATGTATCATCCTGGAGTTTATAAACAAAGACATAGGTAACCTCCAAACCCTGGACCCCACTCAGTTTGGGTTTGTAAAAGGTAGATCATGTCTACTAAACTTGATTGACTTCTTTGAAGCAGTCACTAGAGCCATAGACGAGGGCAAGGTAGTCCACACAGCCTATTTTGACCTCACCAAGGCTTTCGATACCATCCCCCACTCTGGAATTATATATAAACTCACTAAACTGGGCATAAATCCCTATATCACAAGATGGGTGGCCACCTGGCTCACTGACAGAACCCACACAGTAAAAGTAACCGACTCCAAGTCCGACTTCAGACCAGTGATGAGTGGAGTACCACAGGGTTCGGTCCTGGGTCCTCTCCTGTTCGGCATCTACTTCTCTGAAGTGCAGCCCAACGCAGAAGGTCTTTGGCTAACAAAGTTCGCAGATGACTGCAAACTGAGTGCCATAATAGAATCACCAAATGATGTAGACATTCTACAAAAGGGCCTGACAAAGACAGATGCTTGGTGTCAAAGTCATGGCCTCAAGCTCAATGCCAAGAAGTACACTGTCATCCCCTTTGGGAAAAACTCGGTACCCATGAACTACCACACAGGCGGTAGCTCACTAAACACAAAGTATGATAAGAGACTTCGCGACACAGGTGGGCAGTAGTCTCTCCTTTGATAACCACATCGCCAGAGTAGTCATGAAATCCTTCTATGTGGCACACCTCATCACAAAAGGGTTCTCCTCTAGAAAAAAGGATGTCATTGTTCCTCTCTACTCATCCCTCATCAGAACCATTATAGAGTACAATGTCTCGTTTGGCATGTATCTCACAAAACACCTACAACTGGAAAGGCCACAGAAATTCCTCACTAAAAGGATTACCGACCTCAAACAGATGCCATATGCAGACCATCTCAAAAAACACCTGCTCTACTCCGTCGCATATCGCCTACTCAGAGGCGATCTCTGCCTAACATACAAAGCTATGTCAAACCCAGAGCTGATGGATATGCTACACTTAAAGAAATCTCAATCTCTCCAAACCACATGCTCCAGGGACCTAAACCTTGTCACCACAACAAACAGAACATGCTGGAGGGAATAGATTCCTGTCCCAGAGACTTCCCATAATCTGGAACAAACTACCCATTCATGTCAAGCAAAGCTCCTCGTTGGCACTCTTTAAGAAAAACCTTGACGACTGGATGGGAAATAGAAAATTTACCCCAGGGATCACTTCTGCAGCACTGCTTGACAGGGGCACAGGAAAATAATTTTCTTGGATGGCGAAAGCCAAGGAACCTTTTTGGCTAGGCTTATATAGGCCCCAGGGCCAATAGCCTAGTACCTACCTATGAACTTCTTTAATGATTTCAGTAACATGGTCATAAAACAGTACATAACCTAAAATTAAAACGCTATTATGAAATCTCTCTGCATACAGTGAAAGAAATCCAAGACTTCTGCATTTGACTTGTGTTTTGATCAGTTATTTTTGGCAAATTAAATTTCAGCATAACGCAAGATAATAACTTATGGACCCATTGTAACTTCTTAACAAAGCAATAACCAGCTTTCCTCCCTCATCAAATTTCAAATTCAGAGCCTTCTTCCCACTCTGCTTTGATGAGTTTGCTATAACTGTCTATGCAGCTTACTTTCTTGTGGGAGGAAACAGTGAGACCACAGTAAGAAAATACACACAGATCCCTAAACAAAAGTGCAGTATATCCTTCAACTGATCTTTTGATGCCCTTCATGAAACCCCTAAAGAGCATCCAAGATAGGGTCCTAGACTGGCAACACAGACAGGGATATAGTATGTGGAAAACCTCCATTACAGAAGGGAAGAGTTCAAAGACTAAATAAACAGACAAATGGTTACCATTATCAGCTAATCTCTGAAAGGGCCCTCTGTAGATGGCAAAGTACAGCTGTGTAAGATAGTCACTATAACTGAAGGTCCAGAGAAATAGGTCTCACTGAACAATAAAGAATAGCATCTGGTTTACTCAGGAAGGTCACTGTAACAGTAAATCATAACATTTGGTTAGGATCCCAAGCAAGGAAAAGAATACCACTGGTGGTACACAGTTACAGGACCACGGCAGCACAATTATGCTAAAACAAGCCCTACCCCATGACAGAGCTACAAGCTTGCAATGCTTTGGGAACACAAGGACAGTTTGTACTTCTACAACATCCTGGGTGAAAACATTTCTAAAATATGCTGTAGACGTAGCTGCTGCCGCAGTACAATGAACTCTAACAAGACACTTACACTGAAGAGCTTCACTGTACTTACCATAACACAAAGCAGTACACTGCATCAGCCACTAAGGTAAGGTTTGGTTTGAGACAGACATCCTCTTACTTTATTGTAAGATCAATAAATTTACTTGTTTCCCTGAAGGAAGAGCTCTTGTAGTTTACTCTGGGAAAAACAGAAGTATATTATGGGCATTCTCAAACATTTTTGCAGTCTGAAGACTAAAAGCTGACTGGGCCAGCTGATACCATTTTTGACATGAAAAAAAATTAGTATTTAATGACACCCTCTTTCTTCCTGGAAGACTGCATTTGGAGGTTAACAAATTAATGCCTGTATCTTACAAATCCTACTGCCTGGTGTGAATGCTACTAAGATAGTACACTTCTAAGAAAGATACTTATGGCCAATAGAACGTGCTGGTTCAAAGCAAGGTAACATTAGCATTTCCAACATAAAAGTCAAATCCCAAGAGTAACAGATTTGTCTTTTTGTGTTCTCAAGTTTAGTACTCCTTTAAAGATAATCTAAAAAGGATTTCCTGCTGCTAACAGAAGCACAGAAATGCAGGGTTGGACTGCATAAATATGAGCCTTAGTGAAAGAATAAGCAAGGTTGTCGCTCGTCTGGTCAGGATAAAACAGACAAGCGGGTGTGGGTTCAAGTTCAATCAGCTTTATTACACACAAACGCATCAAGAATGAGGCTTTGTAACTTAAACTTGTGACTGACTATCACACTCATACATGTTAACATTCTGTCTGTTCTCTCAAAATGGCACTACTGTCTGCATGTGCTCACTATTTATATGTAGGTGCTACAGCTGGAAATGCTTCTTAAAGTTACATGCACACTCTCTGTTCTACAAAGGTTATCTTCAAAGAGCTGCAAAAAGTAATTTAAAAAACCTTGGAACTGGGCAAGTCAAATTTTCTAAACCTTAGAAAGATGCCCAAAAATACACATCCCTTCCATTTTCAAAGCATGATTTTCTACTATTGGAACGGTTACCCTCTTAGAGAATGTTCAATAACCCTGAATAAAAAAATGTTGTGTGGAATTCATATCCTTATCTTGCAGGCTCAAACAGAGACCTGAAACTGGCTAGAAGCATGTTGCCATGTTGTTGAACAATTACAGTCTTCTGTACAGCAACAGCCAAGTTGGCTCAGAGGACAGGCACATCAGTGAGAGAACCATAAATGACTTGCAGCCAGAGGAATAAGATTTGCTTTGCCCTGCTTGGCCTTTAAGAGGATTTCCTGAATTACTGAAGATAGTGGGAATGGTAACAGATCACTCAAGCAGGTGAGACTTCAGGTTAATGTCTCATGCAAAGTAGAGTACACTCAAGAGTGCAGCATCCCCCTAATAGTGGACTGGACTGTCAATACTCCAAGCCCCTTACTGTGCTTATTTGTATTGTTGACATGTGACATCCCCTTGCTTGTTGACATACCACATCTCTATGATACTGTCTGTGTTAAATTTTAAAAATCTTATTACATGCTTTCCCATTTTACCCTGCAATTGTCATCTCCTCCTCCTCTACCCTTCATCCTTGCTATATGGGTTCTTTTATATAAATGTTAAACTTAGCTGTAAATGTATAGGTTTTCTTTTCATGTTCTAAGGAACAGTTTCTAGGTTTATCTGGCTTTACTTATCTAAGTCATATCCTTATGTATAATTAATTGGTTATTTATGTTGATGAGCTTTCCTATTATTCAATATATTTTGAACTGTTGCGTTTTATTTACTTACCTTGGTTTTCTTCATACCAATAGCTTCATATAATGAAAATGTGTATGTCTGAATTTCGCAATATATTTTTCTGTATGCCTTTGGCCTGAGACTGTAGTCAGTGATCTATCCAAATAACAAATGCAAGCAAACAAGCAAATAAATCAACAAATGTTATGTGAGATGTCTAATACTGTCAATTGCTTTCATCATTTTCAGATTAATGTGTTGATCCCTTTCCTGCGTAGTCTAATGCCTCACATTTACTGCCCCCATTCATAGCCTGAGAAGTCTGTTTTCGGCTACTGTAATATGTGGTGGAATACAAGTAATGCCCTTTGTTAGCAGACTTTAAGCTACATCTTTAACTCCAAAGAAGTTTTACTTTAATGTGTTTTGTGTGTGTACCCCAAATTGTTCTCCATTCAGTCAATTCACACCTCCAGAACATCTCAAGAATGCCTGCTTCATTCTGACCACATGTCTAACATAGGGTTGCCATCTTTTCAAATGCCCAAAGTGGGACATTTTTGTACAAACGTCAGATTTTGCAAGTCAAAACATACCCACGGCCAGTACAAAGGACAGAGCTTCAATTTTTTGCCTAAATAAATGCTTATTCTTGTAGCATTTTAGGAATTTATTCTATTTCTTATAAATTTAGGTGTTTCAGAAACAGAATAACTTTGTTATGCAACTATTACATAAAATATAGGAAATATGTTTGTCCTAAAATCTCAGGACATTTGCCATTTTTTCAATTTTTTTGCAGGACACAACTACCCAGAGAGGGATTGTCCCTCGCAAAGTGGGACAGGTGGTAACCCTACTCCAACATGTTGAATTTTCTTACTTCTTCCCTTGCAAAAGCCTGTTATGAGTATAGTGTTACTAATGCAAAATTTGCATCTGCTGGTCCCATGTACCTCAGTGTGTTGACAGATTTCTCCAGCTTCTTTCCCACCTCAGCTTGACTTTACACCAGTACATGTTTTCTGCCTCCTCCTAGTGGTACCGCATCATATCCGTATCCTGGCCATTCTTTTATACTAAGCCATTTGTACCACCTTCTTTACAAGCCCATGTCTGAACCAATTCTAATATATCTGACTTAAACTAAGCTGTCTACAGCCATGCCCCTTCACTGATTAATAATGTCTCCTCTTCACTGATCTGTCAGATGTCCCACATCCACTTCCCTTCCTCCCCATGAGCAGAGGTGCTTAAACTTCTAAAAGCCATTTCTTCTTAACCATCAATGACTTTCCTTCTCCATGCTTTGTAGGTACAAAATGTCAGTCAGGGCTAGCTCTCCATGTCTAACTGCTCTGTAGTGAACATGAATAACATCTTTTCCATGCTGTGACTGTCCTCTCAGTGTCCCAGAGCAATTGTACTTAAATGACTGCCCACCTTCCAGTTTCTCACCTACTGACCGAGAGTGAAAGCTGAGATTTAATTTTAGTAATCAGTCAGCCTCCACCTTCCTTTTGGCCATAGATCCTTTGCCTCATTTGAGTTATCCATTCACCCAAAATGAATGCATGACTCACATAACTACTTTATGCCCACAATCCTTTTATCAAAGTCCATTACTGAAAAGTGGTAGCGCACCTGTATGACAAGGACTCACCTTGTAAGTATATCTACCTTGCCTTCTCATGTGCCCAGCAGCTGTCCTACCTTCTCTTCTACCCCTTATAATGTTTAGCTTTTACCTACTGTAATTTTCTCCATATATGGAAACCCACATATCTGGCTCCCCACATCTCCTAAATTCCACAAAAATGTTTGTATAGCATATACCTCTCCTAACCATACTAGAACTGGGTTCTTTAGGTTACATTCTACTTTTGATTTTATATAAATTCTTTGAATATATCCAAAGCCGCTTTGCAACTTGTTTCAACATCATTTGCAAAAGAACATAAACATATGCAAACATCAGAAAGTATACTGTTCCTCTCCCTCACATTCCTTCTTTTGTAGTAACGTTCTCATTCTACTTGTCAGCACTTCTACTTCCAGGATTAAATAGAATAGAGAAGCATAGATACTTCGTTGGGTTCTTCACACTATCTCAGCCCTTGTAGTAATGTTACCATTGGCCATAATTTGGATCTCAAGCCAATGACAGGAAAATATTCACTCACTTTGTGAATCTCTGTTCATAGCTAAGTACTAGGCTAGCTGCCCTTGCAGGCCATTTTATGCCTAGCCAGTTTCCTTTTTTGTGCTCAAAATAACCTGTCCCATTTGGTTAGATACTGGTTTTACCCATCTCAAGATCAATAATTATATATTACCCTAAAGAAAAATAAACGGGATCATACCATACAAAATTTGATGGGACCTATGCATGGGATAAAGCATTTAGGAGCTGCATCTGTCCATTAAAAGTAGACTGTTAAAGCCTAATGCCCCCAACAACTGATAAAAATGCTTTCTTGCTGAAAATTATCATCTCCAGAAAGTTTGTCGACTGTCTGCATACACTTTTTCAATATTCACTGTGTTTTTTTTTGCATACGAAGTTATGCAATGTGGCTTTTGCAAGTCAAGTTATGCATGGGTTGGGAGTTGGTATAATGATTAAGGTGTTTACCTGGTAGTAACAAATTACAGGGTTTGATTCTGACCTTTGAAAGAGAAATTGGCTAGGCTTAAAATTACCTACACAGGGAGCCAGCCAAGTACTAACCTATGAACCTATGGGACAGTAAAAGAAAGCATAATGACCTGTGGCCCACTACCTTAAAGTATTTGATGGGACCTATGCATGGGATAAAGCAGTAATTGCTGCTTGTGCAGAAAGCTCTTTCAAGAGTCCCCAAATCTTTAACTGCGTACCTTGTCTATTACAGACTGCTGTCCAAAATTAATCTAATTTCCCCAAGAAAGGTAAATGTCTACTATGGGAAAATGGAAGCCCCTAAACATATGGCAATACTCAGAGACTGGAACAGCATTATAATTGCCCTGAGGTGTTTTAAAAATAGCTCTTGGTTCTAAGCAAATATCAGTTACTAATACAAGGACAATCATGATTTACTGATTCCTAAGATGATAAAGCCCCAAAGATAAACCGCTGAGAAATAATTTCACTCAGAACTGTGGATATGAGAGAACAGGAAACTGCTTTGACAACAAGCCACTAGAAACCTTACACATTTCCTTGCCCAAGAAAGGCAATACTGTCTTTAGAGCCACCATTCCAAACTATGAGGACGTAATTGCTGAGGTTTCATAAGTTCTCTCCCTGTCTCCATGTTTTGTTCTGTGGAATAAGAAACAATCCTGAATAAAATGATTCATGTTTGTGATCTGGGACCCATTGTATTGCATTTCTTTGGAGGAACTGCTGCATCAAGGCTAAAATATCCCGAATCTGAAGAGAAGGAGTATCTGTTTTGAAGAAATGTAAGGTACAGAAAAGGAATGGGTGAACTAATGAAATTATATGGAGTAACCCTAGGAAATTATCAAAAAAGAAGTATCTAACTGTCTGTGGTGATATTATTTCAAACATCACTATGATGTAAGCTACCCCTCCAAGGCATTGGCCGTTACTGGGATCTCTTTTGCTGGTATTTCCCTCAATTCTGGAAATAAAAGTAGATGGGGATCTTGTGAAGGGATCTGTTTTTTTCTTTTTTTGTGTAAAAAGAATCTGATAGAAAAGCAACTAGAAAACTGACTGGCAGGAGTATGAAATATCTCTTTAACCAGAGACCTTGTCTTTCTTTTCCTCTCTAAATCATCCAAAATATCATCAGCTCTTTTCCAAACAGGGGTATTTCATGAATAAGGGCATTTAAGAGCTGGCTTTAACATCTTCTGGGTAGGCCTCCATTCCTAACCTGGTGAATCTTGTTAAAATTATTGATGAAATAGATGTCCTTACAGATGCATCTGCAACATCACAGGTCAATTAAAGTATGTAAACCACATTTCCTTTCAAGATGGGAGCTTATTTTTTTCCAGCATGTTCCTTGCATTGGTTCCTCTCTTTCTGCAAGAACACATGCAAACTCGCATCTGACATAAAACTAAAAAAGAAGTTATGTACTCACCATAACATTCCATGTGAGTTGTTCCATCTCGCATTCATTCATCACTGATGGGTTCGGCAGACTAGCAAGCTCAAAGTTCTCCAGTAGCTTGAGACCCCACCCCTTATCCCACAATGCACTGCTGGAATTACCTCAGATCGTGTTTGCTGCGTACCATATAATAGTACAATAATTATTCTACCTAGGAATGAATACACATTGAAAACCAGGATGAAGACAGCCCCCAGGACAACTGTCAGCCAGGAGGGGAAAGGACGTGAGAATGAAGGCGAGATGGAACAACTCACATGAAACGTTATGGTGAGTACATAACTTCTTTATGTGAAGTTGTTCAATCACGCTGTTCATTCATCACTGATGGGTAGCGTCCCTAGCATCCTGATCTTGGGTGGCTCACGGCACTACACTCTTCAGAACCGCAGAAACAAATGAAGTCCTGTCCCTGGAGGCCTTATCCACTTTGTAATGAGTTATAAAAGTAGGAAGTTTAGACCAGGTGGCTGCTGCACAGATGTTATCCAAAGTCAATTTGGCTTGAAAAGCTGATGAAGTAGAAACTGCTCTGGTTGAATGAGCCTTTACCTTACTTGATAATGGCATTTTATGACAAGCATATGTATAGGTGATGTAATCCGACAGCCACTTAGACAGGGTTGTTTTAGCAACTGGTTTACCTTTCCTGGTTTCAGAAAAGGACACAAAGAGCTGATCTGATTTCCTAATGTCTTTGGTTCTGTCCAAATTAAATCTAAGTTTTCTATGAACATCGAGTTTATGCAACATATATTCCAATTTGTTGGTATGATTAGGGAAGAAAACGGGCAACTCAATGACTTGATTAATGTTAACCTCAGAACATACTTTGTGCAGAAAGGATGGATTAGTTCTGAGAGATACTCTGTCAGTATGGAAGACCATGTAAGGGGGCTTGATGGAAAGAGCTTGGAGCTCTGACACTCTATGGGCTGAAGTGATGGCTACTAAGAAGATAATTTTCCATGACAAGAATTTTAGTTCACAAGATGATGCAGGCTCAAAAGGAGGAAGAATGATACGAGATAACAAAATTCAAATTCTAGGGGGAATAAGGTGTCTTCACTGGGGGCTTATGTAAAAGGAACCTTTTAGAAAAGCCTTAGACAATTGGTGAGCCATAATATTCAAACCATCAATTCCTAGATAGAAATTACATATAGCAGCTAGTTGTACTCGTTTCATAGTTGCCGCTGCTCCTTTGTTGAAGATTTCTGTCCAGAATTGTAAGATAGAAGACAATGGTGCTTGATAAGGGTCAATGTTGTGGGAAGAAGCCCAAATGGAAAATCTCTTCCACTTACTACGATACAATTTTCTGGTGGAAGGTTTGTGGGAAGCCAACAAAATCTGACTAGTATTTGATTATAGAGCCTGGCTATGCGGGGAAATGGAGCAGCCAAGCGGTTATTTATTTTACTTTATTTATTTTACATATGTTGACTGGGATAGTCTAACTGGATTTATGTCCACTTTCAGTAGAGTCCCGGGGAGATAAGCTCCAAGAGATTACTAGACTACTAACATACAGGTACTAGTTGTTATACAGTTAAATACTACAAATTTTTAACAGTTCAGGTATCTTCACAGTTTATACAAAAAACATGTTACAAGCATTAGATAAGATATTTTATACTTTATGTACAAGACTTTATTAGTAACTAGAAAGTAATTGTTAAACAAATGCATACTTCAAGTTTCAACAGTTCAGCAATGCTCTCAGTATAAACAATACTTGTTGCCTGCCTCAGGTAGGATGCTTTAGAATTATATGCAGAAGAATTTAACTAGGTATTTAAAGTATCTCTATTAGGATAAGATATGTTTTTGCCAAGGCTAGGCCTTGATCTAAAAAGACACAGATAGGGCAGGAATTAGGTCTTAAGAGAGGGTATTTGGGATACAGTATGAGATTAGTCTGGATTTGTACAGGGACATAACCAATGGGTTTTTAAGATAGAGTTTCAGATTGTGTTTAAAAAGTGTAAATGAAGACAGTGATGTAAGTTCATGGGGGAGTTGGTTCCAATACTTTCCAACTGTATTTGAGAACAGAGCATCTCCTGCCATGTTATTAGATTTACATGTTGATACAAGTAGTTTATTAGATGAGCATAAAGTTGAAAGGTTCTTATATTGGGTAATGAGACTAGCAAGTATTGGGGTATTGGTAGGTTGGAAAAGGATTTTGGGTGCAATGGTGAGTTATTTAAAGTGAATCTGATTCAGAAGCACTAACCAGCCTAATTGTTTCAGATTATGGCAGTGATGGGTCCTAAAGGCGGAAGCAGTAGCAAATCTGGCAATGCTATTGTAAGCGTTGGCTAGCTTGTTAAGGTTATTTTTTGACAAGTTAGTATATATGGAAGAAGCATAAAGAAGTGTGGAGATAAGGTGGGAATAGGCAATAGTGGTTCTGGCTAGTGGGGAGAGAAAGGGTTTTATCCTATAGAGTGAGCCTAGTTTCCTGTTGACAGTTTTTATGGTATTGTTGATATGGGTTTCAAAGTTCAGGTTGTTATCAATGGTTACCCCTGGAAGTTTAGTTGTTGGATCGGGAGATATGAGTGTACCATTATTGGATCAAACGTTCATTGGGAGCGATTTACGGGTAGGAGTGAAGAGGAGGAGTTTGCTTTTTTTGGGGTTCAAGAGGAGGCAGCGTTGTAGAAACCAATTTCCTGTTTTATTGAACATTGTCTGAGTTAGAGTCTGTAGTTGGGATTGAGATTTAGCTGAGCAGAGTATTGTCAAATCATCTGCGTAATGTACACAGTTAGTTAAAGGAATAGCTAGGTTGAGGTCATTGATAAATATTGAGAAAAGAAGGGGGCCCAATATAGAGCCCTGAGGAACACCTAGGGTAATTGGGAGATGGGATGAGAGGTTGTTGTCCCATAGCACTGCCTGCTGTCTATTATCAAGGTAGGACTGGAGCCATTTTATAGTCTATGTGTCCAGAGAGAAAGATTTTAGAATATTGAGAAGTAAGTGGTGGTTGACCATGTTGAATGCTTTTGAAAGGTCGATGAAAAGTGCTGAAGAGAGAAGATTGTTATTACGGTTTTTACTGGTGTTGTCAGTGAAGGATAGTAGTTCAGTTGTTGTACTGTGGAAAGGCCTGAAGCCATGCTGAGATTTGGCTAGTAAATTGTTCTGGAGTAGGTGGTCTAGTAACTGTCTATGGATGCACTTTTCCATTATTTTAGCTAATGGGGAAAGTAGAGCTATGGGACGATAGTTAGAATATTCTCTGGAGTTTCCACCCTTGTGTAGGGAGATAATGTAGGAGATTTTCCAGATGGTGGAAATAGTGCTTTCTTGTATGGTTCTATTTATCAGCAATGATACAGGATAAGCTTTGACTTTGGCTGCCTTTTGCAGGTATTCAGCAGGTTGCTGGTCAGCTGACAGAGCAGTAGGTTTTAATTTACTTAAGAGGTTGCAGATGTGGCAAGTTGGGACAGGTTGCAGGTTTAAAGTTGGAAGAGAGTTAGTAGTATTGGTTGGAAGGGCAGAGCTATCGGCTGTTAGTTGATTAGCAAGTGTTAGGATGGTCTCAGTGAAGAAGGTATTAAAAGCATTAGCTGTTTGCTTTGGCTTGTCGGAATTTGATCCTATAGGGGGTGGTGTTACGGATTGGCCCGGTTAAATTAGTCTGTTTATGCTAGCCCAGAACTTTTGTGGATTATTTTGGTTGGTCTGCTGGAGGTGAAAGTAAAAGTTTTTTTTATCTTCGAGTATAGCTTTCTTAAGTCTCATTTCTTTTTTGCCTGAATTGTTGTTGGTCTATGGGGTTTTTAGTTGCTCTCCATAGTGCCCAAACTTTATTTCTCTGTTGAATTTTCTGCCTGGTTTTCTTTGTAAGCCATGAGGCGGGTTTAGATTTAATTTTGATGGAACGCTTTGGTGCATGGTGGTTAAGGATTGTTAAGAATTTTGAGTTAAAGTAGTTTGTTGCTTCGTCAAGTGGGGAGGTATTTTATAGGTGACCAATCACATTCTTTTAGTTCAGCTTGGAAGTTATTGGGGTTAAAGTTTCTGTTGCTTCTTATTGTTTTATATATGGTTGGGTTGTGTAAGCTCGATGTTTGCCTGATTATGTAAGTGAGAGAATGGTCACTTACATCGTCAGGGAGGGTCCCTACATTATAGAGTTGTTGGTGATTATTTATTAGAATCCAGTTTAGGATGAATTCTTTGTTATTGGGTTTATTAATTCTGGTTGGGGAGTTAATTGTTTGTGAGAAGCCATTAAGGTTAATATGGGAGTTTGGTGATTCAGTAGAGCAGTCCTTCCAGTCTATATTAAAGTCTCCAAGAATTATTGTCTCTTGAGGAATTTTTGTGGGGAGTTCAGCAAGGATACCTTCCAGAGTGGTGATGTTGTTCTCAGGAGGCAAGTAGATACATATTATATTTAGGGATTTGCTGTGATTAAGTTGAAGTTTGGTGCTAATGATTTCTGCATTGTTTTCAGAAGAGGACCCAAGATCTAGTATAGATATTTGTAGCCCTTCTTTATAGAGGATAGCAACACCCCCTCCTTTTTTTACTTTGCGGTCTTGTCTCAAGATGTTGTACCCAGATGGAATAATTTCAACATCGTGTGTAGTGGGTTTTAGCCATGTTTCTGTTAAACAAAGTATATCAAAGGTATGAACATCCAGGAGAGCATGGAGGTGGGCAGTTTTATTACTTATGCTGCGAATATTGAGGTGAGCTATATAGAGTGAGTTGGGAGATTTAGATGGGATATTTGGGGTAGCGGGAACATGAATTTGTGGTTCTGTGCTTGTTTTTTGCCCTGGTCCTGGGTTAGGATGAATGTCCCCATCTAGTAAGGAGAGGTGTAATAGTTTGTTTAAGGGATTGTGGAGGTTAAAGTAATGGTGAAGTGGTTTTTTAGGTTTTAGATAGTTGTATTTGATATGGGTCAGTCTGTGATATTTAGCAGGTAAATAGCTAGGTAAATATGTTATATTTATGTGTTCTGGGGAGTTAATTAGAGGTATAGTATTTGTTTGTGCATTAGGGAAGTTCAGCTGTAAATATTTTGACTGTTCATATGGGGTTAGCAGGTAGGTTACTGTTAGAGAAAGTAAGAGAAAGACAATGACTAGGAGCCTTAGTTGGATTTGGAAATGTCATGTTTGCATAGTGACTAATAAGCTTACTGGTGTTCTTTAAAGGGGAGGAGTTATACTAGGGGTGATTAGAGAATGGTGTATGTAGAATGCTAACAAGATGACTATTGTGACTGGATTGGAGAGGAAGAGGGTGTGGTGAGGATGTATAAGCTTAGGAGCAGTAGGGGTGGGTGCAAATTGTGGGTAGGGTAGGGGAGTGGAGTGAGCCCACAGGGCTTATGGAGCGGGTAGAGACAAGAGAGGTAAGGAGCTGAAAAGAACAATCAGTTGAAGCAGGGATTACAGTAGGTAGGTAACCCTAAACACTGGAATAAAGTTAAAAGAGTAGATAATAGAGCTATTTGGAGGGTATGTGAGAGCTCACCATAAAAATAAGTAGATGTTATGGACTACAGTTTAATAGCAAGTCTGTGGATGTGCTTCACTGTCTGCAATGGTGGGTGAAGATCTCCTGACAGATGTGTCAACAAGTCCAGAACTGGGTCCAGGATCCATGGGTCTTCCAGAATATGATGATAAAGAAACGGGAACCAAAACTGCCGAGGCCAATGAGGGGCTATGAGGATGATTGTCCGTCTCAGTGACTTTGCTTTCTGTAAGAATGTGGATATCAGGGGAACTGGTGGAAATGCACAGAGGGGACCCGGGGGCCAATTGTGAACAAGAGCATCCCTCGGGGAGTGACCTGGCATGGGAATTAGGGCAAAATAGCTTTTGCATTTGTTGTTGATGTGACTGGCGAAGAGGACGCAGGATGGCTGGCCCCATTTGCAGAAGATCCTGTCTGCAATCTCTTGTTTGAGGGGACCATTCGTGGGGCAACAAGATTGCTCTGTTCAGTCTGTCCGCTATTACGTTGGATTTGCCCAGGATGTGCATTGCCAACAGAAAGCGCTGGGATGACAGTGCCCACTGCCATACTCTGAGGGCTTCTTGGCAAAGGGGATAAGACTTGGTCCCACCTTGTTTGTTCAGATGCCAGACCACTGACATGTTGTCTGTCTGTATTGCAATTGTCCCTAGAGGAAGAGAGTCCTGAAAGTATTGCAATGCTAGAAGTACTGCTCTCATCTCCAGGACATTGACATGCAGATGTGATTCTTGATCTGTCCATGTGCCTTGGGCAGTCTTTCCCTGAAATAGCCCCCCCCACCCTATCAGGGAAATGTCCGTGGTCACAGTGGCAACTGGAGGGGGAAGCATGAAAGGACATCCTACTGTGACATGAAGAGACGTCAACCACCACTGAAGATCCTTCTTGCAGGAATTTATCAGGATCATGTGACTCATTGGAAGTTCTTGGTAAGACCTTTGCATGAATAGAAACCATTGAAGGATTCTCATATGCATCCTTGCTAAGGGGATTGCTAGAATAGCTGCAGCCATCAATCCTAGAACTTTCAATACCTCTGCTGCTGGTACTCTGTTCTTTGATATTAGGGACATGATGTGTTGGCAAAGAATAGAGATTCTTTCTGGCAGAAGGCAAAGAGTGGTAGTTGATGTGTCTAGTTCTGTTCCTATAAACACGATATGCTGAGATGGCAACAAGGCAGACTTTTTGAAGTTGACTGTAATGCCTAGCTGATCGCAGAGTCTCAGAGTAGCCTCTCTCGCTTGAAGAAGTTGATGCCTGGTGGTGGAGGTAAGGAGCCAATCATCTAGATACGGAAACACCTGGAATCCTAGACACCTCAGGTGAGCCGTGACTACTGCCATGCACTTGGTGAACACTCTGGGGGCTGTAGTGAGACCAAAGGGCAGAGCTCGGAACTGATAATGATTGGCTCCCAGCCGGAAATGCAAGTGATCTCTGGATGGTCTGGCCATCTTTATGTGGTAGTACGCATCCCTGAGATCGATCGAGCACATCCAATTATTCTTCCCCAACAAGGGGAGTATGGACTGTAGTGTGACCATTCGGAACTTCTCTTTTCTCACAAATTGGTTGAGTCTGCTGAGATCCAAAATGGGTCTCCAGTTCCCTGTTTTCTTTGGAACCAAAAAGAACCTTGACTAAGTTCCGAATCCTGTCTGGTCTGCTGGGACTGGCTGGATGACTCTTTTTTTCTAGCAATCGGCGTACCTCCATTGCTGCTTGTCTCATGTGACTGGGTGGAACGTCCGGGATTTTTTTGACGGGAAGAGGCTGGGTGGAGAATGGTATGAAATACCATTTGAAATTATACTTCGTACCAAACTGTCGTTTATATTTAGCCAGGCTTTGGGGTACAAAGATAAGCGACCCCTGACTGCCTCCAGAGTAGGACAGGAGGGCCTCCCTTCAGGAGCGCTGGTAGGATTGACCAGAGAAGTGATCTCTGTCACCCTGGTGTTGCAGACCCCCTCTGCTGCGAGGGTGGTGTCTTTCATTGAAACTCCCTCCTCTGCCTCTGGAGGGGGACCCTCCACGTGTGTCTTGAAAGGCTCCTTGGGATTTCCGGAACCACATCTTTCCTCCCTCTGACCTTTGGGAAAGGGTTGAGTGGGGGGTGGAAAAACGAACTCTGACAGCAGACAGAGTCTTTCCTTCTTGCTCACACCTAGTTAAAGTCTCCTTCACCTTTGGCCCAAACAAGGATGAGCCGTCAAATGGGGTATTATTAAAGGAAGACTTGAAGGGTTCCGCGAAGGAACAGAGCCGCATCCAGGCATGCCTACGGAGAGCGATTCCTGTACCTGCGGCTCTGCTTGAGCCATCAGCTGCATATGATATGAGATGCATGGACGAGTTGACTATCGAATTGAGGGTAGAGAGCTGAGTGGCAATCTTATCAGATACACTCGAAGCTACAGCACCCTGAAGAGTATCTCCCAACTCCTTAAGGAGATCTCTCTGCAGTCCGGTAAAATGTGTCAAGTAGTTCAGTGATCTGAGTGAGAAAGTCGCTGAACTGAACATGCATTTCCCATATCTATCCATGATCCTAAATTCTCTACTAGGAGGCTGGATAGATGAGGAAGTCTCAGATATTTCCTTTTTGGTGGCTGCCGCCAGCACCATGGCATCAATAGGGACTCCCTTGGTCAAAAAGGACTTATCCACAGGGGCTGAAATAAACTTATTAAGCCTCCAAGGAACAGGTTCCATAGATTCTGGAGACTCACATGCCCTACGAGAAACCAAATCCATAAGCTCATCGTAGGGTGGAGATACCCAAGAGGTGGAAGGTTGAGACCCAAACGCCTTCAGGAGAACCGACTCATCCTCAGTAGGGCTCTTGGACTGCCAATCATCCCTCTGCCTAAGGATTTCAAGAATCTCCGCAAAGGAGATGTCCACAGAGGGGGATCTGGGGGACCCTTCTGATTCATTCAGGTTGGTGTCCGATGTGATAGACTCCTGGGGGGATTCCAAATGCCTCCTGTTGCATAATCTCTTCCTGGGAACCTCTTCAGGGGGAACTTCAGGAGAGGTCTCAGAAGAGCAGGGAGCGCCCTGTGGGGCTACCTGAGGCTCGGGGTCTCTACGCTTGGGAGGACCAGAGGAAACAGAAACAGACACATGCACTTTAGGGGATGAAGAGGCCAGACCTTGAGATGAGGAAGCCTTGGGAGACAATACTCGCCTCATGGCATCAAAAGCACCTCGGCTCCGATGAGGAGGAGGAGTCGATGGCTCCGATGGAGCCACAATCTCCTCCCGCACCAAAGCCATGGGCTCCGAGCCGAGGCCCCAAGGGGAAGAGTCGGCACCGACAAGTCGGTGCAGCTATCCTCCCCGGACCCGACCGGAGAGTGTCGGCTCCTAGAGTACCCGGTCGGCACCGAGAACGTCTGAGCAGATGGAGCCGATGACACTGGAGCAGGTGTTGGCTCCAAGGGATTCATGATCATCAGGTCAGCCTCCTCTAGCTCCAAAGGTCCGATATAGCTCAGAGAAGGAGCAGACAATTCAAGGGTAGTGGTCTTCGGCTCCAACGGTTGTGTCTGAGCCGACAGCAATTTAACTAGGCCTGGTGCCTTCAAGAATTTCTGAACCAGCCAGTCCATATCCAGATCAGATAAGCTGACAGAGGACCTGGAAGAGTGGACAGATGGAGCCGACTGGAGCAACATGGAAGGAGGTTTTTCGGTAACCGGTTCCAAGGCCGTGTCCCAGTTCCGAAAAGAGCAGACTGTCGGCTCTGAGGGCAGTGGAGCCAAAGTCATCACAATTTTTTTCTTGGATCTAGACTCAGTGGGAGACTTAGAAGATTTGGATAATTTACTGGTTCCATCCTGGTCAGACAATGCCTCAGAAAAGGGGTGCTTAATGATACCCCTATCAATTAATTTCCTCTTCATTTCAGCTAACACTCTTGTGGAAAAGGAATGACATATGCTGCAAGACTCTTGCAGATGTACCTCACCCAAGCAGTAAACATTCTGCACATGGGCATCTGTGACTGACATTTTCTGTCTGCAGTCTGGGCACTTTTTAAACCCAGACTTTGGATGCTTGTCCTTATCTTCAGACATTACACAACGCAAGCACACTGATTAACTAAGAGCTGTTTTAAACTAAGTAACTTACACAAACATACACACAGCCCAAAAAGGGGCACTAACAACTAATAATTACAAACAGTAATAGAGATCCAAAATGACAGTCCCAAAGGGGATCACTGACTAATTACTAATCCTAAAGCCAAAGGGCCGAAGGCAAGACAGAATACTGAGGAAAGGGGTAAAAACAGAAAAAAGTACTATTTACTAACTAGTATATCTGCTACTATGAATAGAACAAAGTATATAAAAAAAGTGAAAATATAACTTGCTGAAAGTTGAAAAAACTCCCAATAAAGTCTCGAGCCAAGCTGGAAACCAAGAGATACATGCCGTGGCAAACTAGATCTGAGGTAATTCCAGCAGTGCATTATGGGATAAGGTCTCGAGCTACTGGAGAACTTTGAGCTTGCTAGTCGGCCGTGTCGGAGCCAAGGATTGGCTCCATACCCATCAGTGATGAATGAACGGCGAGATTGAACAACTTCACATCACTGGTATTTAACCATGTGTCATTGCTAATTCAATGACCTTCTAGCTAAACTGGCGGAAGTTTGCATCTTTTTCTTTATATATCTATGAATTCAGACTTCCTATCACATAGCAGGAAATTTAAAGGAATTGCCTCACTTGGTTATAAGGAAGAGAATACAGAAACAGAAACAGAAAATGGAGCTGGGTTTGTCATTTAGTTAACATCAGTTCTACCTGCAGAGGTCCTATGCAGTTTATCAGTCCTTTAAAATGTAGAAAGCTAAAGGTGTGGCAGTTGATAGCTTGCATTACATCTTTGAGGGTTTCAAAAAAGTGGATAAAAGGAACATTTTGTTAGTTTGAGTTGCATCTTCTCTAAATTTTTATTGTAAAACCTTTAATGAATTCTCACTTAAGACACAGGCAAACATATTTATATAAAAGAAAATAAACCAAATCATAGATGGTTAGTAGGCTATTGAACTGAAGGTCTTTATAAGCCTAACCATGTGTACCCAATATAATACCAGAGAAACCCAATATAAAGGATCCTGCCTAAACTCAAGATCTTAGCAATGACTGCCCATTTCTAGGAGGGTCATAGGTGAAATCCCCATCAGGAATTTATGGTTTCCCATCCAGTCATCCAGGCTACACTTAAACAGCGTCATACAGGGGCTCTGTTTGATGTGACTCCATAGCCTACTCCAGAGGAGTGGCAACCTCTGATAGACATAACCGTCTCTCCAGCAGCTCCTATTTATCTCACAGGCCAGGTTAAGGTCCCTGGAACGGGTGACCCTTATCCCGTTTGACTTGCAGATGTGCAGCATTTCCATTAGGTATGGATCGGAAATTGCTCTGTAGGCCAGGCACAAATCTCCACTAAGTATTCTGGATGCTACTGAGTACAGTGACAGTGACTTCAGTCTGTCAATGTATGCATGTGCTGGAGTCCCTGAATTTTCTTGGCTAGAAATCTCTGAGGTCTCTCAAGTTGCTGCAGGTACCTGGTAAGGTACATATCAAAGGGAGCACTGCACTCAATTACTGGCCTGATGAGTTTCGAGTACAAAGGAGTTATGACCGCTTTCACCCTTGAGGCTACACCTTTGCTAATGAAGTGTGCGACGTGGAATGCCTTCCTTACCACAGTAGACACACGGTGGTCAAAGTTTAGGCTACAGTCAACTTGCATTCCCAAGTCTCTTACTACTGAGTTGTTACTTAGGGTATTGTTATTTATATGACAGTCTGCAGGGATATCATTTTACTGAAGGGGATGCTAATGCATTTTTAGCATTGAGTTTGAGTCCATGGCTTTCATACCAATCATTGGTTTGTGTAAATCTCTACTGAAGTATACGTACCCAGTGACAAACATTATACGTCATATATATTAATTTATATAACTATCATCAATCCAACATTACAATAAATTGCCCAATTCCTGCATTCCCTTAAACCCCACAAATCCCCAAAACATTATTCTCCATGTATTATTCCTATAACTTCCATTTTTAAGTAATTTGCTCCTACCCTTTTCTGAACATCCCATTTCCAATTATTTTATTGATGTTACAATATTCAATACTTCAAATGCAGTTGGTTTAGATACTGATTTCCATTTTCTAGTAATTGCTGTTTAGGCAGGCAATAGAATTATATGCATTACACTCTCAATCACCTCTTTCTTCTCCATCACACCTCTAACATTTAAAACTACCTGAGGAAAGTCCTTGGAGTCTGCTTGGGGTATAAACATACCTATGCAAACACTTCAAAGCAAAAATCATAAATCTTCCACATTTTGTTGCATATTTGGGTGCCATACATATGTCCTCCCACTGCTTCCTTGTGAATTGCTTACCCACTTTTGTCTTCCCCATCTTTTCTAACCTCCTCTAATTGATGCAATATTTTGCATGCCATACAACTTATCCCATTTTAAAAGTAGCTTCTGTTCTAGATTCAGCCAAAAACTCTACCAGATCAAGTCTTTTACTTAGAATTCCCCTATCCATTTCTCTCTGCCTATACGCTGATATCAATCTTGACAGGGAAGGCAATCTCTAGCCTGCAATTCAAATGTCTTCTTGCCCTCTTTCTGTCTCAAGTTATTTGCTCTCAGTACCTTCAATCCTTTGACAGTTTTCTCCAGTAAATTCCAGCCTCATCTTGCCTATCCTCTGTATTCCTAATTGCAGCCATCCTTTTACATTCATGCGTTGTTCCCACAATTCCTATTTTTTTATGCAGTTCACTCCTACCCTTTTCCTGTTCCTTTATCTCTGTTACACTACTCACAACTTCAAGTATAGTTGGTTTGGATTTTGATTTCTATTTTCTATTAAGTGCTTTCTTTGGCAGCCACCAGAATTAAACTTAATAAGGCCTTACTTTAATTAAGATTGCCTAGCCCAGCTAAAAAAATAAATAAATAAAAATTTTCCTTAGTTACACACATTTGCTTGACCAGTATTCCTGACAGAGTACTCTGTAGGGAATTTTTAAAGTCTGTCAATTCATTACACTCTACGAACATATGCTCCCAGATACCGCTTTCTTTTCCATTACACCTCCAGCATTAGCCATCTACCTGAGAAAAAAATTCTTTAGAGTCTGCTTTGGGAAAAAAGTAAAAAACTGCAAATGCTCCCAGGCAAAGATCCGAAACCTTCTAGATTTTATTGCATATTTGGTTGCCATACGCATGTCCTCCTAGTGAACTGCATATCTAATCCCTCTTCCTAATCTTTTCTGACCTCTTGATGAGTTCAGGGTCTATATTAGATCACCAAATGCTTAGGTAAGCGAACGGTGGTTAATCGACCCCATGTAAGCGAAAGCTTACAAAACTGAACTGTCAGAACAGCAATTTTTTTCCAAGGGAAAATAAATTGCTGTTCCAACAAAAGCACATTAAAACATGAGATTAAGTGGGGGGCTTTGCCCCCCCCACACCCCCTTACTTAAATATACCAACTCCGAGACCGCACTACAGTGCCAAAAATGGCAAAGTACCAAAGCGGCCAAGCAAATTCTTGCCCAGGGAAAGAATTTGCTTACATGCCGCTTCGATATTTTGCAGTTACGGTTTTGTCAGTTCGACCAAGACGCAGTCGAAAACATGCATCATCGGTCTGCTGATAGGAACCCTGGCTTCATATAGCTATTGTTCAATACTGTATATACCCTACTAACTATCCCTTTTTTAAAAGCTGCTTCTGTTCTAGATTCAATTAAAAACTCAACTAGTGCAGATCTTTCATTTAGGATTCCCTTATCCCTTTCTCTCTGTCTATACTCTTATATCAGTCCCTGATAAGGAAGGCAATCACTAGCCTGCAATCCAAATGTCGTACTGGCCTCTTCCTATTTTGTTATCTTTTCATCTCTAATTATTTGTTCTCGATCTGCCTGTTCTTATCTTATCTTTATTCCCCTCCCAGATGTGAAAAACAATGTGTATGCTTTCAGAAAACATTAACTTTTAGCCTTAACAGAAGAACTTGCTCTGGCTGTCTTTAAATAAAACTAAATTATACACTGTTCTAGTAAATGCATCAAAGTATTTAGGCACTAGGAACTGCTACTCGTATTCACTTCCACTAATTTCAAACTTTATTTTTACTAAGCTGCTTGCGAATGTACCTTTTAATTTTACGATTCCCTCAGAAAAATGTACTCAGAACTTTTGAGATTTACCACCTGAACCTGTAGTCAGCTGGTCTCCATGGAAATATAAGAAAAGAATGTACAGCTGACACCAGCTGCAGACTTTTCAACTCACACTGAACATTTATTTGCTAAAGGAAAACGTCTCATTACATTCATAGGGTTCTCTTATTTTTAAAGCCTACACACAAAAAGTGTTAACTGGTTAGGCCAAGGGCATTAATCCAGATATTTACCTATGCAAAAGTAAGAGAAAACATCTCAATTGTACATACATTATAATCAATGCACTTTTAAATCCCATCCCCAGCCCAATAAATAACTTATTTTTGAGGAAGAAGGACCCTCTGAAGGCCAGCCAAATTGCTTCCCTATTAAATTAACTGTCTTCAAAATATATCTTATGAAGGACAGCCAGAAGATTCAAAAATATTTTCATGGCCAAAATCTGGTTCCACTGCAGATTCCATAACTTACATAAAAGTATTCCTTCTCTTTAGAAAACCTGAGGGAGGGTGGTATCGTTCTGTTAATCTTAACTTACAAACAAGTATTCTTTCACTTTAGAAAACCCGAGGGAGTGTGATATTGTTCTGTTAATTTTCCCACAAAAACCTTTGCAGCTACTACCAAAAATCCCCTTGTGTTAATTTTAATAGAAGATTACATTGGTCCATTTGTGGAACTGACTTTCACTGTTGTAGCAAGACAGTAGCTTCCTGAACTACTATGAAAAATTTTTTGGAGGACAGCAACCAATGTTTTGATGTATAAACAGTTATGAAGTGGGGGAACCTGCAGCAGTGTAACCAAAAAACCCTTTTTGATGCTAAGGGAATATTCAAAATTTTATTAAGTTCTACATAAAAGTACACTTGCAGCCTTTTTGCTTGACAATCATTGGGATGTCACATTTTGAGATGTACAAATTGGCTAGAAGGCATGACTCAAAAATGACATCACAAGTAAGCATACCAGATATGAAATTACTGTAAGTCTGAGTCAGGGTGTAGTCACTGAAGACTGTGCTGTATGGCCCTGAAGGAGGGGGATAGAGAGCAGCAGAGTAAAACATGCCAAGTTTCTGGAACTGTCATCCCTTCCTTACAGAATTAGGGAACTGCATGCATTTATGCAAATAAATATACCATGCAAAATTCTTAATCTGCACATTTCATCTCCAACAACCACAACAAGCCAATTTTGATCCAGAAGTTGGTTATGCATATACCTGATTAATTCAAAACAAGTAACATGACTCAAATGCCTTTGCATAGCGAAGCTTATGTGGTCATCTGTAAAGACAGGAATGACTAGTTTATAAATATAAGGTAGACTCCTACCAGAGTAGCACTTGGTTTATACCAGTATAAATATTTTCAAGGACCCACACCTTTAAATTCAGATTACAAATTCTATCTAAACATTTACTATGATGTTTTCAAACACCCTAGAAATAAAGAAAGATACTACATTCAAAGTCGAACGTAGTTAGAAACTTTGCAGTCTTTCACAGCATTACAGATAACTGCACAGATCTGAACCTATGGAGTTTTCTGATAAGATATATCAAGGCACAAACCATAGCTTCCAAGAAGGGATCATCACCTTACAGAGGCTAGTGTCACAAATAAACATTTATCCATTGACCCATTCACACCTAGCATCTATGAAATATCACACCTATAGTAGCCTACATACGTCTTTGGGTTGTTTCCCATTTTCTAAAAAAAAAAGTTAAAAAGCTGAAGCCAAATACATGAACAGTAAATGCTACTAAAAATTCTCTCTTCATTAGCACTATTCAAGAAAACTCTTGAGTGGATGGGAAATAGGAAATACACCCCGGGGATCACTTCTGTGTCTCTGCTCGACAGTGGCACAGGAAAATAACTTTCTTGTGGCGTAAGCCAGGGAACCTTGTTGGCTAGGCTTACGTAGACCCTTGGGCCGATAGCCTAGTACCTACCTATGAACCTATGAAAAGTACAAAAGACAATACTGTTCACTAAACTCTGTTCTTTACAATGTTAATAGTCAACATACTTAAAGCCATTACATCAATACAGTAATGTAATAACACAAAATAAATTAATTAATTAATACTACTAAGCTTTCACAAATACATCTTGGAAACCACATACTCTAGACACTGAGTGACAACAACAGCACTTTTATTCATTCAGATTTGAGTCTTTATGTAACAGCAAGCAGTTTCTTTGTAGGTACTTAATATCTCAGGTGCTGACTAAATAGGAACAATTTTATCTATTTTCATATTAAAATAAAAAAAAACTCAGTATATCTCAATCTGCACAAATTACGGTACAACTACAACCACCAATGATCTCAATCTTTTTAATAAGCATATTTTTTAAATCATTCTTAGTCCTTTGATTATCATATTTTACTATCAGACAGCTTCTTTCAGTTCTAGTACTGTTTGCACTATGATTTACTACTGGACAGCAGGAGGATGTGAGAACCAGCAAATACTTTCACCTTTATATGGATCCAATCAAATTATCTATGGAGCAGACTCACCATCCACATAAAACAAAGCTCATCCCTGTCCATATTCAAGCGTACCTTGGATCTATGGATGGGAAACAGAAAATTTGCCCCATGACTGTCCCCTGTACTACTAATGGACGCAGACAGCTCCTAAATGCTTTATCCTGTGCATGAGTCCCCTTAAATTATCTACAGACATTCTCATTAGGGGTAATATACAATCAACCATGGAATGGTTAAGGCCAATCTCTAACCAAATGGGATAAGCTATTTTGAGTACAAAAAGGGAACATGACTAGGTTTAAAATGGCCAGAAAGGGCAGCTAACCTAGTACTTGCCTAACAATGATTCTACTGAAATACATGTATTATCAAAAGACTACAGTCCTGTTGGCGGTATCATCTTAAGGGTAAGTAAGTCGGATTACACATACATTACAGAGGAAAATAAACACATGTAAAGGCAATCAATCTGGTTAAAAACGGAAGAGGGGAACAACCCTCGCTTCCTCCTTTATTATAAAGCACAGTCATGTGACCTCTCTTGACCTCTCCACACCAAAGACGTCAGTGTAAGAGCACACATACGATCATTCACTCTCTTTTATTATTATCAGCCAACACCCCCACTTGCTCTAACGCTGTATACAAATACATTTTAAGAACATATTTTTGGATAACTTTTCCTTCACATTCCAAATACGTAACACATGAACTTTTCAATCTTCGATTTCGTAACAGGTCTAGTAAAGACATATGCAACCATGTCCGTTGTCGAGCAATATTCAGTGCTTATTTTGTCATCATTAAGTGCTGACCTGACAAAATGTTACTTAATGTCAACATGTTTATATCTCTGTCGGCTTACTGGATTCTTCGACAAAGCGATTGCTCCTGGATTGTCCTCAAATATTGTTACTGGCACATACTTGCACTCTCCATCCATTCCACTCAACAGCTGCACAAGGTACAAACTCTCCTGTGTTGTTGCTGCTAATGCCATGCACTCTGCCTCACATGTAGATAAAGCCACCGTTTGTTGCTGCTTTGATTTCCATTAAATAATAGGCCCATCTCTATTGAGGCTAAAGCAATAACCTGTTGTACTACATCTATCGTTTTGATCTGTTGCCCAATCTGCATCACTGTATGCTATAAGCTGAAGTTTCCCTTCACTTTTCTTGTAACACAGCTCTCTGTCCATTGTACCTTTTAAGTATCTTAACACATGTTTGGCTAGTGTTAAATGAGATTCACGCAGTTGTGACAAATATTGTGAAAGTTTACTTACAACCCAGCTAAGATCAGGCCTTGTGCATGTCATAGCATATGTCAAACTACCCACAAGCTCATTATATTTTCTTGGATCTGTAGATTCACTGTCACATTCAAAGTTTGGTTTCTGTTCGGAAGGGGTACTTCTTACTTTACAATTAGACATACCAAATTTCTCAAGAATTTTGTGATGTACCTCATTTGGTTCATCTTTACTTCACCACTATTCTGTGTAAAGTCAATGCCTAGAAAATGTCTTAGCTTTCCCAGATCTTTCATTTTAAATTTAGCTTTAAGCATTTCCTTTACATCATTTAGTGATTCATTGTCACTAGCTGCTATAATGAGATCATCAACCCATATAATTAGGACTGTTTTCTCATTTTCAGCTTGTCTAGTGTATACACAGTGGTCTGCTGGGTTTTGGATAAAACTATTTTCACAAAGATAATCGTGCAAAATTTTGTTCCAGTTACGCCCTGATTGTTTCAATCCGTATAATGACTTATTCAGTTTACAAACCAATTTTTCATTATTATTTGATTTCTTTTCAAAACCTTCAGGTTGCTCCATATACACCTCAAAGTCAATAGGAGCATGTAAACAGGCTGTTTAGCCATCCATCTGGTGCAATTCTAAATCGTACTGAGCTGTCATTTGCATTAGACTTCGTACAGATATCATACTCGCAGTTGGTACAAATGTTTCATTATAATCTATACCAGCGACTTGACTGTAGCCTTTAGTTACATATCTAGCTTTATAAGTCTCAGTATTAGCTGCATTGTCTTTTACAATAAAAAACCTACCTACCGCCCATTGCATTTTTATTTTCTGGCAGTGTGGTGAGTGTAAATGTGTTGTTTTCCTTTAAAGACTTAAGTTCCTCCTTCATGGCTTTGACCCACTTTCTCGAGTTAGACGAAGTCATGGCTTCTTTAAAGCTCTGCAGTGTGTTGCATATTAATCGGTAACAATAGTCAACATTAACTGTCACATAATCGTCATTTTTAACTTTATACTCATAGTCCTAAAAGTATGCAGGTGGTTTTCTCTCTCTTTTAGAGTAGTGTGTATCCTGCCTTTCCTCTTCTTGCCTTGTTTGTGTCTCCTTCATTCATTATAGATTCAGTGTGATTCACTTGTATTTCTTTTTTGATTTGACTATCAGCTTTTGACTCTGACTTAGCATGCACACTTCTTCTTGTACTAAAATCTTCATCCATTACTTCTGGATCTGTGTGAATCTGGCATAAAGAACTTGACTAACCTGTGTCTAAGGACCCTTCCTGTATCAGGATACTAAACCAGATATGATGGGCTGTTTTTTATCATATCCAACAAATATCCCCTTATCACATCTTGAATCTAACTTCTTTTTATCTTGTCAGTATGCATAACACACTGATCCAAATTCTCTCGTCCTTGAAAGATCAGGTTTCTTTCCTGTTAACATGAAGAATGGGGTCTGCCCCAACCGCCTGTTATAACATCTGATGCGAATAAAAGCAGCAGTCATCACTGCACATGTCCACAACTCTTTAGGTAAGTCACTCTCTAGCAACATACACCTTGCCATTTCGAACAGTGTTCTCCAGTTTCTCTCTGCTGTCCCATTCTGATGGGGTGTAAGGTGCGAATGTTTCATGTCTTATAACATTTTTACTCAATAGTGACTGAAAATCATTCAACATGAACTCGGTGCCATTATCTGATCTGATACACTTTACCTTCCCATAAGGGGCTGAATCTGCAATAAACTTTTCAGTCGCCTTGACTGTATCACTCTTGGCTTTCAGAAAGTAGACAAATATTACATCTGAGTAGTCATCAATAAATGCTAAAGTATACTTAAAGCCATCTTTTGCTACTGGCTCAATTGGGCTTGCCAAATCAGTATAGACTAGTTCAAACACAACTTTTGCTCTTGCATCTGGTTCTCTGTTTCTGTACAAATTTCCCTTGCATACAGGTTTCACAGTCTAGGTTAGGTCTCTCAACTTTACCTTTAATTTTCATTCCCTTTATCACTTTTTCTAATTTTGACACATCTTCAAAATTATAGTGACCAAGTATTTTATGCCATGCTTGAATGTCATAACAGCTCTGAGTTGCATCATAATGTATCTCACTATCGTTTTCTTCATCATATGTGTCTAAATAATAGAGTCTATCACACTCAATTATGTCAAACCTTGTGCCATTTTTATAGATGAGTTGGTCACGGCCTTGCTTAAAGTTGATCGAGGCCCCTTTGGATGTTGCTGCCTTAACAGAAAAAATGCTTTGTGGATACGTCGGGATATACAGCGCTCGAGCCATCATCACCTTTACTTTGTGCCTCTCTGTGTTTAGCAGCCATACCTCTGCATCACCTCTCTTCTGTGTGGCCCCACAGGTTCTCGTTCTGTCAGCTAATTCCACAATGTGTTCCTCCAGTTGGAAAGTTGCATCAAAGTATTTAAACTTTTTCAGGTCATTAATTATGTGTGACGTGGCACCAGTGTCCACCATTAATCCCTTCTGTTTTAACTCATGAATTTGATGCTCATTTATTCTGAAGACAAATGTGTGATCATCCACCTCAGTTGCTTCTTTCATAGTGTCTTTCTTCTTTCGTCTACAGTTACTGTCCCTGTGGCTAGAGTTTTTACACAAACTACACCACTGTCTCTGGCCTTTATATTCTCTCTGGCATTGTCGTGCCTTGTGTCCCTTTTGGCCACAGCTATAGCATATAATGTCTGCTTTTACTCTTTCCCCAAGGCCACTTGCTCTCATCACATTATCATTACTTATGTTGGCATTAAATTTTTCGGTAGGTTCATAGCTTCTCAACCATGTTTTGAACTCACCAAAGATCAACTTATCATCATCTTGCATGATGTGGACTGCAAATGGTTTAAAGGTTTCAGGCACCCCTTTCAGAATCATCGCAATTAGTAATCCATCACTGAGCTTCTCCCCAGCATTTCTAAGTGACATAATGGCCGTCTCAGCCCTAATAATATAGTCTGTGACACTTTCACTGGTGGCCTTCTGGAGGCTTGTTAATTCGGTGTATAGGCTAATTACCCATTGCTTCCCATTCCCGGCATAATGGTCTCTCAGGATCTGAAGCACTTCTCTACCATCATCCGTGGCTTCTCTCATGATGAGGGAGAAACTTTTGTCGTCTAAGAACTGTATTAGTTCTGCATATGCCTCCTCATTTTTCTCAGCATCATCGCCTTCCTCCTCATTCTCGTTGTCCTCCACGCCCTGTTGCACATTTCGCAAAATGGCATCTTTCAGACCTAGCAAGCGCAGCTGTCCCAGAAACTTTGCCTCCCACAACTTGTAATTCTTCTCAACTCCATCGAAACATACTATGCCATCGGCTTCCTACTTCCCTCCTGGGCCCATAACCTGTTGGCGGTATCATCTTAAGAGTAAGAAAATTGGGTTAGACATACATTACAGAGGAAAATAAACACACGTGAAGGCAATCAATCTGGTTAAACACGGAAGAGGGGAAAGTACAGTTGTGTACACTTACCATAAATGTAGATGTTCGAGTGTATTCAATGTTGCAGTCATTACATTTGGGTAATCCTGCTGGCAGGTTGCCCTCAGTCGGCCTGAATTCCAAAGTCCTGGGTCCTGCATCAGCTGCTGTCACCCCTTCCCTGACGTCAGGTCGTCAGAGGTATAAAAGAAGCAGCCGACGCCATTTTCTTTAGTTTTTCTTGCCCCAGATGTCAGGTGCCCCTAAAAGGGTAGCCAAAATTTATATATATAAAAATACATGCACCAGTATAAACTTTACCTTCATCTACAAGCAAATACACCACATAGGTTGTATAAATTAGAGAAGGAAAGATACGTTTCATCAGAAGAAAAGGGGGATGGCGGGTGGGTAACCTGGACTGCAACAGTGAATACACTCAAACATCTACATTTATGGTAAGTGTACACAACTGTACTATGTTCTTCATGTTTCACTGTTGCGGTCATTACATTTGGGTAGAGTCCAAAAGCTATGGTTGGGAGGCTGGAGCTAAACAGCAGTAGGAGTGGCTATGAGACCCTGCAGAACTGCAGTGGCAAAGCCTGCCCTGGATTTTGAGTAGAGTGGCAGATGATAGTGCTTTGTAAAGGTGTGCACTGAACTCCAAGTAGCAGCCTCTAAAATGTCCTTGGTTGGTACTCCCCTGAGAAAGGCTGCTGAAGTGGCTGCAGCTCTGGTTGAATGTGGCCTAATGCCCTTAGCCACTGGCTTGCCATGGTGTAAGTAGCAGAAACGAATGCAGTGGTCTATCCACTTTGAAATAGTCTGCTTTGAGATTGCCTTTCCTTGTGATCCTGCAGCATATGTCACTAGTAATTGCTTTGTCTTTCTGAAAACTGTGGTTCTGTCCAAGTAGAATCTAAGCTGTCTGTGTACATCCAAAGAATGTAGAATTCTCTCCCCCTTGTTCTGTGGATTTGGATAAAAAGTTGGCAGATGAATAGTTTGGTTAAGAGCCACACTGGACACCACCTTAGGCATAAATGTTGGGTTTGTCCTCAGAGAGACCCTGTTTGGATAAAAGATGATAAAAGGTTCCACAGCCACGACTGCCTGTAGCTCTGAAACTCGTCTTGCAGAAGTTATTGCTAGGAGCAGAGCTGTTTTCCAAGATAAAAACTTTATATCAGCAGTAGCAGCTGGTTCAAAAGGAGGCAGGATGGATTTTTCCATGACATAATTGAGGTCCCAGGCAGGCATTGGTGATCTCCTTGGAGGTCTTAAATCTTTGGCTCCTCTGAGGTACCGCTTTAATAAGGGATGAGAAAAGACTGGTGGCTCTGTATTGTACTGAGCCGAAATGGCAGAGGCATGAATTTTAATAGATGAAAAAGATACGCCTTTGTCCAGCATCTCAGTTAAGTATTGAAAAATCTGAGGAATATTTGGCACAGTTGTATCAGTTCCTTGTGCCTGGTTCCAAGCACAGAATCTCTTCCATTTTCCAGCATAAGATTTTCTAGTACTAGGCCTTCTGGCTTCCAAAATGACATCCATCACAGCTTTACTGGGAGGTGTGTTTTGTATGACTACATTATCCGTCATGCTGCCAGGTTTAAAGTCCTAAGTTGGCTGTGCAGGATCCGATTGTTTTGCTGGGACAGTAGAAGAGGTATTTGAGGTAAGGTCCAAGCTGGGCATTGAGACAAGTTCCTTAGGATTGGATACCAGTACTGGTGGGACCAGTCTGGGGCAATCAGTATCATATTTGGCTTCTCTTGTCTGACCTTTAGGAGTACCTTGGGGAGGACAGGCAGTGGGGGAAAGGCATATACGGATTGTTTTTTCCAGCTGAAAGATAGGGCGTCCACTTTCCATGCTTGCCTGTGATAAGTCCTTGTGCAGAATCTTTTTAGTTGGTATTTGTGAGGGGAGGCAAATAGATCTATGTCCGGGCATCCCCATTTCCTTGTTATCATGCTGAAGACTTGTGGATCCAGCTGCCACTCATGGGGATCCATAAGGTTTCTGCTTAGTTTGTCTGCCAGAGTATTTTCCTTTCCTGGCAGGAATTGTGCCTGCAGATGTGCTTGGTAAGTCAATGCTGTGTCCCACAAGGTCATGGCTAGTCTGCAAAGGGGGTAAAAATGTGTGCCCCCCTACTTGTTTATATACCACATGACCGTGGTGTTGTCTATCTTTATCATTAGTTGTCCCTAATGAAGTAGGTCCTTGAAGGCTGTCAGGGTATTTTGAACAGCTAGCATCTCTTTTTGATTGATATGTAGATGCATTTGGTTTGAGGACCATGTGCCCTGAATGCATCTTCCTGCTATGTGGGCCCCCCAGGCATAATTTGATGCATCTGTTGTTAGTGTTTGCCTGGCTGGGGGTAATGTGAATGGCTGTCCCTTGTTTTGGTGACAAGCCTTTGCTGTGGCAATGTTGAGTCCAAACACTTTTTTAGGTACCATTGAAGTTTCCTCATATGCAGTCTTGCATATGGAATTAGTAGGATGCAGGATGCCATGAAGCCCAAAGCCTGCAGAATTTTTTCTTGCAGATAACTGGGCCTTTGTTGCCAACATTTTGAAATAGGTAGTCAGTTGCCTTTGTTTGTCTGGCGTGAGATAAGCCATCTGGGCAGTTGTATTTAAGCTTGTACCCAGGAATATTATCTCTTGAGAGGGTACCAGTTTTGATTTCTTTTCGTTGACTGTGTACCCTAGGCATGTTAGAAGTCTTTTCACAAACGCCAGATGCTGTAGAAGAATATCCTTGTTCTCTACTTGAATTAGACAGTCGTCCAAGTAAGGATATATTTGTATTCCTCTGTCTGCAGTATGCAATTACTGGTGCCAGGCACTTTGTAAAGACCCTGGGCGCAGTAGATAAGCCAAAGGGCAGTGCAGAGAATTGGTAATGCAATGAGCCAGCCTTGAATCTGAGGTATCTTCTGCATAATTGTCTGATTGGGACATGCAGGTATGCCTCTTTTAGGTCTAGAGTCACAAGCCAAGCGTTCTTGCCCAGTATGGGCAGAAGCTGCTGCAAAGTCAACATCTTGAATTTTGGTATATCCAGGAATGTGTTCAGAATAGATAGGTCCAGTATTGGTCTCCAGGCCTTGTCCTTTCTGGGTACCAAGAACAGTCTTGAGTAAAATCCTTGTCCCTGCTCTTGCTCTGGTACTTGTTGAATGGCCCCTATGTCCATGAGGGATGAGACTTGTTTTTGTGCCTCTGCCCATTGATTTTTTGGCAGATCTGGCCAGCCATTTGCCTTTGGCAGGGTATGGTAGTGGAACTTGTAGCCTTGCGACACGATATTTAGAACCCACTTGTCCTGGGTTATAATATAATGTGCCAATTTTGAGAAAAAAGAGCTAATTTTCCCCCTAAGGGTGCTGCCAGGAGATAAGTGCTTGGTGCAGGCAGGGGGAAGTCATTGGGACTGTTTCCTGTATGGTTGAGATTTGTCGTCTCCAACTTTGGAGGTAGAAGCACCCCATTGCTTTGACCTGTATGAACCTTGCGCCTGGGACCTGCCTCTAGGGTGTCTGGATCTGCCCCTTTGAGGTCTGTCTGACACAGGAAAGGACCAATTCTTTGTAGGCCAGTGTCTACTAAACCTAGGTGGCTGTACTTGTAAAAAATCTTTGACAGTTTGCATAGATTTAGCTTTGTCCTCCATTTTCTTTAACAACTCTTCTGCCTTAACACCAAAGTATCATGCTGTAAAGGTGCATCTAATAATTTAACGTTGACATGATCAGGCAGATTTTGTTCCTTTAACCAAGCATGCCTCCTAATTACAGAACCCGTAACTGCGGCCCTGGAGGAGGCCTCCAAAGAATCAAAAGCACATTGCAAAGTATGCTTTTCAACTTGCTCAGCTGCATGCAATAAATCCTGCATTTCCTGTTTTCTGCACATTCAGAGTTTAATAACATTTTCTGTTTAAGCAATGCCATAACAAGTTGCTGATATTTGAGCATATGAAACTGACAGTTTAAGGCCTTTATAGCCAAGGTAGCAGATGTTTAAACCTTATTTCCCCATCTATCCAGTGCCCTGGAATCCCTGTCAGAGGGGGTAGGGTTTTTTGCAGTGGAAGCCTTAACTCCTTTGGGACCCTGTGAAATAGTTTCTGGGTCTGCAGCAGGGTTTTTAAAAAGGAATTTATGAGAGTCAGGAACCCTGTAATATCTGTCAGGCTTAACAGGAGCTGGAGGTAAGGAGTCAGGGGTAAGACTAGACTCCGAAAACACATAATCTACAATGTCTAACACTGGTGGAATGGTTAGTGGCCTGTGTTGAGGTAGTAAAAGGAAATCCCTGGGTCTCTTTTTAGATTCTGAAAAATCTTGGTTCTCCCAGTGGAAATGCTCCCTCATGGTATGCAAGGTTTCCCCAAAAGAATAGTCATCTGGAGGAGAAGCTGTAGGTATAGATTCTTCAGCATCATAATCCTCATAGGGGGGAAGAGAATATTCCTGATCAGAAGAGGAATCAGAAGAAATAGAAACCTGATCTGAAGATTCATAGTCACTCTCTTGCCTAGGCCTCTTATCAGGAGGGGGATGGGAACCCCTGATCAAGGTAATCAAGTCTTCGGCCATTTTCAGCATCTGTTTTTTGGGCATAGAGGCCTGTCCACGTGGCTCTTGAGTTTGTTTCTTTGCTTTAGAAGGTGCTTTAGTCTTTGCCTTTGAAGCTGAAGTCGGTTTAATGTAAAGATGTTTAGGTCTGAATACACCCTCAGAAGCCGGTGCCTGCTCAGCGGCTCTGGACCCATCTGAAGGAATGGTATCCGAGGCTCCAATACCTTGAGTTTCCAGCAGCATGGCCGACTCCACGTGGGAGTCGGTAGCGGCCTGCGACTCTAAAGTAGTGGGTGTCAGGGGCTGCGAAAACTCCTCTCTGAGAACCGGCGAACCAGCGACTGGCTTAGGAGAAGCTCTGTCATCGGTTTTGGGCCTCGGTTGTCTATCTCTCTCCTTTTCTTTGCACGTTTTTTGAGAACTCTGGTAGCCGGATGGTTTTCCAACATTTCTGGATAATTAAACTGGCGTCCAAAATAGTTTGAAACAAAATCATACCGATGCTTAATAGTGCGTTGGTTAAATCTAGCACAAAACTGACAACCAGAAATGTTGTGATCAGGGCCTAGGCAAGGAATACAGTAAAAATTAAAGTCCTTATGAGGTACTTGCTTTCCACAAGAAATACAATTATTTACTTTTTCTGACATCAGTCTGGAGCAAGAAAAAAGTTTCCCCAACGGGGTACTTAGCGTTATTGAAGACTTCGGATCTGAAACTCGAACATGAAAATCTCAGGAGTCGGCTGACCGGCACTTACGAACTGCTTCTGGTCCGGGCACCGCGCAGCAAGAAAGACTAAAGAAAATGGCGTTGGTTGGTTCTTTTATACCCCTGACGACCTGACGTCAGGGAAGGGGCGACAAGCAGCTGACGCAGGACCCAGGACTTTGGAATTCAGGCAGACTGAGGGCAACCTGCCAGCAGGATTACCCAAATGTAATGACTGCAACAGTGAAACACAAAGAACATCAACCCTCGCTTCCTCCTTTATTATAAAGCACATAGTCATGTGACCTCTCTTGACCTCTCCACACCGACGACGTCAGTGTAAGAGCATACATACGATCATTCATTCTCTTTTATTATTATCGGCCAACAAGTCCCTTGTTTCCCAGTAGTACCAAGAACCATACGTATCATATAGTTTTCAACAGGCAATAAATCTCACCCATAGTAGTAAAGATCTTTCTGGGGGTGGTCATTTCATGGTAAGATTCAGTTCTCATCAAAGTGTTGCAGAACAGGAGAACAAATGAGTTGCCAAGCATGCTGCTTATTTATATAACTGGTAAAAATGACTGCTGGGGAATTATATTAGTTAACAAGTATCACAGAGAGGGGTACATGCCTAATCAGACAGGAGATGATTAAACTGATGTGATCTATAGCACACAGATGTATAGTGATTTGAGTGAAAAACTCAATAACTACATAAATGTTATTGAAATGGATATGTGCTAACGAAAACAGCAACAAGAGATGTGCCAAAATTTAATAAAGGTTGTGAAAAACTGAAAGGCTGCCAGCCCAGCTAGATAGAATTGTGTAGATAATTCAATGTCATTGTAAATATTAATATAATCCACAGGCTGTTTTACAAATGTAAGAAAACTAAATGTAAGAAAAACTGTGTTATATGTTCTAAGCTTCAAAAATGTAACCACAGTGCATCCTGTTGGAAGAAAGCTGATAAGTAAAGCATTTTATGACTGTTTGATCTCAAAGCTCGGAGGCAGGATACCTGGATGAAGGAATTCCTTCTACTGTTTTGAGACCACAGTGAATTGCAAGGTTTTACATGCATAATGTCTTTTATTGCTGTGGCTTCCTGGCCAGGTGCAAGCTTACAAAGAAAACTAAGAAATGTAAATTTAGAGTTTCTGGTAGCCTGGGAACCAGAGAAGTGTCAAGAATGATGTGATCTAAAATGAGTCAGCAGTGATGTATTATCAATTTAAGAGATCTCAGAGAGAAAAATATAGCATTTTGCATTTGTCTTCAGAACTGACATCACCAGCACTTGCTTGCTCTATATGTAAGTAGGATCTTAGACTTTAGTATTTCTCTTAGAAATAGATAGAAAATAGTAAGATTAGACTAGCTGTTTCTATATTTATGTCAGACTATCCTACAGTATTGTTTTAAAGTTCCTGTGTCTGAACTCTTGACTAGCACTGTGTTGAACTGAGGAGATTTGTCTTGTGTTTTCATTTATTAAATATTTTAAACCTTTCAACTGTGCCCGTTTTCTGTAGAGATAATTTAAGCTCTAGAGTACTTGCATGTATTTAGTGATACTATACTAAGCTACTCCAATAGCCTTAAAAGTTCTGGTCAGACTTACTAAATGGATAACAGTATTATTACACAGCAAAATTGGTCACCCTTTGGGAAGGGCCTTATCGTTGCTGATAAGTAGGGGTTCTGGTGGCAGTGGATTACTACATTATAGCCTGAGAAGAAGGGGCATACCTAGTGAACCTGTGCCAGCCTTTCCCAGGAGTGTCTGTGTGTTTGTATATAAATGATATCTCAAAGTGTGTGTGTGTGTGTGTGTGTGTGTGTGTGTGTGTGTGTGTGTGTGTGTGTGTGTGTGTGTGTCAGCTACTGGGGCAGGGACACGAAGCACTGGTTGGACAGAGGGAGTGCTGGGAGGACTTGGCTTGGAACCCAGGCTAAGGACTCCACTCTATAGCTGTGCCAGTAAGGGAGACTTATTAGGGATCTGGAGAGAAAGAAAGAACCAGCCCCAGACTGACTGTGATCTCTGTGTGCTCTTAAGGGAAATTGTACTTTACTGTGGGTGTACTTGTTATCCTTCCCAATGTGCATGCCCCTCACTGGTGCTAGTGGTGAGGATTGAGGCTCCTTGATTACTGGGCTAGTGCACGGGAGTCACAAAGGTGAACGAGTGACAGATGAAAATTAGAAGAGCAATCTTCATGGAGATTAAGAGAAAAAGCTCAGGAATGTGAAATGCCCAATCCAGCAAACTCATTACTGTGACAGGTAGACATAAACTCAAGAAGAACAAACACTGACCACTAAATTTGCTTGAATAGGCAGGGTGACCTTACCAAAGAAGTCAAGCTCACCCACAGTTTTAAGCTGAACGTCTACAAACTTGAGCCAAATGCTATCAAAGACACTTTTATTATGAAGAGAAATATTACAGTATACATCAAAAAACATGGAATTACATAGGACCATCATGCATACATAAATATAAAATTATTTTTACAGAAATAACTTAACTTTGTATCAGCATATCATAAACACAACTCCAAACATAAAACTTAAAATATGCCTACAGTTGCTGCACATTTTTGGGCTGCTAGATTTTAATTTAGATGTTAGTACTGATGAATACCCTTAAATTACTATAAAAAGTAAAATGCATGCACATTTTTTCCAAGTGAGTAATATAATGATATAACTACACAGCAGTAATTATACAAGTGCTCCCTAACAGATACACTTTAGTCAGCTAAAAAGCAAGAATGTAACAGCTTACCCATGAATACCAACAGCATAAAATCTTACAAATATTCACTTGCTCATTCTTGTTAGCCTAAAACAAGTGATTGTACGAGACTGGCCTGTTTTGTTTTGGAGGCTTTTCTCTCTTTTCCAATGTTATGGGTCTGTGAAGTTGATATATATAATTTAGAGAGTGTGGGGGCTTGCTCCCCCCCATGGGAGTGCAGAACAGAACACATTCTACAAAAAAAAATTGCTTCAAACAATACAGTTAGTTTGCATGTAAAATCAGCCTTCAAGACGGCAAAAGCAAGATCATGGTGTGATTATTCATAGTAAAATCAGATTTAAGTGCCCATCATATGACACCCATGATTCTCCCAAGATTATTTAGTAAATACAAAGTAAATCCTAGCCACGTTTGACATAGTCAGTAGCTATTCCACATGTCACTTACAAGTCCACCAGAGTTGTGACTACACACAAGGGTTCACACCAATCATACTAATCAAGAAAAATCATGAGACAGACCTTATGCAGAAAATTCCACTTAACAAACATGAACCTCGCTACTAAGAGTTTACTGACATCCACTCTGTGGCAGCAGATACAAAACTTTGTTGGCAATTTAGCAATAAGCCAGTGAAGTCAATAATTCACCAAAACAACAAGAGCAACTTCGTATGACTTAATAATAATTAATAGATGTAAGGAAGTAAGTGAAGAAAGAAGAGTAATGAGGTATAAGGTGTGAAAAGGTACTTGTTCACAGTTAGGGATACAGTTTACCGTGGTTTTGAACAAGTACATTTTCACTGCATCCAGCATCTGTATACTTTTGTCAGTTTCACATAGTAAGACATCAGACAACAGATGCAGCATTCAGACTTGCCCATAAGTCTCAAATGTCCCCAAGCAGCCAATCTTCCCAAAGGCATCAGAAGCCAAATTTCAAGATGAACGGCAATGCACCAAGTGACTAAATAATACAACAGTGTGGTTTTGTTTGATGCTTAAACAGTACAGGTTGCTGTGACTAGATAAAAGACTGCCCTAATACAAAGAAATAAAAAAAACTGATGGCAAAGACAAACTTATACTTATTTATTTGCCTTTTTAACAGGATAGGTGGGCTACTGTAAACTCTCTGAACTGTTACCCAAGCCAAAACCAAAAATAACAAGGTACAAGAAAGATACAATATGCAGAAATGCACATACTTATAAAGAACATGGTAAGACAAAAGGAACATAAATACATAATACCATGAAAGGGCCAAGAGTCTTGTACCATCTGAATATAAATGTTTCAACTACTTGCAAAAGTAAATTCCAAACATTAAAGAACTAAATAACTTAAACATTTGCAGTTAGCTCTTCCAGTAAGAAAAAGTAACTGTTTCCAAATAAAGGCATAATGGCCAGTGCAATCCACCTGCATGGGAAGTAGCAAATGCCCCTTGAGGAGCATGTCAAACAGCAATCTGTGAGTCAGCACTAAAGCTTTGAAGTTAATTAGCCACAATTCATGTTTTTTTAGGTTCAGATCTGTCTGCAAGTCCTAAGTATTTGACTACTAATGGCAAACACATCTTCAGAATAATAAAACATCTTTTGCTATCACTTTTGCTCCAAGTTTGGTAACTGCAGCACAGTTTCACTCTTGTTACCAATGGACATTTTTAATAAAGTATTAATTGCCAGCAGGTACTGTGGAATAAGCAGGACAGTGACAGAGATTTTACTGAGAAGAGCTTAAACATCTTGCTTAACGTATTAGAAATGTAATAACAATTGCCTGGAGACATAATGTTAAAGCTGTCCCATATCATTAAAAGTGATTTTGAGGAAAAAAAAACATAAACTCTTGACAGAAGAGGAATAAACTACAACAGATGATATGATATTTTGTACTTTATAGAAAATACAGAAAGTTTATATGAGCCAAGCCAAAACTACAAAAAGTTCAAAAGCCTCAAACCCACCACCACAGTGAAAAAGACAAACTGGGTTTGTAGTCTCATAGTGAACAGTAACTGGTTAATACCAATTCCTGGTTTTGGCACTATATCCATAGTTCACTGATAGCCAAAGAGATGTGCACTGCTCAATAAACATGAAGTTCATGAATGGACCTTGAGAGATGTAGAGGCTTGTGAAATGTGAATCAGCTTTGCTTACAGTTCGCAGACACGGTTATTGTTCTGTCTTTGTTCTTCTGGGAATGTATTTTGTTCTAGTTATTAGTTCTGGTAATTAAAAAAAGTGTTACATTTTAATGCACCTGTGGGAAGCAGGACAATGCCTTTAAAGCTGAATGTCTAACACAGAGTGGGATGGGTGGTAATCCTAAATCCTGTCTTTTTACTTATGTACAAAATTTAAAATAATCCATTGCTCCCTTTAAAGCAACAGTAAGTAAAGAACTGATACAAAATTAAGGCAACGAGGGCAGGTTAACACAGAATTAGCTCTGCAATATGCCGAATACAGCAGCCTCAGACTGTGAGAGGGGATTAGCACAGAAAATAAAATCTCTGGATTTCTGGGCATGCTCCAGTACGATAGCAGCTAGCTTCCTGCACTTCTGCTTCTTTGTGCCATTAACATGGTTACACTTAAACATTCATCTTTGCCATCGCACGAAGAAAGGCACTACTACTGCATAACATTAAAGCAAATTCAAGTCTCTTGACTGACGATAGCTCAGCTAACATGGCTATGGCAGCAGTAGTGGCAGTAGCACTTACTCCAGTGGTGGCAGTGCCAACTAGTACTTTATATTCTCCAATCTTCATGGATCTCAAACATTAACACAGGCAGGGTTAGAGATTAATGGGCTATTGCTTCTCTCCACAAATATACAAAACAGCAAAAGGTAAGGATTTAAAACAAATGTGGTGGACTTTGTGGTTAAAATCAGGACCTTGGAGACTTGTATGACCAGCAACCTAATCTCCAAATCACAATCCCTTCTTGGCCAAGACTTTCAGATACAATCTGCAAGCTTCTCCATAGTGAATCACCCACTTCTGGAATGGAAACAGCAACTTGAGGTTCATTTTCTCCAGGGATTACTGCTGGAAGTATGATCAAGCACACATAAGCACCTCACTTACATAGAAAAGTTTTCTAAAATTACTTAGAAGCTTGTTTCTCAAGCAGCCTAATATCCTGAACAGCATCTCACCTTCTGGTAATTGTCTATGCTTACCTTACCAGTGTTTGATTATTTTAGCTGACTATTTTTCCAGTTTGCCTCATTAACATGGCACAGTCACAATCTCCAGGTTAGAGAACTTAAGCCCTTGTCAAATGTACATCTTGTCATAATTTCTCCTTTCACTCTTAGTTGGAATGAGGCCCAACTGCATTTGGTTTATACATGTTCCTACCTTCTGATCACCCTGTCAGGGGGTATACTTTCATAGCTGAAAAGGGATATATTGTTTCTGAAGTTCTGGGTATGTTGCCTGAAGACTTTTAAAATGTTAGTTTGAATGTAATCTCTGAAGAAGTCTTGTGTGGGACCCAGTGGAACCACTAGATATTTTAAGTCGTTGAGCTAGGAAATCCAACTTCCATGTTTCATGGAAAGGAACCATTCTTTTTTTTAATCATCAAAGAACTTTCCTTTAGATAATATTATAATAATAAGCCCTCTACTTAACACCTGGGGGTGCAGTCTGCCTTCAGGCTGTCATGATATTTTTATGCACCTGTGTTAATATTCCTCACAGTAGTCTGTCTTGAGAAATCAGGATTACAGGAGGTAGGATAATTCCCCACATCTTTACTAAAAGAGCAAGAGAGAGAGTACTTTCTGTCTCATATACCTTGACAGGCTAATTCAACCTCTCTTCAAACAGACTCTGAGTGAGGGTACACTGCAGAAATGAGCCATTAGTCACCAAGTACCCTGTCAGGACACCTCCAGCAATATTCCAGTGAACTTGGATACATTCAGTCCAACCATTCTAGAGGTTAAGAAGGAGCAGTATAAATGCTTGGATGCAGCCATCCTTAAATAAACTGAACTGGTGGCCACCATCAAGGATATCAACAAAATGGGTCTATATTAAGTTATTGCAAGCTCAGCTTGTTGAAAATGTAATGATTGGCACCACAATATCGCCCTAACTAAATAGCAAAAGCTCAGAATGTCGAAATGAGCATTAATGAATTGTGATGGTTGGCCACTTTGCAAGCCATATACGCTAATTGAAACCCTATCCTGTACTGTGAAAACATGTGCGAGTGTAAATAAATGAACAAAGGCATTGTGTACTGACATGTATCAAGTCTGTTGTACAACAGGTTGTGCAACTAGTATATTTAAACAGTGACAGAAGGAAACCATGTATTTAGAAATACACTGTAGTAAAAAATACAATCATCTAAATAAAACAAATGTGCAGATGTGTTTGGTGCGTTTATGGAACACTGCAGCTTTACTACACTTTCAGCAGCATTGCAATAGCAGTCAAAAAGTCATCAGAGGTATATTCTGACCGTTTACATAACACTGCTTGCAGCCTGTACTCCTTTTCAATTGCTTTCCTTTTCTTTGGTGAAGAAACAGAACCTGCCTGCACTTGCAACCTTAATTCATTTACCCTATTTTATTCATGAACCAAAACATCAAGGACGGCCGAAATATTACAGCTATGTCTGCTTAATAAACATCATAGACGTCTGTGATATCCTTCGACGTAATTTTGTGTCCTAGGTAATGACAAATAATTTAAAGTGCAAACAATCCAGAACAGAATGGGAAAGATAGGGGGAAAATGTGCACATGTTGTTGCTCTAGTCTGCACCTTCCTTGGACGGCCTAATACATACACCTCAGAAAAGTAGGTTAACAAATCTTTCCCCTCAGGTGGATAGCTCTGACAAAGACGTTGAAACTGTGCAAGTACCTCACTTTCATCTAGGAAAGCCAATGCAATGAGCTTCTTCACTGACAGTTGAAATCTAACTAACATACTTCCCATACAAGGTAGCTAGACCAAGACTCTGTACTTTACGCCAAATAGACTGGCCAAAATGAAATAAACATCCCTTATTGATCACATTACTAAAGTTATACTTCACACTTTTGATAGCAGCCATTTCAAAATCTGTTAATATGTATTGCACAGATGGTTTCAAGTTACAGATTGACAACAAGCTAACCACACACTCCTACATATAGTTGTATGATTTAAATGACTTCTTCGGCATCCAGCAGTACAGGAGGGGAACACATTTCTTATTTTCTCCAAACGTTATGATGCCATCTACAGTATAGAGCTGTCGACACAGTCGTGCTTTTGTTAAAAAGATACCATCCATAAACCAAATTACACTGCTACAGAGATCTTTTAAATTGTCAGTAGTGCTAAACACTATCACATGTGTGTTAGTATGCAGGTCTACCATTCGTTTTTGAATAAAGGCACCATGCTTTAATGCGTATTGTGTAGTATCTATTGTACTCAATGAAGTGGACACAGGAGTGTAAGATACCATCTTTCTACGCCTAACCCTATTCACTTGTTGTAGCACTGACCTTCGAGATGGTAAATGTACATTACTTTCAAAGGATGTACTCCCTACTATATCATCTACATCTAAAGCTGGAGTATCCCTGCAACATCGGGCTGCTTCTTTTAAGCTATGGCAGGCTGTGTACCTCTCCACATCTGTTGGATCCGGAGCATGCTGGTGTGATACCGACTTAACTAATACTTCACTGTCTCCTTCAATAATTATAATAGCTCTACTTTACTGGCCAGCTTAAACCTACAGCACCAATAATTTCTAGTTTTAACGCGTCTCTCTAAATTATACAGATAACCATCTGTCACTAGCATCTTTCGGTTTTTCTGTGACATAACTGTGTTGTAACATTCACCTAAAGTTCTAGGACTGCGAAGTGTCAGCCATTGCTGTGTTAGCTATGCAGTATAATGCACACAGTATATTCTGCCATTATGGTGTTTATACATTTAGCCACTGTTACTTCCAGGCGATGAAAGTCCTTTACGTTTTTATTATATATACAGATTCAGCTGCTATGACATGTACATACTTTCTATGCTCAGTTGCCGTGCCATATAAATAACATCAAGATACTAATGGTATATTTTATTCTTTACACACTTACTGTGATTTCACGTTGGTTCCTATGTCATAGATTTCTTTTGGGCCAACTATTGCTTTACGATAACGGTTATCTCGGCAAACTGAGCTTTCGCTATTTAGTTAAGGCGATATTGTGGTGCTGATCATTACATTTTCGACAAGCTGAGCTTGCGATAACGTAATATAGACCCAACAAAAAAGCTGTTTCTTCCCTGTTCATTGTGATATCTTCAAAATGTTCAATCCTAGTAAAAACAATTGTGAGGTCACTGCATCTGTAAGAGACCTAAAAATATTTACAATTGATACCAGTATGGACTTTTCCACACAGTAAAATTTGTTCCAGGGGTCCAACACAAGAGTATCCCTTTGTCCTAAATCATCCTGTAGCTAATAAGGTGATTTGTTTGTTTGTGACTTTCGGCTTTTCCCAGTTAGGGGTCGCCACAGCGGAACTCCGGTCCGCTAATGACTGGCAGTTGATTTTTACGTACCGGCTTGCCAGGCCTGACGCACAACCTTCAACGAAGTTACGCCAATTCACGCATGTCTCCACGCAGAAGACGCCCTAGCTGAGAATCGAACTGGACAGCGTCTTACCGTGAGGCGACAACACTACCGCAGCACCACCACCATGGGTACAGCTAATAAGGTGATAATTGAGCCAAATTTTCCTGGTGAAAGCCACTATACCACATAAACTCAGCCACTCTAAATACTGCAGACCAAACTCAAGTCTTCACTTCACGAAGGTTAGAATCATCTCTCATCTTTGGGCAACCTAATCCCCAAATCACAATCCCTTCTTGACCAAGACTTTCAGATAAAATCTGCAAGCGTCTCCACAGTGAATCATCCACTTCTTAGAAAATGCAGCCATAATGGACTGCAAATATTGAATGAATGCTGAAATAACCTTAAAAAACTGAATGCCTATTAAGCTGCTGCTGACAACAACAACATACTCAAACTCAGAATGAACAGCTCCCGACCTAGTTTGGTCCACTACTTTCTAAAATGACCATGATGCAGTAAAACGGGCAGTTGCACATCATAAGAGCAGTACAGTCTAGGTTGGAAACATTATGCTGTGCTCATGAACTTAGCAATTGTAGTTGTTCAACAGTGGACTCTAATAAAATCCTACAACTTGACCTAGTTTCACATAGGTGGCAATACCTCTTCATTTATATACTTGATGAAGCTTTCAGCAGACTCTCTGGTGGGGCATGAAAAACTAAAGTCCACATTCTGCCCCTTGAATATGGGCATATAAGGCACCAGCTAACAAAGTCTTTTCTTGCCCCTAGATGTCATGTAGATGTACAAACAAAATATGAAAATACCTGCACCAAAAATATGTGTTGACAATACAGTGCATATACAAAAAATACCAGTAACAAACCTCACACACACACAACCACCCCTAAACACAGAGGGGAAGGAGGGATGACCCCACCAATCAACATCCTCATACCTTCTACATAATATATGGTACAGGAAGGACCCAACATTCATCGCTCCAAAATAACCTGCACCAACCATATGCACAATAAGAATAAGATAGCAAAGAGGTCAACAATAAATAAGCTCGAACAGACCACCCCAAACACAATTTGCAAAACCAAAAGCAATATTTAGGACTAGACTTAGAGTACACGGCATAATGCTTAGAGAAAGTAGAAACTATGCTCCATGTATCATCCTAAAGAATATTAGAAATGCAGCCCCCTTAAGCCTGCTAGAAGCCATAATGAAGTAGGAGCTGGACAACATGCTCTTGCAAAACAATCCCACCAATGAATGGAATAAATGAAATGAAAGAGGAGCCCAAAATGAATGTTAGAAGGTTTTTAGAAAGAACTCATGTAGCTGCTGTCAAATCAAAGCAAAAGAAACAAACAACTTACTCCTGTGCTTGCCAGAGGTCTTCTAAACCCTGAAGTTTATAGAACTGCCTATAAACTCACACAAAATGGTGTATCTTTTTCCAAGTCTGCAAAACCTAATCCACAAAAATAGTTTATGAATAATAGCACCTTATAAAACACTAGTTAAAACCTTAACTGCATAAATAAAAGGAAGTACGAAAATATTGGTATCTAAAACGAAAAGGTAAGATCTGTGTAAAATCTTAAGGGCTCAGTAACTTAGATGACCCAGAAAAGGGCTAATGATACAAATTATTAAACACACCTTTCCAACCCAAATATTTCAAAAAGAAGGTTCTCAAAAGGCTCAAAAACATTGTAGATCAAATCAAATCCAACACAAAATTGATCTGTAAAGGTTTAGAGCTCTTGGTGTGATTTTTCAGTAAAGCAGTTGCCATAGGGAAAATTGCTTGAACAAAGGATGCTAAACAAATGGTGGTAGAGTAAAAGGAGTGCTGAAAATGTTGTGGCAGGAAGCAGGAGACAAGAGAAGGTGCTGTAACTTATATCTTTGCACTCAGTAGAAACTCAGAAGGAACACAGGCAAAAAACAAGAAATAATCAAAAATCATAAAATGCAAAAAATAAATATTTTTCATTCCAACTTTTATGCAGAAGGACAACAGTAACTTCAACTCAGTCATCCATAAGTTAGCTCCTTGTGTTTCTCAAATTCGAAATACATTTATCCAAATAGAAATTTGCACCCTTGTTAGAAAAATCCTTCCACATTGACATTGATCCAGTGTTGTTCACAGGAGACAGCTTCCACAATCAGATTTAAACTGGAGAGGGGCTTTCTGAGACTGTCTCAAAGACAGAATATGCCAGTGCTAGGGAAATCACTCCTAATACATTGAGTGCTGACCTTCCAATCTCTTTGTCTGGAATCATAGAAGAAGCACTATGGAGGCTGAAGAGGTGCACTGCGAAGGTACCAAAGAACTAAGAGAAATTCCAAGCTATTAAAGCTGTCTTGGAGAGTCTTGTTCCGACCTTTTTGAAGGCTCTTTGGGAAGTGGAGAAGAGGTGGAGAAGTATGGCGAGTCTCCCAGGACACTGTCAACCTTCAGCATCCACTTTCTACAGTTTCCAGATGTGGTTTCTTATGTGGGGGGATCAGCTGTAGTTTAGTGGAGATTTTGTGCTTCCGCAGAAACCTTGCCTGGAAAGTCTCAACTGAAGAGCGGAGGATCCATCCCAGTTTTGCTCGTAGATGCACATCAGGTCTGAATATCACATTCTAAATGTGTGTTATGACCACATGACAGTTGTGTTGTCTGTTAGTTGCAACACCTGCCCTGGAACCTGCCCTGGGTAGCCTGTATTAACTCAGAAAGTGTGACTTAACTGGACTGATGTACTTCACGATATAGCGAACTGCTGTTGAATCAACACTTGCCCTGAAGCCATTCTCCTCCCTCCCAAGCCATTCTTTCCCTTTCTCATGATCTGTAGATTCTGTGTTCTAATCTGTCCCTCGTCTGCACACTGGCCCAGAGCCCCCCACATTTATGTGAGTTCCTGCTTCACCACAAAATTCTTGTCAGCAAAACGTTTGAGAGGGTGACAGTGTCCAGAGTCTCCAGGTAGGTATCCTGGAGCCCACATTACAGCTTCCTGAATATATTATATTATTTGAATTGGGAAAAATGGCAAAAGGTGTGAACAGATTTTAAGATGTTGATTGCCCTTGCAGTCAGCCAGCACTTGCTGATGAGATAGGAAGAGTGATGATATGTGATAGAAGCCATGTGGGTTAAAACTACATTTGAGGGCTGTGCTAGTCAGCACACCAATTCTTTGTCACACATGGAGAAGGACTAGACTAGATTTATTTTTATTCACACCCAGAAAGCACATGTCTTAGCACTGCTATAACATATTCCAGATTTATAACATGACCAGATGCTGCATCTTAGCCAGGCATTAGCAGGCCAGAATCAGGCAGTGGTCTTCCTTTTGATGATTGATCAGTGAGTGTTGTAGCCTGAAGTAAGTTGTGAATACTCTACCTGAAATAAATAAGGCAGGCTAGTGAACAGATAATATACCTAGAAAGTAGATTTGCCAATGAGCACTTCCAAGAACTGATAATAGATAGGCACACAAGATAAGCCTCAGATATATATGCAACTTTCCCTGAGCCTGATCATGGAAGAGGTAAATCCTTGCTGTGCCCACATCAATGAGCTGAACTTCAACATGTCAGAGGTTGTACTTGAAATCCAAGTTTCCAAAATTGGGAGAGGATATGTTGAGAGGATAAACCAGACAGTCTCCACTACAAATCCCAGGGGAGAATAAATCTCAGGCCCTTTCTGGAGTACGTCCAAAATTAAGTTCCCGAGAATGGCTTCATCTGGAGAAATTTGCTTGTGAGCCCTCTTTTCTGGAGAGCCTTTGAATGGGAATTGCTATGCCTTAAATGGTGTATGATATAAAACCTGTAACTGTGTATGGTGTCTTAAATCCCAATTTTCTTGAGTCTGGAGTAATTAAACTTTTCTTTCAAAGAAGAGACTCACAGTCTTCCTCCTCCCAGAGCTGAAGGATCTGGCAGCTGAAAAGTCAAGCAGTCTGTTCTGTTTACGAGGACTGACTGCCCTCCCCCCACCTCTGGCTGAGGTGCCTACCTGTTCAATCTAGGCCCCTGAAGAACCTCTGCTGCCTCCCACCATAATGCAGTCCTCACCCCTAGATGTCATAAAGCAAGTGATGTCCCCCCCCCAGCAGGCCAATTTCTCCTAACAAACTTGGCTGCACCTGCAAAAATCTTAACAGTTTTTATAGACTTAGCTTTGTCCTCCATTCCTTTTAAAACTGCTTCCACAGGCTATAACCAAAACAACACACACTTGTATAAGGAGCATCATCCTCCTTGTCTTAACATGCTCAGAGCTATCAGCCCCTCAACCAGGCATGCCTGCGAAGAAAGGTGGAGAAACAGAGCTACCAGCAGAGGAAGAGGCCTGTACAGCATCAAAACCACATTGCAAAGAATGCTACCTACTACTTGTTGGCTGAACCAACCACCAAATTTAGCTGCTCAATTAGATCCCACTTCATCAAAGCATTTTTTTAGATTTAAGGAGATAATTTTAGATATTTTTACTGATGATAGCTGATGAAACAAACTCAGTGGCTACTCTTGGAAAGCACACAGAAGAAGTCCAACTCTTTCCCTTGCCTCTTTGCTTTCAGTCTTTATCACAGGATTTACCATTTAGAGACCAGGCCACCTTAGGCCCCTGAGAAACAGTTTCTCTCTCGCCTAGCCTCTTTTAAACAAAACTATGGTTAGTCAGCACCTTCACCCTATAGTACCTATCAGGCAGCAGGGCAGGGGGCAGAGTCAGGTTCAGGGAAGCAAACAAAAACATCTACATTCAACACAGGACACATAGTACATATATGGGGCCCATAAAAATAAGAATTCCTTAAGCCTTAAGCCTTTCCTGACCTAGAGTAAATCTCTTCTTCTCATTAAAGTGTTCTCTCATGGAATGCAGAGAGTCTCTGAAATGAGATCCTTCAGGAGAGAAAGCTGTAGAGTGGAACGCTGGCAGGCCGGGGGCGGGCGAACATCATTACAACGCTACTCAATGCAACCACAGTCTAACACTCTACTTAATAGTCCTTGTTAAACTAAGCAGCACAAGCATAGGCAATGCACAGGCCTACAACCTAAACAGGAAGCATACACCTAAAGGTCAATCCTACAAGGTATAGTAGTCCACATCTATGAGTTATCTTTTTACTTTTATTCACTTTTTGTCACTCGAAAAAAAAAAAAGCAGAAAAAGCAAATGAATTCCCCACCGAGCCAACTCTGATGAAATCTCTGGTCCCGGAAATAAATATTTCAGAAACCCAACTTAAAACTGCGCTTGCACTGCATTTGCATCGACCACCACAAAAGACTGAGGATATATGGCGTCGGTCATGCGCGTTAGTACCCTGGCGCGCTGGCGTCGGTCATCGCGCTGACGCGTCGACGCCCGCCTCTCTCTGGTCGGGCCCGACTGGACAGCGGACTACCCAATAGTAAGGACTGCAGCAATGTGGAACGAAGAACATCATACAAGTTTTCTCTGACTACAGCTTTGCATTTTCCAAACAAAAGTTGTTAAATTAGGAAGCACATCAGATTGTCTGTTTCTGTGCTGTCACACCAAATTAAAATTCAGCTGCAGGACATTTCAGTACTAGCACAACTATACTAATACTTTCTGAAAGGAAATTATTTCAATAATAAAAGGTGTCACTGTGCCTCATGTAGACGTTAAAGCTCCCCACCCACACTTTGTAGGAGGTCTTGTGTCCTACAACCTACATGAGCTAACATGATCATATCTAAGATCTAGGATTCCTTAAACATAAATTACTGTCCTTGAGGTAGTGTGGCACAGTCTAAGGCATAACAAAATATGGCAGCATAAAGCCACACTAAGACAAAGCAACCAGGCAATGATTTATACAACTCTATACAAAGGTATATATTTTTTTCCCCAAGTTTTAAATGAAGAAACAAATCACCAGGTAGAGAACTACACTTACTGCAATACTTAGTTTTGAATACTGAACTACCTACCCCCTAAGTTTCTCATGGCATCTACAACACGAAGGACTAACATCTCTAAAAATGTGCAACTCTGAGTAGCTAAAAATTTCCTCATGTGTGTAATCATATTTTAAGACAATCTCTGTATAGTCTTTCGTAACATGACGTTAGTCACCTCTGCTGTTACCAATACTTTTAGAAAGTTAGCAAACCAGTGCATTTTATCAGTTCACAATCAAGGCAAATTTTCTTACAACACTGAAAAGATCCATTAACCTGACAAGGATTACACCACCTGACATTGTAGGATTTAATGTATAGATTTTGTCACCAGTTGTCAAATGGTGTGCTCTTATTATATGCAGTCATTACTCTGAAATGAAAACATGCACATTTTTTGCTACACTTCTTAGTAGGCTACTAAGGCATTGTTATATCTGGGCATACACTTTCAGCTGTTAAGGCTCATATCAGTACTTATTTATTAAGAGACTATGAATCAACTTTAGACAATAATTCTGCACTTGAACTAGATTAATTCTTAGCAGTAATTTGTTTAGGAACTTGCTAAACAGCAACAGTGTTAAAATGTTCATTAATAATTCACAGCATTAATAATGCATTAATTAATAATATACAACATTCATTTGTTTTTACTCCAACATAATGTACAGATGATGAAGTGCATCAACTCTTAGTGTAGTATGTAGCCATTTTATACCTTGCACATTTAATATTATCAGGCTTCTATTTTACTGCTGCTGCAAAAAAAAAACAATATGACATAAAACTGTGTGTTGTACTATGTCCAAGGACCCTGCCTGATGAAGAAGTTCCTACACTGATACTTCTAGGTTCAAAAAAACAAGTCCGAGAATTTTATCACTATGTTTGTACAGTAGCTACTATTATTTATCATGCAAACCAGTGCTCAGTGCGCTCAGTCCCACCACTGCTATATACAGTTACTGTGAAATTGTGAGACTGTAATGATTTTCAATGAGCTGCGGTAAGATAAATATCATGAATCATCACAGGTTTTCATGGTCTTGGGAATGCATTTGCTCGGACTATGAATTTGTAAATTCCAAATCCACAGAGATCCTCAGGCAGATGTTGCAGATTTACAGGAGCAGGAAATGGATAATATGTATTACCCATCCCAACTTAAAGTTTTTTAACATTGTGAAACAACACATCAGTAACATATTTTTGGTTTCATATGCAACAGAAACTAATGTTAGCAACATATAACAAATTACTGCCTTACCCCAAACAGGATTTACAAAATATTTATTAAAAAAAAAAAGAAAAGAATGCACATAGAAATGATTAAGACACAGTAACTCTTGAGACCTAATGGAAACAAGAGCCCAAGGAGGGAGAGCCAATCTGCCAAAGAGAAACAAGACAGTCATATGCAGGAATAAAGTTAAAGTAAGGCTTATTACTGTCTGTTGTGTGTCTTGGCACATTTACAACTACTCATAAAAATGATTCATATCTCATTGGGGCACACACATCTCAGATGACTACAACTACAGATTCATTTCCACTGTGCTGGCTATCATTCAAATTCAGTGGATGCTAAGCTTCAGACATAGTATTAGCATCTATCTACCTAGCAAAATAAATAAACTGACAAAACTAGGAATCAGACACAGGCATCTGGAACTCTATCCCAGTGCTGTGCTACTAAAACATCTGACTAACTTGACAAAGACTGTGATTCCTTTCATGTCATTGCAAGACCCAGGTGATGCACAGTGTTTAAGGTTGCCTGGCAAAGATTCAAACAAGGACATAACATACCCTTCCCACTGCACTTTTTTTAGTAAGTAAGAAAATGAAACATACATCAAAGGTACAAAGTCTATTTTAGTTTTTTTCTATGCAAAAAATACAATATAAGCAAAAATGTGAAATATCCCTTACCAGCATGTAAGTAAGCCAAATCAGGATTCTCCAAGTCTGGATGAAGTTCTTTAAGATGGTTACGAAAGTCAACCGGAATGTTGGTTCCATAGTCACATTTGGGACAATTATACATTTTCACACCTTCATGCTTACCGGTATGCAAGATGTGCTTGCGAATGTTTTCTGCACAGTTTGACCTTACGAAAGAAGTAAGAAAAGAAGAATTACACTTAAAGTCAGCAGGAAAACTTAAGAATTACAGCTTTATTTTATAAAGTGTTTTAATAGAGAATTTATATAGATACATTTCCTATTTCTACATTAGAACATTTTAATTACATTATTAGGTTTCAATAAATCTCAGCATAAGAACTGAATTCAGCAGTAAGGAAGGCTTCTAAACCAGGAAATCCTAACAGATAATCTGGCTGCATGAATAAAGCATCTTAGAAGAAATAATTAAAGTTAATTTTGAAGCTAACTTTACAAAACATTTCTGCATGATGGCTGGGAGCAGTAGACAGGAAGATGTATCCCATCTTAAAGCACTACCTGGAGCCACCCACAATAATAATAATATTAAACTAAATGTGCACAAAAATAAGTCAAAACATAACGATCCAATAAAACAGCATCCATCTATTTATGTATTGAAAACAAATATCAGTGGAAAATCCAGGCAGTGGTACAAGGGGTGTGACACCTTACTTTGTAAGGTCCCATTGCATAGTCCAAATACACACAAGTGATTCATAGGGCTAAGCCCCCCCCCTTTTTGTAAATTTCTATACCCACCACTGGATACGTTTTACTTCTAACTGGAAATTCCAACAATTGATAACCCATTTTCTGTGATGGTCAAAGAAGAAAAACAAAGTTCCACTTAGTAACAGTATACACAGACTTTTCATTACAGTTTTTTTAACAAATATCTGTAGCAACAGCATTCAAACATCCAACAATACACAGAATAAATAACCATAAATAGCTGTAGACAGTGTGATACAGTTACAAAGAAACATATTTGTTTTTATTTATTTACATTTTGTTGGCTGGGTTAGTCCCACTTGGTCCGTGCCCTCTTTTCAGGGGAGACCCAAGGTAATATTCATTCTTACAAAGAGAAATTCAGACATAGCACGGATAAAATTCATATACACTATATGGCAAGTGCCATGTATTCTTTTACATCTACCACCAACTCAGGCTGTTCGGACTCCAATTTAATGTTGCATCTGAAGGAAGGCATCCTCTTTATAGTGTACTGCAGTGTCAGAAATAGAAAATGAAGCCAAGCAACTGGTGTAGGAATAGAACCCACAGTCTTCTGATCTTCTAGAATCAAAGATGATGTACAGTCTTTGTCTCTAATGAGGCAACTTGACAACATATTCAAATAAAGAAGCATGGTTTGTGCACATTGCAACTCAATAAAATACAGCACAAGTACAGTAATTCATAAATAATATACAAGTCAAATATCTTTAGATAAGAAATACAACAATGTGTCATCTTTCACGAGGGCACAAAGTGTGCAGCAAATGAGTAAGAAATGGATGGAAGATGAACACTAAACTGGGTACATTAAACTAGGTCTGTATCAAATGGCATGCTACCCATATATACCCAATAAAAGTTAGAAATACTCTACTTTATGCAACCATCTTGTCACAAACTGAGTAGCACATGAGTGCAAACCTGATGGAAGAACACAACACTACTGTACAATTCTGAAGTCCATACCTGGGGAAAGACCATGATACAGATGCAAAAGAATTTCCTGAATGCTAAAATTTAGTCCTCAGAAAACCACAAAAAGGAAATGAAATCACAAATAAAATAAACAAAATGTTCGTGTTGCTGGCAAAAATTAAGGTGTGTGTCAATGAGGTTACTTGCAATATTTTATATCAAGAGAACAAACACACAAAGACAACTCAACAAAATGAAAAGTCATCTCTCTTACTTTATTATTTTCTTAACCTGGAAGATGGAAATGTCCAGAGAACCTTTTCAGCAACAACACAGGCACAGAGCAGTAGTTAGCAGCTGTGAGTACTTAACAAGAAACAGTTTACTATGCTACAGCATGAGATACTTAGTACACAACTGATGACAGCATACAATTCAACACAACAAAACTTGGTAGATTATACATTATATAATGGTACACGGTCAAGAAATATGCCAAAAAGGCCTTTTACAAACAAAGAGGGCAGTGGGATTTTGTTTGTGAATGGTACATGGTAATGTAACAGTCTCTGCATACAGTCAATTATTAGTTCTAGTTCTGCATATTACCAGAAACAGCCAGTGGTCATCGGTTGTCTAAGTCCCAAAACATGTTGAGCACTGTATGTTTTCAGAGACCATGCTAGTCTTTTGACACCACAGCCCCGAAGGACATTAGGGATAATTCCAATCTTAGAAATCGGATCATGAAGGTATTCTAAGTCTGCTTCATTCCCTGTAAAAGCCACTAAGAATCATTTCAGCCTCTGAAAATTACCCCTGAAGGTTACTAGCAATTGTTTCCAGTTTCTAGAGGTCAGCACCGAGCATTCCCGTCCTTGAAGAGAGCACGTTAATCTTGATATAAACAAAACACTGCTATTTAAAGATACATATTTTACACTTAGCATTCATTCTGTATGTTACTGCTTATTAATTAGCTGATCAACTGCATACTTTATATTTACCAGCTGAGTACAAAACAGACCTCATTGTTTCAGATATCTTGTTAAGGTGATAGAAGATCTGTTGGTGATAGTTCACCACAGCACTTAAAGCATTTACTTCAAATGGATGTTGACTGTTCTAATCCCTGATGGTCATCTGCATTCATTCAGCTCCTAAACACCATTAGGAAATGACCCTGTCTTTAAAGGTCATTAAGACTTAAGCAGCAGGAGGTTTCAAGGGATGATGAGCTCAGTACATGGAAAGAAAGAATACTGGGAAAGTAGGCAGGACAGTCAAAGGTACACCATAAATCCTGCATATCACTGAGCAAATATAATGGGCCACCGACCTTTATCTGTCATCATCATTTAACACTGTTTTGTATTCTACTTCACAGAGCTGCTCTTATGCACAAGAACACCCAGAAACAAAATGATTTCTAAACAGAGATGTAGTGTTAATAACAGTGAGTTCAGTCCCTTACTCTGCTAATTAGTCAGACAATCAATAAATCAGCAATGCAAGCAACCAAAACCAGTTATTAACACAACACAGGGCAACATACTGCATTCGACTGTATAAACCAAGCCAGAAAGTCTGCAGCTCAAAAGCTAAATAAAGTAATGTAAACTGTAACAAAAAAGAAGATGAAGAAGAAAAGAAGAAAGAAAGAAAACAATCAGCTCAATTCTGAGTGCAAATTTAAAGACACAGTGCCAAGTTATGCATCTTTGTCATTCACAAACACCAGGCCCTGCCCTACAATGAACCCTTACTTCTATAAAGTGTAACAACCAAAATCTGAATAACAAACTATTACTCTAGAGGTAAACATGCACTACAAATGACAGCAATTAACTATCAGAACCCTCATAGTTACATGTTCAGGTATGATTAAAACGCTGTGTTTTCATCAGCACACTTACTCTACAGTCACAAATATGTAATATCTCAGCTTCTGCTTCAGCAGTTAGGAATTTAAACTCCAAATTAAAAAATATGTCACTATGTAGTACTTCTGGCTCTCTGCTGCCTCCTGTCTCATTCCTCACAAATACATACAAACAAAATGTAGTTACAAAAGTGATGCCAATACATACCTGTATTTACTTTCAGATGTTTCACTGCTGTAATGTATCCTTGTTACATTTCTCTTAGCAAATCTGCTGATAACTCTGTTCTACATTTTAACTCATTCTGTCCATCTGATATGAAATACTCTAAAGAATTTCCCTGCATTAAACCATAACACTAAGTTCTAAAGAAGAATTAATTCAAGGCGGAGTTACTGCCTGATCCAGCACTAATATTTGTTTAATTACAATATGTTACCCCTTTTTAGGCAAACTACTTTATACTTCTCATACAACCGATGTGTGGTCTTTCATCAATGAATAATTGCATGAAGTTTAGGTATGAGACTGAAAATATCAACTGATAACCTTCTTCTACCACCTATAAGCTTTTTAGAAATACTAGGTTAGATGCATAGCTATTTTGGCCTGGGTTTCCTTAATATGACTGAAAAAGTATTTAAGTGTAAATGGGAATTAAATAATTAGAAAGTGAGTAAATGCAAACTAAAAATTGTTAATTTAGCTTTCTGTAAATTTCACTAACTATGTTTTTACTTGTATTAAAAGGCAACCTTAACTAATAATAAAAAATGATAGTTGTGTTGCAGTTACAAACAAAAGTCATTAAGTATATCCACAATTTTTTTTTAGTTCATCTACAGTTTTGCATCACTCAATGAGTATAGTTCCATAATCAAAAGATGTTCCTTCAGCTAATGCAAAAATATGTTACAAGAAGACAGTACATAGAAGGCTACAGTGAATGCACATATTTAAAAGTAGAACAATATCTCAAAATTAAGTTATTAGCAAGGACCAGGTGTAGTGCAGCATAGTGGGTTGGCTTTAAAAAGAATAACCAGGTATGAACCCCATCAAGCCCCATACACAAATGTCTGCATCCACAAAAATTATGTGGATCCTGAGAAAGTCTCCTCTGATTTTGTTTGGGCTACTCAGTTAAAAAAAACAATAAATACAGAAGATTAAGGACTTTTAAGACTAAGTGTTTTACAAATAATACTGAGTCTGGTACATACACAAACTAGTACAGTAATATACATATATATATTTGTTTGTGCCTTTTGGCTTTTCCCAGTCAGGGGTCGCCACCGGTCCGCTAATGACTGGCAGTTGATTTTTACGTACCGGCTTGCCAGGCCTGACGCATAACCTTCAACGAAGGTACGCCCATTCATGCATGTCTCCATGCAGAAGACGCTCTAGCTGAGAATCGAACCGGACAGCGGCTTACTGTGAGGCGACAACGCTACCGCAGCACCACCACCGCGGGTAATATACATACATATATACATATATATATATATATACACACATACACACACTGTGTGTGTGTGTGTGTGTGTATATATATCTGTATGTATATATATATATATATATATATATATATATATATATATATATACACACACAAACACACACCTTGCTCATCTCTTTCACACATACAATATATTGTTCTTTAAACCCAAACTGTTTCAGACACAGATATACCTGTTTAACATTACACTTACTGACAATTTAACCAAAATTAAATCCTATCTTTACTATGCAATCTTGAAATTCCTCCAGCTCTGTGGTGACATCCACCCTCACTCTGGTCCCAAATTCTCACAATCCATATCCACAACGCATATTTAAGTTAGATAAAATATGCTTAAATTTATCTCAGTAAACACACAGAATGTCCAACAAAATTTTGGGTTGTATGCTTGGATGACAGCACAATTTCCTGACATACTAGTAATCAATGAAACCTGGCTTAAACCACACATAAAGGATACAGAGGTACTTCCTCCAGGCTTTAATAAGTTCAGATCTGTCTGACCTAAAAGAAAAGGAGGCAATGTTGCAGTAATACATCCTGCTTCTATTTCCTTAAACCTTCACAGCCAATCCACACCCTCCTTTGACAAAGCCGGACTACTGATCACCTACCTTAAATTAAAAAATAATAAAAGTCTTTGCATTACAGCTTTATAAATACCCCTGGGCAATAACTTATCAACTCTGGAAAGTATCCTGTCTTGGGTATCAAAAAATCTCTTTCTGGAAACAGTAATATTAGGTGATGTCAACACTGACTGGCAGAAACTTAACTTACAATTTCCCACAGACAGCATAGACCTATTTGAATTTTTCAACTAATTATTCACTCTACCTTTACCAGTTCTGTAAACCAAAATGGCTCAATAATTGATTAGATTTTGTTCTCCCATCCTAACAATTTCTCTCAATCCAAAACACTACCAACCTGTATTAGTGATCAGCACCCCATCTGTACAACTAGACTTATTTCACATTCATGTAGACAAGACACCTACAAGTCTACATGTATCCAACTTTGACCAGTAGGCCTTTACAAATTTACTAAACTCCATAATTGGTCCTTCCTTAAACGCTTGAAAAAATTAATTCTACATTCCTAAACACTTAGACAGTTTAGCTCCCACCAGAAGGAAAATAGTCAAAACCGGCTATACTAGATCACTCATGCAAAAAAGAGACAAGACTTGGACAATTTATTTAAAACATAAGACTCACAATAATTAACAGCATTTCAAAGCACTGCATAACCTTGTAAAGAAACAGGTTAATTTAGACAAAAATCAAGTCTATGCAAAGCTACAAAATCAGCACAAATCCAATCCAAAAACCTTCTGGCACACTACCAAAAAAATCCTGAACCCAGGAAGTCAGTTCCCCCAACCCTCCTGGGACAGCACCTCTCCTGACTTAACAACTCGGTTTAACTCTTACTTCACTGACAGCATAGCTTCCATCACTAAAAAATTCCCTCTACCCTCTCTCAGCCTCCTATTACCTGTCACTCCACAACTGACCTTCCACCAGTTCCTACTTCCTTAGTCAAATCCCTCCTCTGCAAGCTCTTGCCATGCCCCCCCCCCCTCTGCGGACAATCTTCCTAACGAATTCCTAAAAATGGTGGCTGATTCAATTGCCTACCCAGTCTCAATAATCATTAACAGATCCATCAAGGAGGCTTATGTCCCCTCCCTGTGGAAAAAATCCTTCATCCTTCCTCTCCACAAAGGTGGCACCTCCACAGAAATCTCTAACTATAAGCCAATTGCTATTCTTCCTCCACTATCACAGATCTAGAAACATTTACCTATAAACAACTTATTCAATACCTACTTGTCAATAATCTTCTCTCTCCCACCAAACATGGATTCAGACCAGCACACAACACTATCACTGCTCCACTATCCTTTACTGACACTGTCAACATAGCTTGTGACTGAGGAAACGTGGTCTCTTCTCTGTTCTTAGATCTATCCAAAGCCTTTGACACTGTCTCCCACCACATCCTCTTATCCCAACTATTTCTTCAGGGCTTAACCAAAACATCCTTACAATGATTCACTAGCTATCTCTCTAACAGATATCAATCTGTCAAATGAAACTCTAACTTCTCTCCTTACTTATCTGTTAGTACTGGGGTACCCCAAGGCTCAAAACTAGGTCCACTTCTCTTCAACATTTTTATTAACCATCGTAATGCCGCCACCAAACAAGCCACCCTAATTCAATATGCTGATTACTGTCTATTAATCTGCTCTGCAAGGATTCTCTCAGCTAGAGAGTTTAAACTCAAGAAGCATTCAGTTCCACCGAGTCTTACCTCACCAACAACCATTTACTACTTAAACCCCCACAAAATCTGCACTTCTATTTTTACCAAAACAATCTTCTCCAGATACCTCAAACTTTGGTATTACTTCTCTGAACAGTACTTGAATCGATGTGGTTTCACATACAAAATTATTAGGTGTAACTAGTGACAACAGTCTTAAGTTTGACCTACATATCAGCAACAATATAAAAAAAAATCATCAAAAACTGAGCATGATGTATAGGATTAAGAAATTAATCTCAAACTCCACAACAGTAACTCTTGCCACCAGCTCTCTCTTGCCCTCCCTTCTATATGCTTCACCTATTCAAACCAATCTTCACTCTTCTCTCAAAGCAAAACTTAGTCAATGTTATAATGTTCTTCTTTCGGCTTTTCCCGGTTAGGGGTTGCCGCAGCGATACTCAGGTCCGCTAATGATTGGCAGTACATTTTTTATGGGTACCGAGGTGACAGCTTGACGCCCAACCTTCAGGGAAGGCACGCCCATTCTACGCATGTCTTTCGAATGCCACTCGACCGTGGGGAGGACATGCAGACTCCACACAGAAGGTGCTCCAGCCAAGAATCGAACGGGAGAACCTCTTGCTGTGAGGCAACAACGCTACTGCTGCACCACCGTGGCTTAATTTGCCACAGGGCAGACCCACTACTCTCACCATTGCTCTGTTATCAAGTCCCAAAAGTGGCTCAAACTACCCACTACTCTCACCACTGCTCTGTTATCAAGTCCCTAAAGTGGCTCGAACTACCCCACCTTCTCACCTTTAATCAACTAACATTAACTCACAAAATACTTTACAACTCCTCATTTTTGCAAACTACATCATCACTACTTCAACACTATATTCCATCTCATGACCTTCGCTAATCTCACAACTATCTACTATCTATTTACAAATCTCAAAGATATAACAGGGTTAGTCTGTACTCTCACTGTGTTGCCAAATCATGGAATAGCATTCCAGAAGCAATCAGACTTATACCCCACTACTAATCCTTCAAGTCTATGCTGAAAGAACATCTAACCAGTAACCGGACCTGCCCATGCTCCTTGCCATCTTAGTACTCTTTTCTATTCCTTTCTTCCACACTCTTAACAGACTTTCTTGATATATCCTACTTCCCTTCCTACATTACCTACCTTCTAGCCTCACTTCTCTTTAATTCCTTAACCTTCTAATGTCCTTTCTTTATATTCTTACACTAACCATTTTCTATCTCACAATTTATGACTGAAATTTACTACCCAGTTGTCCTGTCAGAAAAAGTATACAGCTTTTATGACCTATTACTTTTTCTGTTATATATATATTTTTCATGCAGCATTATGTAACATGCATATTAGGAACTCTCTTCTATCTTTTATATAATGTATGGTCAACTTTATTGCTTGCCTTACATTTTGCTTATTTTCTTTTATTGTATTCACAAATTGTACTACTTTGTTATTGTCTTAATATCTGTAACCATTGTTCAATTTTTTCATTCTGTTTAATGTGTACTGTGGAGCTGTTCTCCTCGGGCCTCCGATGAAAATGGACTCATACCCATTCGGACTTTCCACGTAAAGAAATGTTAAATAAATAAATGTATAAAATCTCTGGTAATCCCTGTACCTGCACGTATTACTATTCCTAATCCACTACAACTATAGCTTAATCCACTTCACCACTTACTCATGCCTCTTTGCTAGACTAGCCTGCCCATTGCTGAACACTCCCCCACACCTCCTTGTTAACCAATGAGCTCGCTCCATAGTTTCTGCATCCAGATCCTCATTCCTCCTTATGAATATACTTTCAGATACTCCGCTTTCTAAGGCAAAGTTATCATCCATCTAATTGCCCCGAGAGCAGTTGAAGTTCTAGTCTTTCATTTCTAGCTTGGACCTTTGCTTTAAGCACCCCAAAGGGTGGCAATTCATATTGATTTAATCCAGAGCTCTGTTGCCCCCTTCTACAGTAGTACAACCTCTCTACATGTCTACAACATGCGCATTTTCCTCCGCACATTTCCAACACTGTGTGGATGGATACCATCTCACTCAGCGTATTTTTACAACGGTTCCATACCCTCTGTGCACCATCCTTCTATACTGAACCCCAAAAAGCCCAGTATCTTTTAACATTTTCAACAATGGTAACATTCCTTTCTAAAGCCATTCTTCTGCCCATATCATACCCTTTTTACTCCACTGAGCTGTCAGCTTACCAAAAACACAGTCACATACACACTCCCCCAAATGAATCCAGATGATACCAATTTTTCCATTTTTAACCAAGCTCCATTTTTTTTTACTACAGCTACACCTACCTTATAATTCAATATTTAATATCCTGTACCTTAATTATCCTTGTTCTTGTATGAGCCCTTGTGAATGCACTGGTTACTTGCTCTAAGAATCCCCCAGTACAACAGCCAGTCTCCTTTCTGTAAATTATATTTCTTCTTGACAACTGGGAAAGATAGCCTTTCATTTAACCATTCATCTCTTAGGTTCCTCACCTTTCTAATGCATTTTTCTTCTCCAGAGTTTTTTGATCATAAATATTAAGACCCGGGTTGGAAATACAGAATGTCTTTGAAACCTCAAGTGAAGAATCTTCTTCAAGAACTATTCTGCAGTGACATGATAAGCAAGAGAAGGGTACATTTTAGTATAAAAACAAAAACAGCAGACAAATGAATTTTAACACAGGAAGAGGGCAAACTAGCTCAAATAAGGCAGTAAAATACAGGATATGAGGAAATGAACTCCACACTGGGTCATTTTATATATATAAATACATACACTTACCTTAGTCAAAATGTATTGATCAGCAACTTGTATATATATATATTTTTAAAAACACCTTTACTGAATGATCACTTGTGACATAGGCAAATTTACATTTATATAAAATTAATCGAACCATATTAACAAATTCAAATGCATTACACATCACATATATTGTTCAATAAAATATAATCAAACCAATACTACATAAATTGCTCAGTTCCTACCTTCTCTTAAAACTCTTAAAACTCTTTCCACCTCAAAAACATTTTTTCTGCATATATTATTCCCAAAATTTACATTAGTTCACTCCTACACTTTTCTTGTTCTTTATCTCTTTTACAATATTCACTACTTCAAATATGGCTGGTTTTGACTTTGATTTCCATTTTCTAGTAACTGCTGTTTTGGAAACCACTAGAATTAAACTTAACAAGGCCTTACTATGTCTAGGCAGTTCAGATCCTGTATCCCAGCTCAAAAAAATAATTTCTTAGTTACACTCATTTGCTTGCCCAGTATTCCTGACAGAGTACTCTGTAAGGAATTTTTAATGTCTGTCAACGTGTTAACTCAGAGAACATATGCACACAGGTACCTTTTTCTTCCCCAGTACACACCTCCAAAATCTGCCGTTTACCTGAGAAAAAATCATTGGAGTCTGCTTGGGGTATAAAAGTGCCTGTGCAAACACGCAAAATTCCTAAAAGTCTTCTAGACTGTGTTGTATCTTTGGGAGCCATACAGATGTCCTCCCAATTGTTCTCTGTGAATTGCTTATTTAATCTCTCTTCCCAACATTTTCTGACCTCCTCTGATTGATTCCAATACTTATTATGCAATATTTTATATGCCCTGCTAATTATCCATTTTTTTTAACAGCAGCTTCTGCCCTAGATTTATTTAAAAACTCAACAGTGCAGGTCTTTCATTTATGATTCTCCTATCCCTTTCTCTTTGCCTAGACTCTGATATTAATCCCTGACAGGGAAAACAATCTCTACTCTGCTTTCCAAATGTCTTCTTGACCTCTTCCCATTCTATTACCTGCCCTCTTTGGGTTATTTGTTCCCAATAACTTAGTTCCTTTGCCAGCATCCTCCAGTAAATTCCAGCCCCTCTTGCAGACTCTCTGTACCCCTAATTGCAGTCATCCTTATCAGCAGATTCTTCTTTCTCCATTCCTGTGTTTGTTTTGTTCTTGGTATACTTTCTGCTACTTTTTGAATATAATATTGTGTATGACTGCTGTTATTCTCCTTAAGTATCTACGTCCAAAATTCCACTCTACTCTATCCTTATTACTTGAATTACTTCCTGCTTTGTCAACATCCTTTTACACTTTGAATTGTGGCTCTCTACTTGTATTATGTATAACAATATTAACTATGTAGATCAAAAATATCCAGCAAATCAAGTAATCCTAATCCTCCTTGTCCTATTGGAAGGGTCAACTTATCCCACTTGACTCTTGCCCTACCTGGATGATAAAGATATGCCTGACCTGTGTATAAATGGACTAAAACATTTTTAATACTTGCATCTCACTATCCATATCCATAGAGAAGAGCTTCCAGTTTCTCAGATTTTTGTATTATCTTTTCTTTAGTCTCTTCCCTCATGTCCTTAGCTGCCATAACAGAATCCTTTTTAACCCATACTCCTAAATACTTCATTTTGGTTTACTATCATATCGCATAATTGCACATAATTGAATATTTATTACATGAATGCATGTTCTGAAAATGTTGTAACATCATACATTAATATTTTGAATTAATTTTAATGAATGAACAAGATGCATTCGATTAGAACTCAACGTTTTGACATCTGCTGCTGTATTTATGACTGTACATGGGTCCCTATCACTTGATCGGGCTTTCAAAAACTGGAAAGGCTTTTGAATGGAGATCATGGTATAGTGAGGTTCATGAAATTTACCCTTTTCCTCACTGTAGTGTGATCTCAGAGTTGGTATATGTAATTTTCAGGGGAGCTTGCCCCCTGCAGAAACGTAAAAAATGTAGATGTTTGTGTTTTTTTTTTTTTTTATGTTTGAGTGTCCAGATACATGAACATCTGAAATAAACACTTGCAGACTTGGTGGTTTTGGGCTGTGCAACTATTTCATAAGTAAATGGACAGTCAAAAAAAAGCAAATGTTTACTGTTGCCTTAAGTTACGTTTGATATTTATTCAGTTAGGAACTTTAAAATGCAGAAAGAAACACTAATGTTTTTTAAAATATGTTCTGTGATTCAGTAACATGACAGTAAACCCTTTGTTTTTATCATGTCCCCATAAACGTGGATATTGCTGAAATAATTCATGTTTGGGTACATACAGCTATAGCCTTTAAGGCTATCTGCCCAAGGGCATTTATAAGCCTAGCCAGAGTGTGCCGGCCTTCGCCGCCCCGTTGATTAATTAACTGAACCTCTGTCATGAAGTGATCCCAGGGGTGTATTTTCTGTCACCCATCCACTCGTCAAGGTTTCTCTTGAAGAGTGTTACTGAGGGGCTCTGCCTAATGTAGTTAGGAATTTTGTTCCAAAGCATGGGGAGTCTCTGTGACAGGAATCTATCCCTCCAGCATGTTCTATGTATTGTTGTGATGAGGTTTAGCTCACTAGAGCGAGTGGCTCGCAGTGACTTGGATTTCTTTAGGTGGAGTATGTTCATCAATTCTGAGTTGGACATGGCTTTGTAAGTTAGGTAGATATTGCCTCTAAGTAAGCGATATGCCACTGAGTACAGCCGGAGTTTTTCCAGTCGGGCTGCATAGGACACATGTTTGAGGCCAGTAATCTTCTTGGTGAGGTACTTTTGTGGTCTTTCTAGCTGTTGGAAGTGTCTTGTAAGGTACATCCCAAATGGGGCATTGTACTCTATGATGGCTCTAATGAGTGACGAGTAGAGGGGCACTATAACCTCTTTATTTCTAGATGTGAACCCTTTAGTAATTAAATTTGCTACATAGGAGGATTTCCTAACTACTTTGGCAATATGCTTGTCAAAGGAGATATTAATATCTACCTGGGTCCCCAGATCTCTTATTACCTCTTCTGTATTAAGGGGGGCTGCCACCTATGTGGTAATTCATGGGTGTTTTGCTTTTCCAAAATGGGATGACTATGCATTTTTTGGCATTTAGCTTGAGACCATGACTTTGATACCAAGTGTCCATCTCAGTAAGGCCCTTTTGGAGAATGTCCATGTCAGCCGCAGAGTCAATTATGGCTCACAGTTTGCAGTCATCGGCGAACTTGGTTAGCCAGAGTCCTCCTGTGTTTACCTGTACTTCTGAGAAATATATGCTGAACAGTAGGGGTCCCAGGACCGAGCCTTGTGGGACACCACTTGTGACTGGTTTAGAGTCAGACCTGGAGCCCGCTATTCTTACCGTGTGAGTTCTGTCTGTAAGCCAGTTGGCAACCCATCTCATGACGTAGGGGTTTATGTTCAGGCTGGTGAGTTTTTCTATAATTCCTGAGTGGGGAATGGTGTCGAAAGCCTTGGCAAGGTCAAGGTACACTGTGTGAACCACCTTCCCCTCATCTATGGCCTTGGTGACTGTCTCGAAGTCAACAAGGTTTAGTAGGCATGATCTGCCCTTAACAAAGCCAAACTGGGACGGGTCAAGTGTTTGGAGGTTCCCATTATCTTTGTTAATGAGTTCCATGATGATGCACTCCATAGCCTTGCAGACCAGGCTAATCAGGCTTATGGGGCAATAGTTATCAGGGTCAGTTGTGGCCCCTCCTTTGTGAAGCGGAATAACCGTTGCTTTGAGCCATTCTATGGGCATGTAGCCTGTTGAGAGGCTGAGGTTGAACAGTGTGTTTAGGTGGGGGGGTTAGTTTGTTCTGTAGTTTGTGCAAGATGCAGCCTGGGACACCATCTGGCTCCACTGACGCTGTGTTTTTGGCTTTTGAAAGGCTGTTTTCACTTGTGCGTTTGTGATTTCCAGGACACTACACTTTTCCGGTATTATTGTGGGCCCTATTGGGGGTGAGAGGGTGGTGAAGTTTGCACTGGATCTATCTGTCAGGATGTTGGCAATATCAGTAGGTTCAGTATATTTTGTGCCATTTTGCACTAGCTCAGAGCATATCTGCGAGTTGCCACTTAGATTCTTGACATAGCTAAAGAAGGCTTTGTGGTTATCTTTCGAATCCTTGGCTATTATTCTTTCGAAGTTAGCCTTGGATGATTTTATGAGGGACCTTAGTTTCTTATTTTTTTTTAAAACAGTTTCCTCCTTCTATTGTATAGCCTGTTTATGGCAGGGGTCCACCAGACTGGTTTCCTTCTCTTAGGGGAGTGAGTCTTGGTTTTGCTAGGGATGGCACGATCCATGAATCCTTGTAGGTGCTCAGAGAGTGCATTTGTAAAGGTTCCTGCATCTTGGACACTCTTATCCTTTAGCGTGGGGGCTGTGAAACTTACTACTTCTGTCTTAGGTAAGGTGAAGTTTGCTTTAGAAAAGTTTTTCACTGTGGTTTCCTTGGTTGGGGATGGTGGTGTGGTGTCGACATCCAGAGTGATTAGTTTAGGGTCTGATCTAACCAGTGATGGGTTGACCTCCAGTGTGGAACACCTGTCGCACATGTTGGTGATGACCAGGTCCAATATGTTTTCACCTCTGGTAGGGGAGTTTACCAGCTGATCCAGGGCATTTGAGTTGATAAATTCCAGGAAGCGCTGGACCTGGGAGTTTGTACTTGAGTAGTTTTCCCAGTTGATGGTAGGGTAATTGAAATCGCCCAATATCAGGGTGTTCAGTAGGACCTTCATGTTTTCCAGTGTCTCCAGAAAGGTGGACTGGTGGTCCTGGGTCATGGAGGGTGATGTGTAGCAGGCCACAATTTGCATTGCAGATTTGCCCGATGTTAGTTGCACATGGATGATCTCAGAGGTATCATGCTGCGCTACTAACCTGGAGGTGTAGGTATCCTTGATGAACATGGATACACCCCCTCCTTTTGTGTTTCGGTCCATGTTCTGTGGCCGAAATGTGTGGTATGAGTTGTAGCCGGGTAGTGCTAGGGTGCTCTCTGGAGCCTTGAAACAGGTTTCAGTTACTGCACAAATGTCGTATCTGCTTTGGAGGTCTCTGATGCTTTTGCCGATTTTTATTTAGAGCCTCCATGTATGATTTTTGTGCATTTATGTGTATTTTCTGCCAGTGCTGGTTTAGTAGGTCTATATGAGGCTGGAGGTGTTGTGCAAGTGTTAACCTTCTCATGACTGCCTGTTCCAGTCTTGGGTGTAGAGAGCTTAGCCTCCAATTTAGCTATGTAATTGCATCTCTCGCATATGTTAATGTTTTGTGGTAGGAGGAGAGGGTTGTCTGTGTACATGAGGCAGTTGTAACATTGCCTCAGGATACCCAGGTTCACCAGCTGGACTGGACAGTATACCTGAAATGACCCTTTGGTCATGCCTGAATAGTAGGGTGAGCTGCTTAGTCACTTGGTTGGTGAGGGGTGAATAATGAGCCTTGCCCTGCTGGGCAATCAAGTGTCTGGGTATATTAGTGCTTGCTATTAGGTATGAGCAAGTGCTGGACTGTAGGATGCTTTTTTAGTGCTTAGATTGAGAGTTGGACTACTTTCAAGGGAAAAACTGAAGAGGAAACAGTGGAGTAGGGAATAATTTAGCCCTAGCTAACTGGCGCTGCCCGGCGAACAAAACCGCGCAAACGTGGTTTTTACAGCAGGGAAATGAAACAGACAGAAATTAGCTTAAAATGGCCAATAAACTTCTAACTTCTGGGCTTTTACATCCTGAAAAAAACCCACACTGAATCTATATTTTGATCCTGACTCAAACAGAAAACTTAGTTCATCTAGATAGATACATGTTTCAGTGTTGATAAGCCTGTCAACCTTTAAACATGTGGAGAAAAAAGAATAACTGCTCAGAAGCCACCTGAAACTGCATGCTGTTAAACATTCATACAGGAGTGCTACTAAAGTTTACCTGGAGGTGCCATTAGTTAAACATAGAAAGCTGTGGTTTCAAATGAAAGGTATAAACAGATATACTACCAGATGATTGCAAGTTTCAAGAAAGGCTTGTTTTGTTTTTCCAGTTCTGACTCACAGAAGATAGCAACTTCTCTAGTTAGAATGCCTGCTAAAGTGTTGATAATCTGGAATACATATGGTCTGAAGAGGCAACCTCATCGGAATTTCTCATTCTCCAACTTTTACGATTAATTAGCATAAAGGACAAGAATGGGTGCCTCCCTTTTAGCTGATGTACCACAAAACAATTGTGTTGTTTGTTAACTATCTGAAGTGTCCTTGGTTTTAAGACCAGCCTGAATGGCCCAAATCCCTTAGTAGCAGTATTATTCCTTCTGGGATGCAGACCACAGGCCTTAAGATTTCAGCATCTGAAGACATGCCGCCTCTCACAGAGTCTGCGAGTATTGTCAGCTTCTAGTTTAGGATGAAATGAGCAAATGATAGTCCTCAGTTCAAGGCAAGCTGCTCATCGCTTGTGACACCAGTAAAATGCCATCAGTGTGGATATTTGAAACAGGTGCTCTGCAGACTGCTTGGTCTGTTCCCATAGATTTTACAGATCACAACCTTGCTCATCTGCACTCTTGGATTCCACACCATTTTTTGAGAACAGGACAAGGATTTAAGATATGACTTTGCAGCTAAGATTTCTGTGTCAAAACACACACAAAAAAAAATAAATAAATACATAAAAAATCTGTCAATGGTTGCACCTGTCCTGAGGTAGGGTCAGCAAAGATTTGGAATCCAGGACTGCAGTCAGAAATCTCTTTGAGAAAGGTCTGAATTTAACATTTTTACTAAAATACTCAAACTATAAAAACACTGAATAATGCAAGACCTAATGAAGAAAAGAAAGCTGCCTTGAATCGGCCAGCCATCCAGGAAGACAAATGTGAACTCTACTTGTCTGACATGAGCAAACAAAGGTGACAGATATTTTGTAAACACTGTGAGTGCAGTAAAAACTGATAGTGGAATTCCACACACAAAACTGAAATAGTGTCCATATGCTTTGCATAATGGAATGTATAGAGGCAGGTATCCTGTATGGATATGGTTACCATAAAGATGTTCTATGTCAATACAAGACGCAATGCTTCTCATGACACTGTGCTGAACTTTTTTTGTTTAGATGGAAAGGTTTAAACTTGTGAGCTCTAAACTGAGTCTCCACTGGCCATCTTTCTTCATCACCAGGAAGAATCTGGAAAGAAAAACTTCCTTGCACTGCCAAAGGTACTGGTGGCATGTGGGCCAGCAGATGTTGGAAGTACTGAGGATGGTTCCTGGACCTAGAGGTGCATATAATTCTGTAATGTACCCTGCCAACACTACATGCCTGACGCATCTATCTGTTGTTATCTGAAATATCTGTGCTGTACAATGCATACACATTTTCCTAGGTGATAGGGCAGGCTGGAACACAATAAATGAATGAATGCTACTAAAGGTCTTGCCTTAATGGATACGGACTTACTGCCATTACAGTGACTTGAATTTCTATCCATGTTGCTTTTTCTAATACTGTTTCTTCTGTCGTTATTGTCGCTGCTTTGTGTGCTTTTGGCCAAAGGATCAGGGCTTTTGTGGGACATTTTATAGGACTGCAAAGACAGGAGATGAAACAACTGTAGTACATTCTCCATAGGTTCCCCTTCTTCTCTTATTCCATCAAAATGTTCTTAAAAATACTAGAGTAACTTGCATTTCAACCTGATCTAGCTGGTTCCATTGTGGTGAAAGAAGGGGTTACAGACACTTTTGTTTCTAGCTGGAATTACTACTGGTTACATAGTACTGCTAAGTTTAAGTGGATAGTGAAGATTTTTTTAAGTTGGTGTGCCTGTGGATATTGCCACCCTGCTGTGGTAGTCCACGGCATGACAAACCTATCCTGAACTCTATTACTTGGGTTAAAACACAGTTCCAGAACAGCTGGAGATTAACATTTTTATTTATTTTCCACATTAGACTGTGCTAGTGCTGACTTAAGAGTCCTGTTTTCTGATGAGGTAATTTTACATCTGAAATGGATCTAATTGGTTCTCACTGGTGAGAGATAGGATTACTGCTCCACTCGGTTTCTGGCTTGAATGACTGCTCGTTAAATAGCAATGATAACTTTAACTGGCCTGTGTGTTCCTGTGGTCTGTTTTAAGCTTTGTGCTTGTGGGCATTGTCATTTTATAGTGTTGGACTGCAATATGACAAAGTTGCCATGAACTCTGCTCAGGATTTGATTAGAAATGCAGTCTCATAATAATTGGGAAGTGCTGTACTTAGTGTAGTGGGTTTGTGGAATATACAAAACAGACAGGAATACATATATCAGTAGCAAGCACTCATCTTGTAACTGTCCTATTTATTGGACTAGTATACTCTACTGCTCACCTGCACCTGATTGCATGTGTCAGTATTATGTGACTTCTGCCTGCTAGTAATGTTGGATTTAGCAATGCTAAATGTCACTCCTTGCTGTGTACTTCTCAACTATGGTTAATTGTTCACTGCCCTAATATACAGTATCCTTGTGGGGTGGATGTTTACTGCTTTTCTGTACTGTAGCATTGCCACACACCTTGCTCACTATAGCTACTTTCTGCACCACATTTATTATTGTGGCTTCTGAGCCCACTGCTGATGATGTGACACCAGTGCCTAATGTACCTAACATGTCTTGTAACATTTCTGTCTGTTGGATTACCCATCGTATGGAATTTTGTGTCATTTTGCCTGCTGTGTTAACCACCAAGGTTAAGTCTTTGAGACACATATATAAATGATTCAGCATTACTGTGTTTTGGCATCCATGTCTACTGCTCCATCATGCACTAATAAATTGGTACTGCAGTGGCCACAGCACTGTAGCATTCCTGCTGTTCAGGAACTGTTACACTCTTATTTTACCAAGTATTATTGTGTTGCAACATCCATGCCTACTACTGAGCTGATTCTTATAATACTGTGCTGCATTGCAGTAAACTGTAATGAGCTTTATTGAGCTGTGTTGTACAGCAGGGTGCCTTATTATACTGCAATGTGCTACACCGTACAAAAATTCACTGCTCTGCACTGTCCTGCATCTGGTTTCACTGACTCCTTATATATCATACTGTGCTACATTATGCTGTGTTGAACTGTTTGCATTGCTTCTATGTACCTTTATAGACCCCACTCCCTCCTACATAGGCCAAAGTTCATCAAATTTCATAATGCCACACAAAATATGCCACATGGTGCTAATAGATTACCAATGTCACCCTATCTGTCTTTGCCTCATCTACCACTAGCATTCTAGTTTTGCACACCTTCAGACAGTGTATAAACTACCACATGCTTACTCACAACCATTTTATATGACCACAGAATGAGTCCATATGTGAGAGGTTGAAATACTTTGCAGCCAACCCCCAGCAACACACTAATACTGTTCAGTGCCACATACAGATTCATCAACCATCTTCAAAGCCAGGACTCAATAGGGTGGTTTGTCAGAGTCAGTCAGGTAACAACAGCAGGCTACTCACCATGGTAACGTACTGTTACAGGTGATGAAATAGTGCAGCAATGTTACTCACATGATGTCTGTCTGTCAGGTGCTAGAACTGGAGATAATGTAGAACACTGGACTGCAGTAGTATGTTTGCATACTGCTTAGAATATTACAGCATTAGCTCACTTTGACAGCTGCTTGTTGTTGCTGTAACAAGCTAGACCTTATCACAAACAGTATTTTTATGAAAAGTCATGTCAGAAAAAAAAAACAGCAAACAAATTTTAAAAAATCAGTAGCGATGCTAAGTGATCCTTCGCTTGAAATGCTAATATAGACATTTATATGGCTGTTTGTTTCTACAGAGCGACCTTGATTTTGCCCTGTCCCTCATAAAATGTTTGATTTTCTGGTAAACTCTGAAAATTACAGTTAGTCAATGTCAGAGACTAGACCTTCCTAGTTCAGAAAAATGTGTGCTGATTGCAAAGCCTGTTGTACTACTGACTTTTAAGGTATGTGACTTTGCCTCCTATTTTTGCCCTGTTCCTCTTGAAATTTTTGGTTTTCTGAGAAATAACCAAGGCATACAGTCAGTATGTAATGTCAGACATTAAAGTTTAATCCTTCTTAATGTTAGTAAAATGCATGCTAATGTTCTATTAACTTTTTAAGTGGATTAAAAAAAAGCTTTCCAAGTGTTATACTGGTGTTAGTTCTTGAATGCTTCTTACTTCTCCATTATCACCCTAGAATCCACTGTATTACCAAGTCAATCAAATCCCTTCACCCCAAGTCTGAATGTGACACTGTCACTGTTCAGGTAGGTGTGAAGTGTATATTCTGCAACTTGGAATGCACTCTCAAACTATATGAAGACGGGCATGCTGAAGCTCTCTCTTCAGTGTCTCTCTAAGGCTGCAAAGTACCTACTCTAGATCAGTACCTTACTGTCACTAAGAGTTATACCACAATATAAGCAAAACAAGATTTACTTTAATAAAGGACTTAGTTACTGGTTGACTAGTATATGTCAGCCTGGAAGGAGATGGAATACAATCTCCCGTTTTGCCACTGACAGGCCTGAACCTACATCATCACTAATTTTGCATATTAGCTTAAACATTTATACCCTAAATGTGGCTTTTTAGGCAATGTCAATCTACCCAGTAAATACAAATTCTAACCTGGCAAATGTCAATCTAGCACTATTCAGTGCCAAAGCATAAATCATAAAATGGACTCCTTCAAAGCCTTCCAAACTCTGGAAAACATGTATATCTATGTAGTCACTGAAACCTGGTATGGAGGTTTCCTTACTGGGGGTGGGATGTGGATGTTAAGGGTGATTAGCTTATGGTCTGATCTGACCAATGAGAGGGTGACCATAGGTGTGGAGCATCGATTTCCCATGTTGGTAATGACCAGGTCTAGGATATTGGAGCCCCTGGTGGGACTATGGATTAGTTGATCCAGGGCATTGGAATTTATGAATTCCCAGAACCATTGGGCAAAGGTGTTGGTACATGAGTAGTTTTCCCAGTTAATGGTAAGGTAGTTGAAATCACCCAGTATTGGGTATTTGGTTGTATATTAATATTTTCCAGTATGTTTAGAAAGATGTAGTGAGAATCGTGGGGGATCTGTAGCAAGCCACAATTTGGATTGCAGTCTTACCTAGTGTTAGTTGCACCTGGAGAATTTCAGATGCATTGTGTTGGGCAACTAACCTGGTGGTGTGAATATTTTATATGTCCATACCATTTAGAAAAGCTAGACACATAGTTCACATATAACATAAGCAAGACAGACAGACAGATTACATTTACATACAATAGTATAAAAAAATAAATTTAAATCAAAAATCAGACAAAAAAAAAATACATTAACAATACACAAAAACAAAAACAGCACTCATTATTTCAAACGATTTCGATTTCTCTCAAACAATGTTCTGTCGATTTCCATGTAAGGCAGGCACCAAGAAGATAAGATTACATTAAAAAGGCAGGGGAAGAGAAGTAGAAGAGTTAAAAGCTAAAGAAGAGAAATAAGTGAAGGAGGATATCAAAAAGAGAGGAGAGGAACAAAAAAGACAAGGTAAGAAAGGTGGGAAGAGCAAGACGAAGAGCAGGCAAGAGAGAACAGGTAAGGAGGGAAGCAGCAGGAAGCTAGTTAGTTTGAAGGGAAATGGGTAAAGTTGAGAAGAGAGAGAGGGAGGAGGAGAGCAGCCTGAGTACTACAGATACAGATTGTGTGGTTTTGGAAATGTAGTTTGGATGTTTGTTTTGAAAGAGGCAGGGATTTGTTAGTGTTAACTAGGCAGGCAGCAAATTCCATATACTGCCTTGTATATTGGTAAAGAGACACCAGCTGTTGTGTGGGCCTAATATGGGTTTTGGTCATAAGTTAGGAGAGAACGAAGAGAGAGATTGTTATAATGGAGTAGAAGTTGTGAAAGTATAGTATAGGGGTAGGTGGGTTGGTTTTTTGGTATTTTGTAGGCAATGAAATATTAAGATAGTTACTAGTTCAGCCTGGTAGCAACTGTGTTAATTGAGGAATGTGATGTGTGTTAAAAGGGTCAGTATGGTTTGCCGTAAATGTTATTATATGCAAAGTACAGTTTGTTTAGGTTAGTTTTTAAGGTTGGTGAAGATAGGAGAGAGGAGATAGGAGAGAGAAGAAATATGGAGGTGGAGTATAGCTAGCTCTGATGGGTAAGAATGATTTTTATTTACACGGTATATCCAATTTTTTCTGTTAACAGTTTTGATGGTGTTGTTGATGTGTTGGTCAAAAGAGAGATTGTTATCAATGGTAACACCAAGTAGTTTTGTTGTGGAGTCAGGAGAGATGATAGTTTTGTTGTGAGAGTAGATATTCTTGGTGAATATGGACACTCCTCCACCTTTAGTGTTTTGAACCTGGTTTGGTGACCAAAAAGTGTGGTAAGAGTTGTAGCCTGGTATCGCAGGGGTGCTCTCTGGAGCCTTGAACCAGGTCTCAGTTGCTGCACAGATATCGATGTTCTCCATTTTTAGAAGCACCTTGAGAGAGTGCATTTTGAGGTTTAGACTTCTAGCATTGAGTAGCATTACCTTCAGATTTTGCATGCTTGTACATGCTACGGTGGTGGTTTTGTCCTTTGAACTTTGCCTAAAAAAGGCACTATAGGGGTGGCAAGAGCCTTTGCCAGTAACCTGAATCCCATGAGATTATGGCAGGAAGAGGACCCAACACATTACCTCACCCTCACATCATAAAACTAACCCAACCCTAAATCTAACAGTACATTACTGTAGCTTGTGTTACTCAACATGTATGTATTGTTGACCTAACAGTACTTATATTCTTTAAAATACTGTATAACCATACTAGAAAAAGGTGCTGGAAATACACATGTACTATGCTATGCTTAGATAGTGCTAATAGCACATGCCATGCCTAAAAAGGTTACCAAAAGGAGGAAGAACAGCAAAGTCCTATGTAGAAAACACTCCTTTATTGAATAAAACCACAGTAGTTAAGCACTTTCATCCCTCTCATAGGGACGTCTTCAGAACAATATCATCAAGATTTCCCAGCATTCATATACATCTAACAATAAACTAATTAATACCTGTTAATTGCATTATTTAAAATTTACATTGTTAACGATTAAAGGAAACATACCCTTGTACTCATACTATATACATATATATATTATACAATAATGTCATTGAACTGTTGTTGAATAATAATGTTAACCCAAAACGTGATTCATTTTTAAAAAAACAATTCAAATTCACCCTTTCATTTATACCTGGAAACCTAGTGGCACCCAGAGTCTGTTGCCATTTTAATTCACAAACATCTAATTACTCATGTTTTTGGTGAGCACAGATGTCTGCAACCAATTCTTGGTGATTGTCAAAAGATTTTAATACTCTTAACATATACTGGAAGAATCACGCAGATAAAAATAAGCAAAAAGGTTTATTTTACATGCATGGAGACATGCTACAAAGTACATGGTATGTCAGCAGTCTAATTTCTGTACACTTCACATGGGTTTTTATACCCTTCTCAGCACGTACACAGTAACTGGTTACCAAACAAGGAATTTCAGTCAAGGCTATAAATTCACATACTGGAGCCTTAGATGTCAGTCACAAGATAAGCTTGTGCCTGGACCAAGGTAACATCTGTGCATTCCTCTTTGGTCAGCAAATTCCTTACAAGAAAAACAGCTTATTTTAACTTGCTTCTTTGCTTGCAATGCAATTTCACATTTTAACCCTTACTATACATGATACAAAGATGTTGAACACAAAGATTCTTATTACATTTCCCCTCCTTACAACACTTTGTATCATAAGTAATACATTTTATTCATACAGTTTTTCGCATGACTCGTGTTCTGTATATTCAGAATAATAAGCTTTAGTTGCATTGGACGGCACTTCAGTGTGTTTCAATAAGGTCCTAGAATCCCCTGAGTCACATAGAAATTTTACGTCCCTCCCTTCAACCTGTAATATGATTACCGGTTGCACTTCTAACTGCATAGTCGTAGCTAGAGCTGTCAGGCTAACAACCTGATATTCACCTTTTTCTGAAAAATCAGTTATCTCATGTTCCCATCCTGCACATTCCCTTTTACCTTCTTTATTCACATCCTCAAAATCATCCTCATTCTGTATTACTGACTCTTGCCAGTCGACCTCAGCACCTAGGTCTGGTTCGTCCGTGCTGCCATCATATAGTCATGCTGAACTATGATCTGGAGCAGCAGCTGATTTCCCGGGATTCTGGCAATCTCTTGCGAAATGCCCCTTCTTACTGCATTTAAAACATTCCCCCCTCTTTTGTCTGCCTTCGTAATCTTCAAAATGTCCTACATTCCCTCTCCCTCTGCCTCTACCCCGTCCCCTTCCTCTACCTCTGTTGGACAGAGCTTACATTAACATAAGTGTTCCATCCGCGCTCACCGTAAAGGTTTGAGCCTGTTTTCTTTTCTTTTTCCTCAAGATATTTTTCTGCATGTAAGGGGATATGAGTCTGTGGACAGGGTATGTACTTTAGCTTCTTTTTGTTTTTACTCTGATTTGTCTGTACTACGGTTACGTAGTTCCAGAGTCTCCTCTGCTTGTTTTTTGTAAAACTACAGAGGGTATTTTTCCCTGCTTCTCTGCCCCTGTAAAACTACGGAGGACACCTTTTTTGATTTTCTGCTTCTTTTTCCTGATACTGGGGTGGACCAACCATTTCTTTAGGGACTTCTGGATACAAGGGTGGGGCTGTCGGTTTACAACAGATGTCTCATCATCTTCTTTATGGACAAAAAATGCACCTTTTGCACTCGAGCCACCACTTTTCTTATTCGAAAATTGTTCCCTATGCCTCTTATTAGCTTCTTTTAACCATTTCTGTGCTTGAGGGAATCCCACCTTTACTTGATTTTTAACTTTGCCTCCTGTGTCCCTACGCAGATCTCTCACCAAATTTTGACATTCTGATCTATTTAAGTTACCACTAAATCCATAATTTGTCTTTCATTTTTTATGTATTTTAAGTTTTTTTTTTTTTTTTTGGATGTAATTTAAACATATATTCCTCATCTTCAGTCCTTTTATTTAAGCAGCCCTTACTAGCGCAACAACTGCTTCCTATTCCCATTTTTCTTATTTAAAAGAAAAACTGTTTCCTTTTCCTGAGATCTCTACCAGTCTTTTGTAAAATTTAAACAAAAGAAATTCCTTTATGACTAGTCCCTTAAAAAAAAGTACTTTTATAAATGTAAAAGCTTACCTTACTGCGGATCTTCCGCCCCGTTCGTCACCGTCCCATGGATCGAATCTAAGAGTGACTGGCCTCTACTTACGACTTCTTTGTCGGAGGTCTTTCCGTTCAAGGGAGCCCGAGATTCGTTCTCCCCTCCTGTACAGGTTTTTCAGTCCCTCTTATGCGATTCGTACCGTGAAGAGGTGGCCCCACGTTCTTGGGCACCAGAAATGTCAAAAGATTTTAATACTCTTAACATATACTGGAAGAATCACGCAGATAAAAATAAGCAAAACGGTTTATTTTACATGCATGGAGACATGCTACAAAGTACATGGTATGTCAGCAGTCTAATTTCTGTACACTTCACATGGGTTTTTATACCCTTCTCAGCATGTACACAGTAACTGGTTACCAAACAAGGAATTTCAGTCAAGGCTATAAATTCACATACTGGAGCCTTAGATGGTCAGAGGTCAGTCACAAGATAAGCTTGTGCCTGGACCAAGGTAACATCTGTGCATTCCTCTTTGGTCAGCAAATTCTTTACAAGAAAAACAGCTTATTTTAACTTGCTTCTTTGCTTGCAATGCAATTTCACATTTTAACCCTTACTATACATGATACAAAGATGTTGAACACAAAGATTCTTACTACAGTGATACTACATGAAGAGGGCTTAGCATGGTTTGAAACCCCATTACAAATAACAGACACATATGATCAAGATGAAATGAATGCATTTGTGACCCTAATGGAGATGGTACTGAAACACAATTTCATTAGGTTTGAGGGCCAGTATTTTTGTCAGTGCACCGGTGTGGCTATGGGGGCAGCTTTGCCCCCATATTTGCAAATTATGTTATGTCATACAAGGAGAACCATTTTATTTTTAAATCCTTGTACATGAGTTACATCAAAAATTACACTAGATTTTTGGATAATATGTTTTTGATTTGGATTGGGACAAGAGACTCTAATGCAGTTTTTGGATTACATTAATGACACTTTGAGTTGTTTTAAATTCACCCATGAATATAGTCAAACACATAATGCATTTGGATGTGGAATTAAAAATAAACAAAGAAAAAAAACTTTGATTTCTAGAATATACAGAAAACCCACTATTTCAAATTCATATTTGGAGTTTCATAGCACCCTGATTTTCAAAAGAAATCTATAGTAAAAGGGCAGGTAGTCCGTGCTGCAAAAATGACTTAATAGAAAAAAACTGGGAATTATTGTCAGTGGACAAAAATATGTCAAAATATTTTATATAAAAAACAGTTTGTTTTCAAGAGAGAGATGTTTCAAGGAAATTTTGGAAGAAGGGAGTAGGTTAAAGAACTGTGGTGTGGTTGAAAAGGCTGGGAACTTTAAATGTGGAATGTGCTCCCATTGCTCCCATATATTTATTACGGGTGATATTTTTTAAACTAAATGGTAAGAAAATATCCATAAGAGGTCATTATAATTGTCAAACCAAGAATGTAGTTTATATTGCAAAATATTCCCTGTGTCCAGCATTCTACATAGGAAAAACTTGTAGACGGTTTAGGAACACGATTTATGAGCATCTATTAGACATAAGGCAAGGTAAGAATACAAATATTTTGAGTAGGCATTTTATGGAAGATGTAGGCCATTCATTTAAGTTTTTAATAATACAACAAGTTAAAGTGGATCAACAAGGGGGGGACACTAAATGAGTTTTTAGATATTTGTGAATTAAAATGGCAACTGACTCTGGATGCCACTAGGTTTCCAGGTATAAATGAAATGGTGAATTTTAATTGTTTTTTTTTTAAATGAATCACATTTTGGGTTAACATAATTATTCAACAAGGTTACACAGTTCAATAATATTATTGTATAATATATATATATATATATATATATATATATATATATATACATATGTATATGTGTATATAGTATGAATACAAGGGTATGTTTCTTTTAATTGTTAATGTAAATTTTAAATAATGCAATTAACAGGTATTAATTGGTTTATTGTTAGATGTATATGAATGCTGGGAAATCTTGATGGTATTGTTCTGAAGAAGTCCCTATGAGAGGGATGAAAGTGCTTAACTACTGTGGTTTTATTTAATAAAGGAGTGTTTTCTACAGAGGATTTCGCTGTTCTTCCTCCCTTTGGTTACCAGGTTTGTGGATATTTTCAGTTGAATGCCTAAAAAGGTTGTTTAAACTAATGCACCAACCCGCTTTATAAATAGGGAATGAGTAAATAAATAAATAAAATCTCAGTACTTACCCAAACTCTAACTCTTACCCTGTCAGTCATTGACTTGTACAAATACTACAGGAACCACATTCAACTAAATGGCATTTAATTCAAAAGCAATATTCACAAAAATCAAATATGACTAAAAGAACTTGAACAAACTGCTTCCAAACATGTGGCCAAACCAACAGAGATTACTAACCAGGTTACTTGTGTTGATACAATGTTCACCAACTCAGATACCATGGCCAATAAGAGCCAACAGTTTTTAAGTATATTTAGTTTGAGCATGAACTGAAAACTGATAAGTAAAAATGGAGAGAGAAAGTCTCATTTCCACACGTAAACACAAAATTATACAAGACACGATGTACAGAAAAAGTACAGTTTTGTACCTACCATAAATGTAGATGTTCGAAGATCCACATTGCTGCAGTCCTTACACTTGGGTAGTTCGCTGTCCTCGGTCGGCCCGAATATCAAAGTATAAGGCTGACGTCGGTCAAGGCGCATTTGACTGACCATCAGGACGCCAGGGTACAATGCGCATGACCGACGTCATATCCTCAGTCTTTCTTGCCCCAGATGTCAGAAGACCCTAAAAAAAAAAAGGTCAAACCAAAAAGACAGCAAACAAACAACCAACCATCCTAGCACTAAAAATAAGTACAATATAGACAAATATATAATATATACCATATTGACAACCCAACCCACACAACCGCCTCTAACTAGAGAGGGGAAGGGAGGGGAGTTGAGCATGATGGGTGCATCTTGATCAATCTACATTTATGGTGGGTACAAAAACTGTGTCATGTTCTTCACATTGCTGCAGTCAGTCCTTACACTTGCAGAAAAGAATCCCAAAGCAGAGAGGGAGGATGGCCAAAAAACTATAAAGCAGTTGCCAAAATGCCTGCAAAACAGCAGTGGCAAACCCAGCCCTGGATTTAGAGTAAGTGGGCAGGCGATACCGCAGAGAGAAGTATGCACTGAACTCAAGTAGCTGCCTCCAAAATATCCTTAGTTGCCACCCCCTCAAAAAAAGCTGTCGGTGGCAGTAGCCCTCCCCAATCCCAGAGAAAATCCAGCATGCCAGCTGGAATCTCTTGAATAACAAGTAGATATACAAAAACCCAATCCACTTAGAAATAGTTTGTTTTTGGACAGGTTTGCCCTGAGAACCTAAAAAGCAAAAAAAAATAACTGCTGCTGGAGGACTGCCTGAAGTTCTTGTCCAATAAATCTAAATAATACTGCTGCTGCTGTCAAAATCTAAAAAAGCTTGCCTTCCTTTTTGGGGATTTGCAAAATGCAAAAAAGGCAATAATTAAGTTAGCTTAAAGCCAACAAAAGAAACCTTAGTGCATAAAGGATTTGTACAGTAATGAGTTTACCCCCTCCTTATGGAAAAAAATTAAGAAAGGCTCGCCATAAGGGCCTGCAACTCAGAAACCCTTTCTTGCAGAGGTAATATAGCCAACAAAAAGCAGTCTCCATGATAAAAAAACTTTAATTCAGTAGTAGCTGCAGGCTCAAAAGGTTGTAGAGTGAGTTTCTCCAACACAAAATTGAGATCCCAAGCAGGAGTAGGAGCTCTTCGGGGGTCTTATATTCTTTGCCCTCTAAGAAATTGTTTGAACAAAGAGGGATGAGAAAAACAATGTGGGGTCACAAAAAGTGTTGATGGAAAATTGCTGCAAGCATGAACCTTAATAGAGAAGGACAACCTTTGTCCAGTAACTCAGTAAGATATTGAGAGCCCACACTAAATTAGCTCAAACATCAAAATCCTTTGCTTGCTGCACTCCAAAAAAAAATCTCTTCCATTTATCTCTTGTACTAGGCCTCTAGCTTCCAAAATAACATTCAAACTTGCTTTGGAAGTGGAGGCCCACTATGGTTCAAAACAGAATATGCCAGGCTGTTAGTGCAGAGAGTGAAGCTTGACATTGAGCAAATGACTCCTCTCCTGAGAATACAGGTGTGGAAAAAGGCAAAGGCCATGGAGGCTACCAGGCTTCTCAGTAATGGTGGTACCAATGCTCTCTAGGGAGCTATCAAAATCATCATTGGTCCTCTTGTTTCTGGCTCTGGCCTTTAGTCCTTTTGTTGGGAGAGGCAGAGGCGGAAAGGCATACACGAATGAAGAGTTTCACCCAATTGAAGGAAGCATCCACTTTCAAGCTGTGGGATGAAACCTTGTGCAAACTTTGGCAGCTGGTGGTTTAGTGGAGAAGTTTAACAGATCTATGTCTGGAGTTCCCCATGACACTGTCAATTTCTGAAATACATGAGGATCCAATTGAGGATCCACTCGTGGGGATCCATAATTTGTCATCTGCTGCTCACATCTGCTGCTAAGTTCTGTGCTCCTCCCCGAGAGAACCTCCCTGTGAACTGAGAGTTAAAAACAGAAGCCACAAAATCAATCATTGTTTGCCTATATAGAGGAGAGGATGTTGTTGCTTTTTTTTGTTGATGTACCATACGACAGTTGTGTTGTGTGTTACCCTCACCTCCTGCCTGGAAGAAGTAAACTTGAGAGCTACACGCAAACTGACTGCTAAACATCTCCTTCAAGCTGATATGTAGATGTTGTAGTCTGGCAGGCCACTTGTCTTGTATCCACTTTCCATTTAGATGAGCTCCCAAGCTTTGTCTGAGGCATCTGTCGTTAAAATCTGACTCGCCTCTGGCCGGGTCACAGAGAGTCCCTTTGTTTAGGTGACATTCCTGAGCCCACCACAAAAATTCCTTTGAATGCAAGGTATTATTTGAATGACAGTGTCCAGATCCTGGCAGTGCTGTGTCCATACATTTTGAGAGATATTGTAGCTTCCTCATATGCAGTTTGGCATTGGGAAGCACCAGAGAACAAGATGAAAGATGAACCTGGCCTTGAAGACTCCTGTTGCAGTCAGCAGCCCTGATGAGATAGATGATGGAAGTAGGAAAGATTCTTTTTGTTTGTCCGGGGTCAAAAGGCCATCTGGGATGCTGTATATTCAGTCTTACACCCAGAAAGCACATGTCCTGAGAGGGTACTAGACTGGACTTTATTTCGCTCACAGAATCTCCCACCCATCTTAGCACTGCACAATATCACATATCCAGAATGATGAAGAAGCCCCCTTCCTTGAGCCAGAACTCCAGGCAATCCCCCAAATAAGGATAGATCTGTATTCCTTTAGCCTGAAGAAAGCTATCACTGGAGCCAGAACTTTCGTGAACACTCTGGGCGCAGTAGATAAGCCAAAGGGCAATGCAGAGATAGTGATAGTGAGAAGTCCCAGCTCGTCCCAGCTCGACAACGCAGTTCTTATCTGCACTGACTGATAGGAACAGAAGGATCCAGATGAGATCCAGTTTCATCCCAATGATCTTTTGCCCAGCAGGGTAAAGCTGCTGTAACGCCATATTTTGAACTTTGGGAATGTCCAGATAAAGTTGAGAGGATATATAAATCCAAAATTGGTTCCACGCCTCTCTCTTCTTGGTACTAGGAACAGGCAGAATAAAATCCTAGGCCCACTTCTGGCATAGGGACCGGCTGTATGGCCCCTACTTGAGAAATTTGCTTGTGAGCCTCCCTATTCTTTGTTGAGGAGGAACGCCTGGCATGCCTTTGAAAGGAGGTGCAAGGTAAAAACCTGCAAACTAACAAATCGGTGGTGTATGATATGATATCCAATACCCATCTGTCTGGGGTAATTAAACTCCAATTTTGAGTACCAACCTCCCTCTGTGCTGTGCTGTGCCCAGAAGGGTTCTGGTAGCTGAAAAGGTAGGTCATGGTCTCTGTTTATGAAAGGACTGAACCCCTGGCCCTCACCTCAAGACTGGGTGCACTCCTGCTCCTAGGCCTGAAAAGAGCCCTGAGAGCTCTGCCCTACCACATCTAGATCTACCCCTAGACTGGGAATCATAAGAAGGATACGCCCACCCCTTAGTAGGCCAATACTACTTTACTAAACTTTGGAGGCTGAACCTGCAAAATCTTTAACAGTCTGTAGACTTAGCCTCTTTGTCTTTTTTTTTTTAAAACTGCCTCAACAGAGAAACCAAACAACACACACAGATTTGTAAGGAGCATCTAAAATCCTTGTTTTAACATGGTCAGATAAATTTGATCCCTCAGCCAGGCGTGCCTGCCAAGAACTGACCCAGTGGCAGCCACCCTAGACGAGGCCTGTAACAGCATCAAACCACATTGCAAAGAATGCTTACCCACCTGTTCAGAAACATGTACTAAATCTTGCAACTCTTTACAATCAATACCTTCTGCCAGAGCATCAACCTAGACTTCAAATGTGAAAGGAGATAGTTTTGGTATTTCAACATGTGAAACTGGCACAATAGCCAAAGCCCTCATAGAGAGTGGGAAGAAGTATAAACTTTTCTTCCCCATCTATCCAAGGCCCTGGCCCTATCTGCAGGAACTCCTCTTGACAACAGAAGCCTTTACACCTTTTAGGCTGGCTAACAGTTTCTGGACTCTAAAAGATACTTATGAGTTTCAGGCACCCTGTAATACCTATCGTTTAACAGGAGCAGGAGGCAAAGAATCAGGATTAAGAGAAGCCTCTGTAAAAACATCTTCCACTACATCCAAAACAGGAGGTATAGCCAAAGGCCTATGCTGGGGTAAAACAAAATTCCTAAGCCTTTTCCTGGAATCAGAGAGTCCTGAGTCCTGACCTTCCCACTTAAAATGCTCCCTCATGGAATGAAGAGTTTGAAAAAAAAAAAAATCCTCAGGAGGAGAAGCAGAAGGAGTAGAATCATCCACATCAGAATCAGAATAAGGAGAGTACTCCTGCAAGTCTTCAGTCAGCGAAGACTCTGAAACATCTGAAGCCTGCTCAAAACTCCCTAGCTCAGGCTCCACCCTAGGTCTCTTATCAGGAGGGGCAAAGAACCCTAATCAAAGAAATCAACCCTTCTGCCATTTTAAGCATATGCTTCTTGGGCACAGTTCCTGAAGAACTAGGGGTGACACCAACTGAAGCTAAACCTGGCCTGCCCCTGGGAGAAGCCTTGGAAACAGAAGCTGGGCCTAACCACCCTAGGCAGGAGGGGAGTATAGTAACCTGAGAAGCCCCATCAGCCTGACCTGCCTCCTGAGAGGCCACATCCTGCAATAACAAAGTCTCCCAGATCCAAGAAACCTGGGGAAACCAACCTCTAAGAAACCACGCCCGTATGGACGGTTCCTCTAGTATAGGTTTAACTGCTTTTGTCCTGCGCTTCGAAGAAGCGGCCGGCCGAAATTTATACCGCACTCAAGACTAACCTGGCACAATCTAATCTTCTTTTTGCGCTTATTGAATCTAGCACAAGAGCGACACACCCAACAACGCCAGGCCCTAAACAAGGAATACACAAGTATGATAGTCTCTATGCGTTTCCCACAAGAAATACAATTATTCACTTTTTCTGACATCCCGTAAACCACGGAGGCAAGAAAAAAAAATATTCCCAACGGGTACTTAGCCAACTTTGACTCGGTCTGAAACTCAACATCGAACAATTTCAGAACGCACCAACCGGCCTTCTGCATCGACCATGCGGCAAAAAGACTGAGGATATGACGCCATGCGCATTTGTACCCTGACGCCCTGATGTCAGTCAAATGCGCTTGACCCAGCCTTATACTTTGATATTCGGGCCGAGGACAGCGAACTACCCAAGTGTAAGGACTGCAGCAATGTGAGATGAAGAACATCTGCTACAGGAAATCATTAAAACAATGGTGTAGTCAATACAAATATGATAAAAGGGTCCACATTTCTGGTATAATAATGATAAAGGGTCCATCTCTGATGAACCTGATTTCTGCCAAAAATAATAGTCAAAATTGTGTATGTTGAATGCAAACTATTAGAGTAACAGCAGGCAATATTACCAGTGATGGGAGTAATATATTACAATATGGAACATATTACTGCAATATATTACAGTTTCTAGTAACTAGTAGTATAACTAGTTACCTTTTCAAAATAATTAGTAACTAAGTAATAGTAATATATTACTTTTTCTAGTAACTTAAATGTGCATTACTTTTCAGTTACTTTTGATTAAACCAGTGGTTCTCAACATGGGCGATATCACCCCCTAAAAAGCGATGGAAAACTTCCGGTGGCCCTGGATAGTATGGAAGGTAATCAGATGTTAGGAGGTAACAGAGACTTTGAAGGGGCAATTTGGATAAAAAAATTACAACATAACGTTGGCACAACTCAAAGCACGTAGCATTCATAACAGATCATTAGAATGAGTCTGGAGCAAAAATTACTTCATTTTTTTAGCACTGCAAGTTGGTGAAAGCTAATGACGACCAGACTACAGCCCTGCCCTGGTACTGTGTGACTCTCACCCACTAAAACAGCCCCTAACAAAGGGCCATTTCTAGCCTGCTAGAGATTATATCCTTACCTTGCCGTATAATAAATGGCATTGGTTCTCCATACCGCTTTCAGTCAGAATCAAACTCACCACTCATTGGTTTAACAACATGCATCCCAACCCACTGCACTAAGCAGGACTCTCTGGGTGGATCTGCGATCAGAAAGTGGAACCAGATAAAACACCAAAAACACCCAAGAGGATGGTAAGAAAAACACTGACACCACTGGAGCCAAACAGCACTGCTGCTAACTCTCAGAAATGAAGTGAGCCACAACATGGAAATGCAGCTGAAACTTTGATGTTGAGCAATTTCTTCCCATCAAGGGACTTCATCAGAACTGCTGTATGTCATAAAATACCCAGTATAAATATGATCATTTCACATCATGTGATATAAAAATTGACCAATAGCATACAAAAGGCAGATATCAAATGGCAATAGCACTCTTATTCATTACTTAAAATTTGCATTCGCAAATATTAAAAACATGTATAAATATCTATATATATATATATATATATATATATATATATATATATATATATATATATATATATATATGTGTGTGTGTGGGTGTTTGTGTGCAAAACTGCATAATAGATGTAAAATGCTGTTAAACCTCCAATTGCTTTAATTTTAACATTGACGAACTTGAACATGCTTCATTCAATCCAGGCTTTTCCAAAGCATTTAATTTTAACTGCCATATAAATTCAGATTTAAGTAGGTGTTCATCAACTTCTAACCCCCTCATATCTTTCTTAACCTGATCTAACACCGTAAATTGAAAAACATGTAAGGGGTGGTCTAAAATGTGCCTGATAAGGGCATTGGTATTTTTGCATTTTTTAATTTTAAGTAGGCGTTCATATATTCTTTTTTTAAACTTCCTAGCAGTTTTCTCGACATAAAAAGCTGGACAATGCTACCAACTAGCCAAATAAACAACTTGGACTGAGTCAAAGTTAAAATACCCATCAATGCAGTATTTGATCCCTCTAATAACCACACTTTCACCTACTAGGATATGTTTACAATAAGAACCACCACCACATTTAGCCATCCCCATTTTTTTACATGTTCTCTTCTTGTCTTTTTCCTCCAAAAGTGCTTTAAGGACCTATCCTTCTTATTTACAGCCAAAGGCCCATTCCCCAAAACTTTCATGATTTTGTAATCGGATGAGAAAATATACCAGCTGTTCTTAATATGATCAAAAATGTCACCACTATCTATAGAAAAATCAGTAATAAAAGTCAAGGTGTAGTTACTGCCTACCATTTCCTCCAAACGAATCCCAGGCATAACAGGTAAGATATTATCTGTGTCCCTTTCATTCAATTATTCTCAACTAGATCTGGTAACTTCACTAAGAGGGTATATACACCATTAAAATGCTTTAAAAGTACCTTGTTTTTAATTACTGTAAGAAAGTTGGAAGGGTAACCATGTTTACTAAACATATCAAACAAGATGTCACATTCCCTAACAAATATTTCATCCTCATTGATCATCCTCACTGACCTCACCAGTTGCCCCTTGACTATCACCCACTTTTTATGCTTAGGGTGCCAACTGGTGAAGTGAAGACATGCATTCAAAAATGTTGTTTTCCTCTATAAATTGGAACTAAAACATATGTGAACCTTATTCTTACATAATTTTACATCTAAAAAAGAAATACATTCAGCATCATAAAAAAATGAAAATTTTAAGCAGTCTTCCGTATCCATCCATAAAATAAAAAATATAATTTAGATAATGGGTTAATAAGACCAAAAATGACTGTAAATAAATACTGTTTAACATAAATTTATACTCCCACTGTGCCGTCACCAGGTCTGCAAAACTGGGGGCACAGGCCGCCCTCACTGTCACACCAGTCACTTGTTTAAACAATTGCCCTTCAAAAAAAATAGGAAATTGTTAGTTAATACAATTTACATCAGGCTTGTAACCATGTTAACTTTATCTGTCATGTTAATATCAAACAAGACTGCCTCAAACCATTTCAGCCCCATGTCATGGGGTATAACAGAATATAATTGTTTCACACTGATAGTCACAAAAAATCCTCATTATATGCAGCAGTATTAATTTTACTTAAAATGCCATAAATCATGAAAAATTTGTAATATTTGACCAATTGAATCCTTTAACTGGTGGCCCACAAATTTCGCAATATAATGTGTTCTGGACCTGTTAGCATCAACAACAGGTCTAAGGGGGTGGAGGTGGGAGGGGTCAGCCATCCACTTTTGAATTTTAGAAATTCCAAAGATTCCAGCAATGACCGGATGATTGTTTTCCATAAATATGTAGTCATCTTGACTAATTTGCCCCTGCATAAGCATATCGAATAACACCATATCAATCTTGGCATAAGCTATATTCAGCTCATTGTGTGAAACTTTGACATATGTTTTGCTTAATAACATGGCATTCATTCTATTGTTAGATTGAATGAAGCATGTTCGATTTCATCAGTGTTAAAATTAAAACAAGTGGAGGTTTAACAACATTTTACATCTAGTATGCAGTTTTGCGCACGCACACACACATATATATAACACACACACACACACACACACACACACACACACACACACACACACACACACACACACACACACACGTTTTTTAATATTGATGTGAATGCTACTTTTAAGTAATGTTTAAGAGTCCTATTGCCATTTGATATCTGCCTTTTGTATGCCATTGGTCAATTTTTGTATCACATGACATGAAATGATTGTATTCATACTGTGTAATTTATGACATCCAACAGTTTTGATGAAGTCCATTAATGGGAAGAAAGCGCTCAACAACTGTGGATATTTGTTCTTAAAGTTTTTGCTACATTTCCTCATTGTGGCTCACTTCCTTTCTGACTGTCAGCAGCAGTGCTGTTTGGTTCCAGTGGTGTCACTGTTTTTTTTACCATCTTCTTGGGTGTTTTTGCATCTATGATCAACCAGCTTTTGTCTTGATAATATTTTGTTATATTCGATTTAAAATTCTTTTCAAGTTTTGATTTTTAGTTGCAGAAAATAGACAAAATGTGATAGGTTTTATAGCTTTTGTGCTGCTGACTATGAATGGTTTGGTTTAATTATTATTTGTGACTCTGTAGCTATAAAGACTAGTTGTCGTCTTCTCCTTTCAGCTGCTCCTGTTAGGGATCAACACAGCAGATCACTGGTCTGCAGAACAAGTGACAGTAGAGTTTTATGGTGTTGAGTTGCCCAACCTTCCTCAGAAGACACATGCTTGCACACACTCACACCTAGGGCCAATTTAGAATGTCCAATCCACCTGCAGCATGTCTTGGGAATGTGGTAGGAATCCGGAGGACTTGGAGGAAGCCCACACAAACACAGACAGGACATCATACCTCTCAACCATACCAAATTTCTCTGCATTTACTGGTTTTGAGGGCAAAATAATGGGGTGCCACTAATTTCTTTGTGGCCCCTTCAATTCCTGATTTTCGGACTCAGAGATAGGAGGGAGTTTAAAACTGTGGGTGGTGACATTGCTTGTAGTAGTGTATCGCTTGGAACATTGGAAATAGGTCAATAATTTACTCCAAATAACTTCTCGTTGTGTTACATCCATTAAATAACATAGGATGACTCCATCAAGCAAAACTTTTTTTTTAAATAATGTCCATCTTTATTGAGACTTAAAAGCTCATATTAGTTTTGGCACCATGACTGAGCCCAGCTAGCCCCCAAACCAGTTCAACTTCACCCTGAAAGTAATGCAAGACAGTGAGGACGAGGACTGTAAATCATGTCAGATGTAGTAGAATGTGTGGTGCATGGTGCATGTGTGAATGAATTTATTAGCTTACAACTATTTGCACACAAAAACTCCATTACTTCTGCCAACATTTGCAGTAGGTATTGTCTTACATTGCAAGCAATCAGTACTGCTGGGGGTAGTAAACACAGAGCATTTACGTTTGTTTTGTGTCAAGTTTCCTTTTAATCAATTTTGACGTGAAACAGTAACACCGAAGGTCACTGTCCAGTGGAAAAATAACATATGTAATACAGTATGTGATAAGGTGACCATCATTATGGCGCCAAAAGATTTTGTTCTAATATACCATAGGTACCATAAGAGTTACGCAAGTTTTAAATGGCAGTGTTTTGCATTTTTAATAAATACATGAATGTGGGAGTTTCAAATTGTGGTGACATACCTTGCTAGTAGTTGTGGGACTGACAGAGCAAGCTGGGAAGGATCTGGAGTAAGAGTTAACTGTCAGTCCCTAATTTTTTACAGGCAGCTGTTGGTCAGACTCAGGCTTGGAGTGGAAAGTGTTTGAAAATCTACAAAAATTTGGATACCTACAGAAAATGAGTAACACAGGGTTGATAAATGTTGCTAGTGGTTGCCTCTTTGATCATTTGTTTGCATCTGCAGGAGGCCTGGAGCACACATTACTAGAAATGAGTTAACTAACTGCAAACTGTCCAGGGGAGCCACTAAGATCCCAGGAATGGTGTCAGTCAGCCCAAGGGAGTTAGGTGTGTTGTTGATGGGTGTGAAATAAGGCAGACTATCTCTCATTTTCTTTAAGTGCAATTCCCTGTCATAATGCTATCTGAGACAAGAAAAAAAGAATCTCTTCCAAAAAATAAATACTGTAGGAACTACATAGCTGTACAATAAACATATGAGAGAGATAGTTGATAACTTTTTTTTTTGCAGCTTTGGTCACCGTTCAGTGCAGATTTCATATTTTTTTCTTTGTGATCCAATGCTTGCAAGTCAGGTACATAAAGTGGCATTTACAGCTGAAGGGTTAGTCTAACTGCATGAATAAATGCTGTCACTTGGAGCTTAGTGTACTCACTGTCATCCTACAGGCTGCACACAAATCAGTGCATACTTGTAATGTAGCATCACATAGGCAGGTTTCAAGACAACTGGCAACTGCAAATGACCTTCATTACTTTATAACAGTAACATGCTGCAAAAGTACAGCATAAACGCTATTAAGTCCATTTATATTTGTTGCCAAAATCCTTTTATGTTTTAGTTTTCATAATCAACAAACTATTGTCTGATTAAAAAATGACAATGCCTTCATATACTTTATCCAATAAAAGAGGGATTGGTGGCTTAGTGGTAATTTTTCCTTCAATTGACTACCTTCTACACACTTTCTGTTTGTGTTGCTTTAATGCTCAAATGCTCATACAGACTTACGTTTTCTACTTTAAGTCAGCAAGTTATGTTCGCAGTTCATGTAAGGAAACAAAATCTTGAAGGATATTGTTACCAGCTCAAGAACAGATTTATACAACATGTTTCGTTCGCTATTTTGGGCGAATTCCAAAGTACACAAATGTAGCTTGTGATTTATAGTACACCTCTGCAAGACTTAATTTTTACATGGTATTTCTTGTTTTTAATGTTAATATGTTTACTGTCAATCGAATGTGTCAACAAAATGAAAAGTGTCTTGCCACACTGTGTAGTCTAAGGAAGTAGGGAAATGTATGTGTGTGTTTGTGTGTCAGTCATACCTCTTAATCTCTCAGAGCAAGAAATCTGGACAAAGCCAAAAATAATGGTGGGACAAAGACCCAAAAAATAAGGACAAATTTTAAATAATGCTCATTTAAACTCATATAGTTGCTAGAATAACAGGTTTTCCATTATGATGTACTTTCTGAGGGATATGAAGTCTGAAATTCAAATGTCTGTCATTATTTATTATTTAGTGACTTCAACCTTTATGTTGGTATCCCACAGTCTCAGTGGACTGGGCTGGGTTACATGAATATGTATGCAAATTTTATGTTAATTAGCACCCCCATTTTTTGGCCACTACATTTTCATGGGCTTTTGTTCAGATTTTTGATATTTCCAGATTGAGAGGTATGGAGGACATGCAGACTTTGCATAGAAGGCACCCCAGCTGAGAATGTACTATTTATTAATTATTTATTTATTTTATTTAACATTTGTTTACTGACAAAGTCAGACTTGGAAAGAAGCCAATTCTCAGTGGAGGCCCAGAAAGAAATGCTCCAGACACGTCTTTGTAAGGTGGGAGTAAACCGGAGTACCCAGAGAAAATCCACACGAACGCAGGGAGGACATGCAGACTCTGCACAGAAGGCACTCTAGCCAAGAATTGAACCGGAAAACCTCTTGCTGTGAGGAGACAATGCTTACCACTACATCACTGTGCTGCCCAACTATAAAAACTAGTCTGCTGGAGTTTTTCAACTGTTAAATGCTAGTCATCATCATTGTAACACTGTGTATACAACTTTAATAATACACTTAAATGCATGTGCTTGTTTGTGTGAGTAAATCTCAATATTATAACTGATACTTTTTTAGAAAAGTAATAAATAATAGTAATATGTTACTTTCACTGAAAAGTAACTAGTAATAGTAACCATTTATGAGTAACTAGCACAACACCGAATATCACCAAGTGCATTTATTTTGCTGAATATTCTTCAGCTAAAACTCATCACCATGACTTTCTTCCAGTGTTTAGCAATTCTGAAAATGAAAAACTCAAACCCGTTACTGTTTTAGTCCCATCACACTGGACAGACGTAGATGTCACATTACAGAAAGCTTGCTTGATATGCTTTTTTTTGTTTTGTTTTTTTGTTAACTCAAATAATACAACTAGGTACAGTCTATTCTAAGAGCAGGATGTTAGAGTAATGTTTGAAAATTTCATGCAGTAATAGAACAGATGCAGTCATCAACCATAAAAAGTCATGAAACTCAAGAGTTTTGGGATGTAGTTTAACATCACACAATAAAGACTGAGCATCTTATACCGCATTCATACCTTATAAGCAAACAAATCAGTTCTGGAAAGATAATCTGTTAAATCTCTACGTTTCCTGCCTCATTTGTGTTCGCAGTACGTTGGCCATCCTGCCGTACTAGGGCAGCCATGTTGACACACAGGCAGAATACTTACAAGTGATGTGTACGCCTTGTTGCTACTTGATCTGAATGCACTCTAAGGTACTAGGAATTGTTCAGTTTGTTTACTACAATATAAAGATGTTTTACTGTTAAGACTAGAAATATTAGGCTGCAAGATGGAAATCCCCAGATCATAAAAGAAAAGGTGGGAGAAAACTGACCAAAGCAGGAAATTACAGGAAAATGAGAAACAAAAAGGCCTGTGGCGTTGGGGTGGGCAGCAGGAATGGGGGATGACCAACATTATAGAAAGATTGTTTTGTCAAGTGCCACAGTAGAAAGCAAAGGTAGATAAAGGGGTGCAGAAAGTAGTGTTTATTACTTAGATCATGCCACAGACAGAGACCATGAAATGCTTGTGATGAATATTTACCAATATTATATGTAACAAAAGATGGTCTTGGTATGACAGAAAACAGAAATGTGTTCCATATGTAGGCATGCAGTTGAAGAATGAGAAATCACCAGACACACTGCTGGATTGGGAAATGTCGTATTTGATGCAGTTGGAAAACTGATAGTTTTACAAAAGAATGGCTTTTGTTTTCCTCTACATTTAGAATGATGATTTCTATTGCCCATGACTGGAGAGAGAAAGTATTTGAATGTTTTGCTGCTAGAAGTTCTTAACTCATATCCTAGTAAGTGTCTAGAGAAGTTAATACACAAAGAGGGCCAAATAGCTCTGTTAAAGTAACATACATGCCACCTTAAGCAGAAACAAGCTGATGAAGATCTGGAATCAGCTCAGCAGTCTCTCACTGGTACACTAATGGAACCTTAAAAGATGACTTTGCAGTGAATGTAGCAATTCTGCTTTAGGAACAATCTAAATTACCGGATATATAATGTGACAACTTACTGCAAAGCGAAGGACAGTAAAGCACACAACTGTATCGCTGCTTATGCTTCCTTCACCCTACTGCTGACATCAGGTATGGGTCTAGCAAGAAGACCTTGGCAGCTGTTTTACAGTGCATGTCAAATTATTTGTTACTGTTGTAAGTTTCAAATCATTTGATGTTTTGAGTGTAGAACTGTATGAGGCAGGAGACAGCATCAGAAAGTGATCACCAAAAAAGTTTTTTTTTGGTATTTTGCTTGTGCAAATGATATATGAACTCATTAGCCGTGATTGAAGAGTACCACACATGCCTTCCAGTTACTGAACCAGAACAACATGACAGCAGTGACTCAATGATGATGTTACAGGAAACGGTGAATAAGAGGATAAAGAAATGATAAAAAGCAGCAGAGCATCCATTTTATTTTAACTTATTTTACCTATGGTTTTTCTTGTTTTTTTTTTTAAAGAGGGATTTTCCTTAATGTTAAAAATAATTGTGCTGTTTCACTGGATCAGCTTAAGCCTAGATACAGCTTTAAAAGATCTTCTACCAGGCAGAGTTATTTTTCATACAAGATAGAGCAGGGATTTGTAGAATATGTTGATGTCCACTAGTGTTATTCTTTGCTACTGCTGTACTCACACCTTCATTCATTTGTAATAGTACCATAACTGCACTTTATTGTAGTCTCCTTTATGAAGAGTGCAAAACCTGTAAGCATCGGGTCAATATACATGGTAAACATACAATGGAAGAACAATTTTCCAAATGGTACACTTATACAGCAGCAGTCTTTCTTATAGGTTACAGCTTTCCTGAGATATATCGGTACGCAGGACAGATCAAAAGAAAGCTCAAACTTTTTTTAATTACGGAACCCCAGGTACACAATAGGAAACAAAATGCTGCCATTTAAGCCAAGATCATCAGGACAGAGCAGATAACTTACAAGTGGATTTGTCTGTACCAGTACTGTAGCAGGGTGATATTATTACTGTATTTGGAATCGCAACTGATTTTTAAATACACGTTCAAATGTGGACCTGAACTGCATTACTGTGAAATTTGAAAATTTATTACAATTAATGTTATTACTGCATGTGGTTATTAATTTGCATGGACATTTTGCACTTCTGAAGATTATACAGAATTTACTTGTTTATTAACTAAATGAAATAATGCTTTGGATAGTTAACAGTCATTATCAAGATATGTAAACAGTTCACTTTTTGACTCTTTTATGTTTCACAGGAAGGTGAAAAGTCAAAGTGCTAATAATTTTCATTAAAATAAGTTAAAAGCAAACAGATGATCCGCTGCTATTTTACGTTATCTATTTATTTATTTTTCAGAATTCAGTGTTATTATTGTTAAAGAAGGCAAATAAATGATCCCTGGTAGACCCAATTTCTTACTAAAGCAGATAAAAGAATAAGTGTTACTACAAAACACAAGGTTAAGCTTAATCATTTTTGTAATAAATTGAAGAAACCAGTATCTGAACTGCGGTTGTTCTTCCATGGGTGTGGATAAAGTACAGTTGTGTACACTTACCATAAATGTAGATGTTAGAGTGTATTCACTGTTGCAGTCATCACATTTGGGTTATCTGCTTGCAGTAGCCCTCAGTCCGCCTGATTAAGAAAGTCTTGGCTCCTGCATCAGTTGCTGTTTCTTCTTCCGTGACGTCAGGTAGTCAGGGGTATAAAACATGCAGCCAACATCATTACATCAGTTTTTCTTGCCCCAGATGTCAGGTGCCCCCCTTAATGGGAAGCAATAAAATTATATATATATATATATATATATATATATATATATATATATATATATACACACACACACACACACAAGGATATACCTCCAATAAAAAAGCAAATACAAAAAAAAGTCAGGGGGCTGGAGGGAGGGTAACCAGGACTGCAACAGTGAATACACTCGAACATCTGCACTTATGGTAAGTGTACACAACTGTACTATGTTCTTCGTGTTTCACTGTTGCAGTCATCACATTTGGGTAGATTCCCAAAGCTACGGATGGGAGGAGGAATTTAGATAGCATTAGGACCAGCTATAAGACCCTGCAAGACTGCAGTGGCAAAGCCAGCTCTGGATTTAGAGAAAATTGGCAAATGGTAATGCTTGGTGAAAGTATGTACAGAACTCCAGGTAGCAAATTCTAGGATGTCCCTGGTAGGGACACCACTGGGAAAGACTGTAGAGGTAAATGCACCCCTCATTGAATGGGGTCTGATCCCCTGTGGGATAGGTTTTCCATGGTGCTTATAGCAGAAATGAATGCAATGGCCTATCCATTTAGAAATGGTTTGCTTTGAAATAGCCTTCCCCTCTCCCCCTGCAGCAAATGCCACTAGCAGTTGTTCAGATTTCCTTTGAGGTTTAGCCCTGTCTAAGTTGTCTGTGCACATCTAAGGAGTGCAGTATCCATTCCCCTTTGTTCTGCGGATTAGGGAAAGAAGGCTGGCAAATGAATAGACTGATTAAGAGCCACAATGGATACCACCTTGAGCATGAAGGAGGGATTGGTTCTGAGGAACACCCTGTCCGCATGAAAGATGATGGAAGATGATGAAAGACTCTACTGTCATAAGGGCCTGTAATTCAGATACCCTTCTTGTTGAAGTGATTGCTAAAAGAAAGGTCGTTTTCCAAGAAAGTAATTTTAAATCTGCACTAGCAGCTGGCTCGAAAGGAGGAAGAGTGAGTTTCTCCAATACAAAGTTAAGGTCCCAGGTAGGAGTTTGGGGCACTCTTGGGTGGTCTTACATGTTTGGCCCCTCTGAGGAACTGCTTGAGCAGTGGATGAGAGAAGAGGGGAGGTGCTGTGCTATAATGAGCTAAAATGGCTGAGGCGTAAATTCTGATGGAGGAAAAAGAAAGGCCCTCGTGAAGCATCTCAATTAAGTATTGTAGAATCTGAGGTAAGTTGGGTGCTGTTGTGCTCATCACTTGAGATTGGTTCCAGGCACGGAATCTTTTCCATTTTTCAGCATAAGATTTTCTAGTACTAGGCCTCCTTGCCTCTAAAATGATATCCATCACTGGTTTATTGAGGGATGGTAAAGGAGAGATTAGGTTAATTATCCAGGCTGCTAGGTTCAGGGTTTGAAGCTGAGGGTGCAGAATCTGGTTCTCCTGCTGAGACAACAGGGTAGGGGTCTGAGGCAGGTGCCATGGGGCCAACAGTGACACACTGCGCAAGAGAGGGTACCAGTGTTGGTGTGGCCAGTCTGGTGCAATCAATATCATTCTTGGTTTGTCCTGTTTGATCTTTAGTAGTACTTTGAAAAGGAGAGGCAGGGGAGGAAAGGCATAAAGTGATAGGTTTTTCCAGCTGTAGGACAGAGCATCCACTTTCCAAGCTTGTTTGTGGAGAGTCCTTGTGCAAAATTTGCCTAATTGGTAGTTCTGCGGGGGAGGCAAACATGTCTATATCTGGGCTCCCCCATTTGTTTGTCAACATGTTGAAAGTCTTTGGTTCCATTTTCCACTTGTGTGGGTCCATGAGGTTTCTGCTTAGTCCGTCTGCCAGTGTATTTAGTTTTCCTGGCAGGAACTGAGCTTATAGATGCACTTGGTAGCTCAAGGCTGTGTTCCACAGTGCTATGGCTAGTCTGCAGAGGGGGTAAGAATGGGTACCCCCCCCCTGCTTGTTTATGTACCACATAACAGTGGTGTTGTCAGTCTTTACCATTAATTGTCCTGGAAGAATGTGGTCCTTGAAGGCTGTCAGAGCATTCTGTACAGCTAACATTTCTTTTTGATTGAATTGCAGGTGCATTTGACTTGTGTTCCATTTGCCCTGAATGCACTTCTCTGCCAGGTGAGCCCCCCATGCATAGTCTGATGCATCTGTTGTTAGGGTTTGGGCGGCAGGGGGTAGAGTGAATGGCAGTCCCTTGTTTTGGTGGCAGGTCTCTGCCCACCAAAGGAACTCTAACCGTAGGCAAGGTATGATAGGAATCATTGCTTCTAGATCCTGAGAATGTTGACACCATAGGCTTTTTAGATACCATTGTAGTTTTCTCATATGCAGTCTTGCATATGGAATTAGAAGAATGCAGCAGGCCATGAACCCCAAGGCTTGCAGTATTTGCCTTCCAGATAGCAGGGTTTTTGTGGCGACTAGTTTGAAGTAGGTTGTCAAATTAATTTGTTTCTCTGGCGTGAGGAAAGCCATCTGGGAAGTTGTATTCAAGCTTGCTCCCAGGAATATAATTTGTTGACAGGTTACCAGGTGTGATTTCTTTTTGTTTATGGTGTACCCCAGGCAAGTTAGCACCCCTTTGTACAAAAGCCAGATGATTCAAAAGTATGCCTGGCTTTCTGCCTGAATTAGACAATCGTCCAGGTATGGGTATATTTGAATATTTCTTTGCCTGCAAAATGCAATGACTGGAGTTAGGCACTTTGTGAAAACCCTGGGCGCAGTAGATAAGCCAAAGGGCAGTGCAGAGAACTGACAGTGCATGTAGCCTGCTTTGAAGCGTAGGTATCTTCTGCAAGATTCCCTGATTGGGATGTGCAGGTATGCTTCCTTTATATTGACTGTTGCCAACCAGGCATCTTTGCATAGCATAGGAAGCAACTGGTGAAGAGTTAGCATCTTGAATTTTGTAATCACCAAATAGGTGTTTAAAGTAGACAGGTCCAGGATAGGATGCCATGAATTGTCTTTTCTGAGTACCAGGAAAAGTCTTGAGTAGAAACCTTGTCCCTTTTCCTCTTCTGGTACAGTTTGAATAGCCTTTATGCTTACGAGAGAAAGTACTTGCTTTTGAGCCTCTGCCCACTGATTTGGGGATAGATCTGGATAACCGTTTGGGGTTGGTAACGTGTGGAAGTAAAATCTGTATCCTTGGGAAACTATATTTAAAATCCATTTGTCCTGGGTAATGAGTTCCCAGTTTTTTGCATGTAGAGCAATCTTTCCCCCCAAAGGGGCAGTCAGTTGAGAAGTGCTTGGAAGTTTTAAAGTTAAGTCATTGAGACAGTTTACTACAGGAGGGAGTTTTACTACTCCCAGATTTGGAAGTGAGGGCCCCCCACTGCTTAGTCCTATGTGTACCCTGGACTGAAGCCTGGATGTACTGCTGGATCTGGGTTTGGACTGAGAAGGCCTGGAAGAGGCAGGAGAGGACCAATTGTTAGAGGGTCAATGCCTACTAAATCTTGGAGGTTGTACTTGTAAGAAATCTTTAACAGTTTGCATAGATTTAGCTTTTTCCTCCATCTTTTTAAGAACGTCTTCTGCCTTGTTGCCAAACAGGTGGTCCTGATTTAAGGGAGCATCCAGTAATTTAGCTTTAACATGATCTGGCAAGGATTGCTCCTTAAGTCAAGCATGCCTTCTGAGTACAAACCCAGTGACAGCAGCCCTGCAAGATGCCTCTAGTGAATCAAAACAACATTGCAAAGTATGTTTTCCAACCTGTTCAGCAGAATGCATTAAATCCTGTAAATCCTTATTTTCAGCACAATCAAGAATCAACATTATTTTCTGTTTCAATAAAAGCAAGCACTAAAACAATGTATAATATAGGGTAAAAATACTCTAAATATGTATATACAATTATTTGTGTCTTAACCTGCGTGCCTTCAAAAAAGTTTAAGTGAGAAGACCCCATTAAGTCCTGGAGGCTTCTCTGCATTAAGCAGGAGAATCCATTTTTGTTCCACTACCTCAGTGCGGTTTTCTATGTCTCCTCCCCGAACATTAATATCAATTACCTGCAATACTAAAAATTTAAAACTGAGTTTGATCTGTCATCATGATATGAGCAGCTTGGGCATTGTTTTCCTTCTTATTATTAATGTCCCTAGTATGATCAAGTAGTCTATTGGTTTTGCCTACATAAGATGCATGACATTTTTGGCAAAACGAAAAGTACACTAGGTTAACAGTTCTGCAATCAGCATAATATGGTTCCTATCCCAGCATTTTTAATTGATTGTTATAATTATTGATTGTAAGTTGTTCAATTGACTTAAATGTGTTAATTAATTGTTTTTGTTAATAGAGGTATAAAAAGGCTTATTGTTACATTTTATACTTGTCTGATGAAGCGAATGGTACGTCGCGAAAGCGCTCACATTTTTGCCTGTTTTATCATTTTTAAATAAAGAGTCTTGCCATGTAAGTTTTTCGTGCAGCATTTTGTTTTTATTTTAGTTCATTGTGCTTTGCTGCCCGTACTGCACCCTTCGCTCGTTCTTGTTTTTATTATTTAACCCTGTAATATCTATCAGGTTTTCTGGGAGCAGGAGGTAAAGAGTCAGGGGCCAAGCTAGATTCCGAAAAGGCATCATCAACAATGTTTAGTACAGGAGGGATAGCTAAAGGCCTGTGCTGGGGAAGGAGTAAGAAATCCCTAAGCCTCTTTTTAGAATCAGAGAAATCCTGACTTTCCCAGCGAAAATGCTCCCTAAGAGTATGCAAGGTTTCACCAAAAGAGAAATCCTCTGGGGGGGGGCAGAGTCCTCAGCATCAGAATCCTCATAGGTAGATAAGGGTAAATCCTGGTCATCACAGGAAACAGAAATTTCAGAATCCTGGTCAGAAGTATCATAAGCAAACTCAGTCCTAGGTCTCTTAGAGGGGGAAGGTTGGCTTCCCCTGATTAAAGTAATCAGGTCTTCAGCCATTCTTATCATTTGTTTTTTAGGCATAGAGGCCTGACCATGCGGTCTGGGCATCGGTTTTCTAGGCATGGTTAGAGTTTTAGGCCTTGAAGAAGAACATGGCATTGGTTTAATATGCAAATCAGTAGGCCTGAATACACCCTCAGAAGCTGGTGCCTGCACAGTGGCTCCGGACCCATCCAAGGTAGAGACATCCGCAGGTTCCACAGTTGAAGCATCTCGCAGCATACCGGACTCCGAATGGGTCTCAGTAGAGGCCTGCGAATCTGAAGTAGCATGTATCAGGGGCTGCGAAAGCATCTCACTGAGTACTGGTGATCTGACGAATGGCTTAGGAGAAGCGTCTTCAGCAGCTTTGGACCTCGACGGCCTGTCTCTGTCTTTATCTTTGCGTTTTTCAGAATGTTGGTAGTCGGATGTCTTACCAAAGACATATCTGAATAATTGAACTGAGCACCAAAATATTTTGAAGCAAAAATATACAGACAACGGATAGTTCGTTGTTTAAATAAGGCACAAAACCGACAGCGAGGTACGTCGTGGTCAGGGCCTAGGCAAGGAATACAGTACGAATGAAAATCTTTATGAGGTATTTGCTTTCCACAAGAAATACAATTATCTATATTTTACATTCTTCCTATCTGAAATCAGAATACAATGACAGTTACCCACAAGTAATGTTCTTCGTGTTTCACTGTTGCAGTCATTACATTTGGGTAGAATCCCAAAGCTATGGATGGGAGGCTGGAGTTAAACAGCATTAGGGGTGGCTATAAGGCCCTGCAGAACTGCAGTGGCAAAGCCTGCCCTGGACTTAGAAAAGAGGGGCAAATGATAATACTTTGTAAAAGTATGAACAGAACTCCAAGTAGCAACTTCTAGAATGTCTTTGGTTGGTACCCCTCTGAGAAAAGTTGCTGCAGCCCGTTGCTGCAGCCGTGGTGGAATGAGACCTAATGCCCTTGGGCACCGGTTTACCATGATGTAAGTATCAGAAACGAATGCAGTGGCTTATCCACTTTGAAATAGTCTGCTTTGAAATAGCCTTCCCCTCTGATCCTGCAGCAAATGCCACCAGTAGCTGCTCAGTTTTTCTTAGAGCTTTAGTCCTGCTCAAGTAGAATCTTAGTTGTCTGTGTATGTCCAAGGAATGCAGAATCCGCTCCCCCTTGTTCTGCAGATTTGGATAAAAAGTTGGCAGATGAATGGTTTGGTTAAGAGCCACACTGGAAACCACCTTAGGCATAAAGGAAGGATTGGTCCTGAGGGACACCCTGTCTGGGGTAAAATATGATAAAAGGCTCCACAGCCATGAGGGCCTGTAGCTCTGAGACCCTTCTTGCTAAAGTAATTGCCAGGAGCAAAGCTGTTTTCTATGATAAAATATTTATATCTGCAGTAGCAGCTTGTTCAAATGGAGGCAGGGTGAGCTTTTCCAACACAAAATTGAGGTTCCATGCAGGAATTGGTGATCTTCTGGGAGGCCTTAAATTTTTGGCCCCTCTAAGATACAGTTTTAGCAAAGGGTGAGAAAACATTGGTGGCTCTGTGTTGTAATGAGCCATAATGGCAGAGGCATGGATTTTTATTGACGAAAAAGATAGGCCTTTGTCAAGCATCTCAGTCAAGTATTGTAAAATCGGAGGAATATTTGGCTCTGCTGTGTCAGTTCCTTGTGCTTGGTTCCAAGCACAGAATCTCTTCCATTTATCAGCATAAGATTTTCTAGTACTAGGCCTCCTGGCTTCCAAAATGACAAGATTTACTGAGAGGTGTTGTTTGAATAACTACATGATCAGCCATGCTGCCAGGTTCAGTGTTTGGAGCTGATTGTGCAGGATCTGATTGTTTTGCTGAGATAGTAAGTGAGGTATTTAAGGCAAGTACCAAGCTGGGAATTGAGACATATTCCTTAGGACTGGGTAGCAGTGTTGGTGGGGCCAGTCCAGGGCAATTAGTATCATTTTGTTTTTTCTTGTCTCACCTTTAGTAGGACCTTGGGAAGAAGAGGCAGAGGAGGAAAGGCGTAAACTGATAGGTTTTTCCAACTGAAGGATAGGGCATCCACTTTCCATGCCTGTCTGTGATAAGTTCTTGTGCAGAATTTGTCCAGTTGATAATTCCAAGGAGAGGCAAATAGGTCTATGTCCGGGATCCCCCATTTCTTTGTTATCATGCTGAAGACTTGTGGATCCAGTTTCCACTCGTGAGGGTCCATAAGGTTTCTGCTTAAGTCGTCTGCCAGAGTATTTTGTTTTCCTGGCAGGAATTGAGCTTGAAGATGTACTTGGTAAGTCAAGGCTGTGTTCCACAATGCCATGGCTAGTCTGCAAAGGGGGTATGAGTGCGTGCCCCCCTGCTTGTTTATGTACCACATAACTGTGGTGTTGTCTGTCTTTATCAGTAGTTGTCCTGGATGAAGTAAGTCCTTGAAGGCTGTGAGGGCATTTTGAACAGCTAGCATCTCCTTTTGGTTGATATGCAGATGCATTTGTTTTGGGGTCCATATGCCCTGAATGCATCTTCCCGCCAGGTGGGCCCCCCAAGCATAGTCTGATGCATCTATAATTAAGGTTTGGCTGGCAGGGGGTAGAGTGAAGGACTGTCCCATGTTTTGGTGACATGCCTCTGCCCACCAAAGCAACTCCTGTTGTAGGCAGGGAATGAGAGGAATCACCGTTTCCAGACTGTGACAATGTTGACTCCAAAAACTTTTTAGGTACCACTGTAGTTTCCTCATATGCAGTCTTGCATATGGAATCAGTAGAATGGAGGATGCCATGAACCCCAAAGCCTGCAGAATGTGTCTTGCAGATAACTGGGATTTTGTTGCCATCTGTTTGAAGTAAACAGTCAGTTGCCTTTGTTTGTCTGGCATGAGGTAAGCCATCTGGGCAGTTGTATTCAAGCTTGCACCCAGGAATGTTATCTTTTGAGAGGATACCAGTTGTGATTTCTTTTCGTTTACTGTGTACCCCAGGCATATTAGAAGCCTTTTCACAAATGCCAGATGCTGATGAAGAATGTCCTTGTTCTCTGCTTGAATGAGACAGTCGTCCGAGTTGTATACCTCTTTGTCTGCAAAATGCAATTACTGGTGCCAAGCACTTTGTAAAGACCCTGGGCACAGTAGATAAGCCAAAGGGCAGTGCAGAGAATTGGTAATGCATAAAGCCAGCCTTGAAACGGAGGTATCTTCTGCACGATTCCCTTATTGGGATATGCAGGTATGCCTCAAGTCTAAAGTCACTAGCCAAGCGTTCTTGCCCAGCATGGGCAGAAGCTGCTGCAAAGTTAGCATTTTGAATTTTGGAATGTCCAGGAATGTGTTCAAAATTGATAAATCCAGTATTGGGCGCCAGGCCTTGTCTTTTCTGGGTACCAAGAACAGTCTTGAGTAAAACCCTTGTCCTTTTTCCTGTTCAGACACTGGCTGAATAGCCCCCATATCCACGCGGGACGTAACTTGTTTCTGTGCCTCTGCCCATTGATTTTTTGGCAGATCTGGCCAACCGTTTGGAATTAGCAGAGTGTGGAAGTGGAATCTGTATCCCTGGGATACTATGTTTAATACCCACTTGTCCTGGGTTATTAACTGCCAATTTTGAGCATAAAGTGCTAACCTTCCCCCTAAGGGAGCTGCCAAAAATAAGTGCTTGGTGATGGCAGAGGGAAGTCATTGAGACTGTTTACTGTAGGGCCCATTGCTTTTACTTGTAAGAATCCTGTGACTGGTATCTAGAACCTTTAGGGCACCTGGATTTGCCCCGTGGATCTTTTATAGGCCAGTGTCTATTGAATCTTGGTAGCTGTACTTGTAAGAAGTCTTTTACAGTCTGCATAGACTTAGCTTTGTCGTCCATTTTCTTTAAAACCTCTTCTGCCTTAATAACAAACAGAGTATCATGCTGTAAAGGTGCATCCAGCAATTTAGCTTTAACATGATCAGGAAAATTTTGCTCTTTTAGCCAGGCATGCCTTCTAATCACAGATCCAGTGACTGCGGCCCTGCAGGAGGCCTCTAAGGAATCATAACAACATTGCAAGGTATGCTTTCCAACTTGTTCTGCTGCATGCAATAATTCCTGCAATTCTTTAATTTCTGCACATTCAGAAATCAACATAATTTTCTGTTTCAGTAATCCCATAACATGCTGTTGATACTTGAGCATATGAAACTGGCAGTTTAAGGCCCTAACTGCCAAGGTTGCAGATGTATAAACCTTCTTTCCCCATCTATCCAGTGCCCTGGAGTCTCTATCAGAGGGGGTAGGATTTTTTGCTGTTGAGGCCTTTACACCTTTTGGACCCTGCAAAATAGTTTCAGGGTCAGCAGCAGGGTTTTTAAATAAACATTTGTGTGAGTCAGGAACCCTGTAATATCTGTCTGGCTTGCTAGGAGCCAGAGGTAAGGAGTCTGGAGTCAAGCTTGACTCTGCAAACACATCATCCACAATGTCTAAAATAGGAGGTATGGCTAAAAGGCCTATGCTGAGAGAGAAGAAGGAAATCCCTAAGCCTCTTTTTTGATTCTGAGAAATCTTGACTCTCCCAGTGAAAGTGCTCCCTCAAAGTATGCAAGGTTTCTCCAAAGGAATAATCTTCTGAAGGAGATGCAGATGGGATAGATTCCTCTGCATCAGAATCCTCATAGGGTGGTATAGAAAATTCCTGATCAGAAGAGGAATCAGAAGAAATAGAAACCTGATCTGAAGATTCATAATCAGTGTCTTGCCTAGGCCTCTTATCAGGAGGGGTTTGGGAACCCCTGATCAAGGTAATTAGGTCTTCAGCCATTTTGATCATCTGCTTATTGGGCATAGAGGCCTGAACACGTGGCTCATGCGTCAGTTTTTTTAGCTTTAGAAGTGTTTTTTGTCTTTGATTTTGAAGCTGGCGTCAGTTTTATATAGAAATGCTGAAGCCTGAAGACACCCTCAGAAGCCGGTGCCTGCTCAGCAGCTCCGGACCCATCCGAGGGAGAGACATCCGCGGGTGCAATACTTTGAGAATCTCGCGGCATGCCGGACTCCACATGGGTCTTGGTAGAGGCCTGCGACTCGAAAGTAGCGGGTATCAGGGGCTGCAAAGACACCTCATTGAGTATTGGCGACTGGCTTAGGAGAAGCTTCGTCATCAGTTTTGGACCTCAACAGTCTGTCTCTGTCCTTTTCTTTGCATTTTTTGTGAACTCCGGTAGTCGGATTGGTGCAAAGAAATGGAGCATTGACTGTGACCTAGGCAACCAAGATCTGATTAATTGCTTTGAGAGGAGAGAGGCAAGGAGGAGGAGTAGGAATGAAGAGGTGAGGCCTACTCATCTCTCCCAGGGGAGAAGTTACATGCACTTGAAGGTACACAGGGCGGTATGATCTCTCTGCTTGAGACCTGAGAGGCCATTGCTCATGCTAACAGAAGAGATGCACGTCCCCTTCTAATTGCTCACATCATTAGGGCAGGGAGAAAATGGAAAATCTCAGACAACCCCTAACAGCTGCCTGTATGGCGGCCCATCTCAGCTATCTTTCTTCATGTGAAGGGAACAAATGACCTGATAGTTATGATCAGCAGGCAATGGGGGCAAAAACAGAAAAAAAAAATGTTCACCATCATTTTAGTAGTTTGCAAGACAACAAATGGTAGATGAATATACATGAATTAGGACATACTCAGCGCTAAAGAAGCGTGTGTCTTGTGTGATCTTTTATTATGAAAAAGCAAATACAGTGGTGTGAAGTTTTGTAACGCTACAACTTTTCTGCTAGATATAACAAACACTACAAAAATTGATTTGCAGTCACTACAGGTTCAAAAGGAGGCGAAGTCAGACTCTTCATCATAATGCTTAAATGTTGTTGGGAGAGATGTATATCTTGGGAGATCTTAAATGTAGAACTCTTTAAAGAATATTTTTACAGAAGGATAAACTGCAGTCTGTGGATAACATGACATAACTACAGCACAGAAGAAGGGCTTTTAACAGAAGAATATGCTAAATTACTATCAAATACATAACTTAAAAATGACGAGCAGTCTTGGAAAGGGGACAATTTAAAGGATCTAAACCTTTTTATACAGTTATTAAAAATATTTTCCACTACAAGTTTTTCTTCCATTAAGTCTCTTTGCCTCCTTTAAAATATGTCATACCTAAGAGAATTATAAGCTAATATTAGGAATGGAAATTCCACCTTCCATACAGTCAAAGATGAAGTATTGTTACTGGGCTGTAAAACCTTTCCCTGATGATGTATCAAGTATGGATATGTGTAGTGTTATGCTGGATGAGTGATCAGGCTAAGCAGTACATAAAATCATGGGTGTCTTGGCCAAGAAGCAGCTATCAGTCTCGGCCTTCATTTGCTTTGAATAGCAATTTCTAGTTCAGGAAAAAGGAAAAGAAGGCACATGTTAGAGCCCGAGTCCATTTGAAGAAGAAAACAGCTATCTTTCACACTGTTTCAAAATAAGAGTCTTCATTGTGTAGTAACTTAAACCTCCTGTATCAGAGGCTGTGGGATATATGGAAATGACCCCTTAAAGATGTATCAGTGTTTCAGCTATATGGCTTCTGAATGCCTGTGCCTTTTTACCATTTACATCTTTACGGGTACATTAAACCCAATGAAGTTTACACTACGGTATTACACAGTGAAAACTCAAGCTTGGATGAGCCTTTTTTTTTTTTTTTTTTTTTTTTTTGCAGTTTTTACTGAATGGTTTGTGGGATGTCCTCCAGGCACCTTAATGTTTACTGGCATTAGTTGGGTTTTAAGCCTTGTGTTTCTAAAGTATAACAAAACAATCCACTTATACTGTACTGTACTCTACTGACAGGTCCACAAAAAGTCTGAAACATGGCATGTCTTCAGTTAAAAGGGTTTGGCTTTATAGGCCTGAATGTACCCATAAATATTTAAAAAGTAAAAAGTCATGGGCATCGAGAAGCTATGTAATGGAAACATGGGTATGTCCTTAAGGGGTCATTTGCATATATCTGAAGTACCTTGAGTACAGGAGGTTTAATGTACTTACACAGTGAAGACTCTAGCTTGGCTAAGTCTTTCTTGCAGTTTTTATTGAATGGATGTCTGCGTAATCTTTTTACCCATTGCTTGGATCAAAGTGAGAGCAATCCTGGTTGCTTCTATGTGAATAGTTTGCTTGTCTTACTTGGAGTACTTTTTTGAGTGGTGGACAGTAGCCTAGTTTACGAATTTTAAATAGCAGTGTGCTTAGGAGAAAGCTGCTTCTGTAGGTACTAGGGAGCCAGTGGTCATTTTCATATAAGATACATTGGTGGCAGTTCATGTCTGGAAGGAGGACAAATCTAAAAATTTTGTTTTCAGTTATTTGTAATTTGTGTATATTGTGTGCTGAGTAAAGGGCTATAATTGGCAGGGCATATTCTACACTAGAAAGAAGGACATTTTTGGCTATGGCTATAATTTAGAGGATTCATGACATTACATCAAAATACAAATGATGGGACCCAAACGGTTGATCATGAGCATGTCAAAATTGAGAGAAAAGAGAAAAAAAGCAGTAGCCTGGAAGTTCCATGTAAGTCTGTAAGGCTATCTGCCAAATAAAATAGAAATAATATACTTAAGCTGTGTTCCATTGGGTTTGGAAGAATTTTAATTAAGACTCACCATCTGATGTTCAACTATAAAAAATCAATCAAACCAATAGTGCTGATGACAGTAAAACAAATCAAACAATGCGATTCACAGCAGTCACGTATACATCTTTCACCTTTTTGAAAACAATAACAAAAAGAAAGATTTACTTTATAATATATTAAACACATTATATTAAGTATTAAACACTTGTAATCCATCTAAAAATGCCTAACCAATCATAAAAGCAAAGCTTACATAAAATATTTACTACTACTAATCTAAACAAAAGTCAAGTGTCATCCTGGTACTATATTTCATAATCATAACATTCTTTGAATGGGAAATAGTGCCTCTTTCTACTTAGGTTAGACAAAATATATTTAGAATATTACACTGACAATATGAACGTTGGCATGTACATTACAACACTGCATTTGTTAAACTTAATTTACTACTGTATATCTCACAGTGACATCCGTATGCTACTTTTATTTTACTGTGTATTCCTGCATGCTATGTCACATTCATGGGCTGTGGCTGAAATGGATCCTTGTTGATCAGTGTAGTAACCCAGTCAACAAATGTGATAAGTAAATAATGAAAATGAAAAAGGGGCCACAACCTGAAGATTTACGTTAGAGGTAATGCTAGGAAGTTTTTATTTTTCCACACAGTGGCAATTAAATGCAACAGCGGGTGATGGTGAGATAAACTTATGCAGAATTCAGAAGTGCACAGGAAGGTATAAAGCTTCTGTGAGTTGGAGGATGCAAGCTCTTGATTAACTAGAAACAGCATCTTGTCCCTACAAGCTGTTCTCATATCAGCTACTGAATTTTATGTTAATGTATTGGTTTTACTTTTATAAACTGTCTGAAAACAACGCACATGAGTTGGTTATATATGTCTTTTTGTGTAGAACAATGAAAAAGCAACTGTTAATATCATTACAGCATCCAGACAAGAATCTGTTCAGAGTTAAATACCTTGACATTCTAATATCAGAATATAAATACAAAAAATGGAATGTTTAAAATGATGTTTGTTATATCAGAAAGCACCCCAACTTTCTAGGAAAAAAGGAATCAATTGTAAATTTTAATTATTTCCATAGCATTCTTTGATTACTACAGACTATAATCTTTGATGTTTGCTAATCTCTTTTAAGTTTTCAGATATCAGTATATAAAGAACAATGTCATTACAAATCTTGATCGTCGACTCCAGCAGGTGCATCAGTTTACTGGTATATGAGTGTGAAGAATGACCTGTTTTCATTAATTCTGCAGAGATGTAATTCTACCTTTTAGCAGTTTAAAATACGTCTTTGCAAAAAGAAAGACAAAGTAATAAAATAAAGCGATGAACGATAAGAAAAGATGGCCAAGTATTTCATTTAATAGTCCATGTCCACTTTAGAAAAAAAAATCTATGCAATCCTTTTAAAAATAATATCCTGTTCATTTTCAAAAACTTGCACAATGCTTCCCTTTGTCTTTTGAAAGTCGCTCAAATGTCTTGTTTTAAAGGAATATATAGTGCTCCCATACAACATTTTCCCATTTCTGTTCTCTTCAACTCCTGTGAGCCCTTGTTCTGTGTGATAAGGCAATCTCCTTGGGGATCTGAGCTGTGTAGTTTTGCACCACAAGTGACAAGGACTCGACTTGAATAACTGCTGTGTGCAGGTTGTAATTATGTCAGCCAGAGTGTTGAACAAGGGGACTGATTAATGTGCGCCCCTGCCCAGGCACAGTCCCTATCAAAACCTTGGTGCAGGCCAGCAGCAGGGATGGGTTAAGGCAGAAAGACAAAAAAAATGCTGTATCGTCCATGATAGATGAATTATTCCAACAGTCTTCAGGCAGATGTTCCCGGACAGTATAATATACAATTACTCTGCCTTATCACCTTCCCAGGGACAATAAAGCTTCTTCCTACTATAGTTCATGCGAGTGAAGGCAAAATTAGTTTTACTTTTACAACACAGACTCACTTATCAAGTCTCCATTATTCTGCTTTTATAGCTAAAATAAATATAAATTTTACTTTAAGACATTAATATAAATGACCTTTGTTTTTAATGTCCTCTCTCCCTCCCCAAAATAAGAGTAGGTCATTAATATCATTACTTTATTATTAAGACCATATGGTTCATTTATGTCTCCTAACAGCCCAACTCAGAGAATAACTAGGAATGCCACTGTAATACAAACAAAAGCAAATGCCTGACAGAAGCTATAAAAAAACATTCATGTGTGTATATGTTCACTGTTCAGATACCTTGCTCCTGTTTCTTCCAGGTTTGCAAATGAAACCACAAGGTATCCAACAGCTAACAGCTGCCCATGGGACTGTCCGCATTTATCCTGTACAAATAAGTGCTCCCAACAGGAAAACTAGATCCTTTAATAATGATGGGATTTCAGAAAATGGTATAGCCAGTAAAGTAAATATCTTATTTGTAGAATTGATAAACTATATGAAGAGTTCATTTTTACATGAATAAAATACACATTTCAAATTACTGTTGTGTTTTGACAAAAAAAAAAAGGACACAGGAGGAGGAGACAGTGACAAAGATAGATAAAGAGAAGGACACACACACACAGCTTAATCTTTATTTCTTAAACTATTTTTTTTTCAAACTTTCCCCTTGATTTAACACACTGTATAAAATACATATAAAAGTTTCAAGCTTCAACATCCTTTTAAATACAGAATATGTTCAAATAATAAAAGGCAGAAGAAAAGTTTAAGTAGACCAACCAATACAAATGAAGGCATTCTTGATTTTCAAAATAAGCAATTTGCATGCTAAGGAGATTAAAAATCTATATGGAGATGTTTTTTTTGTTACATAACCAGCAATTATTTTATAGGAGTGATGAATGTTTGACATTTTTGTCAGTTTATGAATGTTCTTGTCATAGCAACATGCCGTTTTGATGAAAACATTACTATACTTAATATAAAAGACTTAGATTCAACACAAACTGAGTTAGAGATATAATAGGATAGCATAATGAAAATGTCAATTATTTACCTAGAGATGGCTACTTGAGTTACAGCCTACACAAGTAAGAATTAAAAGGAAAAAAACACTGTTTCTTTCACTATAAATTGTATTTGTAACAGCTAGTTTATCTGCGTGAAACTATATTCTTAAGGCTGGCTTCATATCATGTAAAACAGTTTGACAATCTCTATTATATTCATATGTAGCAGTAACCTTTCATATTCTGTGGATAATCTTACACTAAAAAAGTTCAAAGACATTGATAAAAGCCTGCTTTTATATTCACCCATATGCTCTGATCACCACAAGACTGGCAGACTTCACAAATGACAAAAACTATTAAAACTGTGAAAGTCCCCCTTTTCATTTATGAAAATCATGCTGCAAATACCTGAAAAGTACAGTTGTGTACACTTACCATAAATGTAGATGCTCGAGTCTATTCACTGTTGCAGTCATAACACTTGGGTTATCCTGCCAGGGGTAGCCCTCAGTCAGCCCGAATACCAGAGGCTTAGTATTTCTGCGTCGGTTGCTGTCGCTTCAGGACTAATGGCAGGTTGTCGGTGGTATAAAAACAGGCAGCCAATGCCATTACATCAGTTTTTCTTGTCCCAAATGTCAGGATCCCCCAAATAGGGAGTTAAGTTAAGGTGGAAAAAACACCACCAGTAAAAAGTAAATGCCAATAGCCCTATAAGGAGTGAGAAAGAGAAGAGAGACAAGGGGGCTGGAGGGTGGGAAACAAGGACTGCAACAGTGAATACACTCGAACATTTACATTTATGGTAAGTGTACACAACTGTACTATGTACTTTGTGTTTCACTGTTGCAGTCATCACACTTGGGTTGATTCCCAAAGCTAAGAATGGGTGGAGGCAGTCAAGAAGAGTTGGGGCTGGCTAGTATGCCCTGCAGGACTGCAGTTGCAAAGCCCGTCCTGGATTTGGAAAAGATGGGCAGGTGGTAATGCTTGGTGAAGGTATGAATAGAACTCCAAGTTGCAGCTTCCAGAATGTCTCTGGTAGGGAGTCCTCTTAGAAAGGCTGTAGAGATTGAAGTTGCCCTAGTGGAATGTGTTCTGACCCCATGAGGGGGAGGTTTTCCATGGTGTTTGTAACAGAAATGGATACAGTGTGCTATCCATTTGGTGATGGTTTGCTTTGATATGGCCTTGCCCTCTGCCCCTGGTGCAAAGCTGACAAGAAACTGGTCAGATTTCCTAAAGGGCTTAATCCTATCAAAGTAGAATCTGAGCTGTCTGTGCACATCTAAAGAGTGCAGGATCCTATCCCCCTTATTTTGAGGATAAGGGAAAAAAGTGAGCAAATGGATAGATTGGTTGAGAGCCACACTGGACACCACTTTAGGCATGAAAGTTGTGTTCCTCCTGAGGGAGACCCTGTCAGCATGAAAAATAATGAAGGGTTCTAGAGCCATAAGTGCTTGTAGCTCCAACACTCTTCTGGCTGAAGTGATGGCCAGAAGAAAGGCTGTTTTCCAAGAGAGGAGCTTTAACTCTGCTGATGCTGCAGGCTCAAGGGGGGGGGGGGTAGCGTGAGCTTTTCCAATACAAAGTTAAGGTCCCAAGCAGGGGTAGGGGCTCTTCTTGGTGGCCTTAAGTTGTTAGCCCTCTCAGAAACTGCTTGATGAGAGGGTGCGAGAAGAGAGGTGGCTCAGTGCTGTAATGAGCAGAGATGGCAGAGGCATGGATCTTAATGGAAGAGAAGGATAGGCCCTTGTGGAGTAGGTCTGCTAGGTAATCCAGGATGAGAGGTAAGGAGGGCTGTGTTGAGTCCGCTCCTTTAGTCTGGATCCAGGAACAATACCTGTTCCACTTGTCAGCATAGAATGTTCTAGTACTGGGTCACCTGGCTTCATGTATGACATCCAGTACCTGCTTGCTTAGGCTGGCCACTGGAGAAGTCAAGGAATAAGCCAAGCTGCAAGGTTCACAGTCTGCAAATTGCAGATGCAAGAACTATCCCTCCTGCTGAGTCAGGAGAGTTGGGATCTGTGGGAGGTGTCATGGAGGCAACGGTGACAGACTGCGCAGTAGTGGGTACCAATGTTGGTGTGGCCAGTATGGGGCAATCAGGATTGCCCTTGGTCTTTTCTGCCTTATCTTGAGTAATAGTCTTGTAAGAAGAGGCAGAGGGGGAATGCATAGATTGAGAGGTTTGCCCACTGGAAGGATAGGGCATCCACTTTCCAGGCCTTGGTGTGAGATTCCTTGGTGCAGAATTTGCTGAGCTGGTAGTTGTAGGGGGAGGCAAATAGGTCTACCTTCGGGGTACCCCATTCCTGGGTTACAAGGCTGAAGGTATTGTGGTTTAATTGCCACTCATGTGGGTCTAAGAGATTTCTGCTTAAGTTGTCTGCCAGAGAGTTTTGTTTGCCTGGCAGGAATTGAGCTTGCAAGTGAATATGCATGGCTGAGGCCGTGTTCCAGAGGGTCATTGCTAGCCTACACAGTGGGTAAGAGTGGGATCCCCCCCGGCTTGCTGATGTACCACATCACCGTGGTGTTGTTAGTTTTGATTAGTAGGGTCCCCTGAGAGAGTAGGGATCTGAAAACTGTCGGAGCATGCTGAACAGCTAGCATCTCCTTTTGGTTGATGCGCAGATTAATTTGATTTGGGCTCCAGTTGCCCTGACTGCACCTGCCATCCAGATGTGCACCCCAGTCATAGTCTGATGCATCTGTGGTTAGGGTCTGGGTGGTATGGGGTTGTGTAAAGGGAAGCCCCTTGTCGTGGTTGCATGCTGCTGCCCACCAGATGAGCTCTTTCCTTAGACAAGGTATTATAGGTATGATAGCTTCCAGGTCCTGAGAATGTTGGCACCAAAGACTTTTTAAGTACCATTGAAGTTTCCTCATATGCAGTCTGGCATATGGAATTAGTAGAATGCAGGAGGCCATGAACCCTAGAGCTTGCAGGATTTTCCTTGTGCATAACTGATTTTGCTGGCCAATTGAGAGAAGTAGCCTGTCAGACAGGTTTGTTTTTCTGGAATAAGGAATGCCATCTGGGATGCTGTGTCCAAGCTTGCTCCCAGGAATTCTATTTTTTGACTGGGGACAAGTTTGTATTTATTTTCATTGATAGTGTACCCCAGGTAGGTTAGAAGGTCCTTTACAAAAGTCAGGTGCTGCAACAGCTTTTCCTGACTGTTAACCTAAATCAGGCAAACGTCCAAGTAGGGGTAAATTTGAATATTTCTCTGTCTGCAATAGGCAATGGCTGGAGCCAGGCATTTTGTGAAAACTCTGGAAGGAGTGGATAAGCCAAAAGGAAGTGCAGAGAACTGATAATGCATAGGTTCTTCCCTGAAAAGTAGGTATTTCCTGCATGAGTCCCTGACTGGGATGTGCAGATAGGCCTCCTTTAGATCTAGAGTGGCTAACCAGGCATCTTTGGACAGCATAGGGAGAAGCTGCTGTAGGGTGAACATTTTGAACTTTTGTACCACCAGGAAAGTGTTTAGAATGGATAGATCTAAGATTGGGCGGCAAATGCCCGCTTTTCTGGGTACCAGGGAAAATTCTAGAATAAAAACCTTGGCCTATCTGTTCTGCAGGAACAGGCTGAATTGCCCTTATGGAGAGCAGGGACTGAACTTGGTTTTGTGCCTCTGCCCACTGGTTTGTAGGAAGGTCTGGGAACCCTTTTGGGGTCGGCAGCATGTGGAAATAAAATGTGTATCCCTGCGATACTATGTTGAGGACCCATCGATCATTGGTGATGGAGGTCCAGTTTTTTACATGGTGGGCAAATTGTCCTCCTAGGGGCACGGGCAATTGGGGTGAGGAGAGGAGTTGAGAAGTCATTGTGAATTCTTTCCAACAGGGGGTGGCTTAGCACTCCCTGTTTTAGAAGTGGAGGTACTCCATTGCGTAGATCTCTGCATACCCTGAGATTGTAGTCTAGGGGGTCTGTTTCCCCAAGTTCTAGTTTGAGGTAGCCTTGAGGGGGCTGGAAAGGACCAGTGTTTTGAGGGGTAATGCCTACTGAATCTTGGAGGCTGCATTTGCAAAAAACTTTGACTGTCTGCATAGACTTAGCTTTTTCTTCCAACTGTTTTAAAACCTATTCTGCTTTGGTGCCAAACAGATTGTCCTTGTTCAGAGGTACGTCCAGTAATTTTGATTTGACATGGTCTGGCAAGGTCTGCTCCTTAAACCAAGCATGTCTTCTAAGTACAGAACCTGTGACTTCTGCCCTGCAAGATGCTTCTAGGGCATCGAACCCACATTGCAGGGTATGCTTGCTGACTTGGCTTGCAGAGTGCATAAGCTCCTGTAATTCCATAGTATGTTGCTGGTATTTCAGCATGTGGAACTGAAAATTTAATGCTCTAATGACAAGAGTTGCAGAGGTGTATACTTTTTTACCCCATCTGTCCAAAGCTCAGGAATCCCTGTCCGAGGGGGCGGGATTCTTAGCTGGAGTTGCTTTTATTCCTTTAGGTCCTTGGGAGATGACCTCTGGGTCAGCAGTAGGATTTTTGAAAATAAATTTGTGTGAGTCGGGGACTCTGTAGTACCTGTCAGGTTTCCTGGGAGCAGGGAGTAAAGTATCAGGAGTTAGACTGGACTCCATAAAGATATCATCCACAACATCCAGAACTGGAGGGATAGCAAAGGGTCTGTGCTGTGATAACTCTAAAAATTCTCTGAGTCTCTTATTGAACTGAGGATAATCCTGGCATTCTCAATGGAAATGCTCTCTCAAAGTATGTAGGGTTTCAACAAAAGAAAAATCCTCTGGAGGGGAAGCAGAAGGAATGGATTCCTTTGCATCTGAATCCTCACAGGCAGAGAAGGGCATGTCTTCATAATCAGAAACCTCAGAGTCGTTGGACTCTTAGTCAGTTAAAACTGCTGGGGGACAAGTCTCTTTCTTTTAGCAGGGGAAGCCTGGCTTCCCCTAATCAGCATGATCAGGTCTTCCGCCTTTTTAAGCATCTGTGATTGTGGCAAGAAAGCAGGCGTTAGAGTTTGGGTCGTCGGTTTTTAAGGCGTAGCTCGTACTCTCGGCCTTAGAAACTTGGTAGTTTTAGAAAGAACTGAAGATGCAAATGAAGTCGTCGGTTTGCGCCGAATATCGGTAGTGCAAAGAACTTCCTCAGAAGCTGGTGCCTTCATAGCGGCTCCGGACCCATCCAAGGTAGAGACATTCACAGGTTCCGTAGTCAAAGAAAAGTCTCTCGACATACCGGACTCCGAACGGGTCTCGGTAACGGCCTGCGAATCCATAGAAGCGGGCATCAGGGGCTGTGAAAGCACCTCAATGAGTACCGCCAAACTGGTGACTAGTTTAACGGAAGCATTGGCAGTTTTGGACCTGTGCAGTCTGTCTCTGTCTTTATCCTTACTTTTTTGGAAGATCGGTAGTTGGATAGCTTACCAAAGCCATTTCGGAATACAGAGATCGAGAACGAAAGTATTTGGCTACAATAAAAGGACCCGACGACAAATAGTTCGGTCATTGAACAAAGCACAAAACCGGCAGTGAGGTACATCATGGTCTGGGCCTAAACAGGTGAAGCAGTAAGAATGGAAATCTCATTGTGGTATTTGCTTTCCACAGGCGAGACAATTGTTAATTTTTTCTGACATCGGTTAGAGCAAGAAAAAAAGATCCCCAATGGGGTACTTAGCTTTAGAACACTTCAAGATGATTCCATTTCAGAAATGTAAACTCAGGTAGAGACTGACCGGCATGCATGTGAACTGCTTCTGCTTTGGTCTCCTCGGCAAGAAAGACTGATGTAATGGCGTCGGCTGCCTGTTTTTATACCACTGATGTCAGTCCTGAAACGACAGCAACTGACGCAGAAATACTAAGCCTCTGGTATTTGGGCCGACTGAGGGCTACTCCTGGCAGGATAACTCAAGTGTGATGACTGCAACAACAGTGAAACATGAAGAACATCAATACACTTATGGCTGACATCAGGGTAGGTTATTTACATCAAACACATTCACACAGATGCACATATTTACATACACAATATTACAGCTTTAAATCCTAGCCCACAGCAAGTGCACAAGTAGAAACATAGAAATGTGTACAGAAACAGGGGTGCTGAGGACAATTTTGATAAGCATGCAGTAAGAAAGCTACCACTTGAGGAAACATTTTTTTTAAATCAAAGATGCACTTATTTAATTTGAAGTGTATTCAATAAAGCTAAGGAACATGCATAAATTACAACCAAACACTCTAGGCATGAGCAATTTTAACTATTACTCCACTGACTGGGAAACTTATACGAGTACCAACATGCTCGGACAAAGGTTCCTGGACTTTAACACTAATGTCCTGGAACAAATATCATGCAACCCCACAAAGGGCTCAAATATTCTCGACCTGGTCCTCACCAACATGGGTGACGATTGCACCACCACAAGTATAGGACCCTCACTGGTTAAAACTGATCACAAATCAGTCACATTTGAAGTAGCTATAACACCTGAACTCCTCTTAGGTAAAATTAGGATAAATAATTTCACCAAAGCTAATTATATCCTTCTAAGGATGGCATAAACAATTTCCAAACTTCTGTTCTCACAGATTGCACTGACTACTATACTAAAATATACACAAATGTATTGACACAGCTGCACCTGATAGGATCAAAACAAGATCCTCAAGAAAAAACAAGCCTCCCTAGTGGACATCTAGCATTAATAAGTTATACAAAAATAGGCAGAAGTTGCTGTCTAGAATAATAAAGAGAGGTCTCAGCACTGGAAAAACACCCTCCTCTGCTTGGACAAACAAATAAAACAACTTTTAAAATCCTCTAAGGGCAACTTCAAAAAGAAAATTAGCAACCTTAGCGAAGTTTAACCATAAGGCATTCTTCAGCTATATCCTTAAACTAAAAGGTAGGAGCCAGACATGTGCTGAATTAGCTGCGGATGGCATCATACATGCTGATTATGTGAAAACAGCTAACCTATTAGCCAACAGGTTTAGTGAAAATTTCTACCCCTTTTCCCCTCCAAGCATTCCACAAAGCATTCCTTTTACATCTTCCCACCTTGCATCTCCAAAGAGCAAATCATTAATGCTCTCTCCAAGGTCAAAAACACAGCCTTTATGGGACCAGATGGCATACTAGGCTGCATTTTAAATGATCTAAAATATGAGTTAGCAACTCCATTAGGTACTCTGTTCAACCACAGCCTGAGTACTGGTTTTGTTCCTGCTGAATGAAAAACAGCAAATGTCATTCCCCTTCATAAAGGGGGTACAGCAAACGATCCTGGGAACTACAGACCCATAAGCTTAACCAGCCTTATTTGTAAGTCCATGGAACGAATCATCATGGACTTTATAAATAAAGATATAGGTGATCTCCAAACCCTTGATCCGACACAGTTTGGTTTTGTCAAAGGCAGGTAATGCCTGTTAAACCTGGTGGACTTCTTCGAAAATGCTACCAGAGCCATAGATGAAGGCAAATCTGTGCATACAGGCTACCTTTTCTTAGCCAAGGCCTTTGACACAGTCGCACATTCGGGCATCATTGATAAACTCTCCCAGTTGAATATAAACCTTTATGTCGTCAGGTAGGTTGCTTACTGGCTCACCGGCAGATCACACTCAAGTCAAAATTGGGGATTTTACCTCAACCAGTTGAACTGTCACCAATGGGGTTTCACAGGGGTCAGTGCTGAGCCCCCTATTGTTTGGAATATACTTCTCATAAGTTCAGGCCAAAAAGTACAGTTGTGTACACTTACCATAAATGTAGATGTTCAAGTGTATTCACTGTTGCAGTCATTACGTTTGGGCAATCTGCTTCCAGGTTGCCCTCTGTCGGCCTGATTAACAAAGTCTTGGGTCATGAGTCGGATGCTGTCCCTTCTTCCATGATGTCAGGTCGTCAGGGGTATAAAACATGCAACCGACGCCATTACATCAGTTTTTCTTGCCCCAGATGTCAGGTGCCCCCCTAATAGAGAACAAATAAACATAAACACAAAGGTATACCTCCAACAAAAAGCAAATACACCAAAAAGGCTTTTAAGCATAGTAAAGGAAAGTAGAGGTATAGCCAGAAGAAATTAGGGGGCTGGAGGGAGGGTAACCAGGACTGCAATAGTGAATACACTCAAACATCTACATTTATGGTAAGTGTACACAACTGCACTATGTTCTTCGTGTTTCACTGTTGCAGTCATTACATTTGGCTAGATTCCCAAAGCTATGGTTGGGAGGAGGAGTTTATATAGCTAATCTAAGTTGTCTGTGCACATCCAAGGAATGCAGAATCTGTTCCCCTTTGTTCTGTGGACTGGGAAAGAAGGTTGACAAATGAATGGACTGATTAAGAGCCACACTGGATACCACTTTGGGCATGAAGGATGGATTGGTCCTGAGTGACACCCTGTCCGCATGAAAGATGATTAAAGGCTCCACTGCCATAAGGGTCTGTAATTCAGATATCCTTCTAGCTGAAGTGATTGCTAAAAGGAAAGCTGTTTTCCAAGAAAGAAATTTTAAGTCTGCAGTAGCAGCTGGCTCGAAAGGAGGTAGAACAGGTTTCTCCAATACTAAGTTAAGGTCCCAGGCAGGGGTCGGAGCTCTCCTGGGTGGTCTCATGTTTTTGGCCCCTCTGAGGTACTGCTTGAGCAGAGGATGAGAAAAGAGGGGAGGTTCTGTGTTATAATGAGCTGAAATGGCTGAGGTGTGAATTTTAATGGAGGAAAAAGAGAGGCCCTTGTGAAGCATCTCAGTTAAGTATTGCAAAATCTGAGGTATATTAGGCACTGCTGTGCTCATCCCTTGAGAATGGTTCCTGGCACAGAATCTTTTCCATTTTGCTGCATAAGATTTTCTAGTACTAGGTCTCCTTGCCTCTAAGATGACATCCATCACAGGTTTGCTGAGGGATGATAATGGTGAATTTAAGTGATTAGCCAGGCTGCAAGGTTCAATGTTGGAACCTAGGTTGCAGAATTTGGTTCTCCTGCTGAGACAGTAGGAAAGAGGTCTGAGGCAGGTGCCATGGAGATAACTGCGACACACTGCGCAGGAGGGGGTACCAGTGCTGGCGCGGCCAGTCTGGAGCAACCAAGATCATCCTTGGTTTGTCCTGTTTGACTTTTAGTAAAACTTTGGAGAGCAGAGGCAGCGGGGGGAAGGCGTAGACTGATAGGTTTTTCCAGCTGAAGGACAGAGCATCCACTTTACAGGCTTGTTTTTTGGGGAGTCCTTGTGCAAAACTTGTCCAACTGGTAGTTCTGAGGGGAGGCAAATAGATCTATGTCTGGGCTCCCCCATTCACTTGTCAACATGTTGAAAATCCTTGGTTCAAGTTTCCACTTGTGTGGGTCCATGAGGTTTCTGCTTAGTCCGTCTGCCAGTGTATTTAATTTTCCTAGCAGAAAATGAGCTTGTAGGTGCACTTGGTAGCTCAAGGCTGCATTCCACAATGCCATAGCTAGTCTGCAGAGGGGGTAGGAATGTGTACCCCCTTGTTTGTTTATGTACCACATAACCATGGTGTTGTCCGTCTTTACCATTAGTTGTCCTGGAAGAATGTAGTCCTTGAAGGCTGTCGGAGCATTCTGTACAGCTAACATTTCTTTTTGGTTGATATGTAGGTGCATTTGACTTGGGTTCCATTTGCCCTGAATGCACTTCGCTGCCAGGTGAGCCCCCCATGCATAGTCTTATGCATCTGTTGTTAGGGTTTGGGTGGCAGAGGGTAATGTGAATGGTAGACCCTTGTTTTGGTGGCATGCCTCTGCCATGAGAGGAACTCTAGGTGTAGGCAAGGTATGATAGGAATCATTGTTTCCAGGCTGTGAGAATGTTGACTCCATAATCTTTTTAGATACCACTGTAGTTTCCTCATATGCAGTCTTGCATATGGAATTAGAAGAATGCAGGAGGCCATGAACCCCAAGGCTTGCAGTATTTGTCTTGCAGATAGCAGGGATTTTGTGGCCACTTGTTTGAAATAGGTTACCAAATGAATTTGCTTTTCTGGCGTTAGGTAAGCCATCTGGGAAGTTATATTCAAGCTTGCTCCCAGGAATGTAATTTGTTGACAGGGCACCAGTTGTGATTTCTTTTAGTTTATGGTGTACCCCAGACAAGTTAGAACCCTTTTTACAAACGCCAGATGATTCAAAAATATGCTCTGGCTTTCTGCCTGAATTAGACAATCTGAATACTTCTTTGCCTGCAAAATGCAATAACTGGAGCCAGACACTTTGTGAATACCCTGGGCACAGTAGACAAGCCAAAGGGCACTGCAAAGAATTGATAATGCGTGCAGCTTGCTTTGAAACGTAGGTATCTTCCGCACAAAATTCCCTGATTGGGATGTGCAGGTATGCTTCTTTTAAATCTAGTGTTGCCAACCAGGCGTCTTTGCCTAGCATAGGAAGTAATTGGTGAAGAGTCAGCATCTTGAATTTTGGAATCTTCAGAAAGGTGTTTAGAGTAGACAGGTCCAGGATTGGACGCCATGATTTGTCTTTCTAGGTACCAGAAAAAGTCTGTAGTAGAAACCTTGTCCCTTTTCCTCTTCTGGTACCAGTTGAATAGCCCCCATGCTTAAGAGGGAAAGTACTTGTTTTTGAGCCTCTGCCCACTGATTGGGGGGGCAGGTCTGGCCACCCATTTGGTGTTGGCAACTTTTGGAAATGAAATCTGTATCCCTGGGACACTATACGCAAAACCCATTTGTCCTGGGTTATGAGTTCCCAGTTCTTTGCATGAAGAGCAATCTCCCCCCCCAAAGGGGCAGTAAAAGATAAGTGCCTGGGAGTTTTAAAAGGAAGTCATTGAGACTGTTTACCATAGGGGGGGTGTCTTGTTATTTCCAGATTTGGAAGTGGACGCCCCCCACTGTTTAGTTCTGAGAGTCCCCTGGGACTGAAACCTGGGGTTTTTGCTGTGTCTGGGTTTGGCCTGAGAAGACCTGAAATGGACTGGAAAGGACCAATTCTTAGTACGCCAGTGCCTACTAAATCTAGGAGGTTGCACTTGTAAAAAATCTTTAACAGTTTGCATATACTTAGCTTTATTTTCCATCTTTTTAAGAACTTCTTCAGCCTTGTTGCAACACAGGCGGTCCTGATTTAAAGGAGCATCCAACAATTTAGCTTTAACATGATCAGGCAAAGATTGCTCCTTATGCCAAGCATGCCTTATAAGCACAGACCCAGTAACAGCAGCCCTGCAAGAGGCCTCTAAAGAATCAAAACCACATTGCAAAGTATGTTTTCCAACTTGTTCAGCAGAATGCATTAAGTCCTGTAAATCTTTATTTTCCACACAGTCAGGAATCAACATCATTTTCTGTTTAAGCAGTCCAATAACATGTTGCTGATATTTAAACATATGAAACTGGCAGTTTAAAGCTCTAATTGCCAAGGTTACAGAAGTATAAACCGTATTACCCCATCTATCCAGCGCCCTGGAGTCTCTATCAGAAGGGGTAGGATTTTTAGCAGTAGAAACCTTAATGCCCTTGGGCTCTTGAGAAATAGTCTCTGGATCTGCAACAGGATTTTTGAAAAGGAACTTGTGGGATTCAGGAAACCTGTAGTATCTGTCAAGTTTACTAGGAGCAGGAGGCAGGGAATCAGGGGCCAAACTGGATTCCGAGAAAACATCATCAACAATGTCTAGTACAGGAGGTATAGCCAAAGGCCTTTGCTGAGGTAGAAGGAGGAAATCCCTAAGCCTCTTTTTTGAATCAAAAAATTCCTGGCTTTCCCAGTGAAAATGTTCCCTTAAAGTATGCAAAGTTTCCCCAAAAGAAAAATACTCAGGAGGGGAATCAGAGGGAATAGAATCCTCTGCATCAGAATCCTCATAAGTAGGTATGGACAAATCCAGGTCATCAGAAGAGTCAGAAGGAACAGAATCCTGATCAAAAGATTCATAATCAAGCTCAGCCCAAGGCCTCTTGGGGGGGTTGACTATGCCTGATTAGAGTTATTAGATCTTCAGCCATTTTTATCATTTGTTTTTTAGGCATAGGGGCCTGAGCATGTGGCCTGGGCATCGGTTTTTTAGACATGGATCGAGACTTAGGCCTTAGTAATGAAGGAGGTGCTGATTTAATATGCAAGTCTGTAGGCCTGAATACACCCTCAGAAGCTGGTGCCTGCACAGTGGCTCCGGACCCATCCAAGGTAGAGACATCAGCGGGTTCCATAGCTGAAGTATTTCGCGGCATACTGGACTCCGAATGTGTCTCAGTAGAGGCCTGCGAATCAGAAGTAGCGGGTATCAGGGGCTGCGAAAGCACCTCACTGAGTACAGGCGAACTGGTGACTGGCTTAGGAGAAGCGTCATCGGCAGTTTTGGACCTCGGCGGCCTGTCTCTGTCTTTATCTTTGCATTTTTTTGGAATCCCGGTAGTTGGATGGCTAACCGACAACATTTCTGGATAATTAAACTGAGAACTGAAATATTTAGAGGCAAAAATATACAGATGACAGATAGTGTGCTGATTAAATAAAGCACAAACCCGACAGCAAGGTACGTCGTGGTCAGGACCTAGGCAAGGAATACAGTACGAATGAAAATCTTTATGAGGTATTTGCTTTCCACAAGTAATGCAATTATTAACTTTTACTGACATCGGTAAGGAGCAAGAAAAAGTTTCCCCAACAGGGTACTTAGCTTTAAGTTGAAGACTTTGGTTCTGAAACTTGAAAACGAAAATTTCAGGAGTCGGCCAACCGGCACTTGCGAACTGCTTCTGCTTCGGGCACTGCACGGCAAGAAAGACTGATGTAATGGCGTCAGCTGCATGTTTTATACCCCCTGACGACCTGATGTCATAGAAGAAGGGACAGCAACCGACGCAGGACTCAAGACTTTGTTAATCAGGCCAACTGAGGGCAACCTGCAAGCAGATTACCCAAATGTGATGACTGCAGCAGTGAAACACGAAGAACATCAGGGGGCTGTGGCTTACTAGGTTTGCTGACGACTGCAAATTAGGTGCAATCACTGAGTCCCCAAACAATGTCAAAATACTTCAAGAGAGACTTACAGAAACTAGTGATTGGTGCCAAAGCCATGGACTCAAACTGAATGCTAAAAAATGCATTATCATCCCCTTCAGTAAAAATGATATCCCTGCAGACTATCATATAAATAATAATACCCTAAGTAACAATTCAGTAGTGAGAGACTTAGGAATACAAGTTGATTGTAGCTTAAACTTTGACAACCATGTGTCTTTTGTGGTAAGGAAGGCAGTCTACATTGCACACCTCATCAGCAAAGGCATTGCCTCAAGAGAGAGAGAGGTCAAAGCAACTCTGTAATCAACCCTTATCAGGCCAATAATTGGGTACTATGGTCCCTTTGGTATGTATACCTTACTAGGTAACTGCAACAACTTGAGAAACCTCAGAGATTTCTAACCAAGAAAATTCAGGGTCACCAGCACATGCCATACACTGACAGACTGAAGCCGCTGTCACTGTACTCAGTAGCATACAGCATACTTACAGGAGACTTTTGCCTGGCCTACAGGTCGCTCGCTCTAGGGACCATAACCTGGCCTGGGACATAAATAGCAAATGCTGGAGAGACAGATAAGTCTCTCAGAGGCTGCCATTCCCTCTGGAAAAGGCTACCAATTCACATCAAACAAAGCCCTTCTTTGACCCTGTTTCAGTATAGCCTGGAAGACTGGATGGGAAACCGTAAATTCCTGCCAGGGATTTCAACTATGACCCTCCTAGACATGTGCAGTTGTCACTAAGATCTCAAGTTTAGGAAAGATCCTTTATATTGGTTTTCTATAGTATTATATTGGGTACACACTGCTAGGCTAGGCTTATAAAGACCTTCAGGTCAGTAACCACCAATGAACCTATAAGCACCAAATACTTCAATACGAAAGATGTGATTTCAAGTACAGCAGAACTCTTTACTAGAAAGTAAGACATCAGTTCAATATTTAAAACATTAAAATTTATCAGAATATGTCTTCAAGTACAGTAGATACTTTTAAATTGTTTAAATACAAGCTGTCTACACAGATATTTAATTCAATAATGTACAAAGCTTACATATACCATGGACATTTCCTGTTCAAGACAGAAGAATGGCCCTCATTTGTAATGCTGCTGAAGTATGTCATAAAGTTCACTCCTGTGCAATATTTTACAAATTTTATATATATATATATATATATATATATATATATATATATATATATATATATATATATATATATATAAACTGAACCATGTACAAATTATGAAAATCCAGTATACTTTGTGTGAAGATGGCACAAAGCATACTGATTCTGCTACAGTATGTTTACCTCAGAAAATTAAAGAAAGAAAAGTGATACCTTTATATCAAGTACAGTACTGACAGTCATTTGTCTGTGTGGACTGTCCACATTCTTCACAAAGATTTTCTTTAATATTCTACTCAATTCCACCTTACAAAAAAGCCTACTGGACAGTTAGATACTTCAAGTAACACATGTTCCACTGCCTTGTTATCTGGGTCACAGCTGAAAGGGGTCCACTCATCTGGTAAATAAACAAATCAAATCACAGCATACACTCTGTCCATATAAAAAGAGATAAAAGAAGGATCACTAAGGCAAAACACCTTGCACAACACACTAGTCATAGGTGACTCGATAGTGAGGCACACTGATGTCCTACTCAGTAGGTTGAATAAGGAGAAAGTAACAATCAACTTCTTGTCAGGTGTCAGGATCCGCCACATAATGCACTCACTCAAGTCTCTGAACAACTGGTACAAATATGGCTCTGTCATTGTACATGTGGGTGTGACTGACCTGAGATGTACCTCCTTGGACTACATGAAGAGAGACATGGAGGAGCTCTCGGGTTACGTAGCCCAGGTGGGTATGACCCTAGCCCTGAACAGCATCCTACCATCACCCAGAATTATACCACAGTACAAGTAGAAAATGATTGATTTCAACAACTGGCTAAGTTTCTGGTGTCATTCTAAGGGGATTCAGTATCTGTCTGCCTGGGATGACATAACTGACAGACCTCTATGTTTTGCCAGAGATGGCCTGCATCTGTCACCCACTGGGCTTCCAGATACTGGCCAAGGCTCTTGCCACCCCTATAATGCCTTTTTTAGGCAGTGTTCCAGGGATCAAATTACCACCGAAACAGCTACAAACAAATGCAATCTGAGGGTCATGCTGCTCAATGCTAGAAGTCTAAATCTCAAAATGCACTCGCTCAAAGCACTCCTTAAAATGGAGAACATCAACATTTGTGCTGTAACAGAGACCTGGTTCAAGGCAGCAGAAAGCACCCCAGCACTACCAGGCTATAACTCATTCCACACCTTTCGGAATCAGAACTTGAACCGAAGCTCCAAAGGCAGTGGTGCTTCCATATTCATAAAGAATGTGTACATCTGCACACTGGTGGCCCAACATAATGCATCAGAGATACTTCTGGGGCAGCTAACATTGGGTAAGACAGCGATTCAGGTCATAGCCTGCTACAGGTCCCCAACCATGTCCCAAGACTCACACTTCACATTCCTAAGCACCCTGGAGAATATTAGGGTCCAACCTAACACTCTCTTACTAGGCGACTTCATTAACTGGGTAAGCTAATCATGTACCAATACACTTGCCCAACGTTTCCTGGAATTCATTAATTCCAATGCCCTGGACCAGCTCATTTGTACCCCCCACTAGAGGTAGCAACATCCTGGTCATTACTAACATGGGCAACCGCTGCTCTACACCAATAGTCAGCTCCTTCCTGGTTAGATCCGACTACAAACTGATCACCTTGGAAATCCACCTCCCTCCCAGTCCACCCCCCACAAAGGTAACCACCATGAAAAATGTCTCCAAAGCTAACTTTGGGCTCCCAAAAACACAGGTGGCTAACTTCATGACACTCATGCAAATGGAGAATAGTTGTGTGACCACAGAATCATACACCAGTGCACTGTACGAACACACACATAAATGCATGGATCTCACCATACCCAATAGAACCAAGATCCTCTCCTCCAAAAAAAAGGAAGCCAATCTGGTGGTCCCCTGCCATAAACAAACTCTACAACAGAAGGGGGAAACTGACGCAAAATAAGGTGAAGTCCCAAGACTGGAAAAACTCTCTTATCAGCCTCAACAAAAAGTTGAGATCTCTAATCAAATCCTCTAAAGCTAGCTATGAAAACAGAATTGCAGCAGATAGTAAAGACAACCACAAGGCCTTCTATAGTTATGTAAAGAATCTCCATGGCAATACCCAGATTTGCTCTGAGATACTGCACAATGGTACCTCCTATACCGAACCAATAGATATTGCCAGTATACTGGCCGACAGATTCAGTGCCAACTTTACTCCTCCCCCCAAAGGACCAATCACAATACCAGTAGATTGCCAGACACCCAGTATTACTACTGCACAGGTTAAAATAGCACTGTCCAAGGCCAAGAATACAGCTTCTATAGGACCTGACAATATCACTGGTTTTGTTCTACGTGAACTACAGAGTGAACTGGCACCTCACCTGTGTGCCCTGTTCAATCACAGCCTCACCACAGACTTTGTCCCTAGCAAATGACACACTGCTACAGTCATCCCTCTCCACAAAGGAGGAGTGACTACAGACCCTGGGAACAATCGCCCCATTAGCCTGACGAGTCTGATATGCAAAGCTATGGAACACATCATCATGGACCTAATAAACAAGGATATAGGGAATTTCCAAACTCTGGATCCTACACAGTTTGATTTTGTGATGGGTAGATAATGCCTGCTTAACTTGGTCGACTTCTTTGAGTCAGTCACCAGAGCTGTGGATGAAGGCAAGGTGGTTCATACAGCCTACCTTGATCTGGCCAAGGCTTTTGATACCATTCCCCACTCAGGAATCATAGAAAAACTCACTAAGCTTGGCATCAACCCCTAAATCACTTGGTGGGTTGCAAACTGGCTCACAGATAGAACCCACTGTGTGAAAGTAGCTGACTCCAAGTCAGACTGCTGACTAGTCACGAGTGGAGTCCCACAGGGTTCGGTCCTGGGTCCTTCACTGTTTGGAATCTACTTCTCCGAAGTCCAGGCCAACACAAAGGGACTCTGGCTGACAAATGTCGCAGACGATTGCAAGTTGGGAGCTATTATTAACCCCCAAGAAATGCTGACATCCTACAGAATGGCCTCACTGAGACCAACGACTGGTGTCAGAACCATGGCCTTAAGCTCAACGCCAAAAAATGTGTTGTCATCCCCTTTGGGAAAAACCCAGTTCCCATGAATTACCACATTGATGGAAGTCCACTGAACACAGAAGGTATTATAAGAGATTGCATCCAGGAAGAAAGAGATCATTGTCTCCCTCTACTCTTCCCTCATTACGCCAATCATCGAGTGCAATGCCCCATTTGGCATGTACCCCACTAGACACCTGCAACAACTGGACAGGCTGCAAAAGTACCTCACAAAGAGGATCTTAGGCCTTAAACACTTGTCCTATATGGACACTCAAAAAACTCCAACTATTCTCTGTTTCATATCACCTACTTAGAGGCAATCTCTGCTTGACTTACAAAGCCATGTCTGACCCAGCTCTGTTAAAAATGCTACATCTAAAGAAATCCCAATCCCTCCACACCACACGCTCCAGAGACCTCAACCTCATTACCACAATTAACAGAACATGCTGGAGGAACAGGTTCATAACCCAGAGACAGCCCATGCTATGGAACAGACTTCCCATACATGTCAAGCAGAGCACCACCCTGACACTTTTCAAGACAAATCTTGATGAGTGGATGGGAAACAGAAAATTCATCCTGGGGATAACTCCAGTGACTCTACTCAACAGAGGCACTGAGGCACTGTGAACTAAGGTCGGGTGGCACTATGCCAGGGTAATCCTATGGCTAGGCTTGTAAAAGCCCAGGGCCATTAGCCTAGTACACACCTATGAACCTATAAAACTATATGAACCTATAAAACTATCTGTATAAATCACAAAAAGATAAATAAATTCATTATTTGCATAAATGTTTTAAATTAATTAAAGTTTCTTTACATAAAAAATATCAAATGCTCAAAAGTAATGTCTTTCGGCTTTTCCTGGTTAGGGGTCACCACAGCAGAACACTGGTCTGCAGATTGATTGGCAGTGATGTTTTTACAGTGCCAAGTGGCCAGCCTGATGCCCAACTTTCACAGAAGGCGCATACATACACACAAGTACCTACCTGCATGTCTTTGAAACTCGTTTGACTACAGGGAGGACATACAGACTCCGCACAGAAGGAGCTCCAGACAGGGAAATGGAATGTTAGGGACACTCCTCTTCTTTATTCAATGTTTTACAACATCCCGATTAAGTCTAGAGACTACACAACCCATCTGTGGCTATAAAGTTCAGCTGTATGAAATACTCAATATAACTAGATTCTGAGCGAAAGAAAGACTTCTGCAGTACTACAATATATGGGCTTCTTATTCAGCAATACCCATCAGCCCTTGGTCTGCCTTTTCCAGCAATACAGATGTCTCCCTTGCAAGAGGTAGCAATCACTCTACACTGCTGGTATTCACCTTTAAGTCGACAAAGTGAAAAGCTGTATTAATACTTAAACCCAGCTGTACATTTTTAAACTACTTAGAATAAGCAGAATCACCAAAAATAACTAAAATCTATATGGGAGTGGTGTAAAAATACTACTGCAAGTCTCTCTCTGTTGAAGAACAAATGTTACAGTGATTATCTAGTACAGTTTTACCTTCAATGACTACAACAGTCTGATATCAGTTTTGAAAACAATACTTCTTAAGCAATGATTGCTTAAGTCAAGTTAATTAGTGTTCTATTAAAATTATTATTGTTATTTTTTTTAACAGATTGTGCTCTCAGATCCTCCCATTTCAACCTTAGCTGTTTCTAGTGACTATCATTACCTATGGATCCAAGCTATTCATTTCACTCAGGAGAACAGTTGAGGAGCATAAGTAATTGTCCATACTGCTCAGTGGAAGAGGGGTTAATGAATGCTTTATGGCCCTTAATATTCCTGTAAGCTACTTACAATATTCTTTAAATGGTCCTGCAATGGGTTCATTGGAAAGCCCAAGCTTCACTTCTGCAAGGTTGCTGCCCCTGTCTTAACCGAATATCTTATCAAAGCTAGGAAGCATCCTACCTTATTCCTAGCTTCCACTGGGGAATGCTATAGACTGAGTATCTCCTCAGATCCCAAGTCCCATTCCTATTCTCCAGCAAGAGGAGAACAGCTACCTTTCTTCCCTCTCCCTCACTTCCGACTCCTGCTGTATCAAATTATGCCAAATACGCCTGTGTCACCACTAGTACAGAGAGAAATTGCTTGGAGATTTCATTAACATGAGGTGAAATAATTCCAGTTTCGTGCAAACAGGGCAAATGGCTGAACCAACTGTGCTGAATAAAGTTCAAGAGAAAACAGAGTAATTTACTTAATTTTGGTCTTTTGGAATGGTACTCATAGTAAAACTTGTCAAGGCTGTTTCTTATTACAGTGTCTTGGGTGTCTTAACATATACTGCATGGAAATGTAATGAAAGCAAAGGAAGGTGGAACATTATTTGAATGACAACATTTAGTGAAATTAAAAAAAAAAAAAAAAGCTTATGTTTACTGTGATGCCCCTGCACTGGCCCAGTAGTCAAGGAGACTCAATCCTCAGCACTGGCAACTGCCAGGGGTTATACACACTGAGAGGATGACAAGTACACACACAGTCAAGTGCAATTTCCCTTAAGGGCACACAAAAATCACAGTTAGTCTTGGGCTGTTTTATCCCTCTTTCTCCAGATCCCTAATAAGACTCCCAGCTGGCACAGCTGTAAGGTTGAGATCTCAGCCAAGCAGCCAAGCTAAGACCTCCAGCACCCTCTCTGTCCAACCAGTGCTTCGTGTCCCTGCCCAAGTAGCTGACACACACACACACTTTGAGATTTGATTTACACACACACACACACACACACACACACACACACACACACACACATGGGGAAGGCTGGCACAGGTTTACTAGCTATGCTATCTTTTTCCAGACTATAAGGTAGTTCCAGCTGCCACCAGCCAACTCTTACTTACCAGCTACTATAAGGCACTTACAAAGGGTGTCCAGTCCTACCGTGTAATGTTGCTATTAAGCCAAATGGTAGTTTTGACCAAGCACCAGGCTATTAGGAGTGGCCCGTACAGTGTCACCAAATACTTATGCCAGTACTTTAAGAGCTTAAATATGCCTCACAAATATCAGCCACACAGATAACTTTAAATATATTTAATAATAAAATAACAAGACAGTACTAAGTAACTAAACAAAGTGACTTCAGAGTTCAAAATCACAGGAAATATTTTAAAACAACATTGTAGGACAGTCTCAAATAAATACAGAAAACATCTAATCTAATCTTTACTATATTCCTATATATATCTAATACATATGCCAGTACTCTCAGAGCTTAAATATGTCTCAGGAATATCAGCCACAAAGATAAGTTTAAATATATTTAATAATGAATAATAAAATAACAAGACAATACTCAGTAACTAAACAAAGTGATTTCAGAGTTCAAAATCACAGGAAATATTTTAAAACAACACTGCAGGACAGTCTAAACTAATCTTTAATATATTCTTGTCTATATCTAAGAGAGATACTATGCCCTAAATCTTACTTACAGAACAGCACGCAGGCAGAAGTGCAGATGAGGATGATGAGTGGATGTTCTTGCTAGGTCCAAGACACAATACAAAAAGCACACTCTCTCAGAGAGTTCTTAAATCAAAATCACACTTTACTGCTGGGTTAGCCTGGATGACATCACTTTTTGTCACCTGACTTCAGTTCCCAGGCTACAACAGAAACTAACAGAATTTTGACATCTCTGTGTTAAAAATACATATCTCTCAGATGTTTGCCAGATCTTGGAAGCCATAAAACACTTTACATTTTAAATCTAGTAATTACTTTTCTTACAAGACAATAGAAAAACTTCTAGCTCTAGACATTGTGTCTGCTACTGAACTGAAACTGAGAGATAACATTTTTTGTTTATGGCCCAGTTATAAAGTAACTTGACCTCAACTATTCTTAAGTTTTGTAGGTTAATCTTCTACCTTTCCAGCGGGAAATGATGTGGTTACATTCTCTAAGCTCAGTACATAACATGCAGTTCTGTAGAAATCATATCAATATTCACAAATGACATAGACTTATTTACAAAATTCCAGATACATGGGCTAGCAGCGTGACACCCCCCTCCCGAAAACTCAAGTTAGTTTTTCAAGTGACCCTTCAGAAATGTTTCTTGAGAGAGTTGAGCCTATCTGGGAATACCTTACCCCATTCCCTGTCTTGAGAGACCATCAGTGTTAGCACTGCTAACCCCACTGTGGTGCTGCACTGTCATATCATATGCTTGCAACCCTAGGCTCCACCTTAGTAACTTTGCATTTTGCTGGTTGGCTCGATATAGCCATGTTATGGGACTGTGGTCTGTAACTACAGTGAATTTCCTTCCGTACAGATAAGGCTAAAGTTAATGCAGTGCCTACACTATGGCTAGGCATTCCTTTTCTACAGGTGCATAGCATTCCTCCCTGGGTTGGAGCCTATGACTGAGATATACCACTGGGTGCTTTACTCCCTCAGAGGAAACCTGGCTAAGTACAGCCCCCACCCCATGGTGTGAAACATCCACCTGCACAAAAAAATCTTTGCACTAATCTGGACTGGTTAACACAAGGGGTCCTCTCAAAGCTCCTTTAAACTTCTGGAATGCCTACTCACATTAGTTTTTCTGGCATCTTTTCAATACATATTAACTGACCAAGGCTACATTGTAATAACTGCGAAGAAATTAAATGAGGAGTTTGGGGCTATGTCCCCAAAAAGCAACGAGGTTGTAGACGTTCTGAGGTGCATTTTAAAGAATTTCAAACCTTTTAATCCAGTTATGACCTAAACAAAAACCGTGACTAAGGCAAGAAATTTAGTCTTTTTTTTTTTTTTAATGAAGAAATGCATTGTGTCCAAGGCTTAATATTCAAAGCTGACAGAACAGTGGCTCCCAATAAAATAAAAAGAAAAACACTTGACAGGACACACAAATCTTAACTGTGAATACTGCCTAGTTTCTTATCCCCATAATGAAAAGACAGTCACCTTCTGTGTACCCCTCTGGCATTAGAATGGGATTGAAGGGAAGGAACAAATGGCCACAATCATATTTCAAGTTGCTGTTTTCATGCATACATACAGCATACCTCCTAACACTATTTCCAGAAATTATACACTTTCAGTCTATCACTCTGGCATCACATTAAAACAAAAGTGAATGAACAAATAGAACACTTTAGTATACTTCAAATTTGTTGCCACCAGATGTATACAGACAACACTCATCTTTATCTCTTTGCCAAAAAACAGCCATCTGTATGCACATCTGATGTTTCATTATGAGGAAAGTGGAAAGATAATGATTACAGTAATGAATTCCTATACCCAGCAAGAAGTTCTGCGGTTCGATTCTTGGCTAGTGTGCCTTCTGTGCGAAGTCTGCATGTCCTCTCCACGTTCATGTGGGTTTCCTCCAGGTGCTCCGTTTTCCTCCCACATTCCAAAGACATGCAATAAGCAAACTGGAAACTCTAAAGTGGCCATAGGTGTGAGTCTGCATCTGACTGTGTGGTGTGGAAGAACTACCACGGCAGAGCTAGCCACATGGTGATGTAAACCTGGGTTCTGGATGACTATCACTGTTGAAGTGGCATCCCGACACCATGCGCAACAGTGAGAATAAGGGGTTGCTGATGGATGGATGAATGACAACTTGTCAGTAGAATGTACACTGCACCTAGGAAAGCTATAGTAACATTCTCTTCACACCACTGAGGATTGATTATAAGAAAAGTTAAAGAAAGTACATTTGTCCTTCTCTTCATTTTGAAAGTACTGCTAACAGAAGGGACCTCCTGGCTAGCTCAACATCCAGCCAGTATACGAAAGCCTTTAGTATAGGTGCCATATGTCACACATATGGTACCCACACAAGGCATAGGGCATACAGGTTATGCACATACGCACACATTTAGAACTGAAAAAGCCCCAGGAGGAGCAGAGTACCCTTAGGGGCAAGAAAGAGTATGTGCATCCAGAAGGAGAAAAGGGAGAAGAACCCCTCAGCCAGGAGGGCAAGAAAGAACAGGCTAGTGCAGATGGGGCAGGAGGGAAGGGAGTGAATACTGCCAACAGTGAACAGAAGGACGTCTATTGTTATGATAAGATTTTACACAACTGTACTATGTCTTTCTGTATCACTGTTGCAGAAGGCAGAGTACAAAAGGTCAAGAAGAAACCTGGGAGGAAGATTGCACTGAAGAACCCTCCAGAAACCCATGCAAGATAAACCTGGCAAAGCCATGTCTAATCCTGGAAATAATATCCAACTTGTAGATCTTAGTGAAGGTATGAACTGAAGACCAAGTAGCAGTCTCAAGGATGGAATTAGTATCCAGTCCCTTGAAAAAAGCTCCAGAGGAGGCAAAAACCCATGTAAAATAAGCCTTTACAAAGGAGGAAAGACATTTTAAATCCAGGATGAGGTGGTTTGCTTAGAAACTGTCATACTCAAAGGCATGGCATGAAATGAAACAAAAATCTGCTCAGATTTGTGAATATCTTCAGTTTTATCTAAATAATGTTTATACAAATCCAAGGTGTCATGAACCTCCTCACTGGCAAACTGCAGAGAAGAAATAAAAAGGAAGGAAGATTGATAGACTGATTAGGACACAACTCATTGACCACCTTGGGCATAAAAGAAAGGTTGGTACAAAGATGCACCCTGTCTCAGTGGAAAACTAAAAAAAGAGGAACAGCCATGAGAGCCTAAAGCTCAAACACTCTCTTAGCTGAATTGAGAGCTAAAAAACAGTCTTCCAAGTACAATGTTGTAAGGAAGCTGAAGCACAGTCTTCCAAGTACAATGTTGTAAGGAAGCTGAAGCAGCAGGCTCAAAAGAAGCCTGAGTCAATTTTTCACAAACAAAACAGAGGTCCCAGGAGGCCAGAATTGGCTTCCTGGAAGGCCTGATATAAAGGATGCCTATAAGAAATTGCTTGACCTTAAATCTAGAGGCCAGAGGAGGAGCCAAGGGCAAACAAGCAAAAACTGCTGACAGCTAAGCTTTAACTGAAGAATATGCTAACTCAGCATAGAGGAGATCACAAAAATAAGACAGAACCATAGAAACCTGCACAAATAAGGGATCCTGGTTTCAAGAGAGGCAATCGACAGAAAATCCTTTCCATTTGGGAAAATATGATTTCCTGATAGTGGGGTTCCTGGCCTCCTAGAAGACCTGAAGCTCGTCCTCAGAAAAGAGGAGCATAAAAGGGATCAAAACCCTATCATCCACAGTATCAGTTGAAGAGTGGACAAGTGAGGATGGATAAGAGACCCCTTGTGTTGTGTGAGAAGGTCCACCCAGTGAGGTAACTTGCAGTGATTGCCCCTGGCCCTGTTAGAAAGAAGAGAGAGCCACTGCTGTCTGGACCAAAAGGGAATCTCTCTCAAGATTTTGGGGGAGTCTTGCCTGATCTTGTGTAAGACCCCTGGAAGCAAAGGGAAGGCATACAGAAACATCTCCTTCCAAGGAAAAGACTGGGCATCCACTTTCCAGACCAGAGGACTTGGGACACTGGAAGAGAACAGAGAAAGTTGGCTGTTCAGAGGAGAGGCAAAAAGATCTAACTAAGGAATACCCCACTGATGGACAATGCCCAGGAACACATCTCTGTGAAGCATCCATGTGTGAGCTTGTGTTCTGGACCTGCTTAAAGATTCTGCCATTAGACTGTGTTCTGAGGGAATGCAAACTGCCTGAAAAGTCACTTAATACTGGACGGCTAAATCCCAGACCTGAAGAGCTCACATGCAAAGAAGATAATACTTTGCAATCCCTTGCTTGTTGACATGTCATAACACAGTGGTGTTGTCTGTGAAAATTTTGAGGGACCCAGGATGAAACAGCAAATGAAAAACCTGAAGAGCTAGATGCAGGGCCCTCATCTCCTTTATGTTGATGTGGGCTGACCTCTAATGCAGAGGCCTGAGACCCTGAATCTTGAGAAAACCAAATGAGTCCCCAACCACTATAAAGAGCTCCTGAGTCTCGGCTGGAGCTTAGAATGGCAGCATACCTATCAACTCTCCAGATTTTCACAGAATGTCCAGATTTTTGCCTCGTATTTTTGGTCTCTTCCTCATAAAATGTGTGGTTTTCTGGCAAATCACTGGGATGATTTGAGGACTGAAGTCACTAAATAATGATATAGATTTGAGTTTCAGACTTCATATCCTTCACAGAAATGTGTGATAACACAAACCCTGTTATTCTAGCAATTTTCTTAAGTTTATAACAGCAATGTTTAAAATCTGCCCCTATTTGTTGGGCTTTTGTTCCCCCATCATATCACTCTTTGTTCAGATTTTTGTGCTAAGAGGTTGAGAGGCATGAAAGGCAGTCCCAGGTTGAGAGGGAGTTGATAAACAGAAACAGGAAGGATACACAGACTCCATACAGAAGAAGCCATAGACAAAAACTCTACCAGAGAATCAAGCGCTCTGAGATGGCAACACTACTCACTGTGCAATGCTCAGTTTCTTTCACACACATCCTACCTAGACAATCAAAGGCAGCCACTTACTGTATACAAAGCTGACGTTTGACTGTGATGGAAATTCCCTCACATTGCAAGCATAAAGCACAGGAATAATAGTTTTCACTGATTCCAATGCATACAGTGCACAGTGTGACTCTGTTCTTACCACCAGATCAGTGGCTTGTTTTACAGTGATCCAAAAATAGCAAGGTTAAGTCACTGCTATCTAAAGATGGCCTCTGTACCCATCATTTACAGACACTTGAATATCTGTGTACACTTCACACGTCTGTTTGCAATAAAAATTCTTATACACTGTGACATCCCCTGCTCTGGGGCCAGTAATCAAGAAGCCTGAATCCTCACCACTGCCATTGGTGACGGATGTTCACTTGGAACAAGAATAGATACGCACAGCATTTCCAGATGTAGCTCTCTGCACCAAGCACAATTTCCCATAACAGCACACAGGGAACACACACAGTCTGGGGCCTGGCTCCCCCCTCTCCAGGTCTCCGGTAAGACTGCCCACTGACACAGTTGTATGGTTTAGTCCTCAGCCAAGTGTCCAAGCCAAGTTCTCCAGCACTCACTCTGTGAAACCAGTGTTCTGTGTCCCTGCTTCAAGGAGCTGACATACACACTCTGAGACTTGATTTTCACACAGACACACACACACACACACACACACACACACACACACACACACACACACACACACACACACACAGACACAGACACAGACACACACACCTGGGAAAGACTGGCACAGATCTACTAGCAAACTTCCCCTCTGCCCAGACTATACGGTAGTTACTGCCACCAGAACACTACAAAGCCAACTAATCTAAGGCTCTTACAAGGGTCCCCAATTATACTGAGTGAAATTAATTTTAATACAAATGGTAGTGTCTGACCAATGCAGTAAGGCTTTCAGGAGTGGTCACAGTGTCACCAAACAAATATAAGTACTCTCAAAGGTTAAAATACTCTCTAAAAGACCAGCCACAATGAATAGTTTAAATATATTTAATAAGAAATAAAAGAACATGAAAATGACAAATATCAATTTACAATAAACACCAGAGTTTCAATCACAGGAAATATTAAAATAACACAGATAGATACACACAGATACAGAAAAACAGTACTTAACTAATCTCACTATATTTTCCTGACTGATCTAAAGAATTACTATTCCCTGGTTACTTACTAAAGCAAGGCAAGATGAAGCAGATGAGTGATCCTTCTATGTCAGGTTACTAAAATAGACTGCTTTGAGACTTCTGTCTCATCTAGTATTAAATCATCATTTTAGTCCTAGATTACAGAATGACATTGAGCACATCTGGTCATCTGACTTCTGGTTACCATACTACACCATTTACTAGAAACTGAAACAGAATCTCGCACACGTGTTACCATATACACAGAGCTTTGCTAAGATGAGTTATAGCATCTGAATGTCATAAAACAATTTCAAACTTCCACCCTTATACAGTAGCAATTAGTCCACCCCAAGGACAATACAGAAGGCTTCTTGGTACAGACTTTTTGTCTCTGGCTGCATTGAGAACTGTAAGATACAATCTTTATGGCCTTCCAGATAATTTAATTTCAAACTATTTTTCAAAGTTAGCTGGACTGAGATTAACATCTTTTCCAGTATCCTTGGTTGCAATGCATTCATTTCAATAGTTATCATACAGTGCGACATACAGGTACACTTCTTTTTCTGTCCAGCAGGACCCACTGTTGGTACATTTTTTAACACAAGCAGCTTTACAAATACATTTTCAACACAAGCAGCTGTACAAATCAGTTTGATATACAAATGACATATAATTCTCTACACACTCCAGCTAGTTATGCTGGCATAAGTTACACATCCAACACCCAACTTCTTCTGGCATAGTTCGCAATACCTCACATCACCATATCTCTCTCCCTTTTAAAGACTCAAGTGACCCTGGAATAATGTGGCTTGAGGGACATAAGCCTGTCTGGGAACACATTAACCTATACCCTGTCTTGACAGCCCATATGCATTAGTACTGTTGACCCCACTATGGTGCTGCACTGTCATGTCATACATCAGCAACCCTAGGTTCCACCTTAATGGCTTGGCATTTTGCTGGCTGGCTTGATGTAGTCATGTTAAGGGATTGTGGTCTGTAACTATAGTGAATTTCATTCCATACGGATAGGGTTGAAGTTTCTGTGGTGCTCATACTATAGCTAGACATTTTTTTTCTACTGCTGCATAACATTCCTCCCTAGGTTGGAAGCTAGAGCTGAGATATACCACTGGGTGCTCTTGTCCCATTAAAGAAACCCAACTGAGTACAGCCCCCACCCCATGTTTCGAAGGATCTACCTGCACAACAACTTACTTGCTGTAATTTGGGCTAACACAGGGGATCTCCCAAAGCCCCTTTAAGCTTTTGGAATGCCTGCTCACATGTTGGGATCCACAATACCTTGTCTGGCCTGCTTTTCCTCATCAGGTCTGTGAGGGAAGCAGCTATTGTACTATAACTGGGAATGAATTTTCTATATTACACCACTGTCCTCAAGAATGCCCTCACCTGCTTTTTGCTAATAAGGGCAGGCCACGCCTGAATAGTTTCCACTTTGGCAGGTTCTGGCCTTATATTACCACTCCACACTCTATGTCACAGGTGGGAGACCTCTGCCATACCCACCTGACACTTACTGGGCTTAATGGTCAACCTTGCCCTTTGCAGTCTGCCCAGGCCCTCCCTGATATGCTGAAGGTTCCCATGCGTGGCTGTAAATGGCAATATTATCAAGGTATGCAAGGGCATAACCTCCTGCTCTTGCTAGGATATGATCAACCAGCCTCTGGAAGGTCACTGGGGCATTTTTCATCCCAAAGGGCATCTTTATGAACTTGCATAATCTGAAAGGAGTCACAAAGGCTGACCTCTCTCTAGTGGTGGGTGTCAAGGGCACCTGCCAGTATCCCTTGATCAGATCAAAAGTGGTCAGATACTTATCCCCACCCAGCTGCTCAAAGGCTTCATCTGTCCTAGGCATGGGGTAAGCATCTGACTCTGTGTGACTATTTAGTTCTCTGTAGTCCACACAGAACCTAATGCTGCCATCTTTCTTTGATACCAGCACCACTGGGGAGGCCCAGGGACTGCTGGATTCCTGGATTACCCCCAGTTCAAACATTTCCTGTATTTCCTCCCTCAGAATCTGACTGACTCACTCAGACACCCTGTAAGCAGCCTGCTTGATAGGCCTTTGGGGTCCTGTATCCACACGGTGCTGCAGCAAGTGGTTACACACAGGTTTCCCAGTGAATATGCCCCCAAACTCCAGTAACATTGCCCGTATTTCTTAAACCTGGGTAGGGGATAGCCGCTGGGATACTGCTACCCCTTCCACTGAGGTGCAAGTCCAAGCCTCACCGAGGAGATCAGCCACCAGATCCCCCTCAGACTCCTCCTGCCAACCACTGCAAATACTCAGCACCAGGGCCTCCCTATCATGGTAAGGCTTCATCATGTTAACATGGTACAATTTGTGCCTCTGCTTCCTGTTTAGCAGTTCTACCACGTAGTTAAAATTCACTGACTTTCCTTAACACCTTGAAGGGTCCTTCCCAAGCTGTCTGCAGCTTATTGTGTCCGACAGGAATGAGAACCATAACCTGCTGCCCCACAGCATACTCTCAGGCTCGAGCATTCCTGTAATACCAGACCTTTACTCTGCTGTTGGACTCCTGACAGGTTCTTCTGGGCCAGGCCCATGAGCTCTCTAAGCCTTGCCCTGAGGTTTAGGACATATGCCACATCAGACTCCTTGTAGAACTCACACTCACCCTCCCATTCATCACAAATCAAATCTAAAGGCCCCCTCACCCTATGCCCATACAGCAACTCAAAGGGTGAAAAATCACACCCCCACCAGGGGCAACAATATCCTAGACAGTACAGTTGTGTACACTTACCATAAATGTAGATGTTCAAGTGTATTCACTGTTGCAGTCATTATATTGAGGGTAATCTGCTGGCAGGTTGCCCTCAGTCAGCCTGATTAACAAAGTCTTGGGTCCTGCATCAGTTGCTGTCCCTTATTCCATGACGTCAAGCCATCAGGGGTATAAAACATGTACCCGACGTCATTACATCAGTTTTTCTTGCCCCAGATGTCAGGTGCCCCCCTAATGGGGAGCAAATAAAATTAAAAAAACACAAAATTATACCTCCAACCAAAAGCAAATACACCAAAAAGGCTTTTAAGCATAGTAAAGGAAAGTAGAGGTATAGCCAGAGAAAAGTAGGGGGCTGGAGGGAGGGTAGCCAGGACTGCAACAGTGAATACACTCGAACATCTACATTTATGGTAAGTGTATACAACTGTACTATGTTCTTCGTGTTTCACTGTTGCAGTCATTACATTTGGGTAGATTCCCAAAGCTATGGTTGGGAGGAGGAGTTTATACAGCATTAGGGCCAGCTATAAGGCCCTGCAGGACAGCAGTGGCAAAGCCAGCTCTGGATTTAGAGAAAATTGGTAAATGATAATGCTTGGTGAAAGTATGTACAGAACTCCAAGTAGCAGCTTCTAGAATATCCCTGGTAGGAACACCTCTGAGAAAGGCTGCAGAAGTAGATGCAGCCCTGGTGGAATAAGATCTGATCCCCTGGGGAATAGGTTTTCCATGGTGCTTATAGCAGAAATTAATGCAATGGCTTATCCATTTAGAAATGGTTTGTTTTGAAATAGCCTTCCCCTCTGCCCATGCAGCAAATGCTACCAGCAATTGTTCAGATTTCCTTCGAGATATAGTCCTGTCCAAGTAGAATCTTAGTTGTTTATGCACATCCAATAAATGCAGAATCCATTCCCCTTTGTTCTGTGGATTGGGAAAGAAGGTTGGCAAATGAATGGACTGATATTAAGAGCCACACTGGAAACCACCTTGGGCATGAAGGATGGATTGGTCCTGAGAGATACTCTGTCTGCATGAAAGATGATGAAAGGCTCCACTGCCATAAGGGCCTGTAATTCAGATATCCTTCTAGCTGAAGTGATCGCTAAAAGGAAAGCTGTTTTCCAAGAAAGAAATTTTAAGTCTACAGTAGCAGCTGGCTCGAAAGGAGGTAGAGTGAGCTTCTCAAAACAAAGTTAAGGTCCCAGGCAGGGGTAGGAGATCTCCTGGGTGGTCTCAAGTTCTTTGCCCCTCTGAGATACTGCTTGAGCAGAGGATGAGAGAAGAGAGGTGGTTCTGTGTTATTGTGAGCTTTAATAGCTGAGGCGTGGATTTTAATAGAGGAAAAAGACATGCCCTTGTGAAGCATCTCAGTTAAGTACTGCAAGATTTGAGGTAAAATGGGCACTGCTGTGTTCATCCCTAAAGACTGGTGCCAGGCACAGAATCTTTTCCATTTGTCAGCATAAGATTTTCTAGTACTAGGTCTTCTCGCCTCCAAGATGACATCCATCACAGGTTTGCTGAGGGATGATAAGGGTGAATTTAAGTAATCAGTCAGGCTGCAAGGTTCAATGCTGGAAGCTGAGGGTGCAGAATTTGATTCTCCTGCTGGGACAGCAGGGAAGGGGTCTGAGGCAGGTGCCATGGAAATATTTGTGACACACTGCGCAGGAGTGGGTATCAGTGTTGGCGTGGCTAGTCTGGAGCAATCAAAATAATCCTTGGTTTGTCCTATTTGACTTTTAGCAGAACTTTGGAGAGCAGAGGCAGAGGGGGAAAGGCGTAGACTGATAGGCTTTTCCAGCTGAAGGACAGAGCATCCACTTTCCAGGCTTGTTTGTGAGGAGTCCTTGTGCAAAATTTGTCCAACTGGTAGTTCAGGGGGGAGGCAAATAGATTTATGGCTGGGCTCCCCCATTTGCTTGTCAACATGCTGAAAATCCGTGGTTCCAGTTTCCATTCATGTGGGTCCATGAGTTTTCTGCTTAGTCCATCTGCCAATGTATTCAATTTTCCTGGCAGGAATTGAGATTGTAGGTGCAGTTGGTAGCTCAAGGCTGTGTTCCACAATGCCATGGCTAGTCTGCAGAGGGGGTAGGAATGTGTTACCCCCTGCTTGTTTATGTACCACATAACTGTGGTGTTGTCCGTCTTTACCATTAGTTGTCCTGGAAGAATGTAGTCCTTGAAGGCTGTCAGAGCATTCTGTACAGCAAACATTTCTTTTTGATTGATATGTGGGTGCATTTGATTTGGGTTCCATTGGCCCTGAATGCACTTCCCTGCCAGGTGAGCCCCCCCATGCACAGTTTGATGCATCTGTAGTTAGGGGATGGGTGGCAGGGGGTAGTGTGAATGGCAGTCCCTTGTTTTGGTGGCAGGCTTCTGCCCACCATAGGAACTCCAGGCGTAAGCAAGGTATGATAGGAATCATTGTTTCCAGGCTGTGACAATGTTGATTCCATAGATCTTTTAAGTACCACTGTAGTTTCCTCATATGCAGTCTTGCATATAGAATTAGAAGAATGCAGGAGGCCATGAATCCCAAGGCCTGCAGTATTTGTCTTGCAGATAGCAGGGTTTTTGTGGCCACTTGTTTGAAGTAAGTTACCAAATGAATTTGCTTCTCTGGCGTGAGGAAAGCCATCTGGGCAGTTGTATTCAAGCTTGCACCCAGGACTGTAATCTGTTGACAGGGTACCAGTTGTGATTTCTTTTCGTTTACGGTGTACCCCAGACAAGTTAGAACCCTTTTTACAAATGCCAGATGATTTAGAAGCATGCCCTGGTTTTCTGCCTGAATTAGACAATCATCCAGGTATGGATATATTTCAATATTTCTTTGCCTGCAAAATGCAATAACAGGAGCCAGGCACTTTGTGAATACCCTGGGTGCATTAGACAAGCCAAAGGGCAGTGCAGAGAACTGATAATGCAAGTAGCCTGCTTTGAAGCGTAGTTATCTTCTGAAAGACTCCCTGATAGGGATGTGCAGGTATGCTTCTTTTAAATCTTGAGTTGCCAACCAGGCAATCTTGAATTTTGGAATCTCCAGAAAGTTGTTTAGAGTAGACAAGTCCAGGACTGGATGCCATGATTTGCCTTTTCTGGGTACCAGAAAAAGCCTGGAATAGAAACCTTGTCCCTTTTCGTCTTCTGGTACCGGTTGAATAGCCCCCATGTTTAAGAGGGAAAATACTTGTTTCTGAGCCACTGCCCACTGATTTGGGGGCAGGTCTGGTCATCTGTTTGGTGTTGGCAACATGAGGAAATGAAATCTGTACTCCTGGGTCACTATAATTAAAACCAATGTGTCCTGGGTTATGAGTTCCCAGTTCTTTGCATGAAGAGCAATCTTTCCCCCCAAAGGAGCGGTTAAAAGGTAAGCACTTGGTAATTTTAAAAAGAAGTCACTGAGACTGTTTACCATAGGGGGGGTGTCTTGTCATTTCCAAATTTGGAAGTGGAGGCCCTCCACTGCTTAGTTCTGAGAGTCCCCTGGGACTGAAACCTGGGGGTTTTGCTGTGTCTGGGTTTGGCTTGAGAGGATCTGGAAGGGACTGGAAAAGACCAATTTTTAGTAGGCCAGTGCCTGCTAAATCTTGGAGGTTGCACTTGTAAGAAATCTTTAACAGTTTGCATAAATTTAGCTTTATCTTACATCCATCTTTTTTAGAACTTCTTCAGCCTTATTGCCAAAGAGGCAGTCCTGATTTAAAGGAGCATCCAACAATTTAGCTTTAACATGATCAGGCAAAGATTGCTCCTTAAGCCAAGCATGCCTTCTAAGCACAGACCCAGTAACAGCAGCCCTGCAGGAGGCCTCTAAAGAATCAAAACCACATTGCAAAGTATGTTTTCCAACTTGTTCAGCAGAATGCATTAAATCCTGTAAATCTTTATTTTCCACACAGTCAGGAATCAACATTATTTTCTGTTTAAGCAATCCCATAATATGCTGTTGATATTTAAACATATGAAATTGGCTGTTTAAAGCTCTGATTGCCAAGGTTGCAGAAGTATAAACCTTTTTACCCCATTTTTCCAGCACCCTGGAGTCTCTATCAGAAGGGGTAGGATTTTTAGCAGTAGAAGCCTTAAATGCCCTTGGGCCCCTGAGAAATGGTTTCTGGATCTACAACAGGATTTTTGAAAAGGAACTTGTGTGACTCAGGAACCCTGTAGTATCTGTCAGGTTTACTAGGAGCCGGAGGCAGAGAATCAGGGGCCAAACTGGATTCCGAGAACACATCATCAACAATATCTAGTACAGGAGGTATAGCCAAAGGCCTATGCTGAGGCAGAAGAAGGAAATCCTTAAGCCTCTTTCTTGAATCAGAAAATTACTGACTTTCTCAATGGAAATGCTCCCTTAAAGTATGTAAAGTTTCCCCAAAAGAAAAATCCTCAGGAGGGGAAGCAGAGGGAATGGAATTCTCTGCATCAGAATCCTCATAAGCAGGCATGGACAAGTCCAAGTCATTATAAGAGTCAGAAGAAACAGAATCCTGATCAGAAGATTCATAATCAAGCTCAGCCCTAAGCCTCTTGGGGGGGGGGGTTTGACTACCCCTGATTAGAGTAATTAGATCTTCAGACATTTTTATCATTTGTTTTTTAGGCATAGGGGCCTGAACATGTGGCCTAGGCGTCGGTTTATTAGACATGGATCGAGATTTAGGCCTTCGTAATGAAGACGGTGTCGATTTAATATGCAAGTCTGTAGGCCTGAATACATCCTCAGAAGCTGGTGCCTGCACAATGGCTCCGGACCAATCCAAGGTAGAGACATCCGCGGGTTCCATAGGTGAAGTATCTCGCAGCATACCGGACTCCGAATGGGTCTCAGTAGAGGCCTGCGAATCAAAAGTAGCAGGTATCAGGGGCTGCAAAAGTGCCTCATTGAGTACCGAAAACTGGCGACTGGCTTAGGAGAAGCACTGTCGGCAGTTATGGACCTCGGCGGCCTGTCTCTGTCTTTATCTTTGCGTTTTTTCAGAATCCCGGTAGTTGGATGGCTAACCGACATTTCTGGATAATTAAACTGAGAACTGAAATATTTAAAGGCAAAAATGTACTGACGATGGATAGTGTGTTGATTAAATAAAGCACAAAACCGACAGTAAGGTATGTCGTGGTCAGGGCCTAGGTAAGAAATACAGAACAAATGAAAATCTTTATGAGGTATTTGCTTTCCACAAGTAATGCAATTATTAACTTTTACCGACATCGGTAAGGAGCAAGAAAAAGCTTCCCCAACGGGGTACTTAGCTTTAAGTTGAGGACTTCGGTTCTGAAACTAGAAAATGACAATTTCAGGAGTCGGCCGGCACTTGCGAATTGCTTCTGCTTCGGGCACCGCACGGCAAAAAAGAATGATGTAATGATAACAAATGAATGACCAGGCCAAAGACTGTTACATCAACTCAGACTGATGTAATGATGTCAGACAAATGTTTATACCCCGACGACCTGACGTCATGGAAGAAGGGACAGCAACCGACGCAGGACCCAAGACTTTGCTAATCAGGACAACTGAGGGCAACCTGCCAGCAGATTACCATAAATGTAATGATTGCAACAGTGAAACACGAAAAACATCTAGTCATTACGAACATGAGTGACCTGTGTTCCACACCTGAAGTCAACTCCTCGTTGATCCGATCCGACCATAAGCTAATCACTCTTGATATCCACATCCCGCCCCCACCCCCCATTAAGGAAACCATGGTAAAAAATTTCTCCAAAGCCAACTTCATGCTTCTTAAGACAGAGGTGGTGAACTTCATGACAACCATGCAGATGGACAATACAGTTACAACTGCTGAATCCTACACAAATGCACTCTATAAGCACTTACATGAGTGCTATCCCAAACAGAACCAAGAAGCTATCCTCCAAAAAAAGGAAGCCAATCTGGTGGTCCCCTACCATAAACAAACTGTATAACAGAAGGAAGAAACTGTTGCAAAAGATAGTAAAATCCCATGAGTGGAGGAGCTCCCTGGTCAGCCTCAGTAAGAAGCAGAGATCCCTTATAAGATCCTCCAAAGCTAGCTATGAAAACAAAATTGCCACTAATTCTAAGGACAACCACAAAGAATTTTATAGCTATGTCAAGAATCTCGATGGCAACACCCAGATCTGCTCTGAGTTACAGCACAACGGCACGAAAATTACAGAACCAACTGATATTGCCAACATCCTGGCAGACAGGTTCAGTGCTAACTTTACCCCCCCCTTACCCCCTAAAGTGCCCATATCTACACAGGAAGAATGCAGAGTCCCTGTAATCACAACTACGCAGGTAAAAGCTGCACTCTCTAAAGCCAAAAACACAGCATCCATGGGACCGGACAACATCCCAGGCTGCGTTTTACATGAACTTCAGAACGAACTGGCTCCCCACTTAAGCACCATATTCAATAACAGCCTCACATCAGGCTTTGTGCCCACTGAATGGTGCACAGCAACATTTATCCCACTCCACAAAGGGGGAGCCACCACTGATCCCGGGAACTATTGACCTATTAGCCTGACGAGCCTGGTCTGCAAGGCCATGGAACGTATCATCATGGAACTCATAAACAAAGACACTGGGAACCTCCAAACTCTGGATCCCACTCAGTTCGGGTTTGTGAAAGGCAGATCATACCTCCTGAACCTGATCAACTTCATTGAGGCAGTCACCAAAGCCGTAGATGAGGGTAGGGTGGTTCACACAGCCTATCTTGACCTCACCAAGGCTTTTGACACCATCCCCCATTCTGGAATTATAGCTAAACTCACTAAACTAGGTATAAATCCCTATGTCACAAGATGGGTTGCCAACTGGCTCACTGACAGAACCCACACTGTAAAAGTTGAAGACTCCAAACCTGACGTCAAAGCAGTGACAAGTGGAGTAAGACAGGGTTCCGTCCTGGGACCTCTCCTGTCTGGTATCTACTTCTCTGAAGTACAGGCTAACGAAGTTCGTAGATGACTGTAAACTAGGAGCCATAGTCAAGTCCACAAATGATGTGGACATCCTACAGAAGGGCCTCACTGAGACAGATGCCTGGTGTCAGAGCCATGGCCTCAAGCTCAATGCCAAAAAGTGCAGTGTCATCCCCTTTGGTAAAAACTCTGTACCCATGAACTACCACATAGGCAGCAATCTGCTTAACACTGAATGTGTGATAAGAGACCTTGGGACCCAGGTGGTCTCCCCTTTGATAGTCACATCGCCACAGTAGTCAGGAAGTCCTTCTACGTGGCACACCATCATAAAACGGTTCTCATCCAGGAAAAAAGAGGTCATTGTTCCCCTCTACTCGACACTCATTAGACCCATTATAGAGTACAACGCCCCTTTTGAAATGTACCTCACAAGACATCTGCAGCAGCTGGAAAGGCCACAGAAGTACCTCACAAAGAGGATTACTGGCCTCAAACAAATGCCCTACACTGACCACCTCAAAAAACTCCAGCTTTGCTCCGTAGCATATCGCCTACTCCGAGGTGATCTCTGCCTAATATATAAAGCTATGTCAAACCCAGAGCTGTTGGACATGCTACACCTAAAGAAATCCCAATCCCTCCGAGCTACATGCTCTAGGGACCTAAACCTTGTCACCACAATAAACAGGACATGCTGGAGGGATAGATTCCTGTCCCAGAGACTTCCCATACTCTGGAACAGGCTACCCATCTATGTCAAGCAAAGTTCTTCATTAGCACTCTTCAAGAAAAATCTTGATGAGTGGATGGGAAATAGGAAATACACGCCGGGGATCACTTCTGTGACTCTGCTCGACAGTGGCACAGGAAAATAACTTTCTTGGGTGGCTACCTATGAACCTGTGGATTCCTAGGATACTGCTCTGTATGCAAACACCAGATAGGGCAAATATTTGTCCTAATCTCTCTTAAACTGGTCTAAAAATGCCCATAGTATGGTCTTTAGTGTAGAGTTTAACCTCTCCACAAGTCAAAATAATGAGCAAGTAACAGTAGTCAGTCTCTTTCATCCACACACAGTATCCATCAATTATAACTACTTTTTCTGCATACATCTCAGATATCTGACTGTAATAAAATAAAAAAAAAAAAAGCTGGTCACAGTAATGTAATTTGACTCGATTTCACTCTAAGACACAGTTATTCACCAGCCACAGCAAAGTACTTCAAAGTTAGATTTAAAAAGGTGTCCACTGCCCAAATCCCAGTGTCTGCCAGGATAAAAGAAAGGAAAAAGAAAGAAAAAAGAAAAAAACCTTACCTCATGGTACCATTAGATGTTGCTGCTCTTTATCACAGCAACCATCCATGTTACCATTTAACATATGCAGGCTTTCTGGTCCTGGCCATGCAATAAACTTGGTGGATTGTGGGATAGTCAGGAGCAGAAAGCCTGCTAATTGATTAGTCGGGTATTCAAGACTTCTGCTACAGGGCAACACAACTATGATTTCTTTGAAAAGGGGTGCAGACGGATTTCTTTAAGTAAAGAAACGTTTCTTTACTTAAAAATTAAGTAAATATTGGTCAGGTACCCTAGCTAACAGCTCCCTAGATAGCCACCTAGTTCAACTATTGATAAGGCCAGCCATAGCCACACAGACACTAAAACAACCCAGCAATGAGCATAAATGTCAACCTAAAGGAAGACTCAGAATTCTTGACAGCAAATAATGGATCTAAAGGAATTATTGGTACTTACGTATTATCGCAATCAGTTAATGGATTTAACTGTAAGAAATGCATTTCAATGTTTTTTCGAAAAATGTGATGTGTGGAGCAGTTTAAAAAGTTTATTAACTGTTAAAGTATCTGTCTAGTTGGTCGTATAGAAAGAAGTTATTGTAAAATATGTACTTCAGTAAAGTCCACACTTAAATTCCACTGCTGTACAAAATTTAGGGTGGGAAAAGATGAAGGCACTACAGATCCTCGTATTAGGAGCAAAGACTTTTAAGTATTAGGGTTGATAGTGTTTTAGTTTTGATGAGTGCTCAGATTCCGTAAGGACAGACCCATACAATACTGTGTGGGTTTTTGTTTTTGATGAGTACTTTGCTATGAGGGTGTGTACACTGTGGAGCAATGAAGGACTCAATAACATAAATAACGTGATTGACAGCAATGCGTGGTTGTGATAATATGTCGATGGGATTTCATTTTAATGAGTGCTCAGATTCTGTAAGGACAGAGCCATATAACACTATGTGGGTCTTTGTTTTGATGACTATTCCGTCATGACAGTGCGTACACTCCGTAGAGTAAGGAAGGACTCAATAGCATAAATAACATGGTAATCAGAATGTGTGTTTGGGATAATACGTAAGTACCAAATTATTAAATGGCAAAGAACACTGAAAATAAAAACATCTCATCATCCACATCTCTTCACAAGAAATAATATAACTAAGCAATTCTTCAGTACTGCAGTTGCATATTCCAAGAAGACTACTTCAGAAAGTATAGTCTGACCTACAGTAAGAAATGGCAAAAGGGGAAATGAAAAAACATATTAAAAAAAAAAAACATTTTTAGTAAGGACAAGGGTTCATAGGTTCATAGGTTTATACTAGGCTAACTGCCCTAGGGCATTTATAAACCTAGCCCAAAGTTATGTGGCTTATGCCGCCCCTTATGTTCGAAATAATGTGCCCATTAGTTTGTTTTGCCTCTGTCCAGTAGTGACACAGAGATGATTCCCGGGGTAAACCTACGATCTCCCATCCACCGGTCAAGATTTCTCTTGAACAGAGCCAGCGAGGTGCTCTGCCTCACATGGACCGGGATTTTATTCCACAGCATGGGGAGTCTTTGGGTGATAAATCTATCCCTCCAGCATGTCCTATTTATATCCATGCTAAGGTTTAAGTCTCTTGCTCTAGTGGTTTTGGTGGATTTGGTTTTTTTGAGGTGGAGCATGTCCATTAATTCCGGGTTGGTCATGGCCTTGTATGTCAGGCACAGGTCACCTCTGAGCAGACAGTATGCAACTGAATAGAGTTGGAGTTTCTTCAGTCTGGCAGCATATGACAGGTTTTGGAGTCCCTTTATCCTTTTGGTGAGGAACTTTTGGGGTCTCTCCAATTGCTGCAGGTGTCAGGTGAGATACATCCCGAATGGGGCATTGTACTCGATCATTGGTCTGATAAGTGAAGAGTACAGGGGAACAATGACCTCACTTGATCTGGATGTGAATCCCTTCATGATCAGGTGGGCAATGTAGAAGGTCTTTCGAACCACTTTAGCAACGTGAGTGTCAAACGAGAGGTCACTGTCAACCTGGGTCCCCAGGTCCCTGATAACCTCTTCTGTGCTTAGTGGGTTGCCACCTATATGGTAGCTTGGGGTTACCTTGTTTTTTTGACTATACACTTTTTTGCGTTTAACTTCAGGCCATGGCTCTGGCACCAGCTATCAGTTTCCGTGAGACCCCTCTAAAGGATGTCTGCATTCGATGTACTATCCACTATGGCACCCAGTTTGCAGTCATCCGCAAACTTTGTCAGCCATGGTCCTCCTATGTTTGCCTGTACTTCTGAGAAGTAGATGCCGAACAATAGGGGGCCAAGGACTGAGCCCTGTGGGACTCCACTTGTAACCGGCTTTGAGTCTGACATGGCTCCAGCAACTCTAACCCTGTGGGTTCTGTCCTTTAGCCAGTTTGCAACCCATCTTGTGACATATGGGTTTACATTTAAGCTGGTAAGTTTCTCTATAATACCCGAGTGGGGTATTGTGTTGAAAGCTTTGCAAGGTCAAGGTAGGCTGTATGGACTGCCTTTCCTCATCAATGGCCTTGGTGACTGTTTCAAGAAGTCGACCAAGTTCAAAAGGCAAGATCTGCCCTTGACAAAGCCAAACTGGGTTGGGTCCAAGGTCTGCAAGTCCCCTATGTCCTTGTTTATGAGTTCCATTATGATCCTCTCCATAGCTTTGCAGACCAGGCTTGTTAAGCTTATGGGGTGGTAATTACCAGGGTCCGTAGAGGCACCGCCTTTGTGGAGTGGGACCACAGTTGCCGTACGCCACTCCTTGGGCACATATCCTGTGGTGAGGCTAAGATTAAACAGCTGCCTTATGTGCGGGTTTAGTTCTTCATTAAGTTCATGTAGCACACAGCCGGGGACCCCATCCGGTCCCATTGATGCTGTGTTTTTAGCTTTAGAGAGAGCAGCTTTCACCTGCCCATTTGAGATGTCTGGAAGGCTACACTCAGTTGGGATAGTTACCTCTCCTTTTGGGGGGGAGAGGGGGGTGAAGTTTGCGCTGAACCTGTCTGCCAGTATGTTGGTAATGTCTGTGGGTTCAGTGATTTTTGTATCATTTTGGACTAATTCTGAGCATATCTGGGAGTTTCCACCCAGGTTTCTGACATAGCTGAAGAAGGCCTTATGATTGTCTTTTGAATTTATGGCAATTTTTCTCTCAAAGTTGGCCTTGGATGATTTTATGAGGGATTGTAGTTTCTTGCTAGTGCTGATCAAAGATGCCTTCCCTTTTTGGGATTTTGCTCTATCATGTAATAGCTTTCTCCTCTTATTGTAAAGTTTGTTTATGGCTGGGGTCCACCAGACTGGACGTTTGCCCTTGGTGGAAAGAGTCTTGGTTTTATTTGGGATTGCCTGATCCATGCAGTCCTGAAGGTGTTTATAGAAGGCATTTGTAAGGGCTTTCGCAGCTTGGGTTGTAGTTTCCATTGGCTGGGGGGCCTTGAAGGATACCACACCTGTCTTGAGTAGTGTGAAGTTTGCTTTAGAGAAGTTCTTCACTGTGGTCTTTTTTGTTTGGGGTGGGGGCGGGATGTGGATTTCTCGTGAGATTGGTTTATGATCTGATCTCACCAATGAGGGATATACTTCCGGTGTGGAGCATTTTGTCCCCATGTTCGTGATGATGAGATCTAGTATATTTTCTCCTCTTGTGGGGACGGTGACTAGTTGTTCCATGGCATTTGAATTTATGAACTCCAGGAACCTTTGGGCTAGAAAGTTTGGGCTTGAGTAATGTTCCCAGTCTATATTCGGGTAGTTGAAGTCACCCAATATGATGGTGTTTGGTGATACATTTATACCCTCCAGTGTCTTCAGGAAGGCCGTGTGGGTTTCCTGAGTTTGAGAGGGTGGCCTGTAGCATGCTACAAATTGTAGAGCAGTTTTGCCTATGGTTAATTGCACCTGGATGGTTTCCGATGCTTCGTGCGTAGCCACCAACCTGGAGGTGTGGGTATCCTTGATGAATATGGATACACCCCCTCCTTTTGTGGTGTGGTCCGGGTTTTGGGGCCGGAACGCATGATATGAGATGAAACCTGATAGTGCCGGGGTGCTCTCAGGAGCCTTGAACCACGTTTCAGTCACAGCACAGACATCGATGTTCTTCATACTGAGAAGGGCCTCGAGTGCGTGCATTTTGAGATTTAGACTTCTGGCATTGAGCAGCATTACCCTTAGTTTCTTCACGTTTTTGTTTTCTAGGGTGGTAGGTTTAGAATTTGAGCCTTGCCTAAAAAAGGCACTATAGGGGTGGCAAGAGCCTTAGCCAATATCCGGAATCCCAGGGGTGACAGGTGCAAGCCGTCCCTTGCGAAGCAGCGTGGCTTGTCGAGTATATCATCCCAGGCAGACAGGCACTGGATCCCCTTTGAATGACACCAGAAATTAAGCCAATTGTTAAAGCTGATCATCTTGTCACTATATTGTGGCATCATTCTTGGTGAAGGAAGGATACTGCTCAGGGTCAGGGTGACAGAGTGGAGCAGCATTTACTATTGCTGTGTCAAAGTGGTTGGTTTTCTATGTTGATTCTTGACTGGGGTGTTTTCTGTGTGAAGTGTGCACTTCCAGTGATTGGTAAGGTTTGTTCATGGCTGCACAGATACTTAAACAACCCAGCACTGTGTTCTTGTGTACATTGATGTTTATACTCACTCGAAAGAAAAGCCACAAGTGAACTGGCATTCCTCCAAACTGCCTGCTCACTAACAACACTGAAATGAATTAAGCATGTATACAGAATGAACGAAAGAAGCAAGGATGATGCAGGATTGACTAAAGTACATTACTAAATCATTAAGTTAAGGAAAAAAAATCAAAAGACCACACAAACCCACAAACACTAAAAGGCTCCATATTTCAGCAACCAAACAGTGACTTCTTTCCTGTACAGATCTTTGAGATATAATACCCAAGTCTTTAGAAACAACTGTTGTACTTTTTATAAATACAAACATAAAAACGTCACCATGAGCTTGAAGCACTAGGAAATAACTACTTAACAACCCTATTGCCTCATATGTGAAAAAGCTACAGTATGAAAAATACATCAGTCATTTAGTGTTTTCAGACACTGCTGTGACACTACTGACAGAAGTAGGATTAGAATACAAACCTGTTATGAGTGTAACAATCCTCACAACATTCAAACAGAAAACCTAGTAACTAAGACAGAAAAAATATGGGATCAAATGCTAGCAATGAATATCAAGCGCTATCAATGTAAAGTAACCATTCAAGTTGAAAAATACCTTACAAAATCAACTGTTAACCACTGCTCAATATGAAAATGCAAAACTTCACCTACTTACTTTGAACTATATGAACACAAAACATGATATTATGAAAAAAAACAGCAGGAACTGACCTACATTCAAGCATTACAACGCTACACAGATCAGATTAAGAACACAGCTATATCCGTAACAGACAAAATAAGCCAGCCCATCAAAACGGCACACTAATCCAGCCAAATCAAATTCTACAAAGCTACAGAACTTTACCAACTACATAACTATAAACCACATAAACATCTTTCTTGAAACAAATCAAATAAGGTAACTATGAAAAAAGAACTGAAATGAAAATCACTGAGACACAAAACAACTAAGAAACTACAGTATTCTTCACTGTGATGCTGAAATCTAACTTAATGTTCAGCTATTGTATAAAACATTTCACATATACATCCACTGAAGCAGAAATGCCCAAGACTAATGAAGATGGAAAAATTAACTAAATAAACACTAGTCTGATCTCACAAAAAAATTAAATACTTTCATCCATTATTGAGAAGATATCTTCAGAATAAACACACACACACACACACACACACACACACACACACACACACACACACACACACACATACATACACTATTTTTATAAATGCCACAAACCCGAACCATTTCACATACATAAACCAATCAAATTAATTTAATACAGTTGTATTTACTCTTCAACACAGTCATTATATAAATTGATTTATTTAACCATGGTGGTTTGTCTGCTTCAAAAACTCTCCAAAAAAAATGATTTAAACATTCACCTCCTCTCTCAGACTTGGGTGTCAGACCAAGTATGAACTTTCTATTTCCCATCCACTTGTCCAGGTTACATTTGAAAAGGGTTAGGAAAGGGCTCTACTTCACATGGATAGGAAGGCTATTCCACAAAATGGGAGTTCACTGAGAAACATACCTGTCCCTCCAACGTGTTCTATTCATGTTCTAAGCAAAGTTTAGGCCCTTAGATCTTGCAGTTCTGATGCTGTTCATTCTGCGAATAAGCAAAAGGTCCGTCAAAGCAGGATTCAAAGATGCCTTGTATGCCAGACATAAATCATGTCTCAGAAGTCTATAGGAAACAGAGTACAGAGACAGGGCTTTGAGGCAATTTGCATAAGACATTGTGTTTATGTCCTGTATTCTTTCTGTGAGGAACTTCAAAGGATTTTCCAGCCGTTGCATGTGCCCAGTCAGGTATATACTGAAGGGGCATTATACTCAATGATGTATCTGATGAGGGCTAAACAGAGTGGCATGATGACCTCCCTGGACCTAGATGCCATGACCTTACTTATAAGTTGAGTGACACAGAATGACTTTCTTAATACCTTAGACACATCTTGGTCAAAGCACAGGTTACTATCTACATGCATCCCCAAATCCCTGATTACTGGGGTTATTTTTAAGGGTGTTTTATCAATGAGGTAGTTTCCCTGAGCTGCTGACTTCACAGAAGGTACTACTAAGTATTTCTCAGCATTGAGCTTTAAGCCCTGGCTTTGGCACCGGTCATTTGTTTGCATTAGACCTTCTTGTAATATGTTTGTATCTTGGGGTTATTCTATGACTGTTTCTAGTTTACAATCATCTGCAAACCTGGCCAGCTAGAGGCCCTTGACATTGGCCTTGACTTCTGAGTAGTAGATGCCAAAGAGGAGTGGACCCAACATAGAGCCATTAGGGACTCCATTAGTGACCAGCCTCTTTGTGAAGGTGATCTCTCCGATTCTAACTCCCTGGGTCATATCGGTGAGCCAGCTGGTTATTCACTGTGTTACAGAGGGGTTATGCTTAACTCCTTGAGTCTGCTTACTATACCTGAGTGTACTATTCTATCAAATGCCTTAGCCAGGTCAAGGTATGCACCATTTTACCACCGTCCATTAGCTTGGTGACCTTCTCAAATAAGTCCACCAGGTTTAGAAGGCATGACTTAACCTGCCCTTGATGAAACCAAACTGGGTGGGGTTCAGTGTCTGAAGGTTTCCTACATCACTGCTAATCATTTAGATGACAACCTTTTTCATGCCTTTGCATATCAGACTAGTCAGACTAATGGATCTGAAGTTCCCAAGATCGGTTGATGGTCTGCTCTTCTGCACAGGGATGACCATTGCAGTCCTCCATTCCCATGGTACAAAGTCTGTTTAGAGGCTATAGTTGAATAGTTACTCCAATGGCCATAATAAGTCATATTTCTGGGTATTTAGGAGGCATCTTAGATACTATTAGGGCACATCAAAGCTGTATTCTTGACCTCAGAGAGCATAGCTAGGACCTGCTCCCTACTGATAGTTGGAGGAGTTATGTTAAATGGTATTTCCGGGGAGGTGGTTAGGGGTGAGTGGGGAGTAAAGCTAGAACTAAACTTGTCAGCCAGTAAATTTGCTACATCTCCTGGCTCTGTGAATGTGACTCCATTTACAACCAGTTTGGCTCACTGTTGTGTGCTGCCTTTGAGGTTTCTGACATAACTATAAAAGGCTTTATGGTTGTCCTTGGTCTGGGAAGCTATCTTTTCCTCAAAATTAGCTTTCTCGAACTTAATTAGCTCTCTTACTTGTCTATTTAGCTCAATGAGAGAGTTTTTATCTTTTTTAGGTGTTCCTATTCCTAATTTTAGCTATGACTTTTTTCTTTTGTTGTGCAAACTGTTTAATTTTAGCTTCCACCAGGGTGGTCTGTTTTTTCTGAGTTTGTTTTGGGCTTAGTTCTGGTAGGTACATCAGCCTCTGTGCTACTGTAGAGTTTCTGTTAACCATTCCTCATAGGCTGCTGTGCTATCTGGGTTTGGAAGGGCTTGGAATTTTGAGAGGTTTTCACTTTATAAAAAGTAGATTGCCTTGGAATTGTTCCTGACTGTTACAGGGTTTACTGGAGTTACAGAACTGATTTTTATTTCAACAGAGACCACTTTGCGTTCTGACCTTACCAAGGAGGACATGGCATTGGGTGGGGTGCAGCATTCTCCTATATTTGTGAGTACCAGGTCCAATATGTTTGTAGCTCTGCTGGGTGTATGCACTACAAATGTTTATGTTTACAAAGTCTAGGAATCTCTGTGCCTGCAAATTTGGGGTCAAGTAGGATTTCCAGACTATACAGTAGTAATTAAAGTCCCCCATGAGTATGGTATTTAGTTGAATGGTGAGTATCTCTATTAGGTTTAAGTATGAGCTTGGGTGTCTTGGGACACAGAGGGTGACCTACAGCTTGCTAGGATATGGTATGGAACTTTGTCTATGGTAATCTGAAAATGGAAAAACTCTAGCATGTCATCCTGTTTAACCAACCTACAGGTATGCTTGTTACTGTTGTAGACTGAGGCCTCCACCTTTAGTCCCACTTGAGTAGCTGCTTGTTTAAATGTGTCTAAGGCACTGAAGCCTTGCTGCAGGGGTACTCTCTACCTTGATAACTGCACAGATGTCTGCATTTTCGAGGGTGAGGACAGCTTGGAGGGAGTGGAACTTCTTGTCTAAACTCCTGGCATGCAGCACTAACACTTACAGTCCCATTTTTGTTATTTTGGCACTGCCTAACAAATTCTCTACGATGGAGGACAATGTTTTAGTCAAAATGTGAATGCCTAGATGGGATAGCCGCAGATCATCCTTGACAAAGCAACATGATTTTTAACCATATCCTCCCATACTGATATATATTGTATCCCCTTAGAAAGACATCAGTACGTAAGTCAATTATTAAAGTCAAACATCTTTTGTTCATACTGTGGCATCATACGTGATGAAAGTAGAATGCTGGTCAGTGCGAAGAGCTCCCTAATATCTCTCCATATAGTGTAGGGAGGTATGTCTCAGGTCACTTACACCTACATGGAGTATGACGGAGTCATACTAGTACCTGTGGTGCAGTGACTTGAGTGCATGCATAATTTGGCAGATCCTGGCTCCTGATAAACAACTTAATGTCATTTTCTTTTTGTCCAGCCGGGTGGAGTGGGGGAATCAGTATGCTGCATAATGGAGTCCCCTATGACTAGAGTCTTGGGTAGTGCATTGGCATGCCTTATGGGCTTCTTAGTTACGGCTCCACTGGGAGTGGCTGTATGTGTAGTGGTAAGTGTTGCTTTTGTTACATTACGCAATCCTTCTTAGGCAACATGAAAAAGGCAAGACTTAAAGTGATCTGCCAAAGCCAAACAATGGCTGGCGATCCCAAAGCCACTGAGGTAGTAGACTCCACAGACAGGGAGTTTGATAAGCAAAGGCTCACCTTCCAGAAGTCTCAAGACACACATGTTGAATCACCAACAGCCTCTAACTGTCAAAATATAAGACCCTAGGAGGTTTACTCTTTCAGGTAGGAAGGACCCAAGTTGTGTAAAGACAGGAACACCATCACCAGGATCTTAAACATAGTCCTGAACAGCAAAGGAATGATATGTTTTTAACAAGATGTACAAGTGAGTACCTGCCAGCAGATTTCTGCACCAGCTGTAAATTGTCAAGCTCGGTATTGCAAAAGTCCTGTGCAAATGGCATTGCTGTACTCCAACCAGAAAGAGACCAAGACATGGATTACTACAGAAAGATCAAATTAAGATAAGAAGTGTTTTATCTCATATCCACTTTGGAGATAGGAATACGAAGATTTAACAATGGATGACATTTGGTTCCATACTGTCACAGTCTATGATCCAGAGAAACACCAACATTAAGCATTTTTTCTACAAACCTCAAGTTATTTCCTTTATAAAAATAAATAAAATTTGCAAGAGGGAAACATGAATCTATTAACAGTAGCATGAACTGCTATAGCATCTATCTTGGAAGTGTTCAATTTCAACTGATTACAGGACAGCCATAAATGTATGACTTTGATATAGCAAGGGAATACATCCACCATATTATTCAGAAGGAAGCAGTAGTAGAGTTGGGTGGCTGCATAACTATGGCATGCCACTCCTTTATTCCTGACAATATATAAACTGTGAACAATGATAGTCTTTCAGCTTTTTCCCAGTAAGGGGTCGCCACAGCGGAACTCCAGTCCGCTAATGATTGGCAGTAGATTTTTACGTGATAAACTGTGAACAATAATGGACCAAAAATTGAACCCTGTAGTACTCCACAAAAGAAAGTGTGTGGGGAAGGTTTGTTCAAACTTGAACATATCCTTTGGTAACAGTCTGAAAGATATGATGAAAATCACTCCAAGACCATAGAAGAGAGACCATGATATGATTTTAAATGGTCAATCAAAACCTTGTGACTGACAGTATCAAATGATGCTGCCAGAGGAGGCTCTGCTGATGCAATGCTGCCTTTAAACTGAGAAGTAAAGACAGTACAAAAGGAAAATGGTTTTGAGATATGTGGTAAATAATGGGAAGTGCCATTACTGCTACTTAAGTAGATACAAAGAATGCCACTGATTTGTAGATGCAGAGCATAAAGGTAAGAAACAATGTAAAGAGGTTGGATAATAAGATTTGTCATTTGGGGTGGTATTGGAATTAAGAACTAAGGGTGGTGTTGTCATTATGTGTGAGTGTGTGTGTGTGTGTGTGTGTGTGTGTGTGTGTGTGTGTGGCATATGGGTTCATAAGTTCATAGGTTGGTACTAGGCTATCAGCCCTAGGGCCTATACAAGCCTAGCCATAACAATTCCCTGGCTATTTCTTCCCACACTGTTTACTTCCCTGGACCCCTGTCTAGCAGGGCAACTGACGTGATCCCCGAGGTGAATTTCCTTTCTCCCATCCAATCATCAAGGTTCCTTTTGAAGAGGGCCAAAGAGGCGCTCTGCTTGACATGTATGGGCAATCTATTCCAGAGTCTGGGGAGTCTCTGGGTCAGGAACCTATCCCTCCAGCGTGTTTTGTTTATTGTGATGACAAGGTTTAGATCCCTGGAGCATGTGGCTCTGAGGGATTGGGATTTCTTTAGTTGTAGCATGTCCAACAGCTCTGTGTTTGACATAGCCTTGTATGTTAAGCAGAGATCGCCTCTGAGTAGACTATATGCGACAAAGTATAGGTGGAGTTTTTTAAGGCGGTCAGCGTAGGGCATCTGCTTTAGGCCTGTGATTCTTTTAGTGACATATTTCTGCAGCCTTTCCAGTTGTTGCAGATGTCTTGAGAGGTACATACCAAATGGGGCGTTGTATTCTATAATGGGTCTAATGAGGGATGAGTACAGTGGGACAATGACCTCCTTTTTTCTGGATGAAAAGCCCTTAATGATGAGGTGTGCCACATAGAAGGATTTTCTGACTGTTGTGGCAATGTGGTTATCGAAGGTGAGACCACTGTCCACCTGTGTCCCTAAGTCTCTTATCACACTTTCGATGTTTAGTGCACTGCCATCTATATGGTAATTCATGGGTACATGTTTTTTTCCCAAAGGGGATAACTATACATTTCTTGGCATTGAGCTTGAGCCCATGGCTCTGGCACCAAGCATCTGTTTCCGTAAGGCCCTTTTGTAGAGTATCCACATCATTTGGGGATTCAATAATGGCTCCCAGTTTGCAGTCATCTGCGAACTTTGTTAGCCAGAGTCCCTTAGTGTTGACCTGTACTTCAGAGAAGTAGATGCCAAACAAGAGCGGTCCCAGGACTGAACCCTGAGGTACTCCACTTGTCACTTCTCTGGAACTGGATTTGGATTTGGCTACTTTTACAGTGTGGGTTCCATCAGTAAGCCAGTTAGCAACCCATTGGGTGACGTAGGGATTACTTCCCAGCTTAGTAAGTTTATCTATGATTCCAGAGTGGGGGATGGTGTCAAAGGCCTTGGCAAGGTCTAGATAGGCTGTGTGGACCACCTTACCCTTGTCCATGGCTCTGGAGACTGATTAGAAGAAGTCAATCAGGTTCAGGAGACAAGATCGGCCCTTCACAAACCCAAACTGGGTGGGGTCCAGTGTTTGAAGGTTGCCAATGTCTTTGTTTATAAGTTCCATGATAATACGCTCCATGGCCTTGCAGATAAGGCTTGTCAGACGGTAGTTTCCGGGATCCAAGGTGGATCCTCCCTTGTGGAGTGGGATAACTGTAGCTCTGCACCACTCAGTGGGCACGAAACCTGAGGTGAGGCTATGATTAAACATGACACTTACGTGAGGTGCCAGTTCATATTGTAGTTCATGTAGTACACGGCCCGGGATGTCATCTGATCCCATGGATGCTGTATTCTTAGCTTTGGAGAGTGTGTTTTTTACCTGTGTGGCCGTTATTACCGGAAGTTGGCAATCTTCCGGTATTGAGATGGGCCATTTAGGGGGTGAGAGGGAGGTGAAGTTGGCACTGAATCGATCTGCTAGGGTATTGGCAATATCCTTGGGAACATTATATTTAATGCCATTCTGTTTTAGCTCAGAGCAGATCTGAGCATTGCCATTTAGATTCTTGACATAGTTATAGAATGCCTTGTGGTTGTCTTTGGAATCTTTGGCAATTTTATTTTCGTAACTAGCTTTGGAGGATTTTATGAGGGATCTTAGTTTCTTACTGAGACTGGTAAGGATGTTTTTTGCATCCTGGGATTTTCCTCTTTTCTGCAACAGTTTCTTCCTTTTGTTGTAAAGTTTGTTTATGGCAGGGAACCACCAGATTGGCTTCCTTTTTTTGGATGAGAGCATCGTGGTTCTATCTGGGATGGCACGATTTATGCATGAGTGGATGTGCTCATACAGTGCCTTAGTGTAGGATTCAGCAGTTGAACATTCAGTTCCCATCTGCATGGGCGATATGAAGTTTGTCACTTCTGACTTAAGTAGCATGAAGTTGGCTTTGGAGAAGTTTTTTATGGAGGTTTCCTTACTGGGGGGTGGGGGTGGTATGTGGATGTTAAGGGTGATTAGCTTATGATCAGACCTGACTAACGAGGGGGTTTGTCAAGATGGCAGATACACAACTCAAGTATTGTGGATGAACTATTAGCCTCCATTTATGTTCAGACTGATCTTTGTTTGTTTGCACATAGGTCCTCTCAGGATCATCAGATACTTAATTAGTATACTTAAGGATCTCCTTGGGAAACATTATATTATTAGCTTTGAACCCTGGATACAACTTTTTCTTTCTTTCTTGAAATAAAAATAAGTCTGAATTTATTTTCTTACAAGAAGAAGATGCTATGACAAAAATTGTCAGTAAGTCTCCAGCTATTATTGCATTTATGCATCACTGTCAGTGAATTACTGGATTTTTTCTTTTCTTCTGTCTTTTTCTAACTGTGGTATTAGCAAAAAAATCTCTAGCTATTCTTCTAACAAGTCTTCATGCTTCTGGGATATGCTCTGTGCAGTGTGGTAATTCCTTGTCTGTTTTGCACTTCACCTTCATATCGTACTTCTGTGAATTACATAACATTATCTGCAATCTTACTGGTGTCTGCACAAATGTTTTATGAACATGACTTTCAAGGATTTGTGATCTCTGTTTCCACTTGAACTTTTTCAAAGTAAATATAATAATGGACTTTCTCACATCCTTACACTACTTTTAACAGCTGTTTTTATTCCAAGCATATCTGTTTTATGGATTTGCAAATGTTCTTGACCCACAGGCAGCGTGGCTTTTCTTTGTAAGATCACAGCTCCTATATCATTTTGACTGGCATCTACTTAGAACACATCTGGTCTGGTTTAGTCACATAGGTTCGTAGGTTGGTACTAGGCTATTGGCCCTAGGGCCTATAAAGCCTAGCCATAACAATTCCCTGGATATTTCTTCCCACAATATTTTAGTATGTTAGGTCTGTTGCATCTGCCTAGCCATAACAATTCCCTGGATATTTCTTCCCACAATATTTTAGTATGTTAGGTCTGTTGCATCTGCAATTAGTTTTGTGAGCATTTCAAAACTCTTTTCCTGTTCATTGCTGTATTTCCAGGCAACATTCTGCTCTAACAGTTTTGTTTAAAGTGCAGTTACTGCACATTATGTACAAATCTGCAAGATACTGCATTATTACAAGAAACATCTGTAATTCCTGCTTGTCTTCTGGTTTTGGCATTTGCATAATTAAGCTTCATGCTATTTGAAGTTAGAATATGCCAATGGCATAATGGTTAAGGTGTTTACCTTACAAACATAAGGTGCAGGGTTTGATTCTCACATTGTGAAAATGGTCCACAAGGGCAGTTAGCCTAGTACTAACCTATGAACCTATGAATGTGTTTTAGAGTTCTCACTCTAATTTACATTTCCATTTATTTATTTTATTTTAAAATTATACTAACAGATCACTAGTTTTATTTATATAACTCTTCAGACTTTCAAATGCCTGTGCAACAACTCTTTGAAACTATGTTGGTGCAGGCTATTCCTTCCTAGAGATGTGTTAAGTATATGCAATTTGAAGTTTTCTTCATCTAGCCTACTTCCCTCATTAGAAGAGGTTGACATAAATTGTATTTATTTATTTTTAATTTATTATTATATATGTAATGAATAAGGTGTTTATCCCAGAGACACAAGGTTACAGTGTTTGATTCTCACCTTTGGTCACTAACTGGTTATTAGTTAGGCATATAATAGTCTGTAGACAGATTGCCTAGTACTTCTCTATGAAGCCATAATTTTTATCTAACACTGAAAAGAACTTACAATTTTGCGCTGTTGAGACCATGTCCTCAAAAATAAAAGTAAGTACTAGTAACAAGTAGTTCTCTCTTTTAATAAATTTACTCACTTGCAGATCAGTGCAAACATAAATCATGACTTGCTTCATGACAGGAACTATACTATTCATCTATTTTTGGCAATGAATATGGCTAATTATACCCAAGCTTTCTTTTTGCTTTAATTCATTCTTTATTTTACTCCCGAAAGCTACTGATACTTTTAATGGGAAGATCACTGACAGACTATCAGGTTTTGTTTTTGTGTGGTATTCTTCTAGCAATCTGCTAGAGCCTGTACATGAATCCGAACAGTTATGAGGGACGCCACTGCGGCCACTCCCCACAGTACTAAAATACATCTGTCACTGTTTCACTAATGTACTGCACATGCACTTTTTTGTTTTTGCACAGTGAATTAATTTTACAGCTTCCTTTTACAAGTCCTAGCTTTCTGCAAGCCAAATAACCAAAAATATTAGTATACTTTACTTTAAGTGCTACAAAATGAGGAAATTATCTTCTGTCTCATTTTTTATATCTACATGCATTTTCATTTGACCCACTGCATTTACTTAGTGCACTAAACATGACAAAGTGCAGACAGCTCACCATTCCTTGTTTCTGATCTAAAGTATATTGGAAGTATCCCACAGTATTTCACTGTGCATATCTGTGTACTATCAGTTCAACATTTTGCTTATTAAATCATAGAACTTCTCAAAAGGTTGCTCATTTTCATACTTCTGTTCAACAGTATACACATTCTTTCAAAGATGTTCATTTTCCTTTTATACAACTTTGAAAATACCCTTTTCTAGGACAGATTATACAAAAATTATTAAATTATGGAGTTTCCTCTAATTCGGACTACTACATAATGGCTGAATTTCAACTACATGAAAAGTTCTCTGCTCCTGTTGGCTATGCTTTTTTGTCACTATTAGCATTGTTCTGTATTTTCACATGGCTCTGTTACTCAGATTTACTACATTGGGTACCTACGTATTATCACAACCAGATTTCAAAGTCATCGTAACTGGTGAAGTTATAGTGATAGTACTTTATATTACAGTGAAATGGGGTGTGTAAACTCCAAATTAGTACATTGCTTCTGAAACCGGACCAGGAATAATTGAGAAATTACTCCTCCTGGGTGGCATCCTTTAGCAACGTGACTAAATGGAAAAGGTCGTTAAGGCATACAGTAGCAGGTTGCAATTAACAGCAGCTATTCAGGCTTCTGATTCATGTGCTTCTTCACATGTGCATTTGTAACCATATTCTTTTGGTCTGACTTCATGTAGGCCTGAAGTAAGGCATGCAATCGGTTTATTTTTTGAAATGCACTCGTGTGTTCTTTTTAAATTGTGTTTTGTTATTTATAGCACTGCAAGCCTCTGTAACACAGTTCGCCTCAACACAGACTAGAATGCCCGTCTTGTTTGTATGCCTTTGAATGGTTTGTATTTTGCTGGTAATCGGTTTGCTTACATGACTATTCAGTAACAATAAACACAATAATTACATTTGCACTGTAGAAGACTCTGCACTTGTTAATGTAGTAAGCGCCACATTATTTATTCTTTCTTGCTCATTTTATTTTGCTGGAAGTTACAGCAGTACAGGACACTACCAAGGAAGAGTAATTTGTCTGTTATTCCAGTTCCTCTATCAGAGCCAAGGTGACACAAAACTGATTTGGACTTTATACTAAAATAAAAAGGGATGTGTAAAGTCCATTCGCAATAACATGAGGAACTGCACGGGGTTAGAAATGTGGTTGCGATAATACGCAAGTACCCTACATTGCATTCTTACCTTATTTCTCATAGTTCCAGTTTTAGTTGACTCATATTTGACCTTACACAGATCCATTTATTCAATTAACTGTACCTGTAACTTCACTTACTGTATGTGTATCCACAACTTTAGATATGGACAGGTCTATTTTTGTTGTTGTTTTGTTTTAAAGCTTGTCCCTTGTTTCATCATTTTTACTTCATGAATGGTTCTGTTCTATAATTAATGCATCTTACAACTCAACAAATCATCACTTTTGAATGCATTCCTTAGATAAGCGATGTGAATTCTGTAACTCCTCTAATACCACATGTTCTTACAAAGAACATTTTGGAAAAATTATTTCTAGGCTCTCAGTAACAACTTTCTCTTTAACTGCTGTTTTGTATTTTTCTTGAAAAGTAAAAGCATCAGTTACCTTCAATGTTTCTTTAACAGTGACAAACACAATGCAGTGCATAGTGACTTTTCAGTTTTCTCAGTTCTTCCACTGGAACTGAGGAATTAATCACATTTCTTAATCCAAAATTTCCAGATGTCTCAAACGGTTGTGCAGTGAGATGACTCTTGCAGTCTGCATTGTTGCCATTTTTCTGCTGGAAGTAGTTCTGTACTTTGAAACACACACATTCTTGAAAGCAAATGCATTTTTACACTTCTTTATCTTCAACAAATCCAAATGAACATTTAGCATCCATGAATATATGTATATATATATATATATATATATATATATATATATATATATATATATATGTGTGTGTGTGTGTGTATATATATTAAAAAGACATGCGTCTAGAGTGTTTCTTCCCGGGCCTCCACTGAAAATTGGCTTTGTTCCAAGTCGGACTTTCCCAGTAGACAAATGTTAAATAAAAATAAAAAAATATTTTCAGACTAAACTGTAGAAAATGTACCAAATGATATGCAATATTCTGTAGTTCCGGGATTAGCATTTAAAGCTCTATACTCCATATATTACAATATTAGGGACATTTGTTGTACATGAGGAATAACAAAATTGGTACATTTAGTGGAATGGTAGTTATATAGGAAATGAAAAGGAAATGTTTCTTCTTCTTTAATGACTAAGGTGGCACTAAATTTTTGTGACTATAAAGAATAGAATGGTTATAGTGGAAGAATTTAATTTGCCCACAGTATATTGGCAAATGGAAGCATGCAGTATATTCAGATTAGTGGATAAAATGGATGCAGTTATGGAACTGAATATGAAAAAGTACTAATCCAGCTGAGGAATATGTATTAAATTTGATGCCTAGTACGATATTTGATTTCTAAGACGGTGGTTGTACACACTATGGTAGAGAGCTTCCATACCGACATGTGGTTTGCTATCATATGCAGAAACAGGAGTTTGGGGTTGAATTACAATGGGATTTACAGCTAACTGTTATGTTTCTAGGGATAATGTGAGAAAAATGCATATGAATAGCCAAACAGAAGGATTGGAAAGGTCATGGAAGTTATGTTAGTTAACTACTCCTCCTTTCGGGCACAACTTAAAGAACATTTCATAGCACAAGTTGCTTGGAAATGCTCTGCTTCAGGTCACACAACGTAGTCTTCTTAAAGTCTGACATATACTGCCTATCATTTCCACTATAGCATCTCTTCTTTACTTCCTAACATGTTGCTACTCTAACTGATGTAAATATTATGTATATTGGTTTCTGTTGACTACCTTACATATTACAGTAGGGACCAACACAGACAAATGACTGGTGCCAAAGCCACGGTCTAAAACTAAATGCAAAAAAAGTGATTGTCCCCTTCAACAAAGCAGAATTCCCTGCTAACTATAATACTGACAGCACTCCCCCTAAGCTTAGGTATGAGATCTGGGAACACAGGTCAATAGCAATCTGAACTTCGACCACTAAGTTTCCACAGTGGTAAAGAAAGCCTCCAACTTTGCCCATCTCATAAGTAAGGCAATCGCATCCAGGTCTAAGGATGTTATAACTCCACTGTATTAGACCCTTATAATACCATTAATAGAATACTACCTCACCAAACACCTGCTGCAGCTGGAGGGACAACAGAGGTTTGTCACCAAGAAAATGCAGACCCTCCAAAGAATGCCTTATGTGGATAGACTGAAGGCCCTCTCACTGTACTCTGTATCATATAGGCTGCTGAGAGATGTCATATGCTGCCCGACTGAAGGAACTTCAGCTCTATTCAGTCGCTTACCGTCTGCTCAGAGGTGACCTGTGCCTGACATACAAGGTCATGTCCAACCCAGAATTGATGAACATGCTTCACCTCAAAAAATCTAGATCCCTCAGAACTACAAGGGCGGGAGACTTAAACCTTGACACGGTTATTAATAGGACGTGCTGGAGGGACAGATTCATCACCCAGAGACTCCCTATGCTGTGGAACAAAATCCCGGTACATGTGAGGCAGAGCACCTCGCTGGCTTTGTTCAAGAGAAATCTTGACCAATGGATGGGAGATCTCAGATATACCCCAGGGATTATCTCAGTGTCACTGCTTGACAGAGGCACAGCAAAATAATGGGCATAGTATCCTCCAAACTAAAGGGGTGGCGAAAGCCACAAAACTCCGGGCTAGGCTTATAAATGCCCTTGGGCAGATAGCCTAGTATGAACCTATGAACCTATGAACTTGTGCCTGGCCTACAGGGTAGTCTCTGACCCTGCCCTGATGGATATGCTGCACATCCACAAGTCAAATGGCACAAGAGTCACTGGCTCTAGGGATCTTAACCTATCTGTGACATTAACAGAACATGCTGGAGAGACAGATATATTTCCCAAGATTGCCACTACTCAAGAATAAACTTCCAGTTCACGTGAAGCAGAGCTCCTCAGTAACCCTATTCAATTGTAACCTGGACAAATAGAAGGGAGACCACAAATTCACCCCAGGGGTGGCACCCGTCTCCCTCATGGACAGGGGAAGTTGGTGTTTATCACAGACTCACTCTGCGAATTACATCCATCTAACCAACAACAAATGAGGCAACTTGGGATTAACAAGTCTAGGCTTGTAAGGGCTCTAGCAACGCTAGCCTTGCAACCTCCTATGAACCTTCGTATCATTTTTTTTTCTATTGTATATTAACTATACCTTTGTTTTTAAGTGCGTTCTTTTATTATATAACATATTGTTTTTATTTTTCCACTTGATGTGTGTTCACATACTGGACTGAGTGTGAAACTGGTGAAATGGGAATAGAGCTTTACCCCAGTTAACAAACTGTATAAATAAAGAAAACAAAATAAAATGCTTTATATAACAATACCAAGGTATTCATCAGAAGAGGAAAAAAGAAAAGCGGTGGAAGAGATTATCTAATATGGGTATGTCCAGATTTTTACTTCTCCATTTCCTGTTTTTCTGGAACTCATAACTGTTTGACAGCACTCCCAGCTAGTTCAAACCCAGTGGTATGAGATCTGGGGACACCAGAAAAGGGACACTAAGATGGCTGCCAAATTCTTTAGCACTGCTTAGTATGCTTTTCAACCTAGCTCCCTGGCCATCTCTGATCATACTACTTTAGAGAGCTGTGTGTTAGCCACCATGGCTACAAGGAAAGACCAGCCCGACATATTACAACTAAGAGAAGTATGCACATCAAGGTGGTGCTCATATACTCACCTGAAGTCTTGAATACTTTGTGAAATTTTCGTTTCGTAATTCTTACTGAAGTTAAACATCAAAATATTTTTGACAGTAGGAGGCAGCCTTTGTGAGAGGCGAAGGAATGAAAATTCTATTAATCACACTACATTGCAAAAAAGATATATGATCTGAAAAGTCTTGGCAATATTAACTTAAGGAACTTGGGAATATACATACGAAATAAAGCTCAGGTCCTAAGTACTTTCGAAGAAGAAACTGCAATAAGATTTGTTTAATTAAGTTATTAACAGTGATGTACTTCTCTACCAGGCAATTTCTGAAACCTGAGTCAATTTGTCTTTTGTTCATACTTTCTGAATAGATTCTGGCTGTGTTTTAGCTTTCCTCTGGAAAATGTAGAAGGTTATCAGATTTGCTATGTACAGTGGACTTAACTGTGCTGTGTAAAAAGAATCAAGTTTGGAAAGCACTTCTAAATCATTTTAGTAGTTCTGTTATGTTAAAGAAGTCTAAATGTAGACATTTGAAGGAGACCTTAAATATTAATCTATGTAGTATCAAAAATCGACATTAGTTTAGGGAAGTTACAGCAGAACATGTGGACATAAAATTATATCATTTTAATATTTATGTGGCAGTTTATAGTCAGTATTGTCCACCTTCTGTATTCTTTATGAAGGGTAAAAAATTCTGTAATTTTGTAAATATTCATAATTTAAGCCAGGAATTATCTACTTTTCAGACTGACTGTGGCAAACTTGCTATTTCACTTCTTTCAACGTTTGCCAGATAATCATTTGTAACAAAACTGCTCAATCACAACTTATCAAGACCACAGTAGCCTTACGACCAACCTACAAAGACTGAATTAAGCATTTCTGCGTAGGGACAATGGCCCCAACCACCCAGCCCCCCAACTCATATCCCTATTAGAGTCTACAGTAGTCTCTCACAGACAGAAGTTCTGCAATGACCAGGTATTTAAATTAAAACTATATCAAAATATGACTTTCATTAGTTTTGTTTAGTCAGTTTAAAAATCGATCATCGTATCTTCTGTCACATGTAGGCAAAAGAAAACCACTTTCTTGTGACTTTTCACTAAGCACCATTGAATAGTCTGGCACTAAAGAGAAAGGCTAAGAGCAGTTAATAAGCTTCATCATGCAGTCAAGGTTCTGATTCCTCCATTCTCCATTTACTTACCATGAGATTCTAAACAAGCTACTTAATTGGATAGTGCTCGCTGGTCACCAGTGAAAAGATGCATTTGTGCCTTGTGGGTTTACCTGACTGATGAATGTATAAAGTGAAATAAACAAAAAAAAATGTTATGAATTCAGTAATTAGGTGAAAGCAGCTTAGGAGAAGACAGAAAAACTGTTGCTGTTTCTCATTCCTTGGAGATTTTGAGAGAAGGTGAATATGAAATTGTGAATAACTGAGACAGAAAGACTTTCTGAGGTGGAAGACAAACTGACAACCCGTGGATGTGAAAACTTCTGTTCTGCTGCATTTGATGGCTGATCATTTTTATGTGGCTCATATTTTAAAAAGGAAACAAGTTTATATATTATAGATTTCTTAACTACGTTCGCTTTCTTCCTTCCCCATTCTCCTTCGAATAAAGTCCTGAAGCTAAGACATACTATTTATTCTTAAAATATCTAACTGTCTAGACAAGTTTTGCATCATTTTAGATGAGTGTGTTTTTTCTCTCTCTCTATCTCTCTCATTGTTTAGAAGTAGATTTGACTCCTGCAATACCTGGCAAGATGGCAATTTATAATGCATCCTTCCTCTGGATAAGTATACAAAGACACTTGATACCATAGCAAAGAATATTTTGTTGGCTGTGTGATTGTTGGGGCTATGAATATGTTGCTATATTTGACTTCTATGCTGGAGGAGCTACTCTTTCAAGCCGAAGACAAATGAAGAATTTTTGAAAACATTCACCTTTATTTCATCCAGATAACACTTAAAACAAAACTTTACATCTGTCTTATTCTTAATATCAAAATGATTTTATATTTACATACAAAAATAAAATAGCACTTCAACCTATATACTGTTATTATGCAGTCAACTATTTAACATAGCTTTTTACTTGGTACGTTACTTAAATGCTTATTCTGTAAGGTGCAACGATTTTAACATCTAACAACTATACGCAAACAAGGAGTCAGCTTTGCAGAATCTAAATAAGTACAAACTGAATGAAAAGGAAGTTAGTAATCTGTTGAACAATTTGGTCGACAAATATAAATATGTCTGCATCAATTTTTACTTGGAGGGAAAGGTGTAAGCTATTTTATGCCTGGCTCCATTCCCTGATCTGGTGCCACCAACAACTTTTAAGATGAGCGTAAAAAGCTCTTTTCTCCTTTTAGACTGCAGCAAACTGTTTGCAACATTTAAAGCAAGCAACTTCTATGGTTTATGCCATACACACACACACACACACACACACACATATATATATATATATATATATATATATATATACACACACACACACACACACACACACACACACACACACACACACATACACAGCATTACAGTGTTGCAATCTGATGACAAATACAATACTAGCATTTCTTTCTAAATGCAGGTATGCAGTGAAGACTGATCAGGATCTGCCAAGCTCTCCCACTAACACATTGTACCTGGGGAGGCTGTCCCCTACACCCCACCCTAGCTAAGCCTCTTGCTTGGGGGATCCAGCCTTTAACCTTTCAAGTTACCTATTTATCTAACACAGTATTCAAGTCTCACCTCATTTTTATCTGTTGTCTCAATATCTAAAAAGCCTTTGGTACTTAATAAACATTAATCATTTAACTCACTAACACCTATGTGGTGTGGAATGTCATACCACCAGCAGCCTACACAACCTTGCATTCTACAGCATTTTTTGAAAAATAAACTTAAAACACATAAGATAAACAACTGCAAATATTTTGTGAACAATAAAAGCTACTAAAATTGTACAAATAGCCATGTTATCATTAAGAAGTGTTTATAATACTGATAACAGTCAGTATATTCACAGTCTTTCTATAAATATTAGAATATATTATAATGGACTCAAAAACAAAACTGCATTTTTTTTGCTAATCTTTCACAAAGTGCCGTATCTTAGAAGCTGTACAACCTAGACACATATTGTTAGAACACTTTTGCAAACCAAACATAAGTTTTAACATCTCAGAAAAAAATTCCTCTTTGAGTGCATGTTTACAGACACATTTACAAATATATGAAAACATATGTCTGAGTGCATAATAAGCAATATAAATAACATTAAATATCTCTCAAGATGTGCGACTTACAGTGCATATACCAATGGCAGTTTTCTTCAACAATATCTAAGGTTTCACCTGATGCACTCCAAAAGTTTTCAAGTCACTTGTTTCTTGAAGTATTAAGTACAGATGGAAATGTTGCTTATTTTCATAATTGCTAACAAACAGGTAGCAGTATATCCAGTATTGTGTGATAAATGGACAATAACAATGAATTTTTTTGTCTCACACCATGATATTTCATGCCCTACCCCTCAATAGCATGCAGATCACTCAACTGTGAAAATAGATATGAACAATAAGTGGAAACAGTGATTTGTTTCTCTACTGCAGGACATCCTAAATTAACAGTCTTCGTGCCATTTTGTTAATTACTCCTTGCTCTTTTCAATGATGCCTGTTATTAGCTTGTAAGTAACTTAGTTAAAAAAGCCAGACCCAAACATTTCTGGACCCCTTAAGGTGCTATGGGAGGTTCACTGGAAGTATACAAAAAAGATGTTATACACTTGAATGTGTATCTCTGTCAGACCTAAACCTCTAGCTGCACAAGTTATGCTACCATACTCAGGTCTTAAGAAGTGCGGCAAAATCAGACTTCAGATGAGGCCCATTCATAACTTTCTCAGTAAACTGTTTTTGTTTTTGACTCTGGATTTCTTACCCTACATTTCCCGAAAACCTATTTCACTATCTCCAGTGGGTTGTTGCCATACTAACCAAGGATTAGCAGTCATCTTTTCTACTATTTTATGTAAAGCCACTATGACTGCTTTTATAATATAAGGAAATTTGGTTTCCCAGTAAAAATGCCGATAATGAAACCTTTTTGAAACACTGATCAACCCTACTAGTTTTTCTTCCATTTAGCCTTTCAGTCATGCATAAACACTAAACATATTACTTTTCGTTGTATAACTTCATAGTAAAAATTTGTGCCTTAGGTATTTACCCCGCCCACCCAAATTCTTTGATAGTATGAAACTGTCCCATGAATGATAAGCCTCACCTGCAAACCATACTTAACATTACATCATGCTTTAGCTACGCTCAAAGCATTCACTGGAGTATTTTCTGGGAATGCTTGAATAGCATAGCTGCACTTGAAGAAAAAAAATGCAAAGGTTATACCCTTTGATCCATTTCCAGCATAGGAATTTTCCAGTTAAAAGTGTACTCCGTTACCTCTTCTTCAGTTCATCATAACCTTTTCATTTGTATCCAAACCATATTCCTGAGCACTTAACTATAAGTAGCACTTCCCAAGATCATTTAAAATACATGCTTTATTATCTAAAGAGTCGCAGGACAGTCGTGGAAGTTCCCACATCCCCTTTGTACAGATCACAATACTGCTTAAATAACATTTAACTTTTAATCAAGGAGAGTCTTTTCAAAAAAGCATCAGTATGACAATTACCAGTAACATTTAATTAAAGAAAATGTATTATTTATTTTAACTTGTTTTAGTTCATCATTCAGACTGTTTCATCATGCTGTATTCTGCCTTTTGCTCGTAAACCACAGAGGTTTTAGAAACTGGAAACTCCTCTTGGTGGCTCATTACTCTCCCAAATGCTTTCAGCTTATTCATAGCAGAACTGTAGGTTATTTCTCCCTTTTTTTCTGTGCAATTTTACCCTAGGATTCATAAACACAGTGAACAGTGAAGTTCAATGTGCTTGTGGTATGTCCAACAAAGTATGCCATATAGAACAATACATAATTAAAGATCAAATGCACTAGGGAAGTAGTCAAGAATAGTGCACCAAAAGTGTACATGCATAGGCAAATCTTGCAGTTAACACAGTGAACTACAAATGGATTATAATACTGTCATTATGGGCACAATACAGTGCATATGGTGGCAGATAGAGACAAAAGTCTGGGGAAGTAAACGACTGCTCAATTTGCTGGGTCATACTTGTACATGGCTCACACACAGCTAATATGACATCAGTCATATGCATACTGCAGAATAAATGGAGAGTGCAGTGGTGCAGCAATTGTGTTGTCGCCTCACAGCAAGAGGTTCTCCTTTTCGATTCTTAGCTGGAGTACCTTCTGTGTGGAGTCTGCATGTCCTCCCTGCATTCATGTGGGTTTCCTCCGGGTGCTCCGGTTTCTTCCCACATTACAAAGACATATGTCTGGAGCATTTCTCCCCAGGCCTCCAGTGAAAACTGGTTTTGTTCCAAGTCGGACTTTCCCAGTAAACAAAAGTTAAATAAAAATAAATGCAAAGGGAAACCACAGATATAAACTTTAAACACTCCCTAAGGGTGGATGGTTATTTTCCAGTAATACATATGTTAAGCATTACTGCTTGCTTAATCCGACTGATTTTATTTATAAGCTTGGTTCATTATTCTTCCCCGTTTTCTTGTGTGTTTTTTTTTTATTCTGCTGGTGAAGGATTAGCTGAGCTGCTATTCACAAGTTTGCAATTTTGGCTGTAAAGTTTACAGCATTAATTGCCTATGTTTGCTATACATTTTTATTTATGATGTTTAGTTTTTCTTTTTTACCAGTACATTGTGTACCTAATACTATGTTGTAGAAATCTCTCCCTGCCTTTTTTGTCTCTTTAGTTTGGTATCAGAAAAAGAGTAGTTGTGCACTTACCATAATGTGGATCTTCATTATCCCTAACCCAGCCACTTCGACTGATGGGCTGTCCATCTCACAGCAAATCCAACTCGGTAACTTCTGCTTATTCCAGAGCTGGGGCTACTTCCTTTTCCCATAATGCACCAGCATCTCCTCACAATCCTCCAATCCAGTTTGCCCACTAATGCAAAGGAACATGGTGAGGGGAACAATGAATGAAGAAAAGGCTTCAGCATTAGGTTTACCAGGTCTCAATGGGATGCCAAGTGACAGTTTGAAGAAAGGAAAGTGGGTAGAAATGTTGAAATGGAGGGACTAGAGATAATGAAGATCCAGCATAATGGTAACTACATAACTTTCATAAATAATGTTATCCTGTCCTTTCACTTCAAATGATGATACAAAATCCACAGCTACTAGCAGTTACTGCGTGAATCATGACAGGATACCCCTGAGAATGGTAGGTTCTAGACCATGAAATCATATCCAATAATGTTTGCCAAGGTATGCAGAACAGATCATGTTGCTGCGGCATATATGTCATCAGTAATGGAATTTTTAAAAATACCATGGAAGCTGCAATGGCCCTCTTACAATGCACATTGGGATTTGATGGTAAGATTTTGTTGCTGATGGAATACGTACAAATAATGCAATCTGACAGCCAGCTGGACATTGTAATTTCTGAGATCTTGGAACCCAGTTTTAAAAAGAATTAAGAGACAAATAGCTGGTTATCCTTGAAATCGTTAGACAATTTAAATAATTACTTGTTTGTGAACATGTATAGAATGAAGCAAATATTCTCCTCTGATCGAATGGGTGTAAAACAATGCTGGTATATGAAAGGTCTAATTTACAGTCGATAGAAATAACTTTAGGCATAAAGGAGGGGCCAGTTCTGAGGGATACTCAGTCTTTGCGAAAAAACAAATGGAGGGAGGGAGGTTACAAAAGACAGCATGCATTTCAGGGATTTTTCTGGCTGATGTGACAGACACCAGTAACACAACCTTCCTGGAAAAGCATTTTATGTCACAGGAAGAAGCAGGGTCAGAAAAGTTCCTGAATCAGGGCCTCCATCACAAAATTCAAGTCCCATGCTGGAAGGCAATCTTTAATGGGATACCTTTCAAAGGAAAAACTTTTTTAGAAAAGCTTTACAGGCTACATGAAATGCTAAGGACATGGAAATAAAGCCTCAGTGAAAGCTAGAAATAGCTGACAACTGGACTTTAATGTTGGAGAATCCACAGACAGAATCAAATAAGAAAGCATGGACCTGCAAAACCAAACAGAGGGAGGCTGAAAAAGGGTCCAGATCTTGTTGTGCTGCTCAAAGAGAAAATCTCTTCCATTTACTCTTGTATTGTACATCCTTTCAGTTGTGTCCTTCTAAGAAGCAACGAGGATCTGAATAACCCTGGAGGGGGAAGGAAGGATTCTTAGCCATCACTGGAAATGGAGAAGCAGTGCAATTAGTTTCAGAGATGAAATATCAAGGTTGTGTTCGACAGATGAGTGACATAGCATCTGAAATGAGATCAAGTAGCAGGGGTTGTTCCTTGAGATGAGACCAAAGTATGGGGAATTAAATTTGCCTGGGCCTAAAGGGGGCTATTAGGTTAACTAAGGCCTTGCACTGAGAGGAAGTGGAAAGAAGGTTTAAAGGAGAACAGGAGGTCATTTAGTGACAAGAGTGACTCTGAGTTTCTGTCTCTGTGGAGGAATTAGGACAACATAGCTGCTATACCTGCCGTTGGTTGGGGATGTGAAGAGGTCACAACAAAGCAGTCTCTAGCAGCTAAACATTATCTGTACTACTGATGAATTGAGGGACCACTCATGACGCATCATAATACATTCACTCAGCCTATCTGCTGGAAGACTGGTCCATTCTGGAATGTGCACTGATATCAAAAACTGCTGTGAAGACATTGCCCTTTGCCACACTCTTATGGCGTCTTGGCAGAGGGGTTAGGAACAGGTCCTCCCTTCCATGCTTGAGATACCATACCACAGAAGTGTTATCCATATGGACAGAAATAATACCCTGGGTAAAGAAGTCCTGAAGAGTCTGCAGTGCAAGTAGGACTACCCTCATCTCCAAGACACTGATGTAAAGATAGGCCTCAAGTTGAAACCACTCTCTTTCAACTGTTCTCTCCTTAAAATGTCCCCCACCCATGAAAGGAAGCATCCAAGCTGACTGTGGACATTGGAAGTTGTAGAATGAAGGGTCTTCAAACTGTAATGGAGGGAGAAACAATCCAATCTAGATAACGTCTCCAGACTGATGAGAGGTGGATGGATTTGTTGATACAATTCATTAAACTCAGACCACTGCACACTCAATGTCTCTGATAACATCCTCATGCAAAATCTGGCATGGGGAACCACAGTGATTGTGGCAGCCATCACTCCAAGGACTTGAAGAATCAGACGTGCAGAGGGAGAGGCATTTGTTGAAGCTGTGTGATGGTAAACTTTACAGAAAGTTTGCAGTTTTTAATCTTGTGCCCAGATGGCATACTATGTATTCAAGAGTTTGACAGGAATCCAGCTGGGATTTTGAAAGAAATACAGAATAAGTGAGTCTTGTTGCTGTGACTAGAAACCAATCATCTATGTATGGGAAAATGCCGATCCCTTTTAGCCTGAGATGGGCTGTTACAACTGACATATACTTGGTGAACACCTGGGGGGGCTATACTTATACCAAATTGCAATGTTTGGAACTAGTAATGATACCCTGAGCCAAAGGCTAAGACACCTTCTGGAATGCTTTGTGATCTTGAAATGGAAGTAATTTTCCTGAAGCTCTATTAAGCACATCAAATTGCCTTCTTGTAAGTATGGAAGGAATGTTTCACCATGACCATCTGAAACGTTTTTATATAATTGTTTTGGCCACATATGTGTAAGATGGTCCTGAAGTCCTTTGATTTCTTGGGAACTAAAAAGAATCTAAAATAGACACTGGACCCCCTGCTCTGTTGGAACAACTGAATGGCACTTTTTTTTTAAGAAGCTGAATAATTTCTTGTGCCACTGCTCTCTTTTGTTGGGGTAGTACATCTTGGCAGGAAATGATGGTTTGGGAGTTTCTAGGAAAGTAACTGTGAAGCCTCTGGATGATATACTCTTTGCCCAGTTGTCTTGCATGATAGCTAACCATGATGCTTGGTGAAGAGACAGTGCATCTCCCTAGCTGCCTTCAGAGTGAAGCAGTCAGGCAAACCCTCAGGTGTGCTTGGGTGGTTTCTTAGAGAAAAGACCCCTAAAAGTACAGTTGTGTACACTTACCATAAATGTAGATGTTCGAGTGTATTCACTGTTGCAGTCATTACACTTGGGTTATCCTGCTGTTAGGCTACCCTCAGTCAGCCTGAATTCCAAAGTCTAGGTCTGGCGTCGGTTGCTGTCACCTCTTCCCTGACATCAGTGAGCCAGGGGTATAAAAGATGCAGCCGACGCCATTTTCTTGAGTTTTTCTTGCCCCAGATGTCAGGTGCCCCCAAAAGGGTACGCTAAAAAATGCCAATAAAACATGCATGCACCTGCATATAAAATACCTTCATCTACAAGCAAATACACCGCATAGATTGTACAGATTACAGAAGTGCAGATAAGTTGTAGCAAAGAGATGGGGGATGGTAGGTGGGTAACCTGGACTGCAACCGTGAATACACTCGAACATCTACATTTATGGTAAGTGTACACAACTGTACTATGTTCTTTGTGTTTCACTGTTGCAGTCATTACACTTGGGTTGAATCCCAAAGCTATGGTTGGGAGGCTGGAGCTAAATAGCATTAGGAGCGGCTTTAAGGCCCTGCAGAACTGCAGTGGCAAAGCCTGCTCTGGATTTAGAGTAGAGTGGTAAATGATAGTGCTTTGTAAAGGTGTGCACTGAACTCCAGGTGGCAACCTCTAGAATGTCTTTGGTTGTTACTCCCATGAGGAAGGCTGCTGAAGTGGCTGCTGCTCTGGTTGAATGTGGCCTAATGCCCTTAGGCACTGGCTTGCCATGTTGTGAATAGCAGAAACGAATGCAGTGGCCTATCCACTTTGAAATAGTCTTCTTTGAGATAGCCTTTCCTTGGGATCCTGCAGCATATGCCACTAGTAGTTGCTCTGTCTTTCTGAAAGCTTTGGTTCTGTCCAAGTAGAAGCGTAGCTGTCTGTGTATGTCCAAAGAATGTAGAATTCTCTCCCCCTTATTCTGTGGGTTTGGATAAAAAGTAGGCAGATGAATAGTTTGGTTAAGAGCCACACTGGACACAATCTTAGGCATAAATGTCGGGTTTGTCCTCAGAGAAACCCTGTCTGGATAAAAAATGATAAAAGGTTCCACAGCCATGAGTGCCTGTAGCTCTGAGACTCGTCTTGCAGAGGTTACTGCTAGGAGCAGAGCTGTTTTCCAAGATAAAAATGTTATATCAGCTGTAGCAGCTGGCTCAAAAGGAGGCAGGGTGAGTTTTTTCAAAACATAATTGAGGTCCCATGCTGGTATTGGTGATCTCCTTGGAGGCCTTACGTTTTTGGCTCCTCTGAGGTACTGCCTTAACAAGGGATAAGAAAAGATTGGTGGCTCTGTATTGTAATGAGCCAAAATGGCAGAGGCATGAATTTTAATTGATGAAAAGGATAGGTCTTTGTCCAGCATCTCAGTTAAGTATTGCAACATCTGAGGAATATTTGGTACAGCTGTGTCAATTCCTTGTGCCTGGTTCCAAGCACAGAATCTCTTCCATTTTCCAGCGTAAGATTTTCTGGTACTAGGCCTTCTGGCCTCCAAAATGACATCCATTACAGCTTTAGTAAGAGGTGCGTTTTGTATCACTACATTATCCACCATGCTGCCAGATTTAAGGTCTTTAGTTGGCTGTGCAGGATCTGATTGTTCTGTTGGGATAGTAGATGAGGTATTTGAGGCAACGTCCAAGCCGGGCATTGAGACAAGTTCCTTAGGATTGGATACCAGTGCTGGCGGGGCCAGTCTGGGGCAATCAGTATCATCTTTGGCTTCTCTTGTCTGACCTTTAGGAGTACTTTGGGGAGGAGAGGCAGTGGAGGAAAGGCATATACTGCTAAGCTTTTCCAGCTGAAAGATAGGGTGTCCACTTTCCATGCTTGTCTGTGATAAGTCCTTGTGCAGAATCTTTTTAGTTGGTAGTTGTGAGGAGAGGCAAATAGGTCTACATCCTGGCATCCCCATTTCTTTGTTATCATGCTGAAGACTTGTGGATCCAATTTCCACTCGTGGGGATCCATGAGGTTTCTGCTTAGTTTGTCTGCCAGAGTATTTATCTTTCCTGGCAGGAATTGTGCCTGCAGATGTACTTGGTAAGTCAATGCTGTGTCCCACAAAGTCATGGCTAGTCTGCAAAGGGAGTAAGAATGAGTGCCTCCCTGCTTGTTTATATACCACATGACCGTGGTGTTGTCTGTCTTTATCAGTAGTTGTCCCGTTTGAAGTACGTCCTTGAAGGCTGTCAGGGCATTCTGAACAGCTGCCATCTCTTTTTAATTGATATGTAGATGCATTTGGTTTGCGGACCATGTGCCTTGAATGCATCTTCCTGCCATGTTGGCCCCCCAGGCATAATCTGAAGCATCTGTTGTTAATGTCTGCCTGGCTGGGGGTAAAGTGAATGGCTGTCCCTTGTTCTGGTGGCAAGCCTTCACCCACCAACGAAACTCCTGTTGCAGGCAGGGAATGAGGGTAATTATTGTTTCCAGGCTGTGGCAATGTTGAGTCCAAACACTTTTTAGGTACCATTGAAGTTTCCTCATATGCAGTCTCGCATATGGAATTTGTAGAATGCAGGAAGCCATGAAGCCCAAAGCCTGCAGAATTTTTCTTGCAGATAACTGGGCCTTTGTTGCCAACAGGTTGAAATAGGTAGTCAGTTGCCTTTGTTTGTCTGGCGTGAGATAAGCCATCTGGGCAGTTGTATTTAAGCTTGCACCCAGGAATATTATCTCTTGAGAGGGTACTAGTTTTGACTTCTTTTTGTTGACTGTGTACCCTAAGCCTGTTCGCAATCTCTTTACAAACGCCAGATGCTGTAGTAGAATGTCCTTGTTCTCTGCTTGAATGAGGCAGTCATCCAAGTAAGGATATATTTGTATTCCTCTTTGTCTGCAGAATGCAATTACTGGTGCCAGGTACTTTGTGAAGACCCTGGGCGCAGTAGATAAGCCAAAGGGCAGTGCAGAAAATTGGTAATGCATTGAGCCAGCTTTGAATCTGAGGTATCTTCTGCATGTTTGTCTGACTGGGACATGCAGGTATGCCTCTTTTAGGTCTAAAGTCACAAGCCAAGCCTTCTTGCCCAGCATGGGCAGAAGTTGCTGTAGAGTCAACATTTTGAATTTTGGTATATCCAGAAATGAATTTAGAATAGATAGGTCCAGTGTTGGTCTCCAGGTCTTGTCCTTTCTTGGCACCAAGGACAGTCAAATAAAATCCTTGTCCCTGCTCTTGCTCTGGTACTTGTTGAATGGCCCTCATGTCCATGAGGGATGAGACTTGCTTTTGTGCCTCTGCCCATTGATGTTTTGGCAGGTCTGGCCAACCATTTGTCCTTGGCAGGGTATGGAAGTGAAACTTGTAGCCCTGTGACACTATGTCTAGGACCCATTTGTCCTGGGTTATTATGTGCCAGTTTTGAGAAAAAAGTGCTAGTTTTCCCCCTAAAGCTGCTGTCAGAAGATAAGTGCTTGGTGCTGGCAGGGGGAAGTCATTGGGACCGTTTCCTGTATGGCTGTGATTTGTCTTCTCCACTTTTGGAGGTAGAAGCACCCCATTGTTTAGACCTGTACGAACTTTGGGGCTGGGATCTGCCTCTTGGACGTCTATATCTGCCCCTTTGTGATCTGTCTGACACTGGAAAGGACCAATTCTTTGTAGGCCAGTGTCTGCTAAATCTTGGAGTCTGAACCTGTAAGAAATCCTTAACCGTTTGCATAGATTAGCTTTGTCCTCCATTTTCTTTAACACCTCTTCTGCTTTAACACCAAACAAAGTATCATGGTGTAATGGGGCATCTAATAATTTTGCTTTGACATGATCAGGCAGACTTTGTTCCTTTAACCAAGCATGCCTCCTGATGACAGAACCCGTAACAGCGGCTCTGTAGGAGGCCTCCAAAGAATCAAAACCACATTGCAAAGTATGCTTTCCAACTTCTTCAGCTGCATGCAATAAATCCTGCATTTCTTTATTTTCTGCACATTCAGAATTTGTCAACATTTTCTGTTTAAGCAGTGACATAACATATTGCTGATATTTGAGCATATGAAACTGACAATTTAAAGCCCTTATAGCCAAGGTAGTGGAAGTGTAAATCTTTTTTCCCCATCTGTCCAATGCCCTAGAATCCCTGTCAGAGGGGGTAGGGTTTTTTGCACCAGAAGCCTTGACCCCTTTGAGACCCTGAGAGATAGTTTCTGGGTCAGCAGCAGGGTTTTTGAAAAGGAATTTATGAGAGTCAGGAACCTTGTAGTACCTGTCTGGCTTAACAAGAGCTGGAGGTAAGGCGTCAGGGGTCAGACTGGACTCTGAAAATACATCATCAACAATGTTCAACACAGGTGGGATAGCTAGGGGCCTGTGTTGTGGTAGTAGAAAGAAGTCTCTGAGCCTTTTCTTAGATTCTGAAAAATCTTAGCTCTCCCAGTGGAAATGCTCCCTCATGGTATGCAAGTTTTCCCCAAAAGAGTAATCCTCAGGAGGAGAGGCTGAAGGGATAGATTCTTCAGCATCAGAATCCTCATAGGGAGGAAGAGAGTATTCCTGATCAGAAAAGGAATCAGATGAAATGGAAACCTGATCTGAAGATTCATATTCTGTCTCTTGCCTAGGCCTTTTGTCAGGTGGGGGATGGGAACCACTGATCAAAGTAATTAAGTCTTCGGCCATTTTGAGCATCTGTTTTTTGGGCATGGAGGCCTGTCCATGAGGCTGTTGTATTTGTTTCTTTGTCTTTAAGGGTGCTTTAGTTTTGCCTTTGAAGATGAAGTCATCTTAATGTATAACTGAGTTGGTCTGAAAACACCCTCATAAGCTGATGTCTGCTCAGCGGCTCAGGACCCATCTGAGGGAATAGTCTCCGAAGGTCCAATACCTTGAGCCTCAAGCGGCCTAGGCGACTCCATGTGGGAGTCGGTAGTGGCCTGCGGGTCTAAAGTAGCGGGTGTCAGGGGCTGTGAAGGCGCCTCACTGAGAACCGGCGAACTGATGACTGGCTTAGAAGAAGCCTTGTCATCAGTTTTGGACCTCGGATGCCTGTCCTTTTCTTTTTCTTTACGTTTCTTGTGAATTCCGGTAGTCAGATGGCTATCCGACAACATGGTATAATTAAATCTTCTGCCAAAATAGTGTAATGCAAAATCATATCGACGCTTAATAGTGCGTTGGTTAAACCTAGCACAAAACCGACAACTAGCAACGTCGTGGTCAGGGCCTAGGCAAGGAATACAATAAGAATGAAAGTCCTTATGAGGTATTTGCTTCCCACAAGAAATACAATTATTAACTTTTTCTGACATCGGTCTGGAGCAAGAAAAAAGTTTCCCCAACGGGGTACTTAGCTTTTAATGTAGACTTCGGATCTGAAATTCGAACACGAAAATCTCAGGAGTCGACCGACCGGTACTTGCGAACTGCTTGTGCTTCAGGCCCCGCGTGGCAAGAAAGACTAAAGAAAATGACGTTGGCTGCATCTTTTATACCCCTGGCGCACTGAAGAGGCGACAGCAACCGACGTCGGACCTAGACTTTGGAATTCAGGCCGAATGAGGGTAGCCTGCCAGCAGGATAACCCAAGTGTAATGACTGCAACAGTGAAACATGAAGAACATCCCCGATTTTGAGGATGCCCCCTGCCTCAAGGACAGCATGCATTAAATGGGTCTCCTCTGCCGCAGGTGAAGTAGAAGAGAAAAACCCTTCTGGTTCCTGAAGAAGGATGCCTGAGGAGTTTCAAAGCAAAGTCTAAAGGCAGAGAGAGTTTTTCCTTACTGTTCAATTTTCAGAAGCTTGATCATGAGACCAAAAAACAAAATCCCACCATAGAGGCATTAACAAATGATGCATTAACATGGTCCACAAATTCACACAAATGTAGCCAGGCATGGTGATGCATGGCAATGCTCATGCCTGCTGCCCTAACTACTCCATCTGCAGTTTTGTGAAATAATCTCAAGGACAGGCCACAAATGGACAATAGCATAGACACCTGGGGTATCTGGAATGGGAGGTCTTCACAGAGAGTCCAGCATCCGCTCAGACAGATCTCTTTGGAACCTCATCATATGGCAAAACAATTAAGCGATCAAAATGCAAAGGTTCTCAAGGGATAAGCAAGTTTCCTCATATGGCCTATCATCCTGGATTACTGGTCGGGAGGATGAACTGTGCAACTTTCTTCAGAGAGTTCTCTTTTAGTAGTAGCTATCACAATAATAAAGTCTACAACAAAACATTTACTCCAAAGAGGCCTGTAATTTTGCAGATGAAAAATTTTACCTTGGTTTGAGAAGCTTGCACTCTATAATATCAGGTTCCCCCATACCCTTGCCACCACTAATCACGTGGTTGGTGGGTGGGAACACCAAATAAGTAGAAATGGCAGTTCTGAAAGAATAAAATGGGCCAAGTACTCCTTTGTCACATCAAATCTAAGATCTCATAAAACCTGGAATTTTTAGGAGGGGACTGTAGGCAAGCTTCCCCTTAATGGGGACTGGTGTCAGGAGTGGGAGATTCTGCAGGAGAATCTATGTGCTACCTTCTGCACTGGACTTTCGAGGAATTACCTGCAGGGAGTCTTCTGAAGGTCCTGAATAGTCCTGGACTCTTTCCTGAAAGGGGGGGGGGCAAGACATTCAGAGCTATTTTGTCCTTTGAGTCAAGAACTTAGAAAGACCAATTTGGAGAGAACTCAAAATGAGGGTGCATCCCTTGACTGTGTTGACAGGAGTGCAAGGATCCTCTTGAAAAAAATTCAAAAGCTCTTACGGAGTTCAATGGCCCCAGGGAGATCTCTGTTGGCATCAACTACAATCTAGTAGAAGAGGAGGTAAACTCCAACATTGTGTCACCAAAGCTGGAGGAAAGGATGCCTCTGATATCAAGATCCGAGTTGACTCCTTAAACATTGAAGACAGTGACACCAAAAGTGCCACTAAATGATTTGGTGTTAAAGATGAAACGGAGGTCTCAGATTCAAGGCTTTGGCACCAAGACTCGCTTGGTACCAATGGGACTGCTGCTGAGTATACTGCATGCAAGGTAAGAACTGACAGATCAGGTCCAGTTGGTACCAAAAGAGGAGACACCAGAGAATCTATCAGCTCCAAGACCACTGGCACCAAAATATGTGCGAGGGAAGAGGCGTCAGCAGTAGGAATCCTTGAAACAACCTGATCCACCCTAGAAACTGAGGGGGGATGGAATGACACCAATGTCTATCTCGGCCTTGACAAAGACCCTGATCATTCAATCCTAATCACAATCCCTGGCACTCCTGGCAGACCTGATAGACCTAAAAGAAGAAGCAGAAGGAGAGTGGGAGCTCAGGACCTTCAAGGTCTTGGAGGCCGGGTACTAGTAGACTCTCTGTTAGGGGACTGGTCAGGTATGATGATGGACTCTGTGCAAGCAATTCATCTATAAACACACCTGTTATCACAATGCTCTGTGGAAGTACTGCAACACTAAGTTATACAAAGTCACCTCCTTTGCAAAAGAACCTGCTTATAACAGACAAAACTATGTTTACGAAAACAAAAAACACAGGGTGCAAAATATTTGAAATCTAAATTCTGAACTGTAACATGTTCTGTAAATTCCTCTGTAGTTCGATTACATGCCATGACATTTGTACTGTTCATCATCAAGCTGATTTGTATGTCATTACCTGTTCAGGATTGACTTCCCATGGAAGAAATGCTCAGAACTATGATACATCACTGCTGACATTCCAAACAGCCACTCTGCTGACCAGAGAGGACATACCATGATATTAACAATGTCACTTGTGTAACAGTACAGGATTTTAACATTCCATAATTCATATTTTTAAGAGTGCATATAGTCAATCATGGTCTACATATTTCTGCTATCTGGATGATATTTTTATCCTATGGATGGATAATAAGGTGAACATTACAGAATTTATAGATTGTCAACCAGATTTGTGCTTTTTGTAAATTCACATCCCAACTGTTTTAATAAGGTCGAATAAAGTCTTTTTTTTAAATCATTAACTGGTGTGGAGCTTATGGTGAAGTCCAAGCCTGGAGGCACTGTTTGTTTATTTTCTTGGTAATTTGCTGTGCCTTCTTTCAAACAGGTGTGTTGTTCTTGGTTGGATTATTCCATAATTCCATGGTTAAGTGTTGTTTTTCAGCACTTGAATAAGATATTTATTACTCAAAAGATACTACCTCAAATCACAACAACAACAAATAAAACTATAACACTTAAAGTAAGATGTGGTAGTTATCATAAACGCCTAAGCTAACATAAGATGGGTTACACAAATATCAAGTTAACAGAAGCATGGCAAGTATAAGATAATCACACCTCTCAGAAAAAAAGTGCTATAACAATTTCAGAGGTGCAGTAATACACCACACAGCAAAACAGGGAACACCCTGCTGAAGGCAGAACTTGCTTTTTGTAAGGTGGATAAAGTGTACCAACCTTCTTCCATCATTCTCTTACCTAAAGAACAAGAAAGTTGAATCAGTAGCAAAAAGCTGTTAACTGACCTAATGACAAAAAGGGAGAACATGCCTTCCACTTTGTATGACCTCAGCATTAATACAAAAGTAGAAAAAGAAATGGTAGACAGTAAATAAACAAAAAAAGCATCTACTAAGAGTTAAAAGTCCAAATATCTGAATCAACAAAAGGAAAACAAATGGTCACCTGGAAGTTCATATAATTAGTTCTTGAATGAATTTCACAACTTCAGAAAACCAACACATGCATGCACTTCATTTGCACTTCTGTTTTTAAATTCAGTTACCTAAAAGTGGCATTCTGTTAAGTCTTTATTTTCAAATTTCACTCTAAATTTGTTCTGTAATTATTAGTATCATAAACGTGCTATTCTGTACATTTCTAATGATAATTTAAAAGAAGACCCTCATATCGCCTTAAGTCTTTTCACCTAATACTAATGAGCCATTACCTGTAATCACACCAGGGGCATTTGTAGGGCTTCTCTCCAGTGTGGACACGTTTGTGCCGTGTCAGATGAGATTGTGTAGTAGAAGCAAAGCTGCACACATCACATTTAAATGGCTTTTCTCCTATGACACAGCAAAAAAGACAAATCAAACATTCACATATCTAAGGACTACAAAAGAAGAAAAAAACACATGGGTCCAATACGTTGTTTCAAAACAAACAAACAAAAAAAGATGTTGTGATACAAATTATACATATATATTAAACTAGCAACATCAGTGGCAAACTAGCAGGACTGCACAACATCTAACCACTACAACAGGTCATAATCACTTAATAAATTCTACAGGTCTGCATCATATTACATATTTCACTGTTAAAAATGCATATTCTTTCACAATGTGAACTAATGAATTTAAAACTTGTTCTTAGCATTTCACATTACTATGTATCAAATGGAAAATACTCAGTAACACTGTAAAACATATTTAGTAGAAAATATTTTAGGTTGTACATTGAAGTGCAGAAAAATATTTAACGTGGGTACTCACCATTAAACCACACTGCTGAAAGATTCTTGCAGCAGGTTCTACAGCTATGAGGATGTTCACTTACCTATTCCGCAATCCCACATCAGTTACTTCCACACATCTAGCATTAAGGAACTGCCCTCAACTGACACCAGCAGCTGTGCTCATACACATATGCAGAAAAGGTGCAATGCCTCAGATCTATTCAGTTCTTCCTGCATTATCCTACATTATACATCGGCATTAAAGAAAATAATATGTTATGTGCCTACTGATCAGGAAAAACAAGGGAGGCACTTTACAGCATGGCCTCCTAGTGACTTATATAAACAAGCAAAGTAGAGAAGCAAGAAGCCAAACTGAGCTCTGGTTGAAGATCTGTTGCTAAGGCAAGCTTTGCTTCATGGAAGACTTCTGAAATAGGTGTCAATACAAAAAGTAAGTATTAGACTGCGGTCTGTATGAATGGAGAATGTTTCACTACCACAGACCCTGCAGCAACATCTTGCCAAAGCCTTTGCTTATCTTGAATCTCTCATATACCTTTTAATCATCGGTGAAGATATGGACTGAAGAGCCAAGGTACAGTCTCAAATGCTGCTTACAGACTTAGCCTGCTATAGTGACAACTCATGTACAGCAACAATGCAATTACCATAAAAGGGTTCAACACAAGTGTCCCAACTTAAAACAATCCAGTTTGTCAACTACTAGAAGAAAATTGAGTTAACAAAACTAAATCCTTTTCTGACTAAAATCAGACTGAAGACCTATCTGAAAAAAATAAGAGACGCTTATTTACTTACTTATTTGGTATTTGTTTACAGGGTGTGCAGACTGGTCTGCTGTCTCTTTTCAGGCATGACCCATGCTCAAAGAACAGAAGACATACAGAAGCAGTATATAAAGAAGTTTAAGTTGACATCTTCCATAAGTCAGTGTTACACAATGTTCATGGACAGGACACAAAAAGTGTACATCCTGAATGCATCCAGGTATAGAGAATAGTAAAAAATAATAATAACCTAATAACACATAAGTACAACAATAACAATCCTTATACATTCACTGTAAGAATGCAAAACTAACTGAGCAATATAAGCAACTATTTTGCCATACTGGCAGATTATTAATGCCAAAATATTTTACATATATACAAACTTTATCCACATATGCAATCTTATTGCAGTGAATTATATAGTCAAATAATTCAAATGTTTAATATATCCATTTAATAAAAAGGGGAAGGTACTTGGCTGTACTAATGTGAGATGGTTTATGGAATGTTGTTATTTCTAGACAATGTCACAAAAGCACCTGCTTTAATTTGGTTTTGGGTATGTTAAGTTATGAACCATGTTCTCATTTAGAGGAAGGCACATGTCTACTTTAAACATATAGTTAGGATTGTTTATTAAATTCACGATATTGTGAAAATAAAAACTGTGCACCAAGCATCATAGCCTACAACTAGGAAATGGATTTCTATGATAAGAATGTTAAAGTCACAGGAAATCACTTGATCAAAAGGAAGAAGGGAGAGTCTACCTGGCATGAAATGAAATAATGCCCCAAGATGGAACCTTTGTTCATACAGGTGAGCTGAAGAGCACTACAGCTTTAATAAGGCAATGTATCAAGTAGTTAAAACACAGATGGTGACTATGCAGGCTAGGCACACAAGGCTGTAATCACAGAACACAGAAACATAACATATAACAGATATACGAAAGTTCATATTGAGGCAAGACGGGGAGGGGGTGTAAGCATTACAATATTGAAGTAGCTGAGAAGCACTGAAAACATGAGCCACAAAGTATTATATAGAAGGCATACAGATAATTATAAAGGAAAATTACAAATTAAGAAATTTATTAATGACCCAAAAAAGTTTTATAGAGAATTGGGAAACAGGGCAAAAGGAATAGAAACATTACCAATAAATAGACACATTTTGGAGAAGCATTTATGAAGATCCTGTGAAACCTAACAAAGATGCTGAATGGGCAGAAGTAATAAAAGAAAATTAACGAAGTTCAAATTTACAGGATATGAAATGGGATGAGGTCAATGCCAGAGAAACTGAAACAAACTAAGAAAAGCTTCTAACTGGAAAACCTCAGGCCCAGATGCAGTACCTAACTTCTAGCTAAAAATATTAACATCTTTACACGAAGATTTAGCCATGAGTAAGAACTATTTACAAGTATACCCCAAACAGACACCAACCTGGTTAGCAACAGGAACATTTTTACTCCTCCTCCTTAAGAGTCAACCTGCAAGATATCCTAAAAACTATAAATCAATAACTTGCCTGCCAATGATGTATAAATGATACACTGGAATTGATACCAATAGAGTTTATGGTCATTTAGAAGAAAACTCAATCATGGCAATAGAACAAAACAGTAACAAAATAAAGTCATATGGAGCAAAGGATCATTTGTTGTTAAAGTCAAAATGGAGAATTGTAAAAAAGGGGAATAATCTAAGTATGTCATGCAGAGACTTCAAAAAAACATCTGACAGCGTCCCACATTCATGGATAAAAGAGTGTTTACTAAACCCTACATTGCTCAATTACATTATAATGATCATGAAACAATGGCAAACCACTTTGTAGCTAAGTCATGATAAAGGACAAATTATTATCTCGGGGATAGAAATTCATAGTGGAATATTCCAGGGTGACTCTTCATCACCGCTGCTCTTTTGTCTTGCCCTTAACCAATTAAGCTGTCTACTTAACAGATTAAGCCATGGTTACAGTTTGGCTTCCAGAAGAAAACAGTGTAAAGACTTTTCATCTTCTTTTTGTGGATGATTTAAAACTGTATAGTTCATCAGAACAGGAACTGAAAGCACAAATGCAAGTGGTCAAAACTTTCTCAGATGATAGAAGAATGTAATTTGATCTCGATAAATGTGTGAAAGCAACCTTTAAAGCAAGAAAGCTGCAGCACCAAGAAAATATGTCTGGGACAGGAATGTGATATAAAAGAACTTGAGCAAGAGGGAGTGTGTAAATATTTGAGAATTTATGAAGGATCAACAATAAAACATGAACAAATCTGAATAAAAGTAAGGAATATTTTAAATGACTAAAATTAATACCAAAAACAGCTCTGACATCTAGAACAAAGTCTAAGCTATAAACCCAATTTGTTTTTCCTGTTCTAATTTACAGTTTTGGGGTGACTGACTGGACCCAAATGGTACTGGATTGGTTGGACAGGAAAACAAGAAAAATGCTTCATGCTTATCAAATGATTTATAAAAATCAGTGTATATCAGATTATATATTTCCTGCTCTGAAGGAAGAATGAGCCTTCTCAAAAGTGATTAAATGTATAGATTTCCAATCATAGAACTGCAAACACATCTGCTGACCACACTAGATCCAAAGGTAGTAAAAGCTTTACAACATGAGGAAAACAAGTCTAAGATTACTTCACTGCTTAGTTTAGCAGAAACATAGTGTTGTTAAGTGGAAATGGAAATCAAACCAGAAGTAGATAAAAATCAGGCAGCAACTGAATGTGTCAAAAAACAAAAGAAATAATATAAGGTAATATAATATAATATAATAATAATAATATAAGATCAGATGAGAAGGCAAAACATGTGTGAATAATGCATAAATATAGTTGCCAGTACAGAAAACTCCTGGAACAATCTCATGTCGATCGGTATCTAATGGTTACAGAGAGGTGAATTTAAACCAAAAAAGGAAAGGTTAATATCGGCAGCCCAGGACAGTGGACAACATTCACATTGGTTTACAAAGTCCATTGAACATGTCAGACAAACAAACCACTGCAGGTTTTGTAAAAAAAAAAAAAAAAAAGAATAGGAAACAGTTGCACATCTTGTTGCTGGATCTGATACATTAATGGCAGAAGGTCTGTATACTGAAAGGCATACTAATGTGACAAGACTGCTGCACTGGGAATTGTGCAAACATTAGAATATTGAAGTTGCTGAGAAGCACTGGAAACATGAGCCAGACAGCATTATAGAAAATGATGAAGTTTATATCACATGGGATCACCCATTACAAACAGTTCAAATAATACATGTGAGAAAACCAGATGTAGTAGTCCACGAAAAGAAGACAAAAGTAGAATTGATCATTGAAATTGATACACCCGGTGATTACAGTATATTATGAACAGAGACACACAAAGTCATAAAATACCAGGATTTGCAGGCAGAAGATGGGGTAATGTGGAAGAAGGATATCCAGAGAGTTCCAACAGTAGTAGGAGCAACAGGTCTTATAAAAAGGAATTTACAGTCATATTTAGATATGTTACTGATACATGTAACTCTGTATGACTTGCAGGAGGAGTTAATTCTGGGCACATTGTGGGTGCTGAGAAGAGCACTTTTGGATAATATCAAAGATTGAAACAATATTAAATTCATGAACTTTAATCATACTTGGACTTAGGAATGGGGTCCATTCCCTTCATGGTATTAGAAACCCAAAAGACTTAAAAAAACTAGAGAGACAAGACTGTTGTATTGGGGATTGTGTAAACATTACAATATTGAAGTAGCTGAGAAGCACTGAGAACATGAGCCACAAAGTATTACAGAGAATGATGAAGTTTATATCACATGGAATCACCCATTACCAATAGTTCAAAAAATAGATGTGAGAAAACCAGATACAGTAGTCCATGAAAAGAAGACAACAGTAGCACTAATCATTGAAACTGCTATGCCCAGAGACTACACTGTCTTACAGACAGAGAGAAAGTCATAAAATACCAGGATTTGCAGGCAGAAACTAGGGCAATGTGGAAGAAGGATACCCAGCAGGAGGAGTCAGCTCTGGTCACACTGCGGGTGCTGCAAAGAGCACTTTTGGCTAACATCAAAGATTGAAACAATATTAATTTTATGAATGATAATCATACTTTGACTTAGGAATGAGGTCCATTCCCATCATGGAATTAGAAATTCAAAATGTTGTTGTTTTTCTTTCAGCTTTCCCCAGTTAGGGGTCGCCACAGCGGAACTCCGGTCCGCTAATGATTGGCAGTAGATTTTTATGGTGCCGAGGTGCCAGCTCGATGCCCAACCTTCAACGAAGGCACGCCCATTCACGCATGTCTTTCGAACGCTACTCGACTGCGGGGAGGACATGCAGACTCCACACAAAAGGCGCTCCAGCCCAGAATCGAACGGGAGAACCTCTTGTTGTGAGGTGACAACGCTACCACTGCATCACCGCGGCTTGGAATTAGAAATTCAAAATACTTGGAGAAATAAAAAAGTACTTTGAATTTCTAGTTCCAAGCCGCAGTGGTGAAGCGGTAGCTTGGAGAAATAAAAAAAGACAGAAACACAGTTAAACCAGAACCAGAGGTATCAAGCATGTTGGTGAAACAATATGTTTTTAGCCAATTTGGAGAAACACTTCATTTCTCCGATGAGTCTGAATAGACAGGTAGGGTCCAAATGGAGAGGTGATGAAATCAGAAAAAATAGAAAGTATTGCTGGAAATGAATTCATCCTCAGATCTTGATGGACCCTGTTTTCACAAAATCTCATCAAAGATGACACTGATATATACACTGCATCTTATATAGCATATATCATGCAGAGATTTAGGTAAACAAAATAAAAAAGACAGCTGGGTGCACAAGTCCCAGGATAAAAAAGTACGCAATCCTAGTGTGCGCACTGATGTTAACACTGGGAAAAAATTGCAGTGTAGAATCCTCAAGACCAGGAAACATTCCTATAGTGGGGTTAAGCCAGGCTCAGGGGAAGGATGGTCCCCCTGTTGTAGAAGTAAGTAAACACTGACAGGCCAGAAAAGAGCCAAAAAGATAACAGAGTGGACTATTGAGGATAAGGAAGACATGTATTTTTACTGTTACACAAGAAGCCAAGAATTACCAGACAGAAGATATTAAAAAAAGATTGAGAGAAATTAGAAAACAGAAAGAAAAATACTTGCACAAGAAAACCTGTCAAAAGCTTTAAATGTAAATTTGTGTTCATTAGTCCAATAGATCCAGGAAAAACATTACATAAACAAATAAACTTTGGTCCACCTAGAAAAAGAAGCAGCAGAGGAAGTGTAAAAATATAAAGAACAAAATCCAGAGATTTCTGAAAAGAATAAAAAAGAAACATGGACATGGGAAAGAAAAAGTATCTGATATGGTGCAATATTTATGCAAAGAAATTATGATTATGCCAAACTAATAAATACCAAAACAGCTCCAAAGATATTTGAATAGAAATACAGGCAAAGACACCCAGATATGGAAAATTTCATAACACAAAATATAACACAAAGGGTAACGTAGAACAGAAGATTAATAACATAGTTACACAAATAGACACTGAAGTTATGGATTACCTGTGAAGTGAAGGATTTAGTGTAGAAAATCAAACTCAGTTAATGTCACAGCATGATGTAATAATGAGTCCCCAAATTAAAGAGGAACTGGAAACACATTATCATTTGCCACATGATGATGCTCTGGAGCCTTCAGTAGGAAACCAGTACAAATGTTCAGCTGTTGCTGCACAGCAAGGGAAGAGAAGGAAGCAGTGGCAATACTGATACAGGCAATGCTGTGGAATGATGGGCCAATGAATTCTCAAAATGAAGGAGCAATGGATGACACATGATGCAGTTTGAAAGAAATAGATTACAGGAATTAAATAAGACCCAAAATGTTAGAAGTCATATAAATTAAATGAACACAGTAATTAAGACTACTGACAAAAATGCATGTGATATAAGAGAAGTATATAGGACATATTACTTTTTAGCTATATTAATAACAAAGTTTTACCACAAAAATGCAAAGCAATGGGAAAAGGAAGGGTTGAAATAAAATGCCATCATAGAAGCATTGAATAAAGAAAATTATAAAGCAGTTAAGACAAGAAGTGTCACTGTTAGAAAAGTATAGAAAAAGGGAACAGATCAACAAAAATACTAAGACATAATAAAAGCAATGCACATTATCAGAACAGACCAGGATCTATGATACAATATTACAAATAGTGAACTAAAGATATCAGTATAAGCAGAAAATTTAGAAGATATGCAGATAAATACAAAGAAAAAGTACAAAATAAGCAATTCATTGATGACCCAAAAAAATTTATAGAGAACTGGGGAAACAAAGCAAAAAGAATAGAAAAGAAAAAGAAAATAACAGACACATTTTGGAGAAATATTTATGAAAACGCTGTGGAACATAATAAATGAATAAATACAAAGAAGCTTAAATGTACAGGTTATGAAATGAGATGAAGTAACGGCTGGAGAAACTGAAACAAAATTAAGAAAACCTCTCCGAATTGGAAAGCCTCAGGTCCAGATGTAATACCTAACTTCTGGCTAAAAGTATTAACATTTTGACACAGATTTAGCACTGAGTAAGAACTACTTATTTATTTTACATTTGTTTACCGAGCAAATCTGACTGGACACAATTCCTTTTTCAGCGGAGACCCAGGGAGAAAAGCTCCACTTTTAGTTAGTAAATCATAGAACAATGTACAATAATAATATGACACAATACAGAAATAACCCAAAAGAATAGCAAGTAATATAGAAATAATCAAAAAGAATACAATGCCATACAAAGAAAGAGAAAGATTGCAATTACATGAAGAAGAAATAGTAGTTTGCAACCACTGGAAAAAACTGTGAGGTTATAATTCAATACTGCTTAGATCTGTGAAGTAAGCAAGCTAGTTGGAGACAGAGAGAATATATAAATAACAGTTGGAGATAGAGAGAATACATCAATCATTGCACAGGATGGATAGTTGTGCTTCAGTATAATACAGTAGCCAGTTCCAGTTTCATAAAGAAGACATTCATAAGGGGTTGCTAGCTTCTGAGGAAGGGAATTTGGGATATCATGTAGGGTTACAGGGACAGAGCCAGGAATCTGAAAGATTTGTTTTCAGTAGTGTTTGGAATTTTGGGACTGAGCAGTTGGAAATGGGAGTTTATTCCATAATTTAAAAATGTAGTGTGAAAATAGTGATTCGTCGGCTGCATTGTTTGCTTTGGAGACATGTACGAGGGATTTGTTGGAAGAGGGGCGGGGTCTAGAAGAGTTGTATGGCTGTAAGAGGTTATGGAGAGCAGGAGTTTTATTGGGATGATGGAGGATTTTGTGAGCGAAGGTAAGTTGATTAAAGTGTAACAGTTGTGGAAGTTCAAGCCAGTTTAGTTGTCTAAGTGATGTGCAGTGATGGGATCTATGTGAAGCACCAATTGCAAGTTTAGCTATCTTACTGTAGCAAGATTCAAGTTTGGCAAGGTCGATTTTATGGAGGTTGGTAAGTACTGGTTAAGCGTATAAGAGAGTACTTATATCAGCATCTTGAATAGACACCAACCTGGTTAACAACAGGAAAAGCAATACTCCTCCTTACGACTGAACCTGTAAGCCATCCCCAAAACTATAGACCAATAATTTGTCTTCTGATGATGTACAAACTATACACTGGAACAGATGCAGACAGTTTATAGTAATTTAGAGGACAACTCAATCATGGCAATAAAACAAAAGGATAAAAAAAAGTCATGGGACAAAGGATCATCTCTTGCTAACTATACAATGACTGGCCACTAACATTCAAAAAACGAGCATGCTGACTGGTCAGCCCAACCAACATGCCAGTTGTAAATCGAGCATATAACAATGGAAAAAAGTCCAGTCACACAGACTTTCTTCTATTAACATATGCTACAGAAACTATTTTTTTGTATTTTTTTAAATAATCTTTTAAAAAACAGAGACTTCAAAAGAACGAGACAGATGGGACAGAGAAAAATGAAAGGATAATCAGGTATGTTACACAAAACTAGAGAAATTTTACCTGATTATCCTTTTATTTTCCCTGTCCTGTCTCTCCTGTATGTTGAAAGTCTTAAGATTTCATTTCTTTTTTTTTTAAATTAAAAACAAACAAAAAAAACAGCAACAGAGATCTTCCTTTCTCCACTGAATTTTTCCTTAAATAATTTCATTGTATAATAGCAATAAATAACCCACAGGTGGGTGTGGGTAATCCTGTATTTACCTACAGTTGGCCTGGTTTGGTCATGACCAAACAAAGCTAACCATGGGTAAATCCAGCATTATCCACACCCAGCCATGGGTTATTGCTATAATAAAGCCATAATGGAGAACAGTAAAAAGGGGAAGAATCTAAGTATTGCATGGATAGATTACAAAAAAGCAGTTGACAGCATCAAACATTCATGGATAAAGGAGTGCTTAAAGATATATAAGACAGATCTTGCACTGATCAATTACATTACAGTGACCATGAAACAGTGGCAAACTACTCTGCAATTAAGCCATGACAGAGGACAAATTATTATCCCAGGGATAAGAATTCAAAGGAGGCTATTCCATGGTGATTCTTTGTCGCCGCTGTTTTTGTCTTGCCCTTACCCTATTAAACTGTTTACTTGAATGTTTAGGGTTTGGTTACAATTTGGCACCAAGAAAAAGAATTAAAGATTTCTCATCTACTTTTTATGGATGACCTGAAAAGTACAGTTTTGTACCTACCATAAATGTAGATGTTCGAAGATCCACATTGCTGCAGTCCTTACACTTGGGTAGTCCGCTGTCCTCGGTCGGCCCGAATATCAAAGTATTAGGCTGACGTCGGTCCAGGCGCTTAAGACTGACATCAGGACGTCAGGGTACAAATGCGCATGACCGACGTCATATCCTCAGTCTTTTCTTGCCCCAGATGTCAGAAGACCCTAAAAAAAAAGGTCAAAACCAAAAGACAGCAAAAAACAACCAACCACCCTTGCACTAATCATATGTACAATATATACAGTATCCACAATATTCACAACCCAAACCACACAACCGCCTCTAACCACAGAGGGGAAGGAGGGAGGGTTGGACTGCAGCAATGTGGATCTTCGAACATCTACATTTATGGTAGGTACAAAACTGTACTATGTTCTTCATCTCACATTGCTGCAGTCCTTACACTTGGGTAGAATCCCAAAGCAGAGGTAAGGGAGGATGGCAAAACTATAAAGCAGTAGGAGCTGCCAAAATGCCCTGTAAAATTGCAGTGGCAAAACCAGCCCTAGATTTAGAGTAAAGTGGAAGGTGGTAATGCTTAGAGAAAGTATGCACTGAACTCCAAGTAGCTGCCTCCAAAATATCTTTAGTTGCCACCCCCTTTAAAAAAGCTGTAGAAGTGGCAGTAGCCCTAGTGGAATGAGGCCTAATCCCAGCTGGAATCTCCTTACCATGATGGGAATAACAGAAAGCAATACAAAACCCAATCCACTTAGAAATAGTTTGTTTTGACACAGGCTTGCCCTGAGAACCCAAAGCAAATGAAACAAATAACTGCTGAGACTGCCTGAACACTTTAGTTCTGCTCAAATAATATCGCAACTGCCTGTGTATATCCAACGTGTGCAAAATCTTTTCCCTTTATTTTGGGGGTTTGCATAAAAGTAGGCAAATGAATAGTTTGGTTCAAAGCCACACTAGAAACCACTTTAGGCATAAAGGAAGGATTAGTACGTAAAGATACCCTATCCTTATGGAAAATTAAGAAAGGCTCAACCGCCATAAGGGCCTGTAATTCAGAAACCCTTCTTGCAGAGGTAATGGCCAACAAAAAAGCAGTCTTCCATGATAAATATTTCAACTCAGCAGTAGCTGCAGGCTCAAAAGGTTGTAGAGTGAGTTTCTCCAACACAAAATTGAGATCCCAAGCAGGAGTAGGAGCTCTACGTGGGGGTCTTATATTCTTTGCCCCTCTAAGGAATTGCTTAAACAAAGGATGAGAAAACAATGGTGGATCACAGTCATAGTGAGCAGAAATTGTTGCAGCATGAACCTTAATAGAAGAGAAGGACAAACCTTTGTCCAATAACTCAGCCAGATATTGAAGAGCCACACTCAAATTAGGCTTAGAAACATCAAATTCCTTTGCTGTACTCCAAAACAAAAATCTCTTCCATTTATCTGCGTACACTTTCCTTGTACTAGGCCTTCTGGCCTCCAAAATAACATTCAAAACTTGCTGTGGAAGCTGAGACCCTCCAGGGTTTAAAACAGAATATGCCAGGCCGTTAGGTGAAGAGAGTGAAGTTTGACATTGAGTAAATGACTGTTTTCCTGAGACAGCAGGTGTGGAATCGAAGGCAGAGGCCATGGAGGCTCCCGTACCAGACTTCTCAGTAATGGGTACCAGTGCTGTCGAGGCCAATCTGGAGCTATTAAAATCATCTTTGGCTTGTCCTGTCTGGCCTTTAGAAGTACCTTTGGGAGGAGAGGCAGAGGTGGAAAGGCATACACATGAAGATTGCTCCAATTGAAAGAAAGAGCATCCACTTTCCAAGCTGTGGGATGAAACCTTTTTGTGCAAAACTTTGGCAGCTGGTAGTTTAGTGGAGAAGCGAACAGATCTATGTCTGGAGTTCCCATGACACTGTCAATTTCTGAAACACTTGAGGATCCAATTTCCACTGTGGGGATCCATAATTCGCCTGCTCAACACATCTGCTAAGGAGTTCTGTGCTCGGCAGAAACCTTGCCTGAAGATTTAGCTGTAAACTGAGAGCAGTCTCCCACAAAATCATTGCTTGTCTGCATAGAGGATAAGAATGTGTTCCCCTTGCTTGTTGATGTACCACATGACAGTTGTGTTGTCTGTTAGAACCAACACCTGCCCTGGAAGAAGTAAATCCTTGAAAGCTATTAATGCAAATTGACTGCTAACATCTCCTTCAAATTGATATGTAGATGTTGTAGTCTGGCAGGCCAATGTCTTGTATCCACTTTCCATTTAGATGAGCTCCCAAGCTTTGTCTGAGGCATCTGTCGTTAGAATCTGACTCGCCTCTGGCCGGGTCACAGAGAGTCCCTTGTTTAGGTGACATTCCTGAGCCCACCACAAAATTCCTTTTGAATGCAAGGTATTATCTGAATGACAGTGTCCATATCTTGGCAGTGCTGTGTCCATACATTTTGAGATACCATTGTAGCTTCCTCATATGCAGTTTGGCATTGGGAAGCACCAGAATACAAGATGCCATGAACCCCAAGGCTTGAAGGACTGTCCTTGCAGTCAGCCTGGACTGATGAGACAATTGATGGAAGTAAAGGGAAAGATTCTTTTGTTTGTCCGGGGTCAAAAGGCCATCTGGGATGCTGTATTCAGTCTCACACCCAGAAAGCACATGTCCTGAGAGGGTACTAGACTGGACTTTATTTCGCTCACAGAATACCCCAGGCATCTTAGCACTGCTATCACATATTGCAGATGATGAAGAGGCTCGCCCTTTCCTTGGGCCAGAATCAGGAAATCGCCAAAAAAGGGAAAGTTCTGTTTTCCTTTTAGCCGGAAGAAAGCTACCACGGGAGCCAGAACCTTTGTGAACACTCTGGGCAGTAGATAAGCCAAAGGGCAATGCAGAGAACTGATAATGAGAAGTCCCAGCTCGAAAACGCAGATACTTCCTGCAACTTAGCCTGATAGGAACATGAAGGTAAGCTTCCTTGAGATCCAGAGTCACCATCCAGTGATCTTTGCCCAGCAGAGGTAAAAGCTGTTGTAACGTCAACATTTTGAACTTGGGAATGTCCAGATAAGTGTTGAGGATAGATAAATCCAAAATTGGTCTCCACGTGTTCCCCTTCTTTGGTACTAGGAACAGGCGAGAATAAAATCCTAGGCCCACTTCTGGCAGAGGGACCGGCTGTATGGCCCCTATTTGAAGCAGCAGAGAAATTTGTTTGTGAGCCTCTATTCTTTGCTGAGGAGGAACGTCTGGCATGCCTTTGAAAGGAGGCAACGTATGGAAATAAAACCTGTAACCTTGGTGTATGATATCCAACACCCATCTGTCCTGGGTAATTAAACTCCAATTTTCTTTGAAGAGTGCCAACCTTCCTCCCAAAGGCGCTGCCAGACAAGAAGGCTCTGGCAGCTGAAAAGGTAGGTCATTGGGCCTGTTTACGAAAGGACTGGCCCCTGCCCTCACCAAGACTGTGCAGGTGAACTCCCTGTTCTAGGTCTGAAAGAGCCCTGAGCTCTACCCCTACCACGCCTAGATCTTGCCCTAGACTGTGAATCATAAGAAGGGTACGCCCACCCTTAGCAGGCCAATTCCTACTAAACTTGGAGGCTGAACTTGCAAAAATCTTTAACAGTCTGCATAGACTTAGCCTTGTCTTCCATTTTCTTTAAGACTGCCTCCACAGGTGAACCAAACAACACATCAGACTGCAAAGGAGCATCTAAAATCCTAGTCTTAACATGGTCAGATAAATTCTGATCCTCAGCCAGGCGTGCCTGGAAGAACTGACCCAGTGGCAGCCACCCTAGACGAGGCCTGTACAGCATCAAAACCACATTGTAAAGAATGCTTACCCACCTGTTCAGAAACATGTACCAAATCTTGTAATTCTTTACACTCAATGCCTTCCGCCAGAGCATCTACCTTAGACTTCAATTGAGAAAGAAGATAGTTTTGATATTTCAACATGTGAAACTGGCAATTCAAAGCCCTCATAGCTAAGGTGGAAGAAGTATAGACTTTCTTTCCCCATCTATCCAAAGCTCTGGCCTCTTTATCTGGAGGAACCGGATTTTTACAACAGAGGCCTTGACGCCCTTAGGTCCCTGACTAACAGTTTCTGGGTCCGCCCTAGGACTCTTATAAAGATATTTATGAGCTTCAGGCACCCTGTAATACCTGTCCGCTTAACAGGAGCAGGAGGCAAAGAATCAGGATTAAGTGAAGCCTCTGCAAACACATCTTCCACAACATTCAGAACAGGTGGTATAGCCAAAGGCCTATGCTGGGGTAAAGCAAAAATTCCCTAAGCCTTTTCCTGGAATCAGAGAAGTCCTGACCTTCCCACTTAAAATGTTCCTCATGGAATGAAGAGTCTCTGAAAAGAAAAATCCTCTGGAGGAGAAGCAGAAGGAGTAGAATCATCCACATCAGAATCAGAATAAGGAGAATACTCCTGCAAGTCTTCAGTCAAGACTCTGAAACATCCGAAGCCTGCTCAAAACTCCCCAACTCTGGTTCCACCCTAGGCCTCTTATCAGGAGTGGGCAAAGAACCTCTAATCAAAGTAATTAAATCTTCTGCCATTTTAAGCATGTGCTTCTTGGGCACAGATCCTGATGAACTAGGAGTGACACCAACAGAAGCTAAACCTGGCCTGCCTCTGGGAGAAGCCTTGGAAACAGAAGGAGAGGGCCTAACCACCTTAGGAAGGGAGGGGAGTACAGTAACCTGAGAAGCCCCTTCAGCCTGACTTGCCTCCTGAGAGGCCACATCCTGCAATATCAAAGTCTCCCCCTGGGACACCAGAGACGCCCGCGGAACCACCGGTTCCACTGACGCCTCTAAAGAACCGGCGTCCGGTACGACGACTCTTCTTGCCTGGGTTTAGCTGCTTTGTCTTTGCGCTTCAAGAAGCGGGCCGAGCATCCGACGGCATATTATAATTGCACCGCCTCAAGACCAACCTGGCACAATCTAACCTTCGCTTAATAGTGCGCTTATTGAACCTAGCACAAAAGCGACACCCAACAACGCCGTGCTCAGGCCCCAAACAAGGAATACACAAAGTATGATAATCTCTATGCGTATCTGTTTCCCAGAAGAAATACAGTTAATCAACTTTTCTGACATCGGGTAAAACACTGAGGCAAGAAAAACTAAAATATTCCCAACGGGTACTTAGCCAACTTTGACTCGGTCTGAAACTCCGAATTCGAAAAATTTCAGAACGCCGAACGGCACTTGCAACGCTGCTTCTGCATCGGACCATGCGGCAAAAAAGACTGAGGATATGACGTCGGTCATGCGCATTTGTACCCTGATGTCCTGATGTCAGTCTTAAGCGCCTGGACCGACGTCAGCCTAATACTTTGATATTCGGGCCGACCGAGGACAGCGGACTACCCAAGTGTAAGGACTGCAGCAATGTGAGATGAAGAACATCTGTATAGTTCATCAGATTAGGAGCTGAAAGCACACCTGCAACTGATTAAACTTTCTTGGATGACATAAGAGTGACACTTGGTCTTGATAAATGTGCAAAAGCAACATTTAAAGCAGTAAAGTTGCAGTAACATGAAAATATCAATCTAGGGCAGGAATGTGATATAAAGGAATTTGAGCAGGAAGGAATGTATAAACATTTGGGAACTGATGAAGGATCAGTAATAAAGCACAAACAGATATTGAAAATAGCCTTGACATTTAGGAATAAAGTCTGACGTATAAATCAATTTGCTCTTCTTGTTTTAAGATACAGTTTTGGTATGATTGCCTGGCCCCAAAAGGTATTGGATCATATGGACCAAAATGCAAGAAAAATGCTTCACGCTTATTAAATGATATACACAAATCAATGTACACCAAAATTATATGTTCTACACTCTGAAGGAGGTATGAACATCCTCAAAATTGATTACATGTATATCTGTGAGTCGTGGGACTGCATACATATCTGCTGATCTCATCCAATCCAAACATTGTGAAGTTTTAAAACATGTAGAGAGGAAGTCTAAATGACCTCTCTGCTTCATTTAGCAGATGCGTTCAGGTGACAAGCAGGAAAGAAAATCAAACCCGAAGTAAATAAATATCAGACAGCAACTGAAAAATCAAAAGAAAAAATATAAGTGAAGGGTAAGATGAGAAGGAAAAAAAATGCAGAAAAGCCATTAGCACGCATTACCACAGATTTGGTCCCTTTTCTCAAAAATATGAATGATCTTGAAAATGATTTCTTAACCAGTGGATATGAATCAAACATGTTTCATATGATCCTGGATCCCATTAGAGATTCTAAAGCTAACAATGACCTTATGTGGAATAGGCCTTTTGGTAAAATTATGCAACGAGGGCATCCTTACCCAAAAGAAGAGAAAAGTAAGGACCGTGGCATTCTAACTTACACCTGGGATTTCAATACAATTAAAGTCATTATTAAGGAGAAGTGAGCCATCCTCACTGACAATCAGCAGCTTGTAAAGGTTTTAGATTGCCCTACTTTTCTATATAAAAGGACCAGAAGTATACGTAGCTATGTGGAAAAGAAAAATAAGGAACACCAGGGTGACATGAGCACTAAAATCTGTGGGCCACCTAACTGCACTTTCTGTTAATACTTGATGGAGTGCGACTCATTTGAATGCCTGTATCATAAAAAGATGGTGAAATCTTCAGCAGGTGATAACTATAATACTGAAAAAAATGTATATAGGGCCATGTCCGATGACTGCCCTGCATTTTATGTGGATAAAACTGAATACACTGAAAAGGAGGATTTCAGGTTATCTTTCTGACATCAGACATAAATATCAGAGGAACGCCTTATCCAAACACTTATCAAAACACCCCAAACATTCTGGTTTTAAATGTCTCACTCTGGACTGTGTGGAGGTGGCTGAGCTTGAAGGGGACATCAACGGTGTTTTGTAGAAAAAAGAATTATGCTGGCAGCTGAAATTAAATGCATTCAGAAAACCAGGACTTTATTATTATTGCTCTAATAAGAGTGCATTGAATTAAAGTAAGGTGCCACACAATCTGTAAAGGTTTTTACAGGAATTTTTTGAGGAAATATTTTTAGTATTAAAAATATACTAAATAATAATAAAAAATGTGTAAATGTATATATGTTTAGTTACTTAATCTCAGTTCTACTTTGATTAGATTTTCTGCATCATACCAGAGATTTAAATGGCAAATTCAAAACAGACATGTTTTTCATGCCTGTATTACCATGTAGTATTGGTATAATTCCTCCATTTACCATACTGGTGGACGTTCGTGCACACTTTTATACATTACTAGTTTACTTCATCCACTATTTTCTGTAGTTTTGTATGTTTTTTCCAGAAGTTTTCATTGTATAAACATGTTTTGGAACTGTAAACATGAAAATGATCATGACAGTGTTTTTTTTTTTTTGCAATGCACTGACATGTTTTCTGAGGTGTTAATCACTTAGTTTTTTATGCAAACGAATACACATGGATGAATATTTACTAGATGATCTTATTAGGCAGATGTACTTTTAAATCTATAGTGTTCTAGTTAGATTATGTTTATGGTTAGATAACTATGTGTTTTTTCTTGATTTTAGTTCTTGTCACAGACCCGACTAAGGCTTTATTGCATTAGGTAGCTGAAAGTGATTTTAGTTAAAAGACTTTTATGTGTATTTTATGCTTTTCTTAATACCTGATTTTGGAATGTGGGTTGCGAATAGTTAGTGTTTTCCTTAACTAGGATTTAGTTTGATCTAATCAGTAGTAGTGTTTGGGGGTGGGTACTTGTTCTAAAATGCACCTTTACTGCCCTGCTTAAGCTATTTGCCTCGAACAGGCTGGTTTAAAATTAAACAATACGTACATTTTCCACACCTACTTTTAGGTATATAAAAGCTGATATGTTTAATATTGTTAAAATATTTCTGATTTTTTGTTACTGATGGATAAAGGCTTGTTGCTTTGGAACACTACCTGGGTTTCATGATTTTTTTAATTATTCTGACTGAGCTCATTAACGAAGTTTTTAAGACAACTAGTTTATTTGCTTTACTTTTTCATCAACACTTGTGGTGGTGAGGTTGGAATAGACAGATTCCTGTATGTGTTCATTTTTTAAAGACATAAATATAGTGGCAAGTATAGCTATCTCCTGGAACAACCTCATGTTAATCAGAATTTGACACAGGAATTATTAAGAAGGGGTGAGGTGAAACCAAAGGATGAAAGGTTAATAATGGCAGCCCAGAACAGTGGAATGGATTACAAAATCCAATTAACATGTGAGAAAAACAGACAAATGTAGGTTTGGTAAAAAAGAATTGTAAACAATTGTACACTTTGCTGCTGGGTATGATACACTCATGCAAAGGGCATGTAAATGAAAGGCACAATAATGAGGCAAGATTGTTGCATTGAGGATTACAATATAGAATAGGTGAGAAGCAGTGGAAACATGAACCACAAAGCATTATAGAGAATGATGGCAACTAGGTACGTAAAAATCTGCTGCCAATCATTAGCGGACCGGAGTTCCGCTGTGGCGACCCCTAAACAAGAAAAGCCGAAAGATACAACAACATGAAGTGTTCAACACATGCAATCACCATTACCAACAATTCAAAAAATAGGTTTGAGAAAATCAGGTATAGTAGTCCACAAAGAAAGACAAAAGTAACAGTGATCACTGAAATCGCTACACCTAGCGATTACAGTGTTTCATGTACCGAGACACAAAGTCATAAAATACCAGGATTTGCAGGCAGAAACAAGAACAGTGTAGAAAAAAGATCCTCACACAGTTCCAATAGAACTAGAAGCAATGGGTCTAATAAAAAAATAATCTACAGCCATATTTAGATATGCTATGGAATACATGTAAGGCCATATGAATTGCAAGAGGAGTCAATTTTGGGCAAACTGTGGGTGCTGCAAAGAACACTTTGGGGGAATATCAAAGACTGAAGCAATACTGATTTCATGAACTTTAATTATACCCGGACTTAGGAATACGGTCCATTCTTGTTATGAGATTAGAAACTCAAAAAAGATTTGGAGAAATGAAATTGGACAGAAACACAGGTACACCAGAACCAGAGGTATCAAGCATGTTGGTGAAATAGTATGTTTTTCAACCAATCTGTAGAACCAATCCATTTCTCAAATATTTTTCTTTGTTGAAGGTCTTCTAGCCTCTTGAATGGCATTCTGTGTTAATTCATGAAAGAATTAGTCAGGTATGTAGCTTAAGGGAATGAAATTTGCTTAGAAAAACATGACTTTGTAATTCTGGCTTCAAGACATACAACAGATATGTTAGCATTCACCCATCAGCTGACCAGTCTTAGGGAGGGACAGCTGCAGTTGGACAGCTTGCTTGGGTACATGCCTCCTGTACTTTCACATATGATTCCTACTTTCCAACTTTGCACATTGTTTTGACCCATGCATGTTTTTTTTCCCTAAGGAACTTACACTACCCCCTCATCACAGTTTTGGTTGTCCAATCAACACTCAAACATGGGACCGAACCTGCAGGAAAACATACTAAATGTCATGTTTACCTACTAATTACAGAAGGCTCTACCGCTGTAGCAGTAACAGATACAGTTTCCAAGCAAAAAATGTGTAAGGGCATACGGAATGCAAGGAGGAAAAAGACATCCAATGCAGACATCCCTTTTAAACAAAATCGCATATGCCTCCTCAAAAACCACATTACTTTTCCAAAACATTTTCGCGTGTATTGTCCCCATAATTTCCATTTTTGTCTGTAATTCACTCCTACCCTTTTTTGGAAGATCCACTTCCTGGTCTTTTATCTCTGTTACAATATTCACTACTTCCAAGTATGCTTGGTTTAGATTTTGGTTTCCATTGTCTAGTAATTGCTGTTTTGGGAGCCACCAAAATAGTTAACAAGACCTTACTGTGTCTGGGTAACTCAAATCTTGTATCCCAGCTCAAAAAAGTAATTTCACTGGTTATACTCATTTGCTTGCCCAGTATTCCTGACAGAGTACTCTACAGGAAATTTTTAAAATCTGCCATCTCATTACACCCTGAGAACATATGCTACCAGGTGCCTCTTTCTTTCTCATTACACCTTCAACATTTGCTATCTATCTGAGGAAAAATTATTTGGAGTCTGCTTGGGGTATAAAAGTACCTATGCAAACACTTCCAGGCTGAGATCCTAAATCTTCTGGATTTTGTTGCATATCTGAGTGCCATAAATATTTTCTCCCACTGTTTCTTTGTGAATCGCTTATCTAATTTCTCTTCCTAATCTTTTCTGACCTCCTCTGATTGATTCTTATAGTTATTGGGGAATATTTTATATGCCTTACTAATTATCCTCTTTCTAATATCAGCTTCTGTTCTAGGTTAAATTAAAAACTCAGACACTGCAGGTATTTGATTTAGGTTCCCCCTATCCCTTTCTCTGTCCATACTCTGATATCAATCCCTGATAAGGAAGGTAATCATTACCCTGCAATCCAAATGTCTTCTTTCCAATCTATTGTCATTCCCCCTCTAATTATTTATTCCCAATACCTTGGAACCTTTGCAAACTTCCTTTACTAAATTCCAACCCCCTCTTGCCTATTCTCTGTAGCCCTAATTGCAGTCATCTTTAGCTACAAAATCTCCTTTCTCCATTCTCGTGTTAGTTTAGCTCCTAGTATACTTTCTGCTACTTTATGAATATAATATTCTGAATGCCTGTTGCTATTCTCTCTAAGGGTCTTCATCCAAAATCCCACTCTGTCCTTACTTCTGGAATACTCCCCACCCATTTCATTATCATCTCTTTCTATTTTGAGTCGTAGCTGTCCACTTGTGTTATGTGCAACAGCCTTAACTTTGTAGCTTTAAAGTGTCCTTTCAAATCAGGTAATCCTAAAATTCATTGTTCTATTATGAGGATCAGCTTATCCAACTTGACCTTTGCCTTCTTCCCCACCCAGATAAAATCTTTCAACTCTATTAATTACTATCTACAACATCATTGGCTGATAAAAATATGCCTGACCTGTGCATACAAGGATGATGCCACGTTATCAACAAAACATAATGGATTTTAACAACTGGCTGGTGTCAATTCAAGGAGGTACAATATTTGATGGCCTAGGACAGGCTGACAGACCACACTGCTTTGCCAGGGGTGGTCTGCACGTATCCCCCTCTAGGCTTTTGGGCATTGGCAAAGGCCTTTTTCACTCCATAGTGCTTTTTTTAGGCAATGCCAAACTGATAAACCTACCAATTTAGCTGAACCTATGAAGGAATATCTGAAGGTGATACTGCTCAATGCTAGAAGTCTTAACAAAAAAACTCCTTTCCCTGAAAGCCTTTGTCTCCCTGGAGAGTGTAGATATCTGTGTATTAACAAAGACATGGTTTAAAGTTGCTGAGAGTATCCCAGCAATGCAAGGTTATAATGCCCTTCACACCTTTAGACCAGCTACTGCATGGGAGGAAACTAAAGGTGGAGGAGTGTCAGTCTACATTAAGACCAATCTCACATCCAGACTAGTTTAAGTGTATGACCCACTGGATCTTATACTTCTGCAATGCACCATACACAGGATGTCGTACCATATCCTTGCAACATACAGGTCCCCCTCCACGTCCCATAAAAGCTATATTACCTATTTCAATATACTACAGTCCCTCACCGTTCAACCCAGTATGATATCCATGGGGGATCTCAACTAACCCTCCACAGATTGGGAAACTTACACCGCGTCTAATGCACAAGCCTAGTGATTGCTAAACTTTGTTAATACCAACATCTTGGAACAGTTGGTTATACAACGAAAAAAAACAAATTTTGGCCAAGCATAGGCAGAACAAAGCCATACATACTAAAAGCACCTTGACCAATCTAAACAGGCAGCTAAGAAGGTTAATTAATACTTCAAAGGCTAAATTTGATGAAAAAATAGCTTCTCTGGCAAAGGGCAACCACAAAGCTTTCTACAGCTATGTCTATAACCTCAGAGGAAATGCACAACAATGTGCATGGTGTGGCATCACCCAAACTGAACTGGAGGCCATTGCCAAACCTTTGGCTGAAAGGTTCAGCTCAAATTTCTCCCCCTAACAGACTAAATGAAATGCCAAATACCACAATTCCTCCAACCATTACTAGAGAACAAGTCATTAATGCACTTTCCAAGGCACAAAGAGGTCCAACCACTGATCTGGCTAACTACAGGCCCATAAGCCTTACCAGCCTTATATGCAAGGCCATGGAAAGAATCATCATGGGTATGAAGAATGAGGACATGGACATAGGTAACCTGAAAATGCTGGACTCATCACAGTTTGGCTTTGTTAAAGGAATGCCATGCCTATTAAATCTGGTGGACTTTTTTGAGAGGGTCACCAAAGCACTGGATGAAGGTAAGACTGTACACACAATTTACCCTGACCTGGCCAAAGCTTTTGAAACAAGCTCACTAATTAGTATATACCCTTTTATCACCCGCTGGATAGTCAACTGGCTCACTGATAGTACCCAGGAGGTCAAAATAGGTGAGGCTACCTCCACTAAGACGTCAGTCACTAGCACAGTGCCCCAGAGCTTGGTACTGGGACGGCTCCTTTTTGGCATCTATTTCTATTTCACAAGAATTCATCAAGAAGGTAAACCTCTGACTAACAAATGGTGCCAAAGTCATGTTCTTAAACTCACTGCTAAGAAATGCATAATTGTATCCTTTGGGAAATCAACCATCCCACCTAATTACCATGTTGGTAATGCACCCCTAAGAGTCGACCCAGTGGTCAGGGATCTGGGTATTCACATAGACAGTAATCTTACCTTCGACCACCATGTGGCCACAGTGGTGAGGAAGTCCTTTTATGTTGTGCAACTTATAACTAAGTGCATGGCATCTAGGTCCAAAGAGGTCATTATCCCACTGTACTCCGCCCTTATCAGACCAATTATAGAGTACAATGCTCCCTTTGGTATGTACAGCAACTAGAGCGACCACAAAGGTTCCTTACAAAAAGAATACAAGGCATAACAAACCTGGCTTATGAAGAACGTCTTAAAGCCCTTTCCCTCTACTCAGTCTCCAAAGGAGAATTCACACATATTCATAAGTCAAAAAGGTACCAGAAATGCAAGGTCTAGGGACCTGAATTTTTGTCTGTGACTTAAACAGGACATGCTGATGAGACAGGTATGTGTCTCACAGACTGCCCGTCCTATGAAACAGGCTTCCCATCCATGTGAAGCTGTGTTCATCTATTACCCAGTTGAAGTACAACCTAGACAAGTGAATGAGGAATAGGAAGTTTACACCAGGCCTGGTACCCATGTCCCTTATAGACAGAGGTAGCTTATAAATGCCTGGCCCTCAATGTCCTACTTGGATGTAGGACATCATTATTCTCCTAGGTCGTTAGCCTAGTAACAGCCTATGAATCTACGAAAACTAAAGGGACTAAAATAATTTTTTACTGCTTGTATCTTGCTACCCAAATCCATAGCCAATAGCTTACAGTTTCTGAGTTTTTGTATTATTTTTTGTTTAGTCTCTTCAAACATATCTTTAGCATTCATAACAGAATCCTTTTTAATCCATACAACTAAATAGTTAATTTTATCATGCCCCCATAATACAGGTACTGCTGAACCAATTCATGTGTTGGTACACAGTTTATAACTATAGCCTTTGTTTTATATTCATTAATTTTTTATCCTGAAAAACCCAGAACTGCCTCAGAATGTTCCACAACACTAAGACGTCCTTTTTTGTTCCATAAGTTTGAAGCAATTTCTCATCTGCAAATAAAGCCAACTTTTTTAAACACCATACCAAATATATTCTTGAATTTCTGAGTCCCTTATTTTCTTTCATAATGGTTCTAAATATAAGACAAATAATAAAGAGGAAAGAGGAAACCCTGGCTTGGTTCCCCTGTTCAGATGCAACTTCAGAGAGGAACCCTTCCACTTTGATTTTTTGCCTCCAGTTCCTCATATACCCATCTAATTAGCCTTATCACTGTATCAGGAAATGTAAATACTCCCACTGCCCTACAGCTTACTCTATCAAATACTTTCTCTGCATCAAGACTCACCAACAACAAACAGTTTGCGTTTTGCTTTCCTCTGAATCATTGTTCTATTGTTGTCAAAATGATTCCCTCCCCTCCAGAAAACCATATTGGCCTATATCTATCATTTTTTTCATCATCTTTGCCATTCTTTTAGCATTACAGACAAACACTTTATAACCATGGTTTAAAATCAAAAAGGGCCCATTTGAAGTTGGATCTGATGGGTCTTGACAGTCTTTAGGTACTACTGACACCACACCCTATTTTCCAGGATGTTGGTGCCCCTGCTCCTTTAAAAACACTTAAAACTTTCCAGATCTTTATCATTTTCTTCCCTATTAGCTTCAAACTTCCACTGGAATACCATCTGTTCCTTGAGACTTTTCTGCAGATTGGTTACACTTTTTTATCTCATCTCCTCTCAGCTAAACTGTTAATTCCATAAATATTTCCATTTGTGGTTTTTCTTAATTTTCCCAACTCTCTGCTTTGTATAAACTTTCATAAAATTTCCAAAATATCTCCAATACCTCTACAAAATCTTTGGTTATTTTTCTTGTTATAAGCTCCAAGTTTGGCAATGACCCTTTCTACTTTCTGTTGCCTAAGTAGCTGTGCCAAACGTTTTTGCGCTCTGGAGTTATCAAAAAACAGTTGCTTAAAAGAAATCTTTCTAAACTCATGCATATTTATACAGGTACGCCTTCATTTTCTCTTTAGCACTCTGCAGTTGTGCCTCTTCTTGTTTTGAGTCTCCCCTTATTCTGTAATACTTAATCTTTGTCAGCACCTCTAAATAATTCTTGTTACTTCTTAATCAGATCTCTTTTTCTTTTATTTCTACCATATTTTTGAACTCCACTTTCATTTTAACCCACTCATTAGCTACAACTTCTGGGGTATTTTCTAGCTTCTAATAACTCCCAACTAATTTCCACTACCCATTCATTAAATTCCACTCTTTTTAACAGGTAAGTGGGTAAGTAGGAAGTGCCATATACTGCCATGCTCTTTTGATGAGGTGAAATGCCAGCCAAGATAAAATAGTGGGTCAGGAGAGGGGTATGGAAGGGAATTGTGTATTCTGTGGATATTATCACTGCCTTTATCTACTCATTCTGAACGACAGCCAGTTATGACTGCCAGTGGAGGAAGATGAACTCTGACTGCCTCCAGAGTGGAACAGCTGGGCAAGGTCTAGAGTTCTAATACTGTTTCCCTGAAAAGAGGACCACAGTAACCATGCTGTTGCCAGTGATTCATGCCTTTGTGCTGGTGACCATACTGAAATATACCCAGGCTCCTTTTGTTTCTTCCAACCTGTGGTTATTTTATTGTGGTTAGCTATGACTAAACCACAGCTGGCATGGACATTGCTGCAGCCTTGAAAAGGTGTGTTGCTAAGTTTGAGACGTTATATGAACATCAGAGACAATCTTTTCTTTCTTTTCCATATTCTCTAGCAGTCTGTCAAGCAAAACCAGGCATAATATTGTAAAGCAATGTCACCCTGCTGTCACAGCTGAATCCTCTGCTGAGTTGCAGGCACCTATCATAGTGAAGATGATAATGGATGACACAAATACCATCTGCATCAGCATTTAACCTGTCCATCTGGTAACTCTGCAAGTGTGCAAGTAACTGATGCATCTTACCTAGGAATCTGACCATGTATAAAAGGCAGTTTATGACCCCCAAAAGAAAAGGTCACAGTGCACAAAACATGTTTTCAGAATCTGCCCGTGGCCCTTGACTCTTTTTCTGGGATATGGAAAACAGGGCTCTTCTGAAGGGTCAAAGCCTTCTTAAGGGTAGCGGTACTCACAATGGAGTGAGTTTGGGAGTTCTGATCTAACAGGTCTAGTCCCTGGATACTGGAGAATCACGTCTGATCTCCCCAGGACAGGCACCACAACAGGGCACACTCATCTAGTTCTTCTTGCCAGTCTGACCATTCTGTTTATGAGTGGGACCAACCCAGGAAGAAAGCTGAGGGGTTTAGAAAGCCACCTACAAAATCTTTTGAAGGACAGGTTGTAGTATCTGTGGGCCATTTTCCTCCCTGTCCTCGCACTTCAAGAACTTCCCCCTAGGTTATCAGGGCCATAGGTGAAATATATGTCCTATTTAACTTCAATATCTAGGGTGGAAGACACTAAAGAAGCACCAACATGCTTCCACCTGTAGATTTCCTACCAGTCCTCAGAAGTGACAGACCCAAGGATAATGAAACTGAGGTGGATCTAGATACTGCAGAAAAACCTTGCATGAGATTGCCAGATACTTTGTCCTGCTGACAAGGTGAATGGCTACAGGCTCTTATGAAGAAAGTTCTGCAGCTGAATCCAACATTGCACGGGGTATACGTACTGACTGACCTGTATCAATGGGAGGTGGGAAGGGCAGTCTCTTGTCTCCCTCTGTGGCTCACTTACACAGTCATGCACTCTCTCTCTTTCTCTCCGTCTCTCATTCTGTATCTGTAGCATGCATGTGCACACTCAAGCACACACACATACACACACACCACTTCTTCTTTTGCTTACTTGTTGATGTCAGTGCTGACACAGTGCTCAAGGTCAACGGTGCTAGCCTCAAATGTTGAAGATCAAAGCTTGCTGAGGCCAGCATCAACACCAACAGACTCACAGCTCAGACCTGTAGGCCTGACCTCTAACTTTGGGACAGGAAAAACCCATTGACTCCTGGCCCAATGTCAAGGGCCTTGATCCTGAAGACCAGAACACCAGCCTCACAGAGGCCAGATCAACACATCAACAGCAACAAGAATGGTACAAAGCTTGAGTCGGTGGGCCCATCCTCTAACCTGGGACCAAAGGTACATTCACATCAAGACCAATGACACTGCTGGCAATGTCAATTTCAGAACAGCCAACATCACAGGCTGTAAAACTTGATACTTCAGCTTCAGCCTCCTCCACGGTCCCAGCAAGAAAATGGGTGAAATCTGACTCTGAAATCTGAAAAGACTGCAAAAAAACAGAGAACGTGATAGCGCACATATATTCACCCTAAAAGCAGAGGGGGAAGAGGCAGAAGATTTTTTTTTGTACTCTGTTAAGGCTTCCACAAATTTTTGTAATCAGACTCTGGTGAAAAGATGGAACAAGACCTTTTGGATCTTGCTGATGACAGCTAAAGCTAATAATCAGAAGGGCTGCCTGACAGTTTTATAGAAAAGACAAACTTTTAGTCCTGACTGGGTTAGTTATAGGTGGTTTTTCCACAACAATTTTGACAGACAACGTTGAAACACCAGAATAAGCATTTTCATCCAATCTAGACTTTTTGAGTTGCAGCTGTGGAGATGACCATTTACAGTAATTTGTCTTGTGCTCTGGCTTGGTTCTAATGCTTGAAAGAATCTCCTTCAGAAATTACTGACTTGGTCCTAAAAGTCTGGGGAATCGACCCTGAAATGGCATTCAAGAATGAAGCTCTGTCAGAAGTGTGCATGACACTTTTCTCCATTTTAAGCAAGCAGTAATTCTCAACAGGGTTGCCATTATCAGGGAAATAATGGACCAGTGAGGTGATGTGATATCTTTCACTGCAGGAGGTGGAGAGCCTCACCACACCTGGAAGATCTATTATTTCTGCCCATCCTGGAAGCATTATTGTGCTCAGATAATGGGCTATCTGTTAAATGGTTTTATTTATTTATTTTTTTATTAGTATACATATTTTTTATATTTCTGATGCCTTGCTGGAGTATTTAGTACACACACACACACACACACACACAAACATACACACAGCAATTAGCCATCTTCTTGACTCAGTACACTACAGATGTCTCACTGCAATCAAAATAATGAAAAAAATCATACGTTTCTACTGTTACTAAATTTGCTCTGCAACTCAATAATGTTTGATTTTCTGGTAAATCACTGACAATTGCTCTCAGTCAATGAAGCCAAACATTACAGCTTCATACCTCTTATTGTTCAAAAACAGACCCTGATATATTTTTGTTTTCCAAAGATCTTTATTGAATTACCACTTGTGACATAGGCAAATTTACATTCATATAAAAGTTGTCATACTATAATTAACATAACAAACATTTCACTTCACATACATTGCTGTATATCATATAACCTAAGCAACATTACATAAATTATTCGTTCCTGCCTTTTTTATTTTTTATTTTAAACAAGAAACATCTTTATTAAACTTACTACAGAGGCATTCTTGGCTAGACAGAGGGGCCAAGCTAGGAAAGATGTGCAGCAGGTAAAGGTGATAAAGGATAATGAGGGAAACATACTCACAAGCAAGGAGAGTGTGTTGAGGAGATGGAAAGAGTACTTTGAGGGGGCTGATGAATGAAGAGAATGAGAGGGAGAGGAGGTTGGATGATGTAGGGATAGTGAATCATGAAGTACAATGGATTTGCAAGGAGGAAGTAAGGATAGCTATGAAGAGGATGAAGAATGGAAAGGCTGTTGGTCCAGATGACATACCTGTGGAAGCATGGAGGTGTTTAGGTGAAATGGCAGTGGAGTTTTTAACCAGATTGTTTAATGAAATCTTGGAAAGTGAGAGGATGCCTGAGGAATGGAAAAAAAGTGTTTTGGTACCGATTTTTAAGAATAAGGGTGATGTGCAGAGCTGTAGTAACTACAGAGGGATTAAACTGATCAGTCACAGCATGAAGTTATGGGAAAGAGTAGTGGAAGCTAGGTTAAGAAGGGACGTGATGATTAGTTATCAGCAGTATGGTTTCATGCCGGGAAAGAGCACTATAGATGCGATGTTTGCTCTGAGAGTGTTGATGGAGAAGTACAGAGAAGGTCAGAAGGAGTTGCATTGTGTTTTTGTAGACTTAGAGAAAGCATATGACAGGGTGCCTAGAGAGGAGTTGTGGTATTGTATGAGGAAGCCGGGAGTGTAAGAGTGGTACAGGATATGTACGAGGGTAGTGTGACAGCGGTGAGGTCTCTGGTGGGAATGATGGATGCGTTTAAGGTGGAGGTGGGATTACATCAAGGATCAGCTCTGAGCCCTTTCTTATTTGCAATGGTGATGGACAGTTTGACAGACGAGATCAGACAGGAGTCCACGTGGACTATGATGTTTGCAGATGACATTGTGATCTGTAGTGAGAGTAGGGAACAGGTGGAGGAGACCCTGGAGAGATGGAGATATGCTCGAGAGAGAAGAGGAATGAAGGTCAGCAGGACTAAGACAGAATATATGTGTGTGTGAATGAGAGGGAGGATAGAGGAATGGTGAGGATGCACTCCCAGTTGCAAACATTATACAATCACTTATAATCTACCCAATCAATTTCAGTCAAACATTACATAGCTTATTTAATTCCTGCCACCTTTTAAACCTCATTCCTCCCTTGTATGTATTGTTCCTACAATTCCCATTTTTTCCTATGTAGTTTGCTCCTACCCTTTTCTAAAGTTCTCAATTCCAGTTGTTTTATCTCTGTTACTATATTCACTATTTCTAGCACAGTTGGTTTAGATTTTGGTTTCCATTTTCTAGTAATTGCTTTTTTGGCAGCCACCATTATTAGACACAGCAAGGCCTAACCACACCTAGGTAATTCCAATTCTCTATCATAGCTCAGAAAAATCACCCCCCTCACCTGACCAATCTGCCCACCCAGCATCTTCAACAGTGCATCCTGCAGGGAGTCCTTAAAGTCTACCACTTCACTGCATTTCCAGAAAATATGTTCCCAATTACCTCTTTTTTCCCCATCACACCTCTCACATCCCCACATATCATTGGCTTTTTCCAGAATTCTTGGGCAAAGAAGTTGAGAGGTATGCACTCAGTGCTCAGTCTCTGTTTCCCTCTTTCGCTCTCTCTCTGTGGCTCAATCTCGCTCTCTTATTCTGTACCTCTAGCACACACACACACACACACATATATATATATATATATATATATATATATATATATACATACATACATACACACACACACACACACATATATATATATATATATATATATATATATATATATATACATATATATACATACATACACACACACACACATTACTTTCTTCATTGGTTTATGCTTGCTGAACAGCAAAAAAGTGTTTACTGATCATCAAAAAAGGCAATCATTTTTTTTAGTCCAAGCTGCTGTGAAGCAACAGATTTGTTTTTTACTGGTGATATCTGTACATGAACACCTTGTTGGAGAACCTTCCTTATCTAATAGGGTATCAACGTACATTCTACCCATTATCAACATAACTATAAGACATTTTTCCAGTCTAAGTATTGGAGTAAAACCCTTACTAATCACACTAGGAACACTAAAATGTTCTAGTTCCCTACTGAAATGTCACTTGTGAACTGAGTTAGAGCAAAAAAAAAAAAAAGACCAAAAATGCAGAACAGCAAATAACAAACGTTACTCTTCTTAAACTTTTTATTTTTTTGCAGGGAGCAAGCTTCCCTGCATTCCCACACCACCAAATTATATGTACACAGACACACACAAACTCCAAGATTTTCATACCTTGCAAAAAAGGAAACATTCCGAGATACATCCATACCTTATATGTAAGTCTGTTTTTTTAGACATTCAACAGCATTATTACAAGACCGACTAAAGCAGGTCCCAACATTTCAAATGTTCCTACCTTCAGCAGAGTCTTCTTAAAGTGTGGCATGCTTCAAATTTCAAAGCTTGACACCACTACTTTCCTAGGTGCATATGTTGCCCTTCGCAGTTCACGTACAAGGTCATTCAAGGGAGAGGTCTATCTTATTAATCATATGCCAATTATATTCATCTCCACCTTTCATTAACTCTGGAATATGTGCCAAACTTCACCATGTTTGAGGACTGCTTACAGTCTACTCTGAAAATTGATCACGACCAGTCAGTTTTACCTCAACTTAGCTGATCCAGTAACACACAGAGATAAAGGCGTGACTATGATCCAGGCAATCCAGGTTTGATTAGCTGCTTGGGCGACAGATGGAGTGGCAGTGGAAGAGATGGGTGTGGCTGTCTTGGGGGGAGGCTGGTGCATGGGCATCTCTTTGTAACGATCCTCGGTGGAAGCCAGGGACACTGCCAGAAGGAGGTGTGGTCGATAGGAGGACAGTGGGGCTGGCTGAGCTGCTGCATAAGCAGAGGTGATACTCTGCTTGCTCAAATTGCATGCCCACCCAGACTGTACTACATAACCACAAAGGAAGGAGGAAAATGGGTAAGTCATATAGGAAACTCTCCATGGATGGATGTTTCAATGTGCTGGGCCCCTGGAAGCCTAAAGTTATGTGACTGGTCTCAGCAATATTCGACAAAGTCTTGGGGGGGGGGTGTCAAGGTGTTAACTGGTAGAGCCAGCATGGATGGAGCATGGGGGCTGGGATAGAAATAATGAAGGATGGAGAAAGGAAATGTACACATAACCTGGCAAAGACTGCGATATTACTGGTGCATACCACTATGGACCCTTTCATGAGGCTTTTCCACTTTCATGGTTTATGGTACCTGGGAGACTCCTTACACTTTCTACTCTTTTCCGAGTAGGGAAAAAAGGTCTAGTCTTAGAAGTGGGTTCTACTATCAAACTAGAAGCAGATGCCCCTGCCCCCCACCCCCCAAACATGAGAACACAATTTTGCAGTGTTCAATGAAAACCATGTATCCTGGCTCTCCTTAGTAGTGCTTTCTAGCTAAAACTATTACAAAAGTCAAAGGTCAATCTCATGATCCTCTCCTACACAAAAGATGTGCTGCAAATGGTAGTCCCTCCTTAGAAACAGTCTGTTTTCTATAACAATATTTGTAATTTTTTTCCAACAATGTTGTAGCGACCAGAAAACACCCAAAACAATCAATGTAAACAGCTATGAAAACAGATAAGATCCAAATACATTAGCCAGTAAAACATATATTATAAGCTAAAAATAACAGACTACAATTACTGGCTTAGTTTTTGGTGTCATTCAAATGGGGCTCAATATTTGTCAGCATGGGAGGATATAATCGACAGACAGTGCTGCTTTGCTAGGGATGGTTTGCATCTGTACACTCTAGGGTTTCAATTACTGACAAAGACAGTGTCCACCCCAATATTGCTTTTTTTAGGCAATGCCAATTTGATAAACCTACCAACATAATGAAACAAGCAAAGGGAAATATGAAGGTGTTACTGATCAATGCTAGGAGCCTAAACAAGAAAAGTACAGTTTTGTACCTACCATAAATGTAGATGTCCGATAGATATGCAACTGCAGTCATAACATATGGGTTGTCCTGCCTCAGGCAGCCCTCGGTTGGCTGGATTCCAAAGTCTGGGTCCGACGTCGGCTGATGTCGCATTTCTCTCCGACGTCAGAGCGGCTGGAGTATATAAGCATCAGCCGACGCCATCTTCTTCAGTGTTTCTTGCCCCAGATGCCAGGTGCCCTCGAAGGAAGGCTAAAATCAAATTTGTAAAACAAAAATAGGTTTCCAGACAAATAAGTAAGCAATAAACAGATACACCATAACAGATATCCCCAGCTAAGAATAACAGGGAGAAGAGTGGACCCAAGGCATAGAGGGGAAGGAGGGAGGGAAAACCCGACTGCAGTTGCATATCTATCGGACATCTACATTTATGGTAGGTACAAAACTGTACTATGTCCTTCAAGAATGCAACTGCAGTCATAACATATGGGTTGAATACCATAGCTTAGCTGGGGGAGGTGGTATGCTCTAGGAAAAGGATGGTGTAGCTAGCAATCCCTGCAGGACTGCCGAAGCAAAGCCTGCTCTGGATCTGGAAAATAAAGGAAGGTTGTAGTGTTTGGAAAATGTATGCATGGAGCTCCATGTAGCAGCTTCTAGAATATCCTTTGTAGGCACCCCTCTTAAGAAGGCTGTGGAGGTGGCTGTAGCTCTGGTAGAGTGCGGTCTGATATTGGCTGGCACACTCTTTCCATGGAAGGAATAACAATATCTGATGCAATGTCCAATCCATTTTGAAATTATCTGTTTGGAAATTGCTTTTCCCTGTACTCCAGGAGCGTAAGCTACAAATAGCTGATCGGGCTTCCTACTGATCTTGGTTCTGTCTAGATAGTAGCGAAGTTGTCTATGTATGTCCAAGGTATGCAACAGTCTTTCCCCTTTGTTTACAGGATTGGGGAAGAAAGTAGGCAGGTGGATTGCCTGATTTAGAGAGACCCTAGATACCACTTTTGGCAGAAAGGAAGGATTGGTTTGTAGGGAGACCCTGTCTCGGTGGATGATTATGAAGGGTGGTATTGCCATTAGTGCCTGTAATTCTGAAACCCTTCTAGCTGAGGTAATGGCCAGCAGGAAAGCTGTTTTCCAGGACAAAAATTGTAAATCCGCTGAAGCTGCTGGCTCGAAGGGAGGTAGAGTCAATTTTTCTAACACAAAATTGAGATCCCAAGCTGGTACTGGTGCCTTTCTTGGAGGTTTTATATTCTTGATCCCTCTAAGAAATTGCCTTAGCAAAGAATGTGAGAACACAGGTGGGTCAGTGTTGTATCTAGCTGAGATAGCTGAAGCATGTATTTTTATGGAAGAGTATGAAAGTCCCTTATTTAGCAATTCTGCCAAGTACTCCAGAATGAGTGAAATGCTCAGTACTGATGCATCATGACCCTTGTTGGTATTCCAAATGCTGAAACGCTTCCATTTGGCTGAGTAAGCCCTTCTGGTGGATGGTCTGCGGGCTTCTGTTAGTATCCGCTGAACTTCCTTGGAGAGAGATAAATTGAGGTTATTTATGTGATCTTCCAAGCTGTTAGCTGTAGAGTCTGGAGGTTGGGATGAGCTGTCCTGAAATTGTGTTGAGTCAACAGTTGAGGCCATTTGGGAAGGGCCCACGGTTTGTTGTGACATATGCTCCGTAGCAGTGGGTACCAGTGTTGTCTCGGCCAGTTCGGAGCTATTAGGATTCCCTTTGGCTGCTCTGCTTTGATCTTTAGTAACACTGTGGTCAGCAGTGGCAGAGGTGGAAATGCATAGATGACTAGGGAGCTCCAGTTGAATGAAAGAGCATCTATCTTCCATGCTTGTGGATGATTTGTGCTTGAGCAGAACCTTTGTAGCTGATGATTGAGCTGGGAGGCAAATAGGTCTTCGTCTGGCCTGCCCCATGCCGAGGTTAGTTGTGCAAAGATGTCTGGATGCAACCTCCATTCGTGTGGGTCTAGGAAATTCCTGCTTAGACTGTCCGCCAGAACATTGTCTCTGCCTGGAACAAATTGGGACTGTAGCTGTATGTTCAGACTCAGTGATTTTTCCCAAAGATTCATTGTTAGCCTGCAAAGGGGTTAAGAGTGAGTACCTCCCTGCTTGTTTATGTACCACATCACAGTGGTGTTGTCTGTCCTTATTAGAAGGTGGCCTTGATGAAGTTGATGTGCAAAGGCCTCGATGGCATGCATTACTGCCAGCATTTATTTTTGGTTGATATGCAGATGTTCTTCCTTTGGATTCCATTGTCCTTGAATGCATCTGCCTTCCATGTGCGCCCCCCATCCATGGTCTGAGGCGTCTGTGGTAATGGTCTGTGTTGTCTGAGGCTTCTTGAATGGCATGCCTGTGTTTGACTGACTTGCTGAGGCCCACCATAGAAATTCCTTTTGAAGACATGGAATGAGTGGGATAATTGCTTCTAGGTTGTTGTTGTGTTGAGACCATAAGCTCTTTAGATACCATTGAAGTTTTCTCATGTGTAGTCTTGCTAGTGGGACCAGGAGAATGCAAGATGCCATGAACCCCAGGGCCTGTAGGAATCTCCTTGCAGTCATCTGGGAGAGTTTTGCTAAACTTTTGAAGTAATGAGTTAACTGCTCTTGCTTGTCTTCTGTCAAGTAGGCCATTTGAGAGGCTGTGTCTAGTTTGGCTCCTAAGAAAGTTATTTGCTGGGATGGTAGAAGTCTTGACTTTTGAAAGTTGACTGTGTATCCCAAAGCCTGTAGCAAGTGTATGACATAATTCAAGTTTTTTGTCAAGGTTAGTTTGTTGTCCGCTTGTATGAGGCAATCGTCCAGGTAGGGGTAGATTTGAATCCCCTGGAGTCTGCAATGAGCAATTACTGATGCCAGGCATTTCGTGAATACTCTGGGCGCAGTAGATAAGCCAAAAGGCAATGCTGAGAATTGATAATGCTCTGGCCCTGCAAGAAATCTGAGGTATCTTCTGCAGCTGTGTCTGATAGGGACATGCAGGTATGCCTCCATGAGGTCCAGAGTAATCAGCCAAGACCCCTTGCCCAGCATGGGAAGGAGCTGCTGTAAGGTCTGCATTTTGAACTTTGGTACTATGAGAAAAGTGTTTAAAGCGGACAAGTCCAGTATTGGTCTCCATTGAGTTTGTTTTCTTGGAACAAGGAACAGTCTTGAGTAAAACCCCTGACCTTGTTCTTGTTGAGGCACTTTTTCTATTGCTTTGATCTGAGCCAGCAGGGAAATTTGCTTGATAGCCTCTGCCTTTTGATTTTGTGGAAGATTTGGCATGCCTTGTTTTCTTGGTAAGGTATGAAAATAGAACCTGTAACCATGATCTATAATGTCCAATATCCATTTGTCTTTTATCAGTTTGTGCCAATTTTCTGAGAACAGAGATAACTTTCCTCCCAAAGGGGCTTGTTTTTGCTCCTTGGTCGGAGAAGTTAGAGTCAAGTCATTGAGATTGTCCCTGAGTGACAGGGGAAACCCCTGTGTCACCTCTTTGGATTGTTGGTTGCCACTGGCGTCCCCTGTAGGATCCTCTATATTGCCCTCTGCCACGGGCACGCCTGTTCTTGCCCCTTTGAAATTTTTCAGGATTTGGGAATGACCAGTTTTTAGAAGGCCAGTTCCTGCTGAACCTGGGGGGTTGAACCTGGAGAAAATCTCTGACTGTCTGAACTGACTTGGCTTTTTCTTCAATGGTCTTTAACACATCTTTAGCATTATCACCAAAAAGTTTGTTCTTTTCCAAGGGAGCATCCAGTAGCTTTGCCTTAACATGATCCGGTAAGGGTTGCTCTTTTAACCATGCATGTCTACGAATGACCGCTCCTGTCATAGCTGCCGTATATGAAGCTTCCAATGCATCATATCCACACTGCAGAAAATGATTACTAACCTGCTGAGTGTTATGGACAGCCTCCTGCAAAGACTTCCTATCTAAAGGGTCAGGAGAGGCTAATTTTTTCTGTAAATCATTCAACAGGGAATCCTGATATTGAAACATATGAATCAGACAATTGAGAGCTCTCATAGTTAAGGTAGTAGAGGTATAAACCTTCTTCCCCCATCTCTCTAAGGACCTTGCCTCTCTGTCGGAAGGCAAAGGATTTTTTGGAAGTGGTAGCAGAAACCCCCTTAGGCCCCTGGGAAATAGTTTCTAAGTCTACAGCATGGGCCCTAAAGAAATGAGAATGAGTTTCAGGGACCCTATAGTATCTGTCAGGCTTGACAGGAGCCGGGGGCAGAGAATCAGGGGTAGCACTGGAGTCAGAGTAAAGGTCATCCAACACATCAAGCACAGGAGGAATAGCTAAGGGTCTGTGTTGTGGCTTTTTAAGGAAAGTTCGAAGGCGCTACCTGGAATCAGAAAATTCCTGACCTTGCCACTGGAAATGCTCCCCATGGAATGCAGAACTTCCCCAAAAGAAATATCCTCAGAAGGAGAGGCCGAAGGAATGGAGTCCTCTGCATCCGAATCCTCGAAGGTCTGAAAAGGGGGGTCCTGGGATTCGGAAAGCACAAAGTCCCCAGAATCTTCATCTGAAGAAAGGGGGTCAGGTGGTTCAACCCTGGGCCTCTTATCAGGAGGAGGCTGGGATGGTCTCTCAGGATGGGCCTGGGAGCCTCTGATCATAGAAATTAGATCTGCGGCCAAGGACATAATTTGAGCTTCAGGGTTAGGCTGAGGCAAGGTTTTAGCAGAGTGATGCTTGGCCTGGCTTGCAGGCTTGGCCTGGCTTTCTGCCTTAGCACGTGTGTAGGCCTTGATAGACATAGACATGGGATGCCTGGCAGCCCCATGTGCAGGGGTAACCTTATCCACAGCAATGGTCTCGGGCATTTCCTCGGTTACAGTATCCAGAGGAAATTCAATAATTGGCGTCGGTGTGGCCTCCGGTGTCGGAGGTATCGGTAGTGCAGTGTCTTCGGTTCCAAGCGGTGGAATAACCACCATAGAGGGAACCGGGGCACTCGCGGTAAGTTTTGGCGTGGAGTCGGAGGAAGTCACGGGCCGAGGAGGTCGGTCCCGGTCTTTCCGTTTTTTAGAAATATGTGTAGCCAGTTGTTCCGACGGCATAATGTAAGCAAACTTTTCGCCAAAAAAGTCTTCAGCGAACTCCGCCCGGCGCCTCAGAGTGCGCTTATTGAAGCAAGTACAGGCGGCACAGGCCGAGAAATCGTGGTCTGGGCCAAGGCAAGGGAGGCAGTAAGAATGGAAATCCTTATGAGGTATTTGTTTACCACAATACAAACAATTATTCACTTTTTCAGTTAATTCTGACATCGGCTGAGGAAAGAAAAGGTCCCCAACGGGGTACTTAGCTTTTTTGATGTCTTCGGATTCGAAGAATACAGGAGCTAACTGACCGGCACTTGCGAACTGCTTCTGCTTCGGGCACCGCGCGGCAAGAAAGACTGAAGAAGATGGCATCGGCTGATGCTTATATACTCCAGCCGCTCTGACGTCGGAGAGAAATGCGACATCAGCCTACGTCGGACCCAGACTTTGGAATCCGGCCGACCGAGGGCTGCCTGAGGCAGGACAACCCATATGTTATGACTGCAGTTGCATTCTTGAAGGACATCCCCACTCCCTACAAGCCTTCTCACCCCAGAGGACTTTGACATGTGTATAATGACTGAGACATGTTTTAAAATAGAAAACAGAACTTCGGCTGTGAAGGGCTATAATGCCTTCTGTATGTTTAAACCAGTTACTCACACATGAGGAAGAAAAAAGGTTGAAGTATCTCAGTCTACATCCAGAAGAGATGCTTTTCAAGGCTGGTAAAGCAACATGATGCACTAGAGATTCTTCATGTCCAAATAACTATTAGAAAGTTCATGTACAATATATTAGCTAGCTACAGAACTCCCTCTATGACACAGGAAAGCCACAGTGCCTATCTACAGGAACCAGAATCACTCAGTATTAAACCCAATACCATTTTCCTAGGTGATATAAAGTATCCAGCTACAGACTGGAAAACCTACGCCACCAGTAGAACACAAGCACTGAGATTCCTGGACTTTGTCAATACAAATGCCCTGGAATAATTAGAGTATCCACTAGGGGGAATAACATTGTTGATCTTGTCCTTACTAATATGGGGGCATCCTGCAACATCCCTTGCACATCTTCATCATTTGTTAGGTCTGACCACAAAGCAGTTTCCTTTGAAATAAAACTCAAACCAGGGATTCCTTCTGTCCAAAGTACCTTTAGAAATTTCTTTAAAGCAAGCTTCCTAAGTGATACACTGGCAAGCTTGAAATCCCTACCAAATACAGTTAACGCTAGTGAATATGCAGAAACATACACCACCAGACTATACCAGCATGTAAGCAGCTGCTTAGATGCAGCTGTACCCCCTTAAGAGCAAGTGCAGGGCAAACCCTAGAAACAAACCCACATAGTGGAGCCATAATATCAACAAGATTTATACTAAAAGGAAAATCATTTTGACCAGAAAGAATGTTAGAGACCTTATCACTGAAATAAACAAACAACCCAGGAACTCAATAAAATTTGCCAAAGCCAAGTTTGAGGCTAAAATAGCTAACCAAGCCAAAGGCAATCACAAGGCATTTTTTTAGTTATGTTTGTGATCTCAAAAGCACAACACAAAATGTGATGAGCTGTTAGTGAACAATGTCACTTACAATAAGGCTGAAGATATAGCAAACCTAAAAGCCGATAAATTTAGCTCTAACTTTACCCCTCTCTTCTCTCTGTCACCAGTGGAGTTCCCCTTAGGGTCCTGTACTGGGACCTCTCGTGTTTTGCTCCACAACATTGTTTGAAGCTGCTAAGTGGTTTAGCACTCATCTATTTACTATTATGTTACCAGGAAGCTGTCCTATGGAGTGCAAATGTCACTGGGCAGTTCAGCCACCATGTTTTATTTTTTCCTCCAGGCTAATTCCCTTCAAAGAGAGTTTCCTAAGTTTATTATTTACTAGGCAGGGCAAGGACCATAGTGGATCATTCAATTCCATAAGAAGAGGGAATCTTTTGCCTGTGCCAAAAGGGAATCATCACAATATTTTTGGGAGCCTTTCTGAATCTTCTGAATGACCCAGACTATCAGTGGAAAGCGGGAACATTCATACAAGAACATTCCCAACCACAGAAGTGAAATTCAATCAGTTTTCCAGGACTCCCTGCAAGCAGTCCTTGTGCAGAATTTACTTAGTTGTGTGGTTTGAAAGGAGGCAAACAGATCTATTTGAAGTATTCCCCACAACAGGATCCATTCCTGGAAGACACCTTCATTCAATTTCCATTAGTGAGAGTCTTTCCTTGTCCTGCTCAGCTTGCCTCCCATTACATTCTGCTCAGATGGTAAGATGCTTGGAGGGTTATACAATGCTCAGGAGCTAACGCTCAAGCCATAATAGCAGCCTGCACAGGGGGTAAGACCTGGGTGCACCACTGTTGTTCATGTACCACATCACTGTCTAATCAGTTGTAATTGTCCTACAGAACACAGGTTACAAAGAGATTCTACAGCATGGATCACAGCTAATATCTCTCTGATATTTATGTTCTTTGGCCCAGTCTGAACTGTCCCACAGGCCTTATACATTTACCCCCATAGAAATATCACCCAAAGCAAAAACTGAGGCATCTTATTGCCTCCACCAATGCAGTTCATTCTTGATAAAGCCTAAAATTGGAATGTGAAAATCCCAGAGGATGAGAATGTTGCGTCCATGTGCTTTTTAAACAATGACTTTTTCTCATGTATAACTTGGCAAAAGAAATCATGAGAATCACAGAAGCCATGAACCCTAGAATCCTGAGATATTCTCTGGCTGAAGTCACAGACTGGCTGGAGAAGATCAGGAATGTTTCCAGTTACAAGTTCACATTTTCCTGTGTTAGGAATGCTTTTAAAGAGACATATCTAAAATGTAGTCTAAAAGCACAAACCTTGGTGATGGACTCAAGGAGAATTTTTGAACACTTATCTGGTAGCTAAGATTGGTAAACAGTAAAGAAATTGAAGTGAAAGACTCATAACATCTGGCAAAAGATTTTGAAAAGACCAGCAAGTCATCTAAATAAAGAAAAACATGAATGCCTTGCAGTCTGCAAAGAGCTATCTCTGGAGTGAGATATTTTGTAAACACCCTAGGAGTTGTAATTATCACAAAGGATTTGTTTGTATCTTTCGGCTTTTCCCGGTTAGGGGTCGCCACAGCGGAACTCTGGTCCGCTAATGATTGGTAGTTGATTTTTACGTACCGAGTTACCAGCCCTGATGCACAACCTTCAACGAAGGTACGCCCATTCATGCATGTCTCCACGCAGAAGATGCTCTAGCTGAGAATTGAACCGGACAGCGTCTTACTGTGAGGCGACAATGCTACCGCATAAGACAGAGAAATGATAATGTGACCCAGAAACAGAATATGAGAAATTTTCTCAAGTCTGTGGCTTTGGGAATGTAATGATAAGCATCTTTTAGAAAAAGAACGATTGGTATCAGACTCTGAAGGGTCAACAATTTTAACTTTGCTTTCAGAAACTGGTTGAGAAAGGAAGGATTTAGACATGGTGGTCTTCGGGAAAGCTTGTTCTTTGAAACAAAAAAACGTTTTGGAGTAGAAGCCTTCCTCCGTTTGGCCTAAAGCAGGGGTGCAGCCATGTTTGTTCAAGCTGTACTCTTAAGGTCCCACACTGCTGGCCCCCTGTTATCAGTGGTGCAGCACTCCCTATACTTTAACATGCTGCCCCACCCCCAGCATTCAGTATCACCCATCACTAAATGATGGCCTGTCAACAAACCAAAACATGATCAACACAGGTCAGAAACATTTATATACTGGTTTGAAACCGCATATTGTCATATAGCTTTCTGCTTGCAGTTTTATAGCAGATGTATTCCAGTGCTGCATTGCAAGAAACCCACATATCACAATTCAGGCAGTCTCACGGGCATCTACATACACAGTTACCATTTAACAAGAGTGTTATAATGTCGCAAGCTTCTGTACCACGTCAAGGTAGCCAGTCCCACACAGGTCCACTTGCACCAAAGTTTGCATACTGCACAGCTCACCTGCAGACTTTTACTTCCCCTTTGATCACTAGCATGAGTTATTTGGTGCTTTGGTTTTAATCTGCTGAAGACATACAGCATAACCCATTCTTGGGAAATCACCTCCCCATACCAGTCCAAGTTAAAAAAACACAGCATACAAAGCATATATTAAGTATACTATAGTACCATTTTACCCACTCTCTCTCAGCCACCCATTCAAATATAGAGAGACATCAACTGCTGGTGAGGTGTTAGACCGAGAGGTAATGACTGCCATCTACACAGTGATGATCATTCTCATCAGGCCTCAAGCTACCACACTAAGATATTGCTAATACAATGTACTTGCAGACAACCTGACTGATTACTAGGTAAAAATTGTAGTGCTCTGATTTTCTTTCACCTAATGTTATCAATTTAAACTATATGCAGCACAAGGTCTTCAGCCACTCCAAGTCCATATACAGCTCATAAGCACATATTAAATATATCTGATATTTTCAACACACCACCTATTAAACAGAAACACCTGAACTATGACACTGAATTTGTGCAGCTCATATTCAAAATGTGATATGGGAAAACAACTGCGAAGTGACACTTTCAAAAGACATTTCACAACAGAACACATCATGAGTGTTAAGGGCCTTTAAAATGACTACCTTGGAAATTTTATTTCAAAACTTCACGCAATTAAACAGTTATAACCCTGTACAATAATCCAATAGTTTAAACAGGTGTTGTACTTTGTTTTAAAACAATTAACAAATGCTCATACTTTGTCAAAAATGTAACACTTTGTGGCTAAATTTTCAATATACCATCTATAGACCACCTCCACCTGAAATATGAAACTCAGATCCCGGATCCCTAAAATGACTACACTAAATATTGCATACCAATAATCCACAGAGCTAGAATCTAAAGCATTATTTCCCTGCAAAATGATCAGTTAGCTAAATGGGCAGTGCACTTTTTAAAAAAATATATTTTCAACAAATGCCAGTAAACTGGTTAAAACTTGATATTTTGAGTTCAAAGTACAGCATACCATCTGTGGACCACCACCACCTCAGCTATGATATTGAAAAGAAAAAAAAAAAGAACAATACCTATAAATGGAATTGTGCAATAGGACACAAAAAGCTTGTCAGAAGGGTACCTTAAATGGCTACCCTGAAAATTTCATACAAAGATTCCACAAAGTTAAGAAGCTATAACCCTGCACAGCAATCAGTTAGTTAAAATGGGTGGAATTTTTTTTATATGAAAATACTCTATAAAACATAAACATATATAAAGAAATAAGTGTAAAATTCAAATTGCAAAAAAAAAAAAGAAAAAAAAAACACTACAGTGCTGTAAAACACTTCACTACATGTATGGTACAGATATTACCACACTCTCAGGATTTTTAGGGCATTTGTTCTTCAAGCCTCTGCCTCACAGCACATACTGATGTGTAATAATATCTGTATCACTGGGGTGTGTGTGTGTGTGTGTGTGTGTGTGTGTGTGTGTGTGTGTGTGTGTGTGTGTGTGCGTCTAGGTGTCAGAAATATATTCAGATTATTATTAATGCTTCCTGGGTTTTAAAAGGGCATTAAATAAAGAATCCATTTATCAAGAAACTAAACATAATAGAGAAGTGCTTTCAACTGCCAACAGCCTATATTCCAGTAAACCATGCATGCTATCCAAGCTAATTCCAGCTGCCAGTAATCTGCAATTCAGTATGGTGATAAGTACTTTATCAACTATTCATATCCCCTGCCACCTTAACAGTGTCATTCTACTGTACAAGGGGGGAAATCAATACAGATCTTTCAAATTATAGGCCAACTCCCATTTGATCTCCACTAAATAACATTTTAGAAAAATGTATTCATACACAACTGATCAACTCTCTAAAAGATAACCATCTTTTGTTTTCAATCCACCACAACTTCCATCCTCATCACAGCACAATTACTGCTTTTCTGAATTTTGTTAATACTGGAATGCTGAAAGTCTAGTCTCCACCATCTTCATAGACTTACCAACAGCTTTTGATACTGTCTCCCACCACAATTTTTTACATAAACTCTCATCCTTAGAGCTTACCAGCTGTTCCCTGTAATGGCGCCATGGCTACTTCTGAAACAAAGCACAAGCATTGACATGGAAGAAAATGATTACTCCATCTTCTTGTCAGTAACTATTGGTGTCCCACAAGGTCTATGCTAGGCTCCATATTTTCAAACTATTCATCAATGATCTCTGCACTACTACAAAAGATGCTGGGTTAGTTTAATAGGCTAATCATTCAACCCTAATCTGCTCTGCTCTGCGGTCTCATTTTTTTATATCACAAAAACCTGGCATTTTAACAGGGGTGTGTACACTTTTTATATCCACTGTATGTGTAAGCACTAGGCTTACCAGAAAATATACAAATAAGGGGTAAAATTAAAGAAAACAGATAGATAGTAGTTATTGAAAAAAAAAACAATAGTTACTGAAAAGATAGAGAGAAATGAAACATAATAATCACCTGGGACTCACAGTAATGTTTTCTTGTGTGTCAAACCGGTGCTGCTTCCCGAACATTTGGAAAAGAAGGAAATGTGCAAATGCAAATCAACTACAGACATATACCACAATGCATCCTCTATAAATACTTGCAGCTGCTCCTGGGACCGAAGAAGCTAACAGTACACAAAAGTAGGGTGACTGCTGCACAGAACAATGAAGCAACTATCGCCATATTGATGCTGCTAACTCAAGCAAACTGCATTTTTGATATGAAGTGAGGCACAACACTGGTTTAAGATGTAAACATCCTGCAATTTACACATCCTCTTCACAAACTGTACCCCTGGTAATGAAAAGGATGATCAGTACAGTGGCTTAGTGGTTCATAATTATACATCATAGCTTCAAGATAAGGAAATTCAGTCTTGACTTCTAGCCATCTTGTGTGTACAGGTTGCGTAACATCTCTGTGTTTGTGTGGGTTTCTCCATAGGTATTATAGCTTCTTCCCAAAAACAAGTGACTAACTACTTAGAAAAAGAAATGTCTTCATTTACTATTACTCTTATGGCCTGGATCATGGATAAAAAGGGGATGAAGTGAAGCAGTTCACTTACCTCGTCAACAAATGGCAAAACATACTGGACCATATGTATGTCTGATGATGACATATGAGCACAGCTTTCTTTTGTGCAGCAGTCTATTAGGCTATCACTTTACTTGTTGTGGTCTTGCAGATATAAAAAGTGTACTTGTAGAGCAGTAATTGCATACATATTTCATCTCTGATTTGCAACAACTTGTATATAAATTCTTTATAACAGATTTAAAAAATGAGATTTATACATACTGCTAATTGTTTTTGCATTACTAGTGCAGCCATTCAAGCCTCAAGTTATTATTTTTCTTTTTCTAATTAGTTGTTGGACGTTTCCAAGTTCTTAAGCAAGCACATTTTTGGAATATTTCTAGCATGAAGCCATACCCCTCAACCTCTTCGTGAAAGAAATATGGACAAAGCCAATAATAATTGGGGGGGCCCTAAAATGGAAAAAGATTTTAAATATTGCTCTTAGGAAGTTGCTAGAATTACAGGTTTTGTGTTGGAATGCATTTTCTGAAGGATATGAAGTCTGAAACTCAAATGTCTGTCATAATTTAGTGACTACAGTCCCCAGTCATACCCCCCCCAAAAAAAAAAATATGAGGAATAGACCAAAAATATAAGGCAAAAATCCGAAGAGTTGAGAGATATGTATGAAACAAGTTAGTTTGAACTGAGAGGCACTGAAATGCACTACAACTTACTCTTTTTGGTATACATACAACCAAAATGCATTACTACTCAACTGTCTTTGCCATTCCTTCACTTTTTTAAAGTTAGATGGATAGACTGACTCTGCTGCACAAAATAAAATACTCTCCTCCTCCCCCTGAGTCATGGTCTGCCTTCTGCTTCTAAAAGATTGGAATGAAACCAAGAGGCACTGAAATACTATACACTACAGCAACAGCACCAGTAGCAGCCAAGCCAAATCCAACTTAACCAAAATTAAAGTCTAAAAAAGAAAATATTGAGCAGATAGCACAAATGATCTGGCAGAACCATGTCTCACTAGTCTCATATGCAAAGATACGGAAAGAATTATCATGGAAATGATAAGTAAAGACATAGGAAACACTACACACAAGATCCAACCCAATTTGGTTTTGTCAAAGGACAGGTCATGGCTACTCAACTTGGTGGATTTCTCTGAGAAGGTCAAGAAAGAAATGGATGAGGGCAAAATGGTTCATACTGCCTACCTTTATCTGGCTGGTGCATTTGAAGCAATACTCGACTCGGGCACTGTTGATAAATTCAAGAAGTTATGTATAAACCCTTGTGCCACTCAGCGGAAAGCCAGTTGGCACACAGACAGAAGCCTGGAAGTTAGAAGTGGGGAGTCCATTCTACAAAGAGGCCAGTTACAAGTGGAGTTCCTCAGCAATCGGTCCTGTGACCACTCCTTTTTGGCAATTTTGTGTCTGAACTCAAGGCCAATGTCAACGGTCTCTGGCTGACTGAATTTAGTAATGACTGCAAATTAGGAGCAGTCACTGAATCCCCCACCAACACAAATGTTCTCCAGGAAGGGCTGACACAGACAAATGGACTAAAACTAAATGCCAAGAAATGCATAGTAGTATTCTTCAGGAAGTCATCCACCCCTGGTAGCCATCATATTGACAACACACCAATTGTCATGGACCTGGGGACAAACACAGAGAGTAATCTAGCCTTTGGTCATCATGTGTCTCCAGTAGTGAGGAAATCATTCTATGCTGTGCAACTTACAAAGGTATGGCATCTAAGTCCAAGAAGGTCATTGTTCCACTGTATTTGGCATTCATCAGACCTATCACTGAGTTCAATGCCCCCGTTGGTACGTACCTATCCAGGCACATCTAACAATTGTAATGTCCATAGGGGCTCCTCACGAAAAGAATACAGGGAGTAAGCAGCATGTTCTATGCAGACCACATCAAGGCCTTACCCTTGTATTCTGTCTCCTACAGGCTAATAAGTGAGATATATCTTGACCTACGAGGCACTGCAGACCTCATCTTGATTGACTTCCTGCATATCCGCAAAACAAACAGCACCAGAATTACCCATTCAAAAGACTTACACCTTGCAAATGATATAAATAGGACCTGCTGGAGAGACAGGTATGTATCTCAGAGATTGCGACTTCTCTGTAACAGGCTCCCTATCCAAGTGAACCAGACTTCCTCCCCAACCCAATTCAAGTGCAACTTGGACAACTGGATGGGAAACCAGAAATTCATCCCTGGTTTGGCACCTATGTCTCTAATGGACATAGGCAGCCTGTAAATGGTTTATCTCCCAGGCCCCTGCTTACTCTTATCAAGGGTACCAGAACTTGTCAGAGATTTGGAATGCATGGCTAAGCTTAACAAGATCCTCATATACACCTATGAGCAAAGCTGCAATGGTAAAGTAAGGGACTAAACAAGTCAGCTGCACCTATATTTAAGCATAAAATAAAATAAATAAAAATAAAGTTAATTTGGACTACCAAACTACCAGTGAATGTATGACCAAAGAAGAAAAGATCATGTGTGACCGATTGCCTTTCAGTGTACTGCACCAGAGTCTTTCTTTCCATTCCATGACATCGATATGTGTTTTGCAGCTGCTGCTACCCTTCCCTGCATCAAAGAAATAAGGTCAGTCTGAATAACTAACTCCTGCACTCCCAAGAGACAAAACCACCTTGTTAAACAAAAGAGATGTGAAGAGGGGATTAACATCTAGGGCAGCAGTAGCATATTATTGTTTAAATGGAACAGTTAATTACGGGTCTGAAGGCTGCCAATATGGGTTAGTTAATCACAGCATTTAGTCAACAGCAAACTGCATTTAAATGTGGTAGGGTACCTTAAATAGACAATCTATGAATGCACAACAATGCTTTTTTTTCTAAGAGTTTTGCAACAATCCTTGCTGAATCTATGCACACTAAAATGTACACAGCATATGCTTGCCGATGTCCTTGGCCTAATGACACTGGTAGCATGACTCCTAGGGTAAGCATGTATTAAAGAACCTGAGGAAAAACTCTATTTGCTTCAAATGATAGGAAACAATTCCTCTGTAAGAAGGTATGTGCATCCAGTGTGAAGTGTCACCCTTCTGAACCAATATTAGTACCCAAGAGTCTATAAACTGTTACCAAAGGGGAAGACTGAAAGCCAGTGTATGAGACAGACTTATTGAGATTTACAGACAGGAGTAAAGGGGAGGAATGTTGGCATAGTCATCCTGAAGGTGTAGTCTGTCCCTTTTTTTGAAAGGCTCGTTGTTTTGTTTTTTGTTTTTTTTTAATCGCACCTCTCCTGTCATCAATTTTTTTCTTCTCTGCTTTCCAGAAGATGACAGGGGTTGATTATTTTGTCTGTAAAAAAAACAAAAATAGAAGCATGGCATTTGCAAGATTTATAATGTAGGGCTTAAAAAAAATTAGTAACTTCCTGAATTAATTTCCCTCAGTCAAACTCTTTGAGAACCTGAGCAACAATAGGGCCAAACAAAACCCTCACCTTGTCTAAAGTACAGTTTAAAATCTCTTACTTTACCTCATCAGAAATTTTGAACATGTACCCAGGACTATATTCACAAAGCAGTGGCCACAGACAACAGTGTCTGCACAGAGACACATTCTTCAAACCATGTTTAGACACCTGAGACAGTTTAGGAATTGTAGGGTTCAGAATGGACCTACTTCCTGAAGGAAGTATGGCTGAACGATTGCACAAGCTGTCAAAACCTGACAGAATAAACTGGAAGAAGGAAATTCTCTTATAAAATCTGTCTAATGCCTTACCTTTTTGTTCACACAGAAGGAATGGCATTAATAAGTGTTCCGACTTTTTTGGGAACTAAAGGCTGAGGTTCAGGTTTATTGCAGGCAGCATTTTACAACCCTTTAAGGCTGGCATAACAGAAAGAATTGGTGCAACATGAGGCAAATTCACTTGCAGTAAAATCATAACATCTCCTCAGTTTAGGGGGAGCATCCACTTGTCCCCACAAAAAACATCATCTATCCTGGAACTAATCTTAGGAAAGGCAAACTTCCTCTAGTGGAGTTAGAGAAGACAAATGCTCATCTGAATGAGAGTACTGGGCCCTGGAGAATTAGACAAAGAAATAACCCTGTCTGTCTGTCAGAATCCTCTGATATGTTTCCTTCAAGAATATGTTGACATAATTAAACTTTTAGTGTGGACTTCTGCTCTCCCTGCAACAAACTCCTGGAAAGCATAAGAAAATCATCCTTATGAACAGACAAAATATCTCTAAATGAGCAATGTCTAACCTTTTGCTTCTTTTTTCAAGGGACATCCCTGGAAGGAGACTGACTGAGAGGTGGAAAGAGGTCTCCTTCCCTAGCCCCTCCAAGAAGAACCTCCCAGAGAAACACCCAGACTCTAAGATGATTCTTTCATGCCTAGACTGGACACTGGAACAGCCACAAAGGATGTTGCTAATCCCCACTCCAAGGTGGCAGAAGGTACTACACCAGAGAAACTCAGAAAGATCAGTGAGTGGTCTGAGGAACAGCACATGGCCTCTGCCATGTCAATCACCAGTGGCTAACACAGAGTCTGTGCCAGTGGTGTAAGCAAGGGCTGCTATTCTGTTTTTTCTTCTTTTTAAATACAGCAGGAGAAGCAACGTCAGGATGAGTGTAAGAATCTATGTTTTAGCTGAGGACCCTATCAACTTTTTTTCCTCCTTGTACTTGCTCTAGCAAACTGTATTCATACTATACGCCTTTGTGTAATATTCTCTAAACCTTTTAATTGTTATTTGGCCTATGCGATATACTGTTGTTCTCAAATTTTGGAAATTGTACTTGTTAACTGTTATTTTACCTATCTATTGTAATTGTACTGCTGTGCAAAATTTTTGACGTACTATATTTCTGTGACTCTACTTTAATATTTTGTAAATATTGTAATTATTTGCAACTACCTCTATTATTTCTAGAGTTTTTCTCCTTGGATCTCCACTGAAAATGGGCCCCTGGCTCAGTTGGACTAATCCGGTTAACAAATGTCAATAAATAAATAAATAAAACGTCTGACTACCAGTAAGCACTGCAGGGAAGAATCAGTGGAAACATAAGTTGTCAGACATGTTCACAAGCAGCACATACACTTCCACTTCGCTCAAAATTTAAAAGTTGAAGCACAATCAGTACATCAAAACCTGTCAGAACTCTGGTCTCTTTCACAAAAACTGCACTGAGAGAAAATAAGAAATTAAGAAAAGTTATACACAAGCACCAAAACACTCAAAGATCTTTTGAAGTACGTGATAAACTTCTCAATCTTTAAATCCTTACACTTCAGTTAAAATGTCTCAAAAGCAGTACAATTTTCTCAAAAAAGTAACCCCAGTGTTCAATTAAACAAAACATTCTAAAGTAGCAATTTCTAAAAAGAAAATGCTGATATGATACAATACAAATATGAGCAAAAAATCTAGACAGTTAGGAGGCAGGGCTGATATTATTCAGGAAATGAAAAAAAAATGTCAATTTTTTTAAAGGCAATGTTTTCTGTATGGAAGGATTCCTCTATGGGGACTTATCTGCCAGAAGTCTGTAGCTAGTTGTTGTTCCTGTGAAGCCTCAGAGCTACTTTCCCTTGAGGAGGCAAGTGTAGGTGTGTGGGAAGAAGCCAGAGTTTCGGAAGACTGCCTAGTTACTGTATCCTGGGCAGGAAACAACCCAATAGCCAAAAGCTACTGGAGCTGTGAGAATGAAGCACTGTCTGTTTAATCTAGAAACAATAATTAAAATGTTTCCTTCCCTCCTCCTTATCCACATGTTCACAATGTCAGAGAGGGAGACTGATTTGTGGTGTCACATTTTTTAGAATTCTCTTTTCAACTGATTTGTGGTGTCACATTTTTTTAGAATTCTCTTTTCAACTATCTCATTTTTGAGGGAAATTGAAAGTGAATGGAGAATGATGTGGGGCAATTCATTTGAACTTTCACATATAGTAAGATACAATTTATTAGAGGAGTCCATAAAAAGTCATCAGTTTTCACTTCATTTTTATTATTATGCTTACAATCTGAAAAGCTACTATCCACAGACACAAATTCTCAGTTTCACCAACATTAAATGGCTGCTGGAAGATAGATGATCACACTTACTGCTATGAGTTGAAAGGTGGGAAATGTGCAAATATTGACTTCTATGGGCTCCATTAATAGATGCAAAGTGTCAACTTTGTCTTTTCACAGGGATTAATAGTTCAGCATCACTGTCCCTTACTTGCACACCTGAATTTACAACTATCTTAAATAAAGTACTACAGCTCTACTCTCCAATATTATGCTGTAAGCTTAAAACACAATACTTACTATATTGCATTTTTGGCCAATTGTCATTTTTCAGTTCATTGTGAAAGTCAAGCAGGTCTTCGTACAATCATGTCCAGGCAGCCTAATATTGTCATGTTTTAATACATTAAAAATTAATCTTCAGTCCATAACTGATGCCTACTATAAGATAAAAGTGTCATAATGTAGAACCTTTTCTTGCTCTTGTGTACAGTTTAGTGGCTTAAGTCTTAAGTTTTACTTTTCATGTTAATTCTATGAATTATGCTTACAGCCTTTTAAAAAGATGATTATGCATATCACTTCATAAAATAACAGGCATAAACACAGAAGATTTTCTTGGTAAGCAGTTACCTTTGAAGCACATCAAAATGGTCCATTTTTAACATTTACATATGGGTCTTTTAAAAACACCTGACATTTAGAACAACAGGGGCCTTTGTTGTCACCCTCACAATGTGTTGCTATGACAACTAGAAATTTTATATACTCACCAGAACTTTTTAAGTGTATTTATTAGACACCAGGTACAGGTGGTTGTTTTTATGTTTCCTAACCATAACTTAAGGTAAGTTTGAAGATATAACACTACAATGCTTGTTATGAATTTTAGTATAATGACCCTTCTTACACTGTATTGACTGGTCTGATTAATGTTTGTAAATGCACTTGCCTTTTCTGTTCATTACTGAAAATACTTCGCAAGCAAAGGCTGTAAAAAAATTGACAAATAGAATGAATGTTTTAAATTAGCCTCCACAGCCACCTCACGGTAATGAAAGAAACAGCAATCTGCAATATTCTTTCTTTATAAATGATCAGGGAAGGAAGTTTCGTACCCAATTCAGAAATTCTAGCCAATTTAATTGCCTCTAGAAATAACAAGAAACAGTTTTAATTCTGCCAAGGCAGTTGGCTCAGACTGTGTGTGTGTTGGGGTGGGATAAAGTACATATTCTGGGGAGGGAGGTGGTTGGGGGACTCACTAGGACAGAAGGAAGGAAGGTGGTATAGAGAAAGGCCCTGCAAACTGTAAAAGTGGCTAAAGCTTAAGAGTCTTGTCCTATATGGAAGTTAGAAATGTTGGCTGAATTGACTTCAGTGGAGAAACAGGTAAAGCTAGCATCTAAAGCTAAAGCACCAAAAAGTACTGCAGAATCAGAAGCACATAGATGGAAAGGAGTTAATGTTCCCAGTGGAAGCCCAAAAGAAAAATCTCTTCTGTTTGTAACTGTAAGCCTTTTGAGTGAATGTCTGTTGAAAAGAAGAAATGACCGAAGCTACTCTAGTTATGAATTCTTCAGCTCTAGCAACTGGCAGAAATGAAGATGCCAAGATGTTTGATTGAGGTTGTGAAGATGCAGAAAAGTGCTGTTATAGACAGTTACATCAGTAAGTGTTTGTAATGCAGCAATCAAAGTAAAGAGGGATAAACACTGCTGAAGTAAAATAAACCAAATCTTCATGGTCAGTAAGGGAAAACAAAATCACTGTTGCTTGTGAATGTTTGTCTCTGAGTAGACTAGAAGGAAAGGCATAAAGCAAATATTTACGCCAAGTTTACAATAAAAAAAAAAATGTCTAACCGCTCTTTCCTGAATGGAGACGGGGTCAAGAAGAACTACCTCCAATACATGAAGTTTTTAGGAGAGACAAAAATGCTGCAGATGGGGCAGCCTCACCTCTTGAGTACAATTTATTATGCAGAGGGACTTGGGTACCACTTGTGGGGCATTATCAGCTCAACCTAACAATCAAGCAGCTAGATTTAGCATGAACTAAGACCACAGGGACTTCCAGTATGGTCGCTCATGTGATGTATCTTGGAATTGCTTCAAGTCGGCTTTCCATAAAAGTTAACAGCACAGGTGTAGGATTAACATATTTCACTAGATGCCCAACAGGAAAAACAGAAACTAATTCAAGCTACAGGAAAATCTTGATAAAAGGATCTCCTAATACCCAGACTATTGAACATGTGCTCACAAGAAGTTAGGAAGTCTGAGCACCTTGCACCATCATAAACTGCCGTCATGGGGGATCTACAAGATAAGATCGATAAAATATACTTTGGAGATATTGAAATTAAGTGGGACACTCAATGATTACATCAAAACTAACAATAAAGGACTTGAGGCAATGGATAAGGCACTCAATAAACAGACAACATTGTTATACTGTAAAAGAGTGAGTTGTCAATGAAGGATAAGCTTGGGGAAACAGAAGCCTAGCTGTTAAGTCAGTGGGGCTCGAGTACAGAGAAGGGAGGGCAAATTTGAGATTTAACAATGCCATGGACATCTGGGAGGGAAAAGACTGCCTAGAAGCAATGAGCAAGTAGTTAAGAGAATGGACTGGATACCAAAATGAGGAGATCAAGTTGGACAGAGCCTATGGGGTGCACAACCCCACAAGGGGAACTGCAAAATGACTGAGTCCCATCCTGGTTAAAGTACAAAATTATCATATGAAAGGGAGAATTTTGTCAGAGTCTTGGAAGAACAGCAAAAGGCTGATAATAAGGAGGAATTGGGTGTACATGGATAATGGCCACTTGGCTCTGCAGGCGTTTAATTATTAAAATACAACTCCAATATCCAGCAATACTAAAGGTTTTCTTAGCTAGAGGGTTAACGTCTTACTTGGATACTGATAATTCTTATACAGAACTAAAGGATTTACTAAAAGATCCCCTCCCCCCATCAACCCAGGTTCACTGGGGAAACAGCTTGACTCAGTGCCACAACTCCAGTTTAATAAAGAAGGTGAGCAACTTCTAGTGAAGCCCTTCTCAGTTTTCAGAAGGAAGGAAGGCAGAGAAAAAAAAGATCCTGAGGACTTCCAAGAAGCTCAGGGAATTGGTATGCCATGAACACTCCCCTCTGGTATAGAGGGATGAACCTGTGGAATCTGAGTAAAGGTTTTCCACTTGACTGAGTTTGTATTAAACAAAAATGGTTGGGTACACCACCCAAGATAGTATAAACATAGACTCCTGAATTATTCTAGTGACAGTTTATTTTATATTTTTGTCTCATTTCCTTTTGCAAGATCAGATAGGCAAATACTTTGAAGGGGGCTTCCAGATAACAGGCTGATTTTCTATTATTTGTTATGACTAATTCCAACTTTTCAATGTTAGCTACTGGTACTGAATTTCTCCCCATCCTTTGCTGATGTGATTTTTACAGGGAACTGGCATTGGACTAAACAGGGATTTTGTTACACCTACTGGGACGGGGGAGGAGTCTGGAGGCTGGTCTGAGTTGATAGGTTTGTAGGTGGCTTTTTGAGAGTTAGGACAAGAGATCTTTCAGAGATGACCGCTAGCAATGCTGTCATATCATTGTTTGAGCTGGATCTATCTGAATTTCTCTGGAACAGCCCAAGACCAGCATGTGAGAAACTTTCGTCCTGCCTGAGGAGGAGGAGGATAAACTTAAACTGGGATATAGATTGCCAAGAATCTAAATTAGCTCTCAAAAGTTTGAGAATGGGAGGGGAGAAGAAAGGAGTTGTAATGACAGTTACTCATTTCAACAGGGTGAATGAAGAGCGCTGATATAGAGCAGCTTATCATGATGTCTGGCTTTCCAAGAATGCTAGTCTAAACAGATATGTGCTATTTCATTTTGCAGTATGACTACAGCTGATAGTTAATTATTTTTCATTGTATATGTTAGTATGCCCAGAAGTTTGAGAGTTTCAAAGGAAGGAAAATTTTAAGGCCACTACATGAGGCTGTTTAGCTTATAGGACATAATGCTTATCACAAATATTTATTTATTTATTTATTGACATTTGTTAACCGGTTAGTCCAGCTGGGCCAGGAGCCCATTTTCAGTGGAGACCCAAGGAGAAAAGCTCCAATTACAGACAGACTGAGTATACGTAACAGTTCAGTGTACAATTAAAAACATACACAACAGTTTAGTGCACGATTAAAAGGTATTATTAATTGGCTAACACTACAAGTTCACATATATTCTGAACTGCAAAGAAAAACAAAAACATTTTTTTTCCTTTACTCCTGTGTGTGTGGTGTAAGTATCTGTTTTATAACTGGTGTGGTAAGGTGTATAGCAGGATTCATGAAAGGGATATCTAGAGGTGTAATGAGATGTCAGTGAAAGAAATGTGGGAGATAAGATACTGAGAGGATTGCATGATATTGTGGTACAACAGCAATAGTATTGGAGTGAGAAAAAAGTATGCTGTGAAGTTGTAATGAAGTGTGTACTACAGAGTAGAATTGGAGCTAGGTAGGGTCATGGCAAGTACAACATTTGGTTCTCATAAAGTGTAGTTCTTTCTTAAATTGTAAAGGGCGTGTAATGGAGCGTTATTGGGATGGGAAGGGATTTTATATTTTATTAAGACAAATGTAAAAAATGTTCTAGGACAGACAGAGGGTGTCTACTATGAGCATGAGCACTTAGTGAATGAGGCCTCAGTGCTTTCATGGCTCCTGTCTGACCATTCTCCTGTCTTCCTATCATTAAGACAGACAGAAATGTTAGGGTTAAAGAGGCACTAACACTTCCTCACTTATCATTTAATAAAAGCTAAATACAGACAGATAGTTTCTGTAGAAATGGTTTTGTTTCAACACTATGCTACTAACCATGACAGGCTTTCAGTCAAAAACTGAAAATAAATAAATAAATAAATAAATAAAATTTTCAAAAACAGCTGCATGGAGCTGGAATGGCTCCCTGTTGAGGGAGACAATGAAACATCAAAACAACTTCAGTCTTTCTAAACAAACTGAAGTAGAGGAAAGCAGACCTAGCTAGTGAATACAAAGTTAGAATGAACCAACTTAGGGAGGAAATACTCTAGTAAAAACTGCAGAGAAAAGAGCAGCTGCCACGAAAGACAGAACTTCAGCAGAGAAATTTTTGGCGCAGAAAGATATTAAACAGGGAAAATAGTCAACAAGGGAGAGAACGTTCTAGGCATACTTAGGGTTCGTTTTATAAAAGCCAAATACCTCAAATGACAATGCAAGAGAGTGTAGTGGAATGGCATAGTTTTATGTCAGGCTTAGTACTAACAAGAATAAGTGAGGAGGTTGCAACAACACTGACAATATCTCATAACAAAGGGAGACATAAACAAGCCAAAGGAAAGTCTCCTAAGTTGGATGGTTTCCCAAAAGAGGTTTGCAGCTCATAAAGGGAAAGATTGGTACAGATATGGGAGTGGATGTTTAATGCATTACTGACTTATAAATGTACCTGTAGCTCCTAGAAAAGAGCATTCACAAGGAAAGAAATGTCCCCTTAAACCAAGCTTCTTATAGGGCCATTTATATTCTTAACCATGACTATAAAGTTTTTATCAACATGGTTGGGGTTGGGATTGACATAATGGTTAAGGTGTTTACGTCACAGAGACAAGGTACAGGATTTGATTCTCACCACTGAAAGGAAAATTGGTCAGACATAAAAAGACCCACAGGGGCAGCTAGTTTACTACTTATCTATGAACCTATACTTGTCAGCAGATTAGCTAAAGTCATACCAAAGATCACCATCCCTGACCAGTGCAGGTTCAAGGGGATGCAAACATTTGACAGTACAGTTAAGAAAATCTTGGTACAATAGTAGGAGGCAGAGCTGCAATCCTCACAATTTTTATTAATAAGTCTGAACACTGAAAAGGCATTTGACATCGTTAGATGGGATTGTCTGTGACAGGTCCTGAACAAATTTGAGTTTATGCAACTACAACTTACAAAATTTATTTATTTATTTTATTTATTTATATTTGTCGACTGGGAGTGTCCGACTGGACGTAGGTCCATTTTCGGGAGAAAAGCTCAATAAACAGACAGTAGTTACATTGGATTACATAGCGATTAACAATTTACATAGCAATTACAACATATTTACAGATGAAGAACATAGTATATCAGTAGACAACTAGAATCTTTATCTGTGAAGTACATAACAGACATTAACAAATGTTACAAGAAGAAGTTCCTGCTGTATAATAAGTACTGGCTTATGAGCACCTGAGCTTGCTATAATCAAGGTAGTTAGTGGAGTGGAAAGAAAGGTAGTGGTTGGATGGGGAGGGTGATATTAGAGTGGGAGTTGCAAGGGCATAGCCAGCATGTTTTTAGGTGCGCTTTTGGTAAAGTTTTGAAGTGGGTACATGATGGTATGGAGGTAACTGTGGGTGGAAGGAAGTTCCATAATTTGGCTATGGTGCAAGAGAATAGTGCTTCACCAGCAGAGTTATTGGCTTTAGTGATCTGCAAGTGATTTTTGTTGCTGGATCTTAGTGGTCTGGTGGTACGATAGGGTTGGAGTAGATTCTGGAGGGATGGGACATTTAGTGGATGATTTACTAGTTTGTGGGCAAGTGAGAGTTGATACCATTGAAGGAGGTGAGGGAGTTCAAGCCAGCCCAGTTCAGCAAGTGAGAGACAGTGGTGACTACTGTAGGATGCCCCTGTGGCGAATTTGGCGATTTTGTCATAGCAGGTCTCTAGCTTGTTTAGATCGCATTGCCTTAGGTTGGTATATATTGGACAGGCATAAAGTAGGGTGGAGATAAGGTGGGAATTTGCTATTGAAATCTTTGCTGCTTTGGTGAGAAGTTGCTTATTTCTGTATAGCGCTCCTAGTTTTTTGTGGACTTTTTTTATGGTCAAGGATATGTGAATGTCAAATTTTAGTTTATTGTCTATTTCCACTCCTAGCAATTTGGTGTGTTCAGTTGGGTATATAGTGGTGTTGTCTATTGCTGGGATGTTAAAGTGAGAGTTGTTTTGAGTATGTTTGGTGGGTTGGAAGATGAGTAGTTTAGTTTTGTTTGGGTTGAGTATTAACTGAGCATCGGATAACCAAGTTTCAACAGAGGAAAAGGCTTCCTGTGTGACTTTTTGCAGTTTGGGTAGGGACTGGGCTGAGCAGATGATGGTTGAGTCATCTGCGTATTGTATGAGTGCGCCATGTTTGGTGGCAGAGGCTAGATTATTGGCGAAAACAGGGAAGAGTAGGGGTCCAAGGATGGATCCTTGGGGAACCCCTATGGAGACAGGTAGTTGGGGAGATGTGTCATTCTGCCATACAATGGATTGTTGGCGGTCAGACAGGTAACTCAAACCAGTTGGTGACTGACTGTGAGAATGGTAGGTTATTGAGGACACAGATAAGTTGTTTGTGTGGGACCATGTCAAATGCTTTAGATAGGTCTAGGAAAGTAGCAGAGGAGAGATAGCCATTGTTTTTATGCTGAAGTATAGTGTTACTAAAGGAGAGTAAGGCAGTGGTGGTGCTATGGTTTGGTCGGAAATCATGCTGAGTACTGGAAAGGAGGTTGTTAGTAAGGAGGAAGTCTGAGACCTGAGAGTGTATGCATCTCTCTAGTATTGTGGGGAGAGAATAGCTATGGGGCAGTAATTGGTTAGTTCTGTGGAGGGTCCGCCTTTGTGGAGGGGAATTATATATGATACTTTCCACAGTGTGGGAACGTAACTTTCTGACAGAGATCGGTTAATCAAGATGGATACTGGGTAGGCCAGAGCATCAGCTGCGATTTGTAGGCATTCACTTGGGAGGTTGTCTGCTGCTAATCTGGTGGGCTTAAGTTTAGTTAAGAGTTTTTTTTTATGTTGGAGGTAGGTACAGGAGAAAAAGAGAAGGCAGTGGGGAGATTACTAGTTGAAGGTGTGGGTTGGAGGAGGGGTTGTGTTGTTTAGCTAGTGATAGTATGGTTTGTGTGAAGTGTGTGTTGAATGAGGTAGCAATATTTTCTGAGGAGTGAGGGATGTTAGGAGGAGGGGTACTGACTTTACCCGGGTGGAGGATGGAGTTTATGGAGGACCAGAATTGTTTGGGGCTGTGTTGAGAGGAGTCTAGGGCAGACTGGTAGTATTGGAATTTGTCCTGTTTTATTAGCTTTTTGACTCTATTGCGTAGTTCTAGGAATTTCTGTCTAGTTGAGGGTTTTTTGGTTTTGCGCCAGTGCTCCCAGGCTTTATCCCCGTTTTTCATTTCTGACTTAGTGGTTTTCTGTAGCCATGGGGAGGGTTGTGCTTTGATTCTGGAAAGTCTTATGGGGGCATGGTAATTAAGGATGCTCAGGAAGGTAGTATTAAAAAATTCAACTGCATCATCAAGACTGAGGTACTTTAGAGGATGCCAGTTACATTCTTTGAGGGATGAGATGAATGTGAGTGGGTTAAAGTTTAGTTTTTTACGTATTTGACAGTAGATGACAGGTTTAGCTTGGTATAGGTATTTTCTGAGTAGGAATGTTGGGGAGTGATCACTGAGGCTATCCGATAAGCAGCCTGTTATATATGACTGGGGGCTCTTACTGACTAGTATCCAGTCAAGGGTAGTGTGCTTGCTGGTGTTTTTATTTATCCTGGTTGGCAACTGGACTAGTTGGGTGAAGCCATGAAGGTTTACACAATGGGTTGGATGGTTGCCAGAACAGGATTGCCAGTCAATATTGAAATCACCTAAAATGATAGTTTCTTGGGGGAGATGGTGGGTAGACCAGTTGAGGAGGTTTTTTAGTGGAGGGATGTTTTGGCCAGGTGGGAAGTAGCATCCAATTATGTTGATGGTTTTGTTTTGGTTTATTTTGAGATTGGTATATATTATTTCTTCATTGTCTATTTGTGGAGCTGATGATTTTAAGATCTGGATGTTTAGATGCTGTTTAAATATTATAGCTACACCACCTCCTTTCTTGTTTAGCCGGTCTACTCTTAGTATGCCATAACCTGTAGGGAGTATTTGCTCACTGGTAATGTGAGGTTTTAGCCAGGTTTCTGTCAGGATGACTATATCTGAGGAGTACAAGTCTATGGTGGCATGGAGTTCATGGACTTTGTTGGATATACTTCTAATATTTAGGCTTAGTAGAAGGAAGTCACTTGGCTTTCTATTGGCTGTAATATGGGAGAAGTTGTGGTTTCTAGTCTGATTATGAGGATTGGGGCTGGAGATGGTAGGGCCAGGGTTGGGGTGGATATCTCCACTTAGGGCTAGTTTAGATATGCATGAGGTTATTAGTTTTCTCAGTTTTTGAATGTGTTTGTTTATATGGGAAACTTTATGATTGTGCTCTTTGGGTAATAGGTATGGTGGGAGGGTTACTGTGTTAATTTGTAGGGATGCTTTATGTTTGAGTAATATAGTTGGTAGAATATGTGGGGGGTGCATAGGGATGTTTCTTGAGTTGGTGGGAGGGGAGCTGAGTGAGGGTGAGACATGAGTGGTGGTGTGAGTAGTAGTACAGTGGTAGTGGTTGAGTGGGGCAATGATGGAGCTCTGGTAGGATGCAAGATATGCAAGGAGAGTGCATGCCGTGAGCATAGGTAAGGTATGCTTGTACATGTTAGTTGAGGAGGTGTGATAGTAGTGGGAAGATGGAGGAGGTAGCGTTGGGTTAGTGCTGTGGTTGGCTACTGGAAAGATGGGAGGGGTTTGTGAGTGTAATAAAGGTGGGACCACTGGGGGTGGGAGGGAATGGGGGCAGGGTGGGAAGCGAAGCGGGTAGAGACCCTGTTAGTTGCTCTTATGAGGGGGCTGGAAACAATCAGGTAACAGAGTTAACTGATAAATGAACATATGATAGTGACAAGGGTGGTTGTAGTTGTAAAAATGGTGCCTGCCACAGGTAATATTTATTAACTTTGGGATTGTCTTAAGGTAATAAACAGGGAAGGGGGAGGGGAGAACAAGGGTGTGAGCAGGCAGTTCTTTGTACTGCTGCTAATGAGCCAAAGCAAAGACAAGTTTGTGTTTAAGAAACAATCACAATTGACCAAGGACTGCTCTGAAACCGTAAGTCATTTCTTAACCATTTCTCAGGTGGAAAAACAGGATAACCTCGTATCAGTAGGCTACTGTGATCTCAGTTTAAATTAACAAACACACAGTATTGATCAGTTACGGATACTATTTGCTAATAGAAGGGAATAAGAGAGAAAGTGGAAGATGAGTGAGTGTGTGTTGGGGGGGGGGCGCTGCTTACAAGCCAAAGCAGAGTGCTCTCCAGGGGAAAATGAATATTGGCTCAAACAGGTAGACACATACTCATAGTTAACTTTAGCTGTATGCAGACAGTTCAGACCCAGATTGCGCTTTTCTTATAAGAATGATACATAAGAAAATATAAAAAATAAAAAAATATATAAAATAAGGAGCAAACACCAGCCCACAGCGATTCCTTAAGCTTTTGCTCCTTTTATTTGGTATTGGAACGTCTTCAGAATGTATTATTGATCAAGGAGATATACAAGGGCTTTCTGTTGATGTTAAAAGTAGGGAGAAGTTCATAGGTAGGTACTAGGCTATCGGCCCTAGGGCCCATACAAGCCTAGCCAAAAAATGTACCCTGGCTTTCGCCACCCAAGAATGTTATTTTCCTGTGCCCCTGTAGAGCAGAGCCATAGAAGTGATCCCCGGGGTGAATTTCCCATTTCCCATCCAATCATCAAGATTTTTCTTGAAGAGTGCTAATGAGGAGCTCTGTTTGACATAGATAGGTAGTCTGTTCCAGAGTATGAGAAATCTCTGGGACAGGAATCTATCCCTCCAGCATGTTCTGTTTATTGTGGTGACAAGGTTTAGGTCCCTAGAGTGTGTAGCTCGGAGGGATTGGAATTTCTTTAAGTGGAGCATGTCCAACAGCTCTGGGTTTGACATAGCTTTGTATGTTAGGCAGAGATCGCCCCTCAGTAGGCGATATGCGATGGAGAAAAGCTGTAGTTTTTTGAGACGGTCTGCATAGGGCATCTGTTTGAGGCCAGTGATCCTCTTTGTGAGGTATTTCTGTGGTCTTTCCAGTTGTTGTAGATGTCTTGTGAGGTACATACCAAAAGGGGCGTTGTACTTTATAATGAGTCTAATGAGTGATGAGTAGATTTATTTAATGAATTCTACATCCAAAGTGGAATTATGCAGGGATGCCCTCTGTGAAGGCTGCCAACCCAGCTAGCTGGAATTTTGTAAATAATTCTGTTATTGGTGAATAGTAATATGGTTTGTATGCTTGTCTTACAAATCTAAGAAAACTGTATGCTATGTACTGAGCTTCAAGAATGTAACCACAATGTACCTTACTGGAAAAGAACAGAAATGCATATGAACTATATAGGTTCATAGGTTTATACTAGGCTATCTGCCCTAAGGCATTTATAAGCCTAGCCCAAAGTTTTGTGGCTTACGCCACCCCTTATGTTAAAAAATACTGTGCCCATTAGTTTGTTGTGCCTCTGTCCAGCAGTGACACAGAGATGATTCCCGGGGTAAACCTACGATCTCCCATCCACCGGTCAAGATTTCTCTTGAACAGAGCCAGCGAGGTGCTCTGCCTCACATGGACCGGGATTTTATTCCACAGCATAGGGAGTCTCTGGGTGACAAATCTATCCCTCCAGCATGTCCTATTTATATCCGTGCTAAGGTTTAAGTCGCTTGCTCTAGTGGATCTGGTAGATTTGGATCTGTCCATTAATTCCGGGTTGGACATGGCCTTGTATGTCAGGCACAGGTCACCTCTGAGCAGGCGGTATGCGACTGAATAGAGCTGGAGTTTCTTCAGTCTGGCAGCATATGACAGATTTTGGAGTCCATTTATCCTTTTGGTGAGGAACTTTTGGGGTCTCTCCAATTGCTGCAGGTGTCGGGTGAGATACATCCCGAATGGGGCATTGTACTCGATCATTGGTCTGATAAGTGAAGAGTACAGGGGAACAATGACCTCACTTGATCTGGATGTGAATCCCTTCATGATCAGGTGGGCAATGTAGAAGGTCTTTCTAACCACTTTAGCAATGTGAGTGTCAAAAGAAAGGCCACTGTCAACCTGGGTCCCCAGGTCCCTGATAACCTCTTCTGTGCTTAATGGATTGCAACCTATATGGTAGCTTGGGGTTACCTTGTTTTTCCCGAAGGGTATGACTATACATTTTTGGCATTTAACTTCAGGCCATGGCTCTGGCACCAGTTATCAGTTTCCGTGAGACCCTCTGAAGGATATCTGTGTCCGATGTACTTTCCACTATGGCGCCCAGTTTGCAGTCATCTGCAAACTTTGTCAGCCATAGTCCTCCTATGTTTACCTGTACTTCTGAGAAGTAGATGCCAAACAACAGGGGCCAAGGACTGAACCCTGTGGGACACCACTTGTGACCAGCTTGGAGTCTGACATGGCGCCAGCAACTCTAACCCTGTGGGTTCTGTCCTTTAGCCAGTTTGCAACCCATCTTGTGACATATGGGTTTACATTTAAGCTGGTAAGTTTCTCTATAATATCCGAGTGGGGTATTGTGTTGAAAGCTTTTGCAAGGTCAAGGTAGGCTGTATGGACTGCCTTTCCCTCATCAATGGCCTTGGTGACTGTTTTGAAGAAGTCGACCAAGTTCAAAAGGCATGATCTGCCCTTGACAAAGCCAAACTGGGTCGGGTCCAATGTCTGCAAGTACCCTATCTCTTTGTTTATGAGTTCCATTATGATCCTCTCCATAGCTTTGCAGACCAGGCAAGTTAAGCTTATGGGGCGGTAATTACCAGGGTCCATAGAGGTACCGCCTTTGTGGAGTGGGACCACAGTTGCCGTACGCCACTCCTTGGGCACGTATCCTGTGGTAAGGCTAAGATTAAACAGCTGCCTTATATGTGGGTTTAGTTCCTCGTTGAGTTCATGTAGCACACAGCCGGGGACACCATCCGGTCCCATTGATGCTGTGTTTTTAGCTTTAGAGAGAGCAGCTATCACCTGCGCATTTGAGATGTCTGGGAGGCTACACTCCGCTGGGATAGTTATCTCTCCTTTTGGGGGGGGGGGTGAAGTTTGCACTGAACCTGTCTGCCAGTATGTTGGCAATGTTTGTGGGTTCAGTGATTTTTGTATCATTTTGGACTAATTCTGTGCATATCTGGGAGTTTCCACCCAGGTTTCTAACATAGCTGAAGAAGGCCTTATGATTGTCTTTTGAATCTATTGCAATTTTTCCCTCAAAGTTGGCCTTGGATGATTTTATGAGTGCTCGTATTTTTTTACTAATAATGATCAAAGGTGTCTTCTCTTTTATGGATTTTGCTCTATCATGTAACAGCTTTCTCCTCTTATTGTAAAGTTTGTTTATGGCTGGGGTCCACCAGACTGGACGTTTGCCCTTGGTGGAAAGAGTCTTGGTTTTATTAGGGATTGCCTGATCCATGCAGTCCTGGAGGTGTTCGTAGAAGGCATTTGTAAGGGCTTCCGCAGCTTGGGTTGTGGTTTCCACTGGCTCGGGGCCTTGAAGGATACCACACCAGTCTTGAGTAGTGTGAAGTTTGCTTTAGAGAAGTTCTTCACTGTGGTCATCTTTGTTTGGGGTGGGGGCGGGATGTGGATTTCCAGTGAGATAAGTTTGTGATCTGATCTCACCAATGAGGGATATACTTCCAGTGTGGAGCATTTTGTCCCCATGTTTGTGATGATGAGATCTAGTATATTTTCTCCTCTTGTGGAAACGGTGACTAGTTGTTCCATGGCATTTGAATTTATGAACTCCAGGAACATTTGGGCTACAAAGTTGGGGCTTGAGTAATGTTCCCAGTCTATATTCGGGTAGTTGAAGTCACCCAATATAATGGTGTTTGGAGATACATTTATACCCTCCAGTGTCTTCAGGAAGGCTGTGTGGGGTTCCTGAGTTTGAGAGGGTGGCCTGTAGCATGCTACAAATTGTAGAGCAGTTTTGCCTATGGTTAATTGCACCTGGATGGTTTCCGATGCTTCGTGCATTGCCACCAACCTGGAGGTGTGGGTATCCTTGATGAATATGGATACACCCCCTCCTTTTGTGGTGTGGTCCGGGTTTTGGGGCCGGAACGCATGATATGAGGTAAAACCTGATAGTGCCGGGTGCTCTCAGGAGCCTTGAACCAGGTTTCAGTCACAGCACAGACATCGATGTTCTCCATACTGAGAAGGGCCTCGAGTGCGTGCATTTTGAGATTTAGACTTCTGGCATTGAGCAGCATTACCCTTAGTTTCTTCCCATTTTTGTTTTCTAGGGTGGTAGGTTTAGAATTTGAGCCTTGCCTAAAAAGGCACTATGGGGTGGCAAGAGCCTTAGCCAATATCCGGAATCCCAGGGTGACAGGTGCAAGCCGTCCCTTGGAAGCAGCGTGGCTTGTCAAGCATGTCATCCCAGGCAGACAGACACTGGATCCCCTTTGAATGACACCAGAAATTAAGCCAATTGTTAAAGCTGATCATCTTGTCTCTATGTTGTGGCATCATTCTTGGTGAAGGAAGGATACTGCTCAGGGTCAGGGTCATACCTGCCTGGGCTACATAATCAGAGAGCTCCTCTATGTCTCTTTTCATGTAGTCCAGGAGGTACATCTCAGGTCGTTCACACCAGCATGGACAATGACTGTGTCATATTTGTACTTGCTGTGGAGTGACCCGAGTGCTTGTGTTATGTGGCGGATTCTAGCGCCCGACAGGCAGCTTACTGTGACCCTCTCCTTGTTCAGCCTGGTGAGTGGGACGTCAGTGTGTCTGACTATGGAGTCACCTATGACAAGTATGTTTGGTGTTGTATTTGGCCTTAAGGGCTGTGACTGCTTTGCACACTGATTTTATGGTTTATGTGTTGCCTGTGGTGTGTCATGAGGTGGCAGTTGCTTGGATGTCTGCTTTGGAGGCCTCTGCTGTTTAGGTAAATTTTTGCTCAGAGCCTCCGAGTATGACTTTGTGTGTTTATGTGTTTGATTCATTGTTGTGATAGCTTTATGTGAGACTGGTTTTGTGGTGTGTGTAGTTGCCTTCTCCTCCTGTCTGGTCTTGCCAGTCCTGAATTAAGAGAGCTCAGCCTCCAGTTTGGCTAAATAGCTGCATCTCTCGCAAGTATTTGTGTTATGTGGGAGGAGGAGAGGGTTGTCAGTGTACATGAGGCAATTGTAACATTGCCTCAAAATTCCCAAATTCACCAACTGGACAGGAGAGGACGCCAGCATCTGGCCCTTCGACATGCTAGAGAAATTTAGAAGTTAGGGGTGTAACTGAATAAGAGAGGACTTAGTAAGGAAGTGGGTACTCCTGGGGGGGGGGTTTGCTAGTGAGGGACTTTATATAATACAGAAGTGCTAAACCTGAAAAGAAGATGCTTTTAAGACAAGTAAAAGCTTTTAGGAACAAGTGCTGCACTTTTTAGTTAAAGGATATACTGTTTAGATTACTAGTAGAGCAGTTCTAAGGGAAAAAATGAAGAACAGACTTTATGGAGCCAGAAAAAGTTTAACCTTGTTAAACCAGCGCTGCCTGATGCTGCTCTAGTGGCAACTCCGTGCTAAATCTCGCTAAAGCACTCTAAAGCGTGCTTGATAGCAGGGGCTGGAAAGAGCCAGGAATTGACCCAAAACGGCCAATAAAACTACAGTTTCAAGTCAGTAACCACTCCCACGGGGGGCAGGGAAGCAGCTCAATGTTTTTCACTGCCACTGATCAACAGAGAGACTTTCCTCTAGCCCAAGCAAAAATGGCCTCACAGAAACTTACAAAACAGTTCAAGAACAGCAAGCCTGTAACTTGAACTTTTTTAAATCTCAGAAAAGTGGGAAAAAGCAAGATTTTTTTTTTGTTTTTCAGAGATAGCAGAGGTTCACAAGTAATATCAAGTTATAACAGTGCAGTAAATGACCCCACACAAGAGTGCTAGGTCAAAGACAGAAAATATGCAAGTTTTGAGAAAAAAACGATTTTAAAATTAAGTGCAAACAGGAAATTCAGTAAACAGCTTTTGGTTGTGCTCTAAATACAGCTACTAATGCAGAAATCAGTTTAACAAGCCAGAAAATGCTCAAACTAGGCAGCTATGCAGAAAAACCTATCAAATAAACAGAGGAAAAATACTTAAAATCTCAAAAGTGGCTCCTTTCTTCTCTCAGCATTTTCTCCTCTTGGTGGGTGCTTCACCAACAGCCAACAAGCCTGAAAAGACGCCAAAACCACGAGGCAACTAGGTTTTAAGAGAGGAACATGAAGGAGTTTTGGAAATGACCCCTTTTGGCCAATAAAACTACAGCTTCAAGTCAGTAACCACTCCCACGGGGGGCAGGGAAGCAGCTCAATGTTTTTCACTGCCACTGATCAACAGAGAGACTTTCCTCTAGCCCAAGCAAAAATGGCCTCACAGAAACTTACAAAACAGTTCAAGAACAGCAAGCCTGTAACTTGAACTTTTTTAAATCTCAGAAAAGTGGGAAAAAAGCAAGATTTTTTTGTTTTGTTTTTGTTTTTCAGAGATAGCAGATGCCTATGCAAATGTATGTTTTGAAAGTAAGAAGCTGGAACATAGAGTTAACTTGCAAAACTCTAAGAAAGTAAGTTGAAATTGTTTATGACTGTGGTATCTCTCAGTTTCAGCTAAGAGACAGAATGTCTGCAGCTAGAAATGATTTCTATTGTCTGGAAATATAAATAATTACAGGTTTCAAAAGTAAAAGTGTGTAACTGTTTTACGACTGCCAGTTCCAGGCAAACTTTTAAGAGGTAAGTATTTTTAACACAGAGGTGTTATATTTTAAGTTCCTGTTAGCCTGAAAACTAAAGGCAGAGGTGACAAGAATTATGTAATCTGAGATAACTCGGCAGAAATGTTTGATAGTAATTTAAGAACTATCTCAGACAGTGAGTCTGTGCATTTGCTATCTGTCTTTGGACCTAGAAACATCCATTCAGCACTTACATTTGCCTGGCTCTGTAAGTAAGATTCAGGTATAGTATTTATCTTAGGGATAGACAGGAATACAGTAAAGAGTAGTTTAGATGATTTCTGTATTTATGTGAGACTGTTCTGCAATGTTGTTTTAAAGTGTTTCCTGTGATTCTGAACTATGTTGTGACTGTGCTGAGTTACTGAGTATTTCCTTGTGTTTTTATTAATTATTATTAAATATATTTAAACCTTTTAATTGTGGGTGGTTGTTTAGAGATATTTAAGCTCTTAGAGTACTTGCATATGTATTTGGTGACACTGTACAGGCCACTCTTAAATAGCCTTAAAGTCTTGGACAGACTTACCATTTGGATAATAGTACATTGCACAGTAGAACTGATCACCCTTTGGTAAGGGCCTTATAATAGCTGATAAGTAGAGGTGTTTGGTGGCAGTGATTACTACCTTATAGTCTGGGCAGAAAGGGGCATAGCTAGTAAACCTGTGCCAGCCTTCCCCAGGAGTGTCTGTGCATTTGCATATAAATCAAATCTCAGTGTGTGTGTGTGTGTGTGTGTGTGTGTGTGTGTGTGTGTGTGTGTGTGTGTGTGAGACAGCTACTTGAACAGGGACACGAAACACTGGTTGGACACAGAGGGTGCTAGAGGCTTTGGCTTGATCACTCAGCTGAGATCTTAAACCTATAGCTGTGCCAGTGGGGAGTCTTATTGGGGATCTGGAGAGAGAAGGAGAAACCAGCCCCAGACAGACTGTGATCTCTTTGTGCTCTTAAGGGAAATTGTACATTACTGTGTGTGTACTTGTCATCCTCCCAACGACTGGTGTTAGTGGTGAGGATTGAGGTTCCTTGATTACTGGGCCAGTGCATGGGTGTCACATCCTCTCTCCGCTCCATTGTTTGTGTTGCATTTGAAGTCAACAGATCAGATGAAACATCAAATTTGAAATAAAGAAGATGTTAAGGAATAAGTATGAAGAGACGTTAGCGTTGTTTACTGATGATATCATAGCTTATCTGTCTGATCCTGAGCAAGATGTCCCCACTTTGTTTAATACTTTAAGGGAGTTTGCACACCTAACAGTGTATACAATAAATAAAGACAACCAAGGCAACAGCAGTCAACTACATCCCCAGCTCATGACTTAGCGCAGCACTGCCTCTTTCTTTGAGAACCCCCAAAGTCTAGATAACAACAGAAGTCAGGCAAGCTCTTGTAGAATCCTTCTCCAACATTCCAGTTAAGAACAGGGTGATCCATTTCAGGTCTGGACACAGATGATAAAATTCAGATCATTAAAATATTTTCTGTGCACTTGATTCTTCATATTAGTTAGGTATTTTATCTATGAAGCATAAGACAGTTATTAGAATTAACTTCAGTCACAGATATAAGTTCATTTGGGAGGGAATTAACTTCAGACACAGATATAAGTTCATTTGGGAGGGAAAATTATGTAGCATTAAATGGGAGAAAACACCTCCCCCTATTGACCACTGAGGCCTGGCCTTATCAAACCTGTTGTCTTGTCATAGAATAGTCCAGCTGAGACTGGCCTATTTGATGCAGAACAGGCTTTCTCAACCTAAATGCAAACAAATGTTGCTTAAACAGATGCGGACTAACTGTAAAACAAAGAAAAAAATAAGCCTGTGGAACACAGCGATTAGTCCCCATAGGGACTTATGAAATGGTGACAGAACTCTCTAACTCAAAGTGGCTGACTTCTTGGAAAGTTCTCCTATGGCCTCCTTTGCTACTGAAGCCTGTGAGAAGTCAGGAGCTAAGTGTTTTACAAAGCTGGTATAGGGCAAGTAATTAACTGGTACACTGGAAGCAGTTCAGAAAAATAAGAAATTGATGGACTGGAAAGAAATTGTACAAACATTTAAATGGAGTCCTGGAAAACACTTGCAGCATAGGTCTTTGTACAAGATTTATAAAGTGAGAAAGAAAGGCTTAACTATTAAGAAATAAACTCAACAGAAAAACTTGTTTTTAGACGCCAAGTGCACTGAAACAAGTATTAAAAGACTTATTAGTAGACTGTATAAGGCACTATAGGAAATATCAAAAAAGGTTCATAAAAAGATAAGGGAAGGGTAGCAAGATAAGATGGGGAAAACTGTAGGTGAACTGCAGTGGCATGATATGTGTATTTCCCCCCAAAAGGACTACTACATCCAAGAATGTCCAACCTTTTCTTGGAAGGTGTTTGCACACATACTTCTATACTCTGTTGAGGCTGAATAGAATATTCCCCCAAGGGTTTAAGATGAGACCAGAGGGAACAAATATTCTGGGACTGCCAGTAACTAACTCAAGACCTTTCTTGAGAAGCTTCAATTGATGCTAAGGAGTATAACAGTATCTCAGTGGCTGATGACAATGGAGCATTATTTAGGTAGTTAACATAGCTAGGCTACTTCATAGGTTGATACTAGGCTATCTGCCCTAGGGCATTTATAAGCCTAGCCAGAGTGTGTTTGGCTTTTGCCATCCTTTTAGATTAGTTGACTGTGCCTCTGTATAGTAGGTCACAGAAGATATCCCTTTTGAGGTTAGTTTACTGTGCCTCTGTCTAGTAGGGACACAGAAGAGATCCCAGGGGTAAACCTACGATCTCCCATCAAGATTTCTCTTGAAGAGGGTCATTGAGGGACTCTGCCTAACATGGATTGGGATTTTGTTCCAGAGTGAGGGGAGCCTCTGGGATATGAATCTGTCCCTCCAGCATGTCCTATTTATTTATGTGCTGAGGTTTAAGTCCCTGGAGCGTGTAGCTCTAAGGGATTTGGATTTCCTGAGGTGGAGCATGTCCATTAATTCTGGGTTGGACATGGCTTTATATGTCAGGCACAGATCGCCTCTGACTAGGCGGTAAGCAACTTTGTAGAGCTGGAGTTTCTTTAGCCTATCTGCATAGGGCATCTGTTTGAGTCCCTTGATCCTCTTGGTGAGGTACTTTTGAGGTCTTTCCAGTTGCCGCAGGTGTCGGGTAAGATACATCCCAAATGGGGCATTGTATTCAATTATGGGCCTGATGAGTGATGAGTAGAGGGGCACAATGACCTCTCTTGATCTAGATGTGAACCCTTTCATGATAAGGTGGGCTATATAGAAAGTCTTTCTAACCACTTTGGCAACGTGATTGTCAAAGGAGAGATTGCTATCTACTTGGGTCCCCAAATCCCTAATTACTTCTTCCATACTTAATGGATTACCACCTATGTGGTAATTTGTGGGCACTTTGTTTTTCCCAAAGGGGATGACTATGCACTTTTTGGCATTTAGCTTTAGGCCATAGCTCTGGCACCAGTTATCCATCTCTGTGAGACCCTTTTGGAGGATGCTTGTGTCAGTCAGCGAGTCGATTATGGCACCCAGTTTGCAGTCATCTGCGAACTTGGTCAGCCATAGTCCTCCCATGTTAGCCTGTACCTCAGAGAAATATATACTGAACAAGAGAGGTCCCAGGACTAAGCCTTGTGGGACGCCACTTGTAACTGGTTTAGAGTCTGACATGGCACCTGCAATTCTGACCATGTGGGTTCTATCTGAGCCAGTTTGCAACCCATCTTGTGACATAGGGGTTGATATTTAAGCTAGTGAGCTTATTTATGATGCCCGAGTCGGGTATTGTGTCGAAGGCTTTTGCGAGGTCCAGGTAGGCTGTGTGGACTACCTTCCCTTCATCTATGGTCTTGGTGACTGTTTCAAAGAAGTCGACCAGGTTCAAGAGGCAAGATCTGTCCTTAACAAAGCCGAATTGGGTAGGATCCAGTGTTTGTAAAAACCCATGTGGTGCTACTACTATTAGTTTACAGGAAAGCCATTACCCATAAGTGGAAGTCATCTGAACAGCATGATAAACGATAGCACATAAAATAGTGAAAGGCTTACAGAGACTAAAGAAAAACGAGGAAGAAATTTAAGTTCTGTCACAAAACGAGATACTGCCAGCCCAGCCATTTGGAATTTTGTAAATAATTCTATGTCATTTGTGGATAACAACATGATTCATATATGGTACTTCTGTTACAAATATATTAGAACTGTATGTCAGGTGTATATCAAACTGTTGGTACAGAAGTGTGTGTTGAAAAGGTTTTTGCAAAGTGCTTAAAATGTAACCACAGCATGCCCTGCTGAAAAAGAAAAGAAATGTATCTGCACTATTGTAACTGTTTAGATGTAAATATTTTAACAGTGGAAACTGGGATACAGAAGGTTAACTTAAGGAAAACATCTGAAATTAAATTACTTTATGGCCAGGCCATAAAAAGATGTTGTCTTTCAGTTATGGTGCAGCAAAAGACACCATGTCTAAACCTAGGGAGTTTTCTGTATCGTCTTGGAAGTGTTTTATTATTTTATGACTTCCACCATCTGTCAAAGATCTGAGGAAAAGCATTTTTCTATGTATTTTCAGAGGTGGATGCTAAATACTGCTAGCTTTCAGCAGTGGGGAATTTACCTGGTATAGAGTCAGATGACAAAAAATTATGTCATTCTGCAAGCTATCCCAGCATTAATATTTGAGATATTAATTTAAGAACTCTCTGAGAGACGGAGTGCATTCTATAGTCTGTCTTGGACTTGACAAGATCCATTCACCATACATCTGCCTTGGTATGAATAAGTAAGTCTAGGGAACAGTATAATTCTGTTAGATACAAGAATATAGCAACACTCAGTTTAGAGGTTTTTCTTTATTTACTTGAGACTGTCCTGCAATGTTGTTTTAAATATTTCCTTTGATTTTGAACTCTGATGTCACTGTAATTACGTACTGAGTATTTTCTTGTTCTTTTACTATTTATTATTAAATGTATTTAAACCTTTCAGTGTGGCTGATCTGTCTAGAGAAATTTAAGTTCTGAGAGTAAAAAATTACCAGCAAAGGATGAGAACCACAGGTGCAAAAATCCAGTACAATACCATTTGTTGCTAATATAGCAATAACAATAAACGGTATTTTACCAGTTTTTGCACCTGTGGTTCTCATCCTTTCCTGCTAATTTTTTTGCTTTTCTGGTTGGTGACATTTTGCTTTTCCTAAGTTCTGAGAGTATTTGCTTATTTATTTGGTGACACTATGTACGTCACTCCTAATAGCCTTGCTCTTGGTCAAACTACCATTTGTATTAACAGTAACATTACACAGTAAAACTGGACACCATTTGTTCAGAGCCTTAAAGTAGCTGATAAGGAGCTGGTTGATGGCAGTGATATCTACCTTACAGTCTGGGCAAAAGGGAGCATAGCTAGTAAACATATGCCAGCCTTTCTCAAGCGTGTGTATGTATGTGTGTAAATCAAACCTCAAAGTGTGTGTGTGTGTGTGTGTGTGTGTGTGTGTGTGTGTGTGTGTGTGTGTGTGTGTGTGTGTGTGAACGACTTGGGCAAGGGCACAAAGCACTGGCTGGACAGAGAGGGTGCTGGAGGTCTTGGCTTGGACACTCAGCTGAGATCTCAACTCTACAGCTGTACCAGTGGAGAGTCTTACTGGTGATCTGGAGAAAGAGGTAGAAACCAACCCTGGACTGACTGTGGTCTCTGTGTGCTCTTAAGAGAAAATGTACTAGATGCAGAGAGCTGCATCTGGAAATAGTGTCTGTATACCTGTCAACATCCCAATGTACATCCCCCACTGTTGCGCCAGTGGTGAGGACTGAGGCTCCTTGATTACTGAGCCAGTAGTTGGGCATCATATTTATTGGTTGGCAGTGGTGAGATAGCCACATATTGGGATTCAGTGATGTGGATATTGAATTTCTGTAGCCTGTAAACAGTGGCCATTAAAGAAGGTGTTTGTACTCTCAATCAGTCGCACAGTGAACATTCAGGAGTTTCATATCACTATAGTTTTGTTTTTGTGTTAGCTTAGTCAGTCAGAGCAGGCAAGGATGTTAGCATAGGAGTATGGCAAGATGACAAGGAGCCAGTTGGCTGAGATGTGCCAAGCCTTAGCCATAGCTGCATCACAGGCCAGCAACCAGGAAGACAACCAGACTGGCCTTGGGGATGTACAGTTCTCAGAAAATGGACAGTTCAACCTTTTCACAGAGGACTTAGAAAACTGTCTGAAGTTAAAGAGACTTGAAATAGAGGTCAAATGTTTGGAAACAGAATCAGCAGACAGAACACAGCATTTGGAGGCTGAAGAATAGGAGTGACTGCGGCAGGAGAAATAAATGGAATTAGAAGCAGCAGTGAGACTGAGATGTCTGGAAGGAAAATGAGAGGCAAGGGCAACACGAAAAGGAGATGCTGACTCTTCACCAAGGAGGTAATGTGGAAGGGAATAACTGAACCTCAGAAGGAAAAAAGGTCAGTAAATTTCTTCCAAAATTTATAGAGGGTGATAATTTTGATAGTTTTATTCATATGTTTGAAAGGGTATGTAAACAGTATAATGTTGACCAAGGGCTCTGGGTACGGTTCTTGACCCCATTACTCCATGGTAAAGCTGCAACTACTATTTATAAATTGTCTGATACTGATTGCTTAAATTATAATACTGTTAAAAATTGTTTATTAGAATGCTTTAAGTTAACACCTGAAGCTTACAGAAAAAAGTTTTGTGAGCATAGATGCAAGGGAGATGAAAGTGTGTGTGAATATATTGCTGAGTTAAGGACTTATTTTCATAGATGGGTGTGTGGGTGTCAGGTCACCACTTCTGAAGGGCTGGCAGACCTTTTGAAGCTCTTATCACTTTGCCTGAGGACATGAGACTGGTAAGCAGATAGGGAATGTAATACCGCAGATGAGTTGGGGAAAAAGGGAGACCTACACATAGCAAGCAGGCCATCACTGTACAGGAAAGGGATATCCAGTGCTGTTCATGGGTCTAAGGGAACCCATGCTGGGCAGCCTAAGCTGCCTCAATAGAGTCTGCCAATAGCAGGAGAAGCCACTAGTTCAGGTACACGGCCAGGACCAAGGGTTAAATGTTTTAAATGCAGCCAGTGGGGCCATGTAGCATATAGATGTCCATGGAGGCAAGGTGGGGAACAAAAGGTAGGACAGACAGTATGTGTAAATGACAGAACGCCAGAGTAAGTTGTCTGGAGACAACAAGGGTACCAAACTGCCACAACAGGTTATATCCTACCTTAGTAGATGGGGAAACAGGCCACTGCTAGGAGAGATACAATCTCTGACCTAACTATTGTGAAGCCTGCAATGGTTAAAGAGAAGCACTACTTGCTTGCTCAGTCTACTCCAGTCAGATCTTTAGGAGGGACCCCATTCCAAACACCTTTGCCTAGGGTTCAACTTGACTGGGAGGGTGGAAAAGGAAGCAGGCAAGTAGGTGGTTGAGGATATCCCTGCAGACGTCCTGATAGGGAATGATTTGGATAATGCAGTACCTTATGTGCATGCAGTTACACACAGTCAGGCTTGGAGACAAGCATGTGAGTCTGGTAGCCTGGAGGGACCCAGACAGACTGCGCACTTGATGCCAGGACTAGTGAGGTGGCTACTTCAGGGAGGGAGCTACCCTGCAGCAGTGAGACTGAAGGTCAGCCACAGCTGCTTGTGGGTACTGATGTTCCCTTTGACACAGTGACTGCAAGGGCAGCGGTGAGTAGTAGTACCCAGGATGACAGTGAGGCAACACTGTCACAGAATACCAGACTTCCTGTGGAAGGGGAGCTGGGAAGGGTTACAAAGACAGATTTGAGAGAGGATCAGCTCTCGGATCCTAAATTACAGGGCTTGATGGAGGTAGCCAGAGAGGCTCCTGATTCTCAAGGAAAGGGGGAATCTGTATACTGGGACAGAGGGTTACTGTACAGAGAGTGGGCCCCTGAGGGAGGGCTAGAGGGGGAGAGAATACAGCAGTTGGTAGTGATCAGACCCTACCGTCTCGCACTTCTAGCCATAGCCCATGATATTCCCTTTGCAGGTAATATGGGCATAAAGCACACCAAGAGACAAATTATGCAGAACTTTTACTGGCCTGGGATTTCCAGTGATGTAGCTGGGTACTCCAGGACCTGTGAGCAGTGCCAAAAAGTAGGTAAGGCAGGAGACAAGGTCAACGCTACTTTAGTTCCTTTGCCTGTGACTGAGGAGCCATTTCAGAGGGTAGCTATGGATATTGTAGGGCCTCTGAGTAGCCCAAGTTCCACAGGGAAAAAGTATATCCTAGTGGTAGTAGATTATGCTACCAGTTACCCTGATGCTGTAGCTCTGTCCGCCATTGAGGAAGAAAAGATGGCACATGCTTTTGTTAGAGATTTTCAGCAGGGTAGGTTTCCCAAAAAAGTTCTGACTGACAGAGGTGCCAATTTCACTTCAGACCTGCTGGCTTGTCTGCGGAGCAGTGTACGATGAAGCACCTAAAGATCATCCCACTATCACCCCCAGACTAATGATATGATAGAGAGGTTAAACTCTACACTAAAAACCATGCTACGGGCATCTGCAGGCCAGTTTAAAAGGGAGTGGGGCAAATATCTGCTCCATCTGTTGTTTGCTTACAGAGAGGTGCCCCAGGAATTCACAGGTTTTTCACCCTTTGAGTTGCTATATGGGCATAGGGTGAGGGACCTCTAGATTTGATTTGTGATGAGAGGGTGAGTGTGAATCCCACAAGGAGTCTGTAGTGGCATATATCCTAACACTCAGGACAAGACTCAGAGAACTCAGGGCGTGGCCCAAGAGAGCCTGGCAGAAGCCCAAGGGCAGAAAAAGGTCTGGTGTGACAGGAATGCTCAAACTAGAGAGCATGCTGTGGGCAGCAAGTGATGGTTCTCATTCCCGTCAGACATAATCTGTAGGCAGCTTGGAAGGGACCCTTCAAAGTGGTAAGGAAAGTCAGTGATGTTAAAGAATAGTTGTGTAAGAAAGTACAGTTGTGTACACTTACCGTAAATGTAGATGTTCAAGTGTATTCACTGTTGCAGTCATCCCTTTTGGGTTTGATTAACAAAGTCTTGGGTCCTGCGTTGGTTGCTGTCCCTTCTTCCATAAAGTCAGGTCGTCAGGGGTATAAAACATGCAGCCGATGCCATTACATCAATTTTTCTTGCCCCAGATGTCAGGCGCCCCCTTAATGGGAAGCAATTAAATCTATAAATATACAAGGTTATACCGCCAACAAAAAGCAAATACACCAAAAAGCTTTTGAAGATAGTAAAGAAAAGTAGAGGTATATCCAAAAAGGAAAAAGAACGGGGCTGGAGGGAGGGTAACCAGGACTGCAACAGTGAATACACTCTAACATCTACATTTATGGTAAGTGTACACAACTGTACTATGCTCTTCGTGTTTCACTGTTGCAGTCATCACTTTTGGGTAGATTCCCAAAGCTAAAGATGGGAGGAGTAATTTAAATAGAATTAGGACCAGCTAAAAGGCCCTGCAAGACTGCAGTGGCAAAGCCAGCTCTGGATTTAGAGAAAATCGGCAGATGGTAATGCTTGGTGAAAGTATGTACAGAACTCCAAGTAGAAGCTTCTAGGATGTGCCTGGTAGGGACGCCTCTGAGAAAGGCTGTAAAGATAGATGCAGCCCTGGTTGAGTGGGATCTGATCCCCTGTTGGATAGGTTTTCCATGGCGTTTGCAGCAAAAAAGAATGCAATGGCCTATCCATTTGGAAATGGTTTGCTTTGAAATGGCCTTCCCCCTCTGCCCCTGCAGCAAATGCTACCAGCAGTTGATCAGATTTCCTTTGAGGTTTAGTTCTGGCCAAGTAGAATCTAAGCTGTCTGTGCACGTCTAAGAAGTGCAGAATCTGTTCTCCTTTGTTCTGTGGATTAAGAAAGAAGGTTGGCAAATGTATGGACTGATTAAGGGCCACACTAGATACCACCTTGGGATTGAAGGAGGGATTGGTCCTGATGAAAGATTATGAAAGGCTCCACTGCCATGAGGGCCTGTAATTCAGATACCCTTCTTGCTGAGATGATTGCTAAAAGGAAAGCTGTTTTCCAAGAAAGGAATTTTAAGTCCGCAGTGGCAGCTGGCTCGAAGGGAGGAAGGGTGAGCTTTTCCAATACAAAGTTGAGGTCCCAGGCGCTCACCCGGGTGGTCATAGATTTTTGACCCCTCTGAGGAACTGCTCAAGCAGTGGATGAGAGAAGAGGGATGGTTCTGTGTTATAATGAGCTGGGATGGCTGAGGCGTGAATTTTGATGGAGGAGAAAGGCCCTTATGAAGCATCTCAGTTAAGTATTGTAAGATCTGTGGTAAATTGGGCACTGTTGTGCTCATCCCTTGAGACTGGTTCTAGGCACAGAATCTTTTCCATTTTCCAGCGTAAGACTTTCTGGTACAAGGCCTCCTTGCCTCTAAAATGATATCCATCACTGGTTTACTGAGGGATGGTAAAGGAGAAATTATGTAATTAGCCAGGCTGCTAGATTCAGTGTTCAAAGTTGAGGATGCAGAATATGGTTCTCCTGCTGAGATAATAAGAGTAGGAGCTGAGGCAGGTGCCATGGGGCCCACAGTACCAATGTTGGCGTGGCCAGTCTGGTGCAAACAAAATAGTCCTTGTTTGTCTTGTTTGATCTTTAGTAGTACTTTGGAGAGCAGAGGCAGACGAGGAAAGGCATAAACTGATAGGTTTTTCCAGCTGAAGGAAAGAGCATCCACTTTCCAAGCTTGGTTGTGGGGGGAGTCCTTGTGCAGAATTTGTCCAACTGATAGCTTTGGGAGGAGGCAAACAGGTCTATATCTGGGCTCCCCCATTTGCTTGCCAACATGTTGAAAATTCTTGGTTCCAGTTTCCACTCATGTGGTCCATGAGGTTTCTGCATATTTCGTCTGCCAGTGTATTTAGTTTTCCTGGCAGGCATTGAGCTTGTAAATGCACCTGATAGTTCAGGGCTGTGTTCCACAATGCCATGGCTAGTTTGCAGAGTGGGTAAGAATGTGTACCCCCCTGCTTGTTTATGTACCACATAACTGTGGTGTTGTCTGTCTTTATCATTAATTGTCCTGGATGAATGTGGTCCTTGAAGGCTGTCAGAGCGTTCTGTACAGCTAACATTTCTTTTTGATTGATATGCAGGTGCATTTGACTTGGGTTCCATTTGCCCTGAATGCACTTCCCTGCCAGGTGGGCCCCCCATGCATAGTCTGATATGTCTGTTGTTAAGGTTTGGATGGCAGAGTGTAGTATGAATGGTAGCCCCCTGTTTGGTGGCAAGCCTCTGCCCACCAAAGGAACTCTAGGCGTAGGCAAGGTATGATAGGAATCATTGCCTCTAGATCCTGTGAATGTTGACACCATAGGCTTTTGAGATACCACTACAGTTTCCTCATATGCAGCATTGCATATGGAATTAAAAGAATGCAGTAGGCCATGAACCCCAAGACTTGCAGTATTTGCCTTGCAGATAACTGGGTTTTTGTGGCCACTTGTTTGAAGTAGGTTGTCAAATTAATTCGTTTCACTGGCATGAGGAAAGCCATCTGGGAAGTTGTATTCAAGCTTGCTCCCAGGAATATAATTTGTTGACAGGGTAACAGTTGTGATTTATTTTCATTTATGGTGTACCCCAGACAATTCAGTACCCTTCAAACAAAGGCCAGATGATTCAAAAGTGTGTCCTGGCTTTCTGCCTGAATTAGACATTCATCCAGATATGGGTATATTTGAATATTTCTTTGCCTGCAGAATGCAATGACTGCAGCTAGGCACTTTGTGAATACCCTGGGCATAGTAGACAAGCCAAAGGGCAGTGCAGAGAACTGATAGTGCATGTAGCCTGCTTTGAAGTGTAGTTTTTTCTGCAAGACTCCCTGATAGGGATGTGCAGGTATGCTTCTTTTAAGTCTAGTGTTGCCAACCATGCATCTTTGTCTAGCATAGGAAGCAGCTGGTGCAGAGTCAGCATCTTGAATTTTGGAATCACCCGAAAGGTATTTAGTGTAGAAAGGTCCAGGATATGTATTGCCTTTTCTGGGTACCAGGAAAAGTCTTGAATAGAACCCTTGTCCCTTCTCCTCTTCTAGTACCAACTGAATAGCCCCCATGCTTAAGAAAGAGAGTACTTGATTTTGGGCCTCTGTCCACTGGTTTGGGAGTAGATCTGGCCACCCGTTTGGTGTTGGTAAGGTGTGGAAGTGAAATCTATATCCTTGGGACACTATATTTAAAACCCATTTGTCCTGGGTAATGAGTTCCCAGTTTTTGGCCTGCAGACCAATCTTTCCGCCTAAAGGAGTATTCAGTTGGGAAGTGCTTGGAAGTTTTAAAAGCAAGTAATTGAGATGGTTTTCCATAGGGGGGAGTCTTACTACTCCCTGATTTGGGTGCAGAAACCCCCCACTGCTTAGTCTTGTGTGTCCCCTGGGACTGAAATCTGGGGTTTCTGCTATATCTGGGTTTGGCTTGAGAAGACCTTGAAGAGGCTGGAAAGGACCAATTCTTAGAGGGCCAGTGCCTACTAAATCTAGGAGGCTGAACTTGTAAGAAATCTTTAACAGTTTGCATATACTTAGCTTTATCTTTCATCTTTTTAAGAACTTCCTCAGCCTTGTTGCCAAACAGGCGGTCCTGATTTAAGAGAGCATCCAACAATTTAGCTTTAACATGATCAGGTAAAGATTGCTCCTTAAGCCAAGCATGCCTTCTGAGCACAGAACCAGTAACAGCAGCCCTGCAAGAGGCCTCTAAAGAATCAAATCCACATTGCAAAGTATGTTTTCCAACCTGTTCAGCAGAATGCATTAAATCCTGTAATTCTTTATTTTCCACACAGTTAGGAATCAACATCATTTTCTGTTTAAGCAATCCAATAACATGTTGTTGATACTTTAACTTATGAAACTGGCAGTTTAACGCCTTAATGGCCAAGGCTGCAGAAGTGTAAACCTTCTTACCCCATCAATCCAGTGCCCTGGAGTCTCTATCAGAAGGGTAGGATTTTTAGCAGAAGAAGCCTTAATGCCCTTGGGTCCCTGTGAAATGGTCTCTAGATCCACAATAGAATTTTTAAAAAGGAACTTGTGTGAATCAGGAACCCTGTAATACCTGTCAGGTTTTCTGGGAGCAGGAGGCAAGGAATCAGGGACCAAACTAGATTCTGAAAAAGCATCAACAACAATGTCCAGTACTGGAGGAATAGCTAAAGGCATATGCTGAGGCAGGAGTAAGAAATCCCTAAGCCTATTTTTTGAATCAGAAAAATCCTGGCTTTCCCAGTGGAAATGCTCCCTTAGAGTATGTAAGGTTTCACCAAAAGAAAAATCCTCTGTTGGGGAAGCAAAGGGAACAGAGTCCTCTGCATCAGAATCCTCATAAGTAGATAAGGGCAAATCCAGATCATCAGAAAAATCAGAATCCTGGTCAGAAGATTTATAAACAATTTCAGTCCTAGGTCTCTTAGAAAGGGGAGGCTGGCTTCCCCTGATTACAGTTATAAGATCTTCAGCCATTCTTATCATTTGTTTTTTAGGCATAGAGGCCTGAGCATGCGGCCTGGGCATCGTTTTTTTAGGCATGGTTCGACAGTTAGGCCTAAAGGAAGAAGGAGGCATCAGTTTAATATGCAAGTCCGTATGCCTGAATACACCTCAGAAGCCGGTGCCTGCACAGTGGCTCCGGACCCATCCAAGGTAGAGACATCCACAAGTTCCAAAGTTGAAGCATCTCACGGCATACCAGACTCCAAAAGGGTCTCAGTAGAGGCCTGCAAATCAGAAGTAGCGAGTATCAGGGGCTGCAAAAGTGCCTCACTGAGTACCGACGAACTGGCGACTGGCTTAGGAGAAGCATTGTCGGCAGTTTTGGACCTCGGCAGCCTGTCTCTGTCTTTATCCTTGCGTTTTTTCAGAATCCCGGTAGTCAGATGGCTAACCGATGACATTTCTGGATAATTAAACCGAGAACCGAAATATTTTGAGGCGAAAATATACCAAAGACAGATAGTGCGCTGATTAAATAAAGCACAAAACCGACAGCACGGTACGTTGTGGTCAGGGCCTAGGCAAGTACGAATGAAATTCTTTAGGAGGTATTTGCTTTCCACAAGTAATGCAATTATTAACTTTTACTGACATGACATCAGTAAGGAGCAAGAAAAAGTTTCCCCAATGGGGTACTTAGCTTTAGTTGAAGACTTCGGTTCTGAAACTCGACAACAAAAATTTCAGGAGTCAGCCGACTGGCACTTGCGAACTGCTTCTGCTTCAGGCACCGCACGGCAAGAAAGACTGATGTAATGGCGTCAGCTGCATGTTTTATACCCCTGATGACCTGACGTCATGGAATAAGGGACAGCAACCGACGGAGGACCCAAGACTTTGTTAGTCAGGCTGACTGAGGGCTACTGCAAGCAGATAACCCAATAGTGATGACTGCAACAGTGAAACACAAAGAACATCTTACCATAACCATAGATGTCCTTCTCTTCCATGTTGCAGTATTCTTAACCTTTTGGAGTTGCTGCCTGCAGCACCAGACATCCAGCCAGTATACCAAAGACTTGAGAGCAGGGGTACATGCAACGCTGCATGTAAGAGCCATAAACTGAAGCCGGCTATATCTGTGACATCTGCACATACCCAATTCAGAACTGGGTGCCGCATAGAGAGACTCACCAAGAATAGGAGGAGAAGGGGTAGTATAAAAACCCCTCCCAGATGCAAAGTCAGTAGTCAGAGAAAAGACTCAGTTTATAAAATGGTCAAAAGAGAAAGGGGGTACGTGGGAGGATTGAATATTGCAACTTGGAAGAGAAGGACATCTATGGTTATGGTAAGTTCTTACACAACTATTCTATGTCCTTCTATTCTCATGTTGCAATATTCTTAACCTTAGGGAGAGTACCAAAGTTCTCGAGGTGGTAATATGGGTGGCAGGTAGGGGAGCAGTTTATGAGACCCTGAAGAATAGATCTAGTAATCCATGCTCTAGCCCTGGGGATGGTATCCAATCTGTAACACTTGGTGAAGGTATGTACCGAAGACCAAGTTGCTGCCTCCAGAAGCAAAGAGTAATCAATGCCCTTGAAAAAGGCTGCTGAAGAAGAAGCATCTCTGGTGGTATGGGATTTGACAGATGAACCCAATTGTTTTCCATGAAAGTTACAGCAACAGGCAACAGCCTTAGAAATCCAAGAGGCAATTGTCTGTTTTGGCACAGCCTTGTTTAGTGCCCTAGGATAAAAGCAGACAAACATTTGATCAGACTGTCTGAAGGATCTGGTCTTGTCTAAGTAGAGCTTCAGTTGCCTATGAACATCCATGGAATGCAAGGTCCTTTCTGAGAAGCTCTGTGGCTGAGGGTAGAAGACAGGCAAATTTATGGTCTGGGTTTAGGGGTATTTCATTAACTACTTTTGGCATGAAGGAAGGGTTAGTTCTTAGGGAAACCCTATCCCTATGGAAAACAAGGTAGGGAGGTGAAGCCATAAGAGCCTGGATCTCAGAGACCCTCCTGGCAGAAGTGAGAGCCACTAACAAGACTGTTTTCCAAGTACAGAATTTAAGGAAGGAAGCATGGGCTGGCTCAAAAGGAGTTAGTGGTAAGTTTTTCCAGCACAAAGTTAAGATCCCAAGGTAGGGGAATGGGCTAATGAGGAGGTCTAATATGACGGACCCCTTTCAGAAACAGCTTGACATCTAACCTGGAAGCGAGAGGTGGGGTCAAGCGAAGGCAAGCAGAAATGGGAGAGAGAGACACACTTTTACTGAAGAATAAGTCAACCCTGAATGCAGTAGCTCACACAGATAGGAAAGGACCACTGGAATAGAAGCTTGAGATAGGTCCTGTTTACTCTTAAGGCACCAATGGGAGAATATTTTCCATTTAGATAAATAGTTTCGCATAGTACTTGGTTTTCTGGCCTCAGCAGAACATTTTATATGTCCTCTGAGTACAGGTGCCTAAAGGGTATTAGAGCTCTATCACCCACACTGTCAGATTGAGAAGGTGGGGATGAATAAGAGATCCTTTGCCTTGTGTGAGTAGGTCAAAGTGGTGAGGTAATATGTGGTGATTGCCCTGGGCTAAAAAGAAAAGTAGGGGAAACTAATGCTGTCTTGATCAGAAGGGAGTCACCAACAGGATTTTTGGTTTGTCTTTCTGTATTTTCAGGAGAGCTTTGTGAATCAAAGGAAATGGGGCGAACACATAAAGGAACATTCCAGGAACATTCCCTCCCATGAAAAGGAGAAGGCACCCACCTTCCAGGCATGTGAATGAGGAAACCTTGTCCAAAAGAGGGGCATCTGTCTGTTCTGGGAGAAGGCAAACAGATCTACCTGAGGGATACCCCACCTATGAACTAGATCCAGAAACACCTCCCTGTGAAGCATCCATTTGTGGAAGGGTGTTAAGGTCCTGCTCTGGGTGTCTTCCATCACATTGTCATCTGATGGAATGTAAACTGCCTGCAAATGAATCTGCAGTGCTGTTGACAGGGACCAGATTTGAAATGCAAGACTGCAAAGAGGGTAGGATTTTGTTCCTCCTTGTCTATTTATGTACCACATGACTGTCATGTGGTCTGTGATGACCTTCAATGTGCCCGGCAGAAGGATCTCTTGAAAGGCCTGTATTGCCAGGAAAAGGACCCTTAACTCTTTTAGGTTGATGTGGTCCTTTCTTTCTTGAAGGGACCACTCCCCCTGCACTTAGTGCTGGACGTTGGTACTGTGAAGGATAGCCCCCAACCTAGATCTGATGCATCTGTTCAAAGATACTGTTTGGGTGGAGGAATATGCAAGTGCACTCCTTGATTGAGAGTGATAGTTTAGCTCCACCAGGTGAGTTCCCTTTTTAAACAGGGAAGAAGAGGAAGATTTGTTTCCAAGGGATGAATGTGTTGGTTCCAAGAATTTCTCAATATCCACTGAAACTTCCTCATGTGCAACCTGGCTAAAGGGATCATGGGGAACAAGGAGGCCATAAATCCCAGGATTCTCATGAATTCTCTGCCTGAGATGGTTGATAGTGGTAGGAGGGAGTGGAAAAATTGGGTGAGAAATTACACTATCTGGGCGGGGACAACTGACTTCAGGTCTGTCCTTATCCTGCAACCAAAGAAAATTAGATCTTGGGAGGGGGTTATTTGAGACTTTAGGCAATTCACAGTTAAACCTAGTTTCTGCAAGATCCTGCAAACCAAATCCAGGTGTTGAGCTGGAGTGAGAGAATCTTGGTGTAGGATCAAGAGATCATTCAAGTAAGGATACATTTGTATGCCCTGCAGTCTGCAATATGCAATGACTGGGGCTAGATATCTGGTGGAAACTCTTGGGGCTATGAAGAGTCCAAAGGGCAAGGCAGAGAAGTGAAACTGTGAGGAACCCACTGAGAAATGAAGAAATTTCCTGTAGGTGGGATGAATAGGGATGTGAAGGTATGCATTCTTCAGATCCAGGGAGGCCATGAAGGCTTGCCGAGGAATAAGGGGAAGAAGGTGCTGTAATGAGAGCATTTTGAAGGTAGGCACCTTGAGGAATAGACTGAGGTAGGATTGGTGGGTGTATATGGGAACATCGAAACGGCAAAATATTGAATGCTGTTGCATCCAAATGCTTACACTGAAACACATAACATCGAAACATCAAAACTCACTCATATGTGGAGTGAATGTTAAAAACAAATTACTACATGCAAGGGCAAGACCCCCTGCACTCCCCCAGACCCCTTGCCACTTAAATATTCCACTCCGGGATCACACTTCAGTGCACTACAGTGTGGAAATGGAAGATTTCCGTTTCCTGCACTGTAGCACAATCTTGGAGTTGGAATATTTAAATAGCGGGGGTGTGGGGGTGCATGGGGGCTTGCCCCCCTGCCTACAGCCTTATTGTGTTATGTCCCCATTGGAAGCTGTCATTGACAGCCTTTTGATGTTTTGCTGGTTCGATGTAACCAGTTCGATGTAACGACATTCGATATTTTGCCATTTCGATGTTCCGATATAGACCCGGATAGGTCGAGAATGGGTTTCCAAGGACCATCTTTTCTTGGAACCAAAACATCTTGGAATAAAATCCCTTGGCTAACTGTTCCTTGGATACCACTTCTATAGTGGCCTGAGGGAGTTGGCTCAGGATAGTGGGAAGAGTGGAAGCTGGCTGGATGGGGGTTGTGGAAATCCCTGCAATGATGGAGATGCCCACAAAGTCATGAAGTATCCTCTCTTGATGACGATGAGCACCCACATGTCTGTGGTAATCTTCTGCCAGGAGGGTAGGAATAGGGTTAGGCATAGAAAGAGGGGAGTTGAGGTGAGTAAGGGAAAAGACTCACAGCGAGCCTCCGAAGGGAAGAAGGTGTTGAGGTGGAAGAAGATCTTGGAACAGATTGTTTCCTAGGTTGTCGTCACCCCCTAGACTGAGCAACACAGGAATGGCAAGACTGCCTCCTGACAAAGCCAGGGTTTTGGGGATGGTTCCTATGAATCTGGGAACAGGTGAAACCAATAAATGTTTCAGATTCTGTAAATCTTTTCCTTTTTCTTGCAGTGACTTAAGTAGCTCTGCAAAGGCTGCTCCAAAGAGTGCTGATTTAGCCATAGGGGCATCTAACAATTTAGTGTGGACATCCAAAGGCAAAGGTTGGAGTCTCAACCATGAGAACCTCCTTAACACAGAACCAGAGGCAGCCAATTTGGAAGAGACTTCAACAGCATCATAGCTGCATTTAATTGAGTGTCTAGTCACCTGTGATACTGTGAATAAAAGGGTACTTGGCTGGTGAACCAGGCATGTCAGACAGTAGAGTACTGGCCTTGGCCAGGGAATCCAGAACAAACTTGGCCATATGAGTCTGATAGTTAAGTGCTCTTAATTGCCAAGGTGGAATCTTCTTCCCCAACCTATCCATAAACTTACTGTCCTTATCAGTAGGAAAAAGGGAAGATAAAGGCAGCGGCCTTGAAGACTTGTCAGCTGAAATTGCAATAACAGCAAGATCTGCTGGTGGATTCTTGAAAAAATACTGCTCCTTTGTAGTCACGTTATAGACTGTCTCATTTCCTGTTAGCAGGGGGCTATGACTCTGGGTTCTGGGAAGCAGCTAAGAAAGCATCTGGGAATGCTGGAAGTAAAGGTGGTACTGTAGATGGTAAGGGCTGCTCCATCTGCAGGAGTTCAAAATATCTCTTTTTGGTTTCAGAAACCTCTGAGACCTCCCACTTGAAATGCTGCCTAAGCAGGGAAATAGTATTCCCAAAGGAGAAATCCTCTGCAGAGGAATTAGGAGTAACAAAATCCTTAGGGGATTCAACCTGAGAGCAATAGGTCAGGGACTCATCTGAGGAGGAAGACTCTTCCTCTGATTCTTCCTGTGAAACAAGTGGTTGGCCAGACTGGGGAATCTGAGTCTGGAGTACCTGAAAGGCCTTGAAAAGAGACTGGGAAAAGGGCTCCCAAGCTGGAGTAGGGTCTTTAGCCCTGTGTTTCTCCTTCTGTTTTCTTTTAAAGATGTGGAAGGAGCAGTAGTAGTAGGCCTGGGTGCTGACGATGAAGTGGATGGCAAGTCAGTAGAAGACCCCTCTGACACCATGAGCTGTGGTTCCCCCTCACCATCTGGAGCTGATAGTTGTCAAGCCTCAGCAAACATACTCTGGATATCTGCTGCACTGGCTTCCACGTCAGTTCCCAGTAACAGCGCAGTACCCACGGTCCGGAGTGATCCTAGGCTGACACTCGCCTCGAGAATCTCACCAGACACTTTAGCCTTCTTCCTTGACAGCTCATCAGAGGTGCCCACTCTGCCTCCCATCCCAGACACCAAACGTTGGAGATGATGACTCTCCAAATAGAGATTTAAAGCCGACAGATGGCTTCTAAGGGTTTTGTAAACAAAAGATTGGCAAATATCACAGGACTTGTAGTCGTGACCTGCCTCTAAACAAAATAAACACTGATCGTGTGAATCCTTGTGTGGAATTTGTCTTCCACAAGCGCACTTTCTCTTCCTAGATGACATACGTCTGAAAAAGGTAATGAAACAAGAAAAAACCCACAAGGGTACTTATCTGAATGTGGAGAGCCAGTAACGATAGCCAAAAATAGATGGCCGAAATCAAACAAATGACAGATTACTGGAGATGGCGAGCGGACAGCTGAAACACACTGCGGTAGAAAAGTTCTATATTGGGTACGTGCAGACATCACAGATACAGCTGGCATCAGTTTATGGCTCTTACATGCAGCATCATACATACCCCTGCTCTCGAGACTTTGATATAATGTCTGGATGTCCAGTGCTGCAGGCAGCAACTCCCCAAGGTTTAGAATACTGCAACATGAGAATAGAAGAACATTTACATTGCAGAACTGCTAGGCAGGGGCAGAAACTGTACCATGTTAACATGATGAAACTTTACCATGATAGGGAGGCCTTGGTGCTAAGTATTAGTAGTAGGAGGAAGGAGGACTTTGATGGGGATCTATTGCTACAGGGAGCCAGCCAGCAAAATCCCAAATTACTATGGTGGAACCTAGGGTTGCAGGCATATGATATGGCAGTGCAACACTGTAATGGGGTCAGCAATGCAAAGGCAGCTGGAATCTCAAGACAGGGAATGGGGTAAAGTATTCCCAGATAGGCTCATCCCTCTCAAGCAATGTTTCTCAAGGGTCACTTGAAAAACTTGCTTGAGTCTTTCAGGGGAGAGAAATGTCATGAAAGGAGATGCTGCCAGCCAAGCTATCTGCAATGCTGTAAATATGTCTATGTCATTTGTAAATATCAACATGATTCATATAAGATACTTGTGTTAAAAATGTATTAGAACTGTATGTTAGGTGTATATCAAACTGCTGGTACAGAATTGTGTTTTGAAAAGGTTTTTGCAAAGTGCTTAAAATGTAACCACAGCATGCCCTGCTGGAATAGAACAGAAATGTACCTGCACTATTGTAACTGTTTAGATGTATATCTTTTAACAGTGGAAACTGGAATACAGAAGATTAACTTCCGAAAAATAGCTGAAATTAAATTACTTTGTGGCCAGACCATAAAAAGATGTTATCTTTCAGTTTCAGTGCAGCAAGAGACACAATGTTTAAAACTGAGGAGTTTTCTGTATTGTCTTGGAAGTGTTTTATTGTTTTATGACTTCCACCATTTACCAAAGATCTGAGGAAAAGCCCTTGTCTATGTATTTTCAAAAGTGGTTGCTAAATACTGCTTTCAGCAGTGGGGGATTTACCCAGGATAGAGTCATATGACAAGAAATTATGTCATTCTGCAAGCTATCCCAGCAGTAATATTTGAGATATTCATTTAAGAACTCACTGAGAGAGAAAGAGCATTCTGTATTCTTTCTTGGAACTTACAAAATCCATTCACCACACATCTGCCTTGCTATGCTTAAGTAAGTCTAGCGAACAGTATAATTCTGTTAGATAAAGTCAGGAATATAGCAACACTCAGTTTAGATGTTTTTCTTTATTTACTTGAGACTGTCCTGCAATGTTGTTCTAAACATTTCCTGTGATTTTGAATGGTCATGTCACTGTAATTATGTACTGAGTATTTTCTTGTTCTTTTATTATTTATTATTAAATATATTTAAACCTTTCATTGTGGCTGATCTGTCTAGAGATATTTAAGTTCTGAGAGTACTTACATATTTATTTGGTGACATTGTGTAGGCTACTCCTAATAGCCTTGCTCTTGGTCACACTACCATTTGTACTAACAGCAACATTACACAGTAAGATTGAACACCCTTTGTTAAGGGCCTTAAAGTCGCTGATAAGGATCTGGCTGGTGGCAGTGATAACCACTTAATAGTCTGGGCAAAAGGGAGCATAGGTAGTAAACCTGTGCCAGCCTTTTCCAGATGTGTGTGTGTGTGTGTGTGTGTGTGTGTGTGTGTGTGTGTGTGTGTGTGTGTGTGTGTGTGTGTGTGTGTGTGTGTGTGTAAATCAAACCTCAAAGTATGTGCGTGTCAGCTACTTGGGCAGAGACACGAAGCACTGGTTGGACAGAGAGGGTGCTGGGGGTCTTGGCTTGGCCACTCAACTCAGATCTCAACTCTATAGTTGTGCCAGTGGAGAGTCTTATTGGGGATCTGGAGAAAGAGGGAGAAACCAGCCCTGAACTGACTGTGGTCTCTGTGTGCTCTTAAGGGAAACTGTACTAGATGCAGAGTGCTGCATCTGGAAATAGTGTGTGTGTGTGTGTGTGTGTGTGTGTGTGTGTGTGTGTGTGTGTGTGTGTGTGTGTGTGTGTGTGTGTGTGTGTGTGTGTGCGTGTGTGTGTGTGTCACCTGTCATCCTCCCAAAGTACATCAACCACTGTTGCCAGTGGTGAGGACTGAGTTTCGATTACTGGGCCCATGTTGGGACATCACAAGTTGCACAAACTGAAGTGTAGTTTATGGGATCAGTACACGCTGCAAACTTGAATGATACAAATTCGGAAATGCCATGGGCAACAGGGTGATGGAATTGAGAAGCAGCTAGAATGAGCCAGAGCCACTTTAATGGGAAGGTAGACTGATTACTTTTACTAGGCAATAAGCCTATATGATTGAACAGAATGGAATGTAGGTACAGGTGGTTTAATGAATTATGCATACCAGATGGCTTAAACAAGAAGAGTTTCAAAAATATGTGGCTTGCATGTGCATTAGCTATAAACCCATTTAATTATTGTATGTTATTTGATAATGATGCTCAAAATGAACTATAGTTGATGGGGACACAATAAGATGATAGTTGATGGGGACACAATAAGATGAAGTATTTAGGAGCATAAATTACAAGGTTTTCTGTTGCAGCAGCTAAGGATATGTGGTAAAAGACTAGACAAAAGACAGTACGAAAACAATTGAGAATCTGGAAGCTTTTGTTTGTGAACATGGATAGTGTAGAACAGAGCATGTGTGCAACTTTAAGAAGCATTTCCAAGTGTAAGCACATGTATATAAATAGTGAGCACATGCAGGCAGCAGTGCCATTTGGAGAGAACAGCCATAGTGTTAACATGTATGAGTGCAGTAGTCAGTCTGTTTATAAGTTACTAAACCTCAATCCAGATGTGTTTGTGTGTAATAAAGCTGCTTAAACTGAACCCAGAACTGTCCATCTGTTTTATCCTGACCAGATAAGTGACAGATAGTAAGATACAAGCAGTGAAAATGTTATAGCCCTTTTAGTTTTAAATACAGCTCTGGCATATTTTTATCAATCAGAGAAGTTGCGGACAATAATTAAAAATGAGATGAAGGGAATTGAATGGGAAGAGAAGAAGGCAAGATGATAAGTAGGATAAATTAATCCTCCCAGTAGTGCAAGGTGGCTTAGGATTACCTAATTTGAAGGATATTTTAAAGCCACACAGCTAAGGCTCATATACCTAATATGAGCAAACTGTTATAATTCAAAATGGAACAGGATGATGATAATGCAATGGGAAGTTCAAGAAATAAGGAGAGAGTAAGATTTTGGATGCAGATCCTTAGGGAGAATAATAACAACCATACAGAATATTTTATTCATAAAGCAGCAGAAAATATTGTAAGAACTAAAAAAACAAGGAAATGGAGAAAGGAAATTTTGCCAATAGAGATGATTGCAGAAAATATCGTAAGAACTAAGCCAACACGAGAATGGAGAAAGGAGATTTTGCCAATAGGGAAGACTGCAAGTAGGGGTACAGAAAACAGGCAAGAGAGGAATGAAATTTACTGGAGAAAGCTGGCAAAGGAACCAAGGTATTGGGAGCAAATAACTAGAGAAGAAGTTAATAGAGTGGGATGAGGCCAATATGACATGTGGACTGCAAGCTAGGAGCTACATTCTTTACCACAGTTTGATATCACAGTACAGGCAAAGAGAAAGGGTTAGGGGAATTTTAAATGAAAGATCTGCTCTGGGGGAGTTTTTAATTGAAACTAAAACAGAAGAAAAAAAAAGCTGCTATTAAAAAGTGATAATTAGTAGAGCATATAAAGTACTGCTTAACAACTATAAGAATCAATCAGAGGAAATTAGAAAAGTTTGGGAAGAGAGACTAGAAAAGCCATTTACAACAGAAAAAGGCATATGTATGGCTACTAATTATTCAACAAACTCTAGAAAGTTAAGGATTTTTGATTAGAAGTATTTACATACATATTTTTATACCCCAACTAGACTTCAAAGAATTTTCCCTCAGGTAGACAGACCCCAAGTAGCCTTTAAAGAATTTTCCCTCAGGTAGATAGCAAATGTTGGCGGTGTGATGGGGAAGAAAGAGGTAACTGGGAACATAATGGCTTTGGGATTATAATGAGCTGGCAGATTTTAAAAATTCCCTACAGAGTATTCTGTCAGAAACACTGGGTGAGAAAATGGCTATAACTAAGGATATGACTCTTTTGAGATGGGACATAAGGTCGTATTAAGTTTAATTCTGTAGGCTGACAAAAATGCAATTACTAGAAAATGGAAATCAAAGTCTACAACTGTATCTGAGGTACTCAATATTATAAAACAGATAAAATAGCTGGAAGAGGGATCTTTTTTTTTAAGTAAGAAACATCTTTATTAAATCATCACGTATGACGTAGGTAATCATACATTTATATACATGAAAACAAACCATACTGACTTCATTTTACTTGCAAACATTACATATCACGAACCATATTGACATATCTGTAGTTGCAAGCATTATGCATCACTTATAATCTCTCCAGTCATTCCCAGTCAAACACTACCTAGCTCAGTCAAATCCTGCCTTCTTTTAAACCTCGTTCCTTCTTTGCATGTATTGTTCATACAATTCTCCTTTTTCCCATGTAATCTGTTCATACCCTTTTCTAAGGATCCCAATTCCAGTTGTTTTATTTCTGTTACTATATTCACTACTTCTAGTAAAGCTGGTTTGTATTTTGATTTCCATTTTCCAGTGATTGCTTTTTTGGCAGCCACCATAATTAGACTCAGCAAGGCTTTACTATGTCTAGGAAATTCCGATTCTGTATCATAGCTCAAAAAATAATTTCCTTTGTTACACCAATTTGCTCACTCAATATCTCTGACAGAGCAATCTGCAGCGAGTCTGCCAATTCATTACACGCCGAGAAAATATGCTCCCAGTTACCTCATTCTTCCCCATCACACCTCCAATATTTGCTGTCTACTTGAGGAAAGTCTTTGGACTCTACTTGGGGTATAAAATATCTATGTAAACACTTCCAAGCAAAGATCCTAAATCTTCTAGACTTTGTTGCATACTTAGGAGACATACATATGTCTCCTCATTGTTTCTTTGTGAATTACTTATCCAGTCTCTCTTCCCAATCTTTTTTAACCTCCTCTAATGGATTCTTATAGTTATCATGTAATATTTTGTATGCTCTACTAATTATTCTTTTTTTAACAGCAGCTAATGCTCTAGATTCTACTAAAACTCTACAAGTGCTGGTCTTTCAGTTAGGATCCCCTATTTCTTTCTCTCTGCCGATACTCTGACATCAGTCCTTGACAGGAAACCAATCTCTATCCTGCAGTCCTAATAAATTCTTAGCCACTTCCCATTCTATTACATTTCCTTCTCTAATTATTTGCTCCCAATACCTTGGTTCTTTTACCAGTTTTCTCCAATAAATTCCATTCCCCCCTCTTGACTATTGTCTGTATACCTAATTGCAGTTATCCCTACTGGCAGAATCTCCTTTCTCCATTTCCGTGTTGGCTTAGTTCTTAGAATACTTTCTGCTACTTTATGAATATAATATTCTGCACGGTTATTATTCTCCATAAGGATCTGCATCCAAAATCCTAGTCTTGCCTTGTTTCTTGAGCTTCCCCCAGTTTAAACATCATCCCTTTCCACTTTGAATTACAGGTTTCTGTTTGTGCTATGTATAGGAGGTTTAACTGTGTAGCACTGAAATACCCTTTCAAATAGGGTAATCCCAAACTGCCTTGCTCAATTGGAAGAATCAGATTATCCCACTTGACTCTTGCCATCTTCCCAGATAAAATTCTTCAACTCTTTATTAATTGCTATCTACTTCTCCTCTGGTTGATAAAAATATGCCTGACCTGTGTATAAAATTAAAGGGACTAAAAACATTTTAACTGCTTGTATCTTGCTATCCATTTCCATATGACAGAGTTTCCAGTTATTCAGTTTTTGTATTATCTTTTGTTTAGTCTCTTCCCACATAGCTGCCACATGAGAATCCTTTTTTAATCAATATTCCTAAGTCCTTCACTTTATCATGTCCCCATAAATATGGATATTGCTGAACCAATTTGTGTGTGGGTACATAATGTACAGCTACTTTTAGCTTCATTAATTTTGTATCCTGAACACTGAAATGTCCTTTTCTTTTTTTATCCAGTAAAAAATAATATCATCCGCAAATAGAGCCTGTTTCCTTGACTACCATAACAATTATGTCCTTGAATTTCTGAGTCTCTTATTTTCTTTGCTAATGGCTCTAAATATAGTGCAAATAACAACGGAGAAACAGGACACACATGCCTGGTTCTTCTGCTCAAAAAGAAATTATCTGAGAGAAACACTCCCACTTTAATTTTCACTTCCAATCCCTCATATATCCTCCTATTCAACCTTATAATTTTATCAGGGAATGCAAATGCTTCCTTTGCCTTGTTCATAAACTCCAAGCTTACTCTATCAAATGCTTTCTATGCATCAAGACCCTCCACAACAAAAGTGGTATTTTCTTACATTCAACTTCCCTCTGAATCATCAATGTTCTGTTAATGTTGTCAAATGTTTGTTTCCCCTCCACATAACCCCATTTTCGTATTACTTTTTCCATTCTTTTAGCCATTACAGACAAACACTTCATGGTTTAGGATTGAATTGGGCCTGTTATGAAGATTGATTTGATGGGTCTTTACCCTTTTTAGGTATCAGAGCCACCACTGTTTTTCTTCCAGGATTTTGGTGCTTCTCTTCCTCTTCAAATACTGTTAAGACCTTCCAGATCTTTCATAAAACTTCCTAAGTATTTCTGGTACCCCCACAGGATCTCTTGTTATCTTCCTTGTTATAGGCTCCCTAAGTTTGCCGACCACCCTTTCTACTTTCCATTGCCTAAGTCGTTGCACAAGTTCTTGTGCTCTGGCATTATTGTCAAAAATAGTTGCTTAAAAGCAATGTCTAAACTCATGCATATTATCGAGGTACTCTCTTATTTTCTGCTTAGCATACTGCAATTAATCCTCTTTTGTTCTATGAGATTCACCTTATTATGCAATACTTTAACATTTGTCTAAATAATTCTTGTTGCTTCTTAACCATGTCTCTCTCTCTTTTTTTTCCACCCTATTTTTAAAATCCACTTTAATTTTATCCTACTTCCTAGCTATATTTTTAGAAGAAATTTCTGTCTTCTGTAATAACTCCTGAATAATTTCCACTACTCATTCCTTAAACACCACTCTTTTAACAGACAGGTAGGAAAGCTCCAGTGTCTCATTTTTATTTCATCACCCTACATTTTTATTTTAGTTATTACTACCTTGTGATCTGAAATAGTTATTGGCTGTGTAGCAAGACTTTCAATTAAATGCACACGGTCCTGTGAAATGTAAGTTCTGTCTAGCCTAGTTCAGTCTTTGCATCTTGAGGAATAATATGCAAATTCACATCTTCCATGTCAAATATTTTCATAAAAGTCTTCAAAAACCTTTTCCCCTCCTTCTCATAACTTCCTTTCCTACCTCATACATTCTCTGCTTGTACTAACTAAACCATTTACAAAAATGTAATATGTGTCATATATTCAAGCTTCTTAAGAGTGAATGGCTTCTCAGTATGTATATTAAAATGTTTTCTTTTCTAGTATGTATCTTCTGTAACATTCATCACCAGTCTGTACTACTTGTAACTTTATGCTCTAAGCTGTATCACTTGTAAATATTGTAATCTAACCTAAAATCTATGTTAACCTTGTTTCTGGTCCTATACTACTTGTAATTTCATGCTCTAAGCTACATCATTTGTAAATTTTATTTTTGTAATCTAATGTATAACCTATTAACCTTGTTATTGGAGCTTTTCTCCCCAGGACTCCATTGAAAATGGGTTCATCTTGGCCCAATGGACAATCCTGGTAAACCAACTGCAAATAAATAACTGCAAATAAATAATAAAAATCTACCATTGTTTGTTATATTTTCCCTTCTGAGCCCTACAGACACATCTTCCACACAGCAAACCAAATTTCAGTCCCTACCTATAAGTAATATTCCCTGCTGAAAACTGATTATTTCTCCCAGAATTTTCTTAAGCTCCATTACAGCAGTTTTAGGTGGAATATAAATACATACCAGTGTAATCCTTCTCCTTTGCCAGTAGCCAGTTAGTACTACAAATCTACCATTAGTATCTATTTTATCCTCTTCTATTATTACTGGAGCTCATGTTGCAGTTTATATAAGTATTCCTCTTTTCCTTTGCCCCAGGTACTCTACTTAATAATTGTCCTGAAAACCTTTCTTTATCAAATTCACATGTTCAAATATTTCCAAATATGTCTCTAGTACCCTAGCTATTTGCAATCTATAATTTTTAATATAGTTCACTACTCTCTATTTTTTGTTTACATCTGTGAGACCACTAACTTTTAAAGATGATATCAAAAGGGTTGTTATGTTAAAAAGTTATTATTCCCACCTTTTATTTTTAACAGCTTTTTTGAAATATCTAGTTCCAGCAACCTAGTTCCAGCTTTTGCTTTACATGCAAACACTAATGTTTGGCAGGTTAACCTTGTATACAGTTGTTTTTTGTCATATCCACTTGAGCCTATGTCACATCTTACATTTTTTTTGTTTTATTCAAAGTACTCAAACAGAAAACAAAGACACTCCCAATATACCACCCAAAAATATTAACTTAATATAAAATGATGTACATTTTCAAATACTGAAGTTTTATCTTCCTAATAGGAACAATTGTCCCAAACTCACAGTCACACTCACAGACTTGGGTTAACCTAAAAGGAAGTTTACACATGCTAGGATGCATGATAAAGCCTGTGCTTCTACTAAGTGTTGTCTGGTTTTGTTTATTTTTACTGCTCTCAAAGAATGAGAAAACACTTGAATGCTTTCAGAAAACATTATCTCCTATCCATTGAAAGAAAGCCAACAAAAGAAAGAAGTATTCTGATGTTATTGCTCTTTTATCAGATTATCTCCATGGAGACATGAGAATCAGATACAAAATTGCTTCTACAAGTATTTATTTATTTATTTATTTGCTACAAGAGAGTTTAATTATATTCAATGTTCTTTTTTATTTGCTTTCGCATAAAACTTGTTACTAGATGAAGCTAAGAGTGAGCCTTAATCCAGTCATTCTCCTATCCAAGAAAGAGAAAATCCACGTTTTCTTGTATCATAGTCTTTTGAAGAGATGTTTTTTATACTGCAGTGCCTACATTTTTTTTAAAACTGAAGAAGAAGCAAAAAGAAGGAAACAAACAAGGGTACCTGTTTACTTTAATAACCCAATTACACTTGAAAATAACTGAGACAGCTTTACTTTACAGCATGCAGATATCATGCACTATACATATATTACTGTTAAGAACAAAAGTTGTTTTCACATACAGTTAACTCCTTCCTTCCTCTTCCCCTCTCCTAAGTGTTCCTCCAAACAATAACAACATGAAATAGGTCAAATCCTTTAGAGTCCTCTACAAGTTTAACAAAGTCAAAGAAGTCCAATATTTCCAAGTTTTCTTGTTCTGGCATGCTTCACAAATATAATTAATGCTTTATAATCCCACATTTATTTGTTAATTTTGCGGTTGCTGATTTATTCATTTTAATCTCCATCTCCCAAATCCAGCCTCAGCTACCTTTCAAACATACTCTCTGTTCTTTTTGTCAATTCTTGTGCTTTTTTCTCTCTCTCAAGCATTTTCTGTTGAACCACTGAAAAAGGTTTCCTTGGCACAGTCTCTCTGTGGTCTGCATTACCAGAACAACAAGAAGCAGAGTCTCCTTCCGTTTCACAATTCATTTCTGTTGGACAAACTTCTGCATTTCCTCTTTAGCACATTCTGCATCAAAAAATGACTTTGTCCCTCCAAAAAAGAATATTCTGAAGATACCTGGATACAGCAGTTTGAATCTCACACCTGCTTCTCAATATTCCCTGATTAGTGGGATGAACTTACTCTTCTGGCTGAGTACAGAGAGTAATCTTTTTCCACAAACACTCAGTCTCCTACTTATAGTACTTTGTCCTTCTGCCACAGTTTTGTCAGAATCAACTCCTTCTGCTGGAAGGATGGCATCTTTACTGGAAGGATTGCATCTTTAGTTTTAAAGGTCTAGGATGCTTTCTCATGGCCAGGTTTGGAGCATACACACAGTGTGCCCTTTAAATTAGCAACTCTTCTGTGGAATACCAGTCCAGTTGCTTATTTGCACTTTCATAAAATTAATACAGTCTGTTCCATCTTCTCTGGTACAGCAGAAAATCTCAGGTTTTCCTTGTGTGCTATGTCCTCTAATTCTGTTATTTTTTAAACATTTCTTCTTGAGCAGTCTCATATTCAGCCAACCTTTTCATTTCCACCTCAGATTTTTGCAGTTTTACCACCTCATCTGAATATCTGTTCAAAGCTTCTTCCATTTTATCCAGCCTTTTGTTATTTGAGTTGAAGTACGCCATCAGTGTTTCATTTATTTATTTATTTATTTTACATTTGTTAACCGGGGGTGTCTGACTGAGCCGAAAAGGCCCTTTTTCAGCAGAGGCCCGGGGAGAAAAGCTCCACAAAGAAAAAATACAGACACATTTATTTATTTTAATGAACTCTGATTACATACAAATTATTTTTTTCCTCTAGGTTACTAGAAGTCATGTCTTGTACCAGAGCTGGAGCCTGCACTGTTTTTTGCTGAACAGCTGCAGAATTCTTCCCAGTCAGTATTTTTCCTCACCTTCTGTGGTTGATTTTCTTTCAGGTTCTCTAAATTTCTTTTTTGCTGGCATCAAGGCACTGCACTTACTAGCCAGTTACTGAAATTTATGCAAAAATAAGTTCACTAGCTCTCGCTTCTGACTTTCTGTTTTCACACTGGGAAAGCTGAAATTAAGCTGTTACTCAATGCACAGCCATCCTGGAAATCAGAACAGGGATCTTTAGAAAAGAGAAGGAACACATTTCATAGAAGTAAAAGAAAACTGTAGAAACAATACATGGACAATAATGCTGAGGAGGAGTGAGTTTAAGTGAAGGCAGGAATTCAGCAATTTTTTGCAATATTGGCCTGATAATAGCAAAAAAAAAACATATGTGATGTATATTTTATACAGGTTCATAGGTTCATACAGTAGTACTAGGCTAACTGCCATTGTGGGCAATTTTAAGCTTAGCCAATTACCCCATGTGAGAATTAAACCCTGCAACTTGTGTCTGTAAGGTTAACACCTTAACCATAATGTCAACCTCCCACCTTTTAATAAATTCATACATTGTATCAGGCTAACTCTCCTTTGGGCCATTCCAAGCCCAGCCAATTACCCCATGCAAGAATCAAACCCTGCGTATTGTGCCTATAAGGTGAACATATTAACCACTATGCCAGCCTCCTACCCCAACAAATAAATGGAAAAATGTTAAAATGGTTTGTTTTATTTTTTGTTAATGTATGTTTGCCTGTGTCTTAAGTGATAATTTAATAAAAGTGTTGAAAAGAAAAATAAGCAGCTTAAAAAAGGAATGTGGGCCACAGGTAATCATCTGTTGGTGTACAAGGCCCAATCCCAGACTCTCAAAGCCTCTCTGTAGATGGGCAAGGAGTGAACTCTTATTTGTTTCCTGGTATACCACAGTACTGTCCTGTAAAATTTGAAGGGGAAGAAGGATCACACTTATTTGTAGGACACTAGAAGTTTTGATTTTTTAATGAACTGGATTCCTTCTGTTACATATCCATAAAAACATCATCAGTCTCAGAATATTTACTGCAAGCACAGTTTTGGGAAGAGGAAGTGCCTTTTTCTAGAGATTAGTAGATGAAATCCACAAGCTCAGATGTCACTTGCTTGATATAGAAGTATAGACTAGTTGATCTAAGAGGGTCTGAGTTCTGACACCACTGAACTCTGAGGTCACATTAGACAACCCTAACGCAATCTCTCACCATCTGCCATCATTAGATTCAGGGCTGCCATAAGTCCCACAGTGAGACACAGGCTGGCTGAAAGAGGATCAAGTTATATGTAAAGTAGAACCAAAGAAGGTCTGTTCTCTAATGGCAAAAATGCCCAACAAGCCTTGGTATCTTAGGGACAACAGCTGGGTTGAAGTCAGATGGGACTTTGTGATTAGTGCAGATTTAGTGCAAAGGATGAAAGCTTTGACTTCTTAATGTGCTGCTTCCTGTTAGAAGATTACAGGTTTTGAATATTGTTTTTTTTATTTCATGGTTCAGTCCTTGGGCCACTTCTCTTTGGCATTAACATCTCAATGGACAAAGCATATGTTAATGGTCGATGGCTAACTAAGTTTGAAGATGACTGCAAACTTGGTGCCATCATAAACTCTCCAGCGGATGCCAAGCTCCTCCAAACAAATAGCCTGGTGTCAAAACCATGGACTAAAAGTAAATGCCAAGAAATGTATAACAGCATCCTGTGGCAAGCTTGACTATTCCTGTAACTATCACAATAACACCCCCTCCCCCCGAAAGTTGATCCAGTATCAAAAATCTGGGAACTCTGTTGACAACAAACTGTTCTTTGATGATCACATTTCCACTATTGTAAAGAATTCCTTTTACATCCCATAATTTATATCTAAAGGTATGGTCAGGGATGTAATCACTCCACTTTATTCTGCTCTTATTAGGCCAACCATTAAACACAATGCTTCTTTCGGTTATGAACCTGTCCAAGCACATGAAACAACTAGAGTGACAATAATGTTTTCTCACTAAAGAAATCACAGGTCTGAATCATAAAATAATATGCAGACCATCTCAAAGCTTTATTCCTCTTCTCAGTGGCATACAAACTACTAAGAGGTGACCTCTGCCTTGAGTATACAGCCTCAAGAGATCCTATCCTGTCAGACCAATTACATGTTCGCAAGTCCAACTTTAGCATAAACATCAGATCAAGGTATCTCAATCTCTTTTGCAACATAAACAGAATATGTTGGAGGGATAGATATGAATAACGGAGAATAACATTCCTATAAAAGAGTCTTCCATTCTGCATAAAGCAAAGTATTTCCTTTAGTTTTTTCAAACCAATTTGGATGACTGGATGGGAAGCTGTAAATTCAGCTCAGATGTAGCACCCATGTCCCTTATGGAATGGGCCAACAATTCAATGTACTATCATATCCTTGTTTTGCCCACCTCTGGGTTACTCATAAACAAAATATACGGGTTAAACCACAAATGCAATGTAAGGCTAGGCTTCTTAAGATCCTCACAGATGAATCACCTAGTAAGTACCTATAGACCTAATAGAGTGATCCCTAAGGAGAGAGATGAAGACCTGGATGGACAGCTACTATCCATGTGCATTCTGTGAACACTAACTGGGTGGAAGTGAGTAGAAAATGAGAACAGCATTAGGCACGGGAATTCATGAACTTATTGCAAATGGTGCACTAGGGACAAGAGTGCATTATATGTTCAGTTAGCAAATTATCCAATACTGACAGGGAATATGCTGAATAGTACTGCTGCCAGTGAGATTCTATGTAAGAGAGAAAAACATCTAAGAGGGAGTACAGGTTACATGGGTACTGTCTGAGGACCTTTCCATTACTGAAAGAGAAGCAATCAGCATCACTGTCCTTGAAATTACCCAGAAATTTAAGATTGGAATTACACATCGCAAACCCTCCTCAATTGGTTTATAGGGAAGGAGGCATAATCCGGTAGTAAAATACATAAAATGAAAGGACCACATCCAAAGACACTGCAGAATATATTTTTTTTTTTGGAGGGTTGGTTGGTAATCAGCTTAAAATGTTAGCACAGAATGAAAGACCACTACAGCTTCAGCTACTCATCCCTTCAGTCAGCTAAAGGCTCTGTGAGAAAAGGCATTGCATATAATTTTTATAAGTGCATAATATCCCAATAACAAACAGTTGCAACAGCAATTTGCATTACTGTGTTGCAGTGAACACCACTCAATTAAATTCCAAAGATATTGCTTAAAATACTGGTTATGGGTCAGCTGCAGTTTGGAAAGCACTAGCTCTAAAAGTGCAGGTTACTAGATCACAGTTTCATGACTGTATATGCCCATATACATGCAGCTAGTTAGACAAGGGTGAGTATGCAGAGCACTGCAGTCTCCACAAGAGTCAGCCATGACTGACATACAATAGGAAGACGGATGCTATCTTCTGGTATCTCAAAAGAAATGCCATGTGTAACGAACAAACCACAGTGGGAATTGCCAAACTAGCCAATACCCTGGACTCCAAAAAAAAAAAAAAAAAAAGTAACACCAAGAGGCAAAATCAATTTTTCCATATGTTTACACAATTTCAGTCTTTTTCTGCATAATATGAACAAAGCAGCCTACGTTAGGTAGATAACAGCTACATATCCATATAAAACATTTCTGTTTGAGGACATTTTGCTGGGTGTTCACCTGGCATTTGCATGATCCAGGTGAAACAATGTCAGATGTATAAAGTACAGTTGTTTACACTTACCATAAATGTAGATGTTCGGGTATATTCACTGTTGCAGTCATCACACTTGTGTTATCTGCCCGAATACCAGACTTAGTATTTCTGCGTCAGATGCTGTCACTCCAAGACTGACTTCAGGTCGCCAGGGGTATAAAAACAGGCAGCCGATGCTATTACATCAGTTTTTCTAGCCCCAAATGTCAGGAGCGCCCCAAATAGGGAGCTAGGTTATGGTGGGGAAAAACACCACCAGTAAAAAGTAAATACCAATATCAATACCCCAGAAGGGGTTACTAATAGCCATAGATAGGAGAGAGAGAGAGAGAGAATCAGGGGGCTGGGGAGGAGGGAAACCAGGATTGCAACAGTGAATACACTCAAACATCTACATTTATGGTAAGTGTACACAACTGTACTATGTTCTTTATGTTTCACTGTTGCAGCCATCACACTTGGGTGGATTCCCAAAGCTGAAGAAGGGGGAGGCAGTCAGGAGGAGTTAGGGCTGGCTAGCATGCCTTGCAGGACTGCTGTAGCAAATCCTGCCCTGGATTTGGAAAATATAGGCAGGTGGTAATGCTTGGTGAAGGTGTGTACAGAACTCCAGGTAGCAGCCTCCAGGATATCCCTGGTTGAGACTCCCCTGAGAAATGCTGTAGAGGTAGATGTTGCCCTAGTGGAATGTGTTCCGACACACTGAGGGGTTGGTTTCCCATGGTGCCTGTAGCAGAAATGGATGCAGTGTGCTATCCATTTGGAAATGGTTTGTTTTGAAATGGCCTTGCCCTCTGCCCCTGTTGCAAAGCTGACTAGTAACTGGTCAGATTTTCTGAAGGGCTTAGTCCTATTAAGGTAGAATCTGAGCTGTCTGTACACGTCCAAGGAGTGCAGGATCCTTTCCTCTTTATTTTGAAGTTTTGGGAAGAAGGTTGGCAAATGGATGGATTGATTGAGAGCCACAGTGGACACCACTTTGGGCATAAAGGAAGGGTTAGTCCTGAGGGAAACCCTGTCAGCATGGAAAATAATGAAGGGTTCCACAGCCATGAGTGTTGTAGCTCAGATACTCTGCTAGCTGAAGTGATGGCTAGAAGCAAGGCTGTTTTCCAAGAGAGGAATTTTAACTCTGCTGATGCAGCAGGTTCAAAGGGGAGAAGCGTGACCTTTTCCAGTACAAAATTAAGGTCCCAAGCAGGGGTGGGTGCTCTCCTTGGTGGCCTTAAGTTATTTGCCCTTCTCAGGAACTGTTTGATAAGAGCATGCAAGAAGAGAGGTGGCTCGGTGTTGTAATGAGCAGAAATGTCTGAGGCATGTATCTTAATGGAGGAGCGGGGCAGGCCTTTGTGGAGTAGATTTGCTAGGTAATCCAGAATAAGAGGCAGAGAGGGTAGTGTTGTGTCCTCTCCTTTAGATTGAATCCATGAGCAGAACCTTTTCCACTTATCAGCGTAGGATTTTCTTGTACTGGGTCTTCTGGCTTCAAGAATGACATCCAGCATCTGTTTGCTTACTGTTGCTGGGGGAGAATTTAAGGAATAAGCCAGACTGCAAGATTTAAGGTTTGCAGTTGTAGATGCAGAATCTGTCCCTCCTGCTGTGAGAGGAGGGTTGGATTCTGGTGTAGGTGCCAGGGTGGCACCGATGTCAGGCTGCACAGGAGTGGGTACCAGTGCTGGCATGGCCAGTCCAGGGCAATCAGAATTGTCCTTGGTGTGTCCTTCTTTATCTTGAGTAATACTCTTGAAAGGAGGGGCAGAGGGGGAAAGGCATAGACTGAGAGATTTACCCACTGAAAAGAAAGGACATCCACTTTCCAGGCCCTGCTGTGCGGATTCCTGGTGGAAAATTCGCTGAGCTGGTGGTTGTAGGGGGAGGCAAAGAGATCCACCTCTGGGGTCCCCCATTTCTGAATCAGAAGGTTGAAGGTGTTTTGCTCCAATTGCCACTCATGTCAGTCAAGGAACTTTCTGCTCAAGTCGTCTCCAAGTAAGTTTTGCTTGCCTGGCAGGAACTGAATTGCAGATGGACTTGAATGTCCAAGGCTGTGTTCCACAGGGCAATGGCTAGCCTTCAGATTGGGAAGGAATGGGTTCTCCCCTGCTTTATGATGTACCACATAACTGTGGTGTTGTCTGTTTTTATTAGCAGTTGTCCTGGAAAGATTAGGGATCTGAAAGATGTCACAGCATTCTGTACGGCTAGCATCTCTTTTTGGTTGATGTGCAGATGAATTTGACTTAGGCTCCAGTGGCCCTGAATACATTTTCTGTCCATGTGTGCCCCCCAGGCATAGTCTGATGCATCTGCGGTTACTTAGGATTGAGTAAATGGCAGTCCCTTGTTGCGGTTGATGCTTCTGCCCACCAGAGGAACTCTGTCCTTAGACAGGGTATGATAGGAATGACTGTTTCCAGGTCCTGAGAATGTTGGCACCAAAGACTTTTTAAGCAGCATTGGAGTTTCCTCATATGCAGTCTTACATATGGAATCAGCAGTAAACATGAGGCTATGAACCCTAGGGCTTGCAGTATTTTTCTTGCAGATAGCTGGGTTCTGGTGGCTATTTGTTTGAAGTAGTCTGTCAGATAGATTTTGTGAGGTGAGGAATGTCATCTGGGAAGTTGTGTCCAAGCTTGCTCCCAGGAATACAATCTTTTGACTGGGTAGCGGTTTTGATTTATTTTCGTTGATGGTGTACCCCAAGGAGGTGAGAAGGTTTTTCACAAATGTCAGATGCTGCAGCAGCAATTCCTGACTGTCCGCCTGATCAGGCAGTCATCCAAGTATGGGTAAATTTGGATATTTCTCTGCCTGCAGTATGCAATGGCTGGAGCCAAGCATTTTGTAAATACTCTGGGTGCAGTAGATAAGCCAAAGGGAAGTGCAGAGAACTGATAATGCATAGATCCTGCCCTGAAATGTAGATACTTCCTGCATGATTCCCTTATGGGGATATGCAGATAGGCTTCCTTTAAGTCTAGGGTGACTAACCAGGCTTTCTTGGCTAGCATAGGAAGAAGCTGTTGCAGGGTAAGCATTCTGAATTTTGGTACCACCAGGAAGGTGTTGAGAATGGAAAGTTCCAAGATTGGGCGCCAAGAGCCCTCTTTCTTGGGTACTAGGAAGAGTCTGGAGTAGAATACTTGACCCCTCTGTTCTACTGGAACTGGCTGAATAGCTCTGATACTGAGTAGGGAAAGTACTTGGTTTGGAGGAAGGTCTGGAAACCTGCTTGGGGTTGGGCAAGTGAATGGAAGTAAAATTTGCACCCTTGAGATACAATGTTGAGGACCCACCGGTCCTGAGTGATGGACATCCAGTTTTTTGCATGAACAGCAAATTTTCCTCCTAGGGGCACAAGTAATTGGGCAGGGCTGGAGAGTGTAGTAAAGAAGTCATTGTGAGCTTTTTTCCATAAGGAGGTGGCTTACCACTTCCTGCTTTAAGGGTGGGGGCATTCCATTGTTTAGATCTCTGCATACCCTGAGACTGTAGTCTGGGTGGTTTGTTTCCCCTGGGTCTGGTTTGAGAAGGCCTGGAGGAGGCCGGAAAGGACCAGTGTTTGGAAGGGAAATGCCTACTGAATTTAGGGGGTTGCACTTGTAAGAATTCTTTAACATTCTGCCTAAACTTAGCTTTTTCTTCCATCTTTTTAGGAACCTCTTCTGCTTTGGTGCCAAACAGTCCTTATACAAAGCAGCATCTAGTAGCTTTGAGTTGACATGGTCTGGCAAGTACTGCTCCTTCAGCCAAGCACGTCTTCACAATACAGAGCCAGTGACAGCTGCTTGGTAAGATGCTTCTAGGACATCAAAGCCACACTGCAAAGTATGCCTGCTGACTTGGCTTGCAGAGTGCATAAGCTCCTGCAATTATTTATTTTCTGCATAGTCTGAAAATGCTGCCACTTTTTGTTTAATAAGTTCCATAATATGTTGCTGGTACTTCAGCATATGAAACTGACAATTCAATGTCCTAATGCAAGAGATGCAGAGGTGTATACCTTCTTATCCCTTCTGTCCAAAGCTCTGGAATCCCTGTTCAAAGGGGTGGGATTCTTGGCTGTACTAGCCTTGATACCTTTAGGCCCCTGG